>NC_067134.1:27565266-28186381 GCF_021347895.1 Acanthochromis polyacanthus | reverse complement strand
CCCTTCCTAAGACAACACAGAGTTCTTCACATCAGCAGCAGATGGGAAACGACAGGAAGAACAAGTATGAGTCCTTGGGGCGTCCCGGGAGTCTACCTGGTTGAGCTGGCGACCCATAAACAGGAGCTATAGTCCCCGATGCAGTGGGTTTGAGTCCAGCCCATCCCCATTCTCCCTGCTCTCCTGTCTCTCTCCACCGTCCTATACGGTATAAAGGCTAAAAGAAATGAGGCGTTTGGCAGGCTGCCTGGTCAGATGTGATGGGGGACAGAGCAGTGGATGGCACATTCTGTTGACCTTCCAGACATTTAGCAGGAATTAAACTGGTTAAAATTCCCAATACTATCACCATGAAACCTGTCTGTCTGATTAAACTAATTACAGTGACATACGCTACAGCAACAGTTTGGAACACGCCTTCTCCTTCACTGGTTTATATAATTATTAAACATTGTAGATTGATACTGAAGACGTCAAAACTATGAAAGAACGCATGTGGAATTATGTTTAACATAAAGTGTTCATCTTCAGTATTAATCTATAGATAGAATAATACAAATGAACACAAACTATTGAATGAGAAGCGGCGTCCAAACTTTTAACTGGTAGTGTACAAAAATACAAATAATTTACATAGAATCTCCCTTCCAAAAAAGCGGTTTTTTGAGTGATGCTTCTTACATTATTCTGCATGTAGGTCTGCATGTGATGCACTGTACGCAGCTTTTCATATTACCAAAAACAGACAACATAAATCTGGTAACCTAGTGTTTGTTTTTTGTTTGCTTTTTCAATTTATTCTACCCGAGCATTACAATTAAATTCAATAAAATCGAGAGGATAGTAGAACAAACACCAAGTGGGAAATACAGCGACAGACAAACGGTTAAGGAGACAGAGGAATCTCACCACCTTAAACTGGTTTTTTGACTAAGATAAACCTGCTCACAGCAACAAGAGCTGTATTTCTTTTTTCTCTTTCAGCCGTTTGTGAAGATATGAGCTAAGTATCAGGGTTTTATATTCTGTATAGTAGTCGTTCCCGCACTAATTAGACAAGAGAGCCATGAACAAGTCAGGCCCACTGGATGATTTACAAACCTGGCTCACTGTCCTTTAAATCAAGCACCGAAATGGCACTAACTCTGGACTTCTTTTTGGAAACAACCGAAAACTGTTTACATTCTGTTACTCCACAAAACACATTCCTTAAAGGTCTACTTCCATAAAACATTTAGGAAACCATTTATTAACCTGGCATTGTTTACGTCTGTGTTTTACTATCCTGAAATGTTCCTCTTCCTGCCTTCGTGTGAAAATGCAGCACATCTTGGCATGTTAACACACCTGTACATCACTGTCATAATGTACATCTTCAATCATGAATGCATCAACATTTTTGAAAAGCTCCTCGTCCTGTAAGTGATCTAAACTTTAGTCACGCAGCAGCGATTTGTCTCACAAGACAAAATGAACGCTGTGAATTGGTAACCTGATGGATACCCAGTAAACAACATAGCTCACTAAATAAAATCAATAAGTAAACAGAAATACTTGTGAATAATGAATCGCTAACTAGGATACACTCTAGACAAAGGTGTCCAACATGTGTCCGTGGGTCAAAAGCGGTCCTCCAGAGGGTCCAATCCGGCCCTCAAAATGATAAAAATTCCAGAGAAGACATTAATTGCAGACTACAAATTAGTAAAACTATAAATTTAAACTAATTTCTAGACCATGACAAGCTGTTTTGAATAAAAAGAAAATACTAGATTGTTTGTTGTTTTTTTGTCATTGGTCTCACCTTTTGTCATTTTGTGACTCATTTTTGTAATATTTTGTCTTTTGTTCTGACTTTTGTCATATTATCTCTGTTTTTGTCATTTGTCTCATGCTTTTGTCGTTTTTGTCTTTTTTTGTCTGCTTGTGTCATTTGTCCATTTTTGTTGCATTTCTATCTCGTTTTAAATATTTTGTCTTGTTTTTGTCATTTGTATGATTTTGTCGTTTTGTTCCTTGCTTTTGTCGTTTTGCGTTTCCTTTTTGTCACGCTTGTGTTTTTTGTCTTATCTTTGTCGTTTTTGGTTTTGCTTCATTTATTGCTTTGTGTATTGTTTTTGGCATCTGTCAATTTTTTTGCTGTTTTGTAACTTTTTGTCTCTTTTTTGTTTTCATGTTTTTTGTCTAATTTTTGGTCATTTTGTGTCTCATTTTTGTAATACTTTGTCTTGTGTTTGTTGTTTTTTAAGTAAAATCCTACATCATCAGTTCCAGATAGCTGTGACTAAATGTTGTGTTCCTTTGTCGATACTCTGATCTGGAAGATGTAATGTGTAAATGATAAATTGATATGTAATATTGCTGAAACTGAAATTTATTTATTTCAGAAATTTCAGTTTGTTCATGATGTTTTGTAAAAAGACAATTCTTGAATGTGATCATTTTCAGAATTGTTATTTTTTAGCACCAAAAACAAAGGAAATATTAGGAGTTGTGATTATTTACAGGTTATTATGCTGTGATTTTACTGGTCACATGAGATCAAACTGGGCTAAAGTGACGGAACTAAAATGAGTTCGACACTCCTGATCTAGACACCCTGAACACATTGAAGAAACCAAGAACAAGAAATATAAAAATAAAAACAATGACATCTCCTTAAAGAATTACGTTGAGCTATTTTTAAAATATTCCTCGTGCAGAAAATTCCTGAGTATAAGAATCCTTTCATGTTTTTACCTTCTGACGTCAGAGACCAGAGCAGCAAAGGGTTTCTCCCAGGCATACATCTTAATTCCTGATTCCGGACACCACTTCGTTCATTGTGCGGATTCGCTATCGGTGAGACAGCCTCGTACTCCTGTGAAGGAAAGCAGAATCTGAAGTTACTACAATGTTGTTCAACAGAAATGAACACTCACAAGGAAGTCAGTAAGTACTCTAACACTTCCTTTCACAATCTTTTTGTCCTTTAAACAAGCCAAATGACAACACAGTAACAGAAATGAGTTCATGACCTAAGTGATTTACACTTTTTTTTCCAAGATGCTGTTCTTCTTGGATGTGGGTGTTTTAACCACTCACGGTTACAGAACTGACCACCGTATTAGGCCGTCTTTGTGGATAAATCACCGTCTCAATCAATAATTATGCCCCACTCAGATTCATTCATAGCAAGCATGGTACAAATAAGTTGCTATTGTTGAGCGTTTTTGTTAACTAAACTTTGTTTAGATTCTACACTTAAAGGTGGCCTATTCAACGTCACATGTGGGACGATCGTCACAGTCACAGGATTTTTATGGAGAGCAAACAAGAATTATAAAATTTATGACATTTGATAAGTGCTGCTACTTCGAAGATGCAGGAAAAGAACTGCTGTAGAATACTGCTGAACATGGTTATATACATGTATTTTACAAATCACAGTGCAGGCAGCTTCATTTCTCACTGACAGCAGCACATACAGCTGTTAAAGTTACTTGCATGCAGTTCACCAATTATTTCCCTTAAGAGCATTATTAGGTTTGACACTGTCCATAATGTTAAGGAAATCAATGAAAAGTTTAGGAGGCATCCTTGTCAACCACATTTTGGTAATCTACAGTCATTCAAGGCCAGTCTATAAAAGTCACCAAGTACAAACACCTTTCCATTTATGCAGACAGCCACTCATCCAACTCCTGGTCAGGTTATGTACAAAACACAGCTGGGATCCACTGAACCAAGCAGGTTTTTATGACATGACAAACAGAATACATGTCACAGCTATCAATGCTGGCAGTTTTTACCAACAGCCAGCACAGGTATTTTCCTTGATGGCTGTCCGAGGTTTGATGTTGAACCTTCAACTGTCCATAACTCTGATTTCCACTGATAAACCTCTGTGCCAGTCTCTGTAGAATTGACCGTCTTGTTTTATAGAGCTGAGACATAGTAAGCAGTGGCAATGGCAAAGCAGCTCTGCCGATTACCAGTGCAACTGCATATTTCTAAGCTGAAGTCTTCACATTCAGGTACTTTAATTTTACTCTGGAGAATCTCTGAGACGTAGAGCCATGATGGACACATCAGGCCATAGGTCCAAAACTGAGAAAGGTCTGATGTCCACAGTCATTCACAACCACGTTCACATTTGCAGTTCAGCTAATTAAGAATCACAGCGCTTGCTTCAGTGATCACAGGTTTTCCAACTTGAGTGTAAAGATCACAGGTGTACTCACTTTGTTGAATTTCTACTTTGGGGCCATATTTTCCAATATAGTCTTCCTAAAAGTTAGTTGATTAGACATTAGAAATGACGTGATTATTGAGAGATGATACATTTGGATCATTCTTGACCTCTCGTGTTAAATTATGTGAAAAAAGGCCAGTGAAAGATAAGTTTATAGGTGACAGCAGTCACTTCACTACTATACAAGTCCTGTATCTATAGCTCTGCCAGAGTCAGAATTTCAGTCAAATTTGGAATTTAGCTGTTCAATAAGAGGATCAACATTACCTCCTTTTTTGTAATACAGACTATCTGGTAGTCTAGGAATCCATTGGCCTGAGTTTCAGTGATAGATTTCGACCACATTGCCACCACATGCAAGAGAACTTTGGAACAGAAAATCGAGCATATAAAAATAAAGCTGCATATATGTTATAGCTGAATTGGTGGCCACTTGAATCGTCGATGTAAAAAGTCTCGTGCCCACACATTTCTCTAAGAATACATGGAAGATAGGCAGCACACACATGTTCAACCAGCACATTTCACTTTAAAAGATTAAAAACAGTGGGTAAATAATTATATAAGCAGTTCAAAATACTGACATAAACATGCGCTGAGTTGTCTCCAGATGTAAAAAACACTGCTATATCTTTAGAGTTCTCTGAGACATGGTGAGAGCTAACCTAGTCTACCAACCTCTCCACCTCAGATGGACTACCGACAGGTGGTGCAACACTAACGTGGGAGGAGAGGCTTACCAAAGGTCGGCCACACAGGTCTCATTATTTGTGTCCTGTGTTTTACCTGAACTTTGAGAAGAGTCTCCACCATGGTTTGGGTGGGCAATCAGGAACATGAGGACCACCATGCAGCCAACATGGAACAATCTCAAGCCAGAGCAGCCCCACAACGACAGCTGCCTGGAGGGGCCCCACCCACAGGAAGTGCAGAAAGATGTCACCTGTTCAAGAGAACACACTATGAAGGAGCCGTAACATCATCAGTGAAGGTTTCCTCTGAAGAAACATGTCCACTTTTCTCCTAACATTCAGTTCTGAGCAGCTTTACAGGCATCGAGTCCTCTACAGTTTCTCTCGAAGGCTTAATCCACACCAGAGTAGGGAGACGTGGTGTGATTATCATCTCACTGCCAAGAAACAAATACCTTCTGGAGACTGTGCGTTTCACAGCAGGCTCTGCCTCTGATGAACTAACTACAAGAGACAAACTGGATTGGCGCTCAGAGAGTGTAATTAAGCCTGAGCCTCCTGCCTGGTGAGGAGAATTTGCCCAGCGTTGCTCTGAGTGATGCAGTCAGGACGTGCACCAGTGAGACGCTGTAATCGGAATTCAGCCACTTTCTTAAATTTGTACATCTTTAAAACAGATCTAAAAGTCACATTTCTTTTTCCCACTACAACCACCTTTAATCTAAATCTTGCTTGGACATATATCTAACACATCTGTCTTAAATGCATTATTTCTCACTTTCACAAATCTTTCATGTGTTTATTTTTTGCATCATATATATATATTTCTGTAGTTGCATTTTCATTTACGTATTTTTAACATTTAAAGGCAAATGCATCTAAAGAGTAAAGAGATGTGATACTGGAGAAAAGACCTGGTTGTAAAACTAGAACTGATCGCATGGAAGATTCCCAGACTGTGTGAAGTTATTGGTCAGCTTCTTTGTGCCATAGCTGGACATTGCATCAGTTACAACGGCCTTTTTTCTTTTAAATATCACCTACATCATCAACCTGTGACGTCATTTGGAAAGGAGGTTGACAATCTGGCCTGTGGTGGTCTTTCCCATGGCTGAACTGCTCAGAACACAGAGCCTAAAAAAACAAAACATGAATTCAGAAGTTATCACTTTTTTCCTGCTTTTATGGCTTTCCTCCAACACAGCTCTGAAAGGATTACATGGCAGAACTTGGCATGAGGCTCAAGCACAAGGGTTCAGAATTTTTCCTGGTCCACCTTCATTTGTAAACTTGTGTTCTTTTATTAGGCCTTCCTGCTCACCTCTTGTAGATCATTGAACACATGGCCACTCTGCTCATGCCTGCCCTCTGAACATGGAAGAAGTAAAGGTGATGGATCAGCACCGGCTCGATGGGCAGACAGACAACCCCAGCTCCATACCGAGGGTCTGGTTACAAGAGGCCGTCAGGGGTTATCTGGGTCGTAAGTCCTCAAAGTACTCAATCATTCTTCCTCAGGAGGAATCGGCTGAACCACTTTAATTATCTCCTGAGTGCAGGGAAAGAGATGGAGAAGGTGAGCATCATAACATAGCAATTAAAGCTTGGCAGTGAAGATTATATACACATCTGCTCGGACAAGCAGAGAAAAAAGTAACACAGTCAATCCTTCATTTCATTAGACCGCCGTTACATACACTTCTAACAACCCAACATAATCAGTCATCTCAATCACAATCATTTCAGATTTAGTGGATATACACCTTATTCACCTTATTTCCAAAGCTTGGCACAGACATGACACTGACCTCAACGAGTGTAACAATCCAGCACTGCATATGATTTCCAGTAGCCTGAATGATACTTTGGAGAGTCGTGGTGATCGCATTCTTTGTAGCTTTCTGGAACTCCAATCCAGTATCTGTTAGAAAAAATGCATGTTGGTTCCATTATTATTGCAATTATTTATCTATCAATTTCATTTATGGCAGACCCTTTATCCAAGCAATGTACATCCGAGAGTAGATACGACACAAGCAAGGATCTAGACCAGGAGAAACAACCTGGATGGAGCATAAAATCAGTTCAAGTGTGATAATAGAACCGTGGTGCTACAGACAACGTGGGAGGTACTTGGAATAAAGGTGTTCAGTGAAGAGATGGTGTTTAGTCTTTTCTTAAAGGTTGAAACGACTCTGCAGATCCATCACCGGGAACCACAGAGGAGAAGAATCTAGCTATCGACCGGACACCTGTGTGTTCAGCTAGTACCTGAATATCAGAAGAACTATCGTGTTTGGATTAATTCTGTCTTTTCTTACAGGCCGACTGGCAATTCCATAGGTCAGGGTTTATAAAGGGGGACCAGTATTGAGGCTTTTGTAAGAGTTGGTTTTTCTGTAGCAGGTGCATTTTTTTCTTTTAAAAAAAAAAAAAAAAAGCTTTGGATAACAGGGATGATACTGTAGCATATGACTGGGTGAGGCAGGCTATTGTGTATAAATAATTGGGGGAAACTAGTCCGGTGTCCTTGCTCATAAAATATCTTTCTAGAGCTGATGGACAGAGAAGCATGACAAAACATGAGATGTAAAATGAAGTCTATAGGCTGCTATGGCACAAAACCTTCTCCATGACACAGCGTAAACCTTTCGTAAAACATTTAACAACATTTCTCAAACACTGCGCTAGATGCACACACAAACCAAATATTTTACATCATGGCAAGGGTCAATATTTCAGGTTTTACTGTGCATCCATTAACTCATGAGGCCAACAAGTCTATGAAAACACCAAACTGATATTGTCAGTCCATTTCTCAATAGCTTGCAACCTCTGTGCTGTTTCACGAACGCAGCTTCTAATGAAAACCAGGTGAAAACATGCCACAAATATAGAGTTAAAATTTATAAAGAGGCTCAGAAAATATTACAAAAGCCAGAAGAAAATACTAACATTTGGTAGGACTATTTTCAATAGTGGATTATCCAAATTTTTAGCTCTGGTAAGTATTTCTGACAGAAGGACAGTATATGTGGAACTGAGTCAAAGTGAACTACAGTGTGTGTGTTCGTTAATGAAACAGGTCACCAGTTCAACAGTCTGATTCAATGATAGCTTTTTGGTCAACAATGCAGCTCTATGGCACACAGCATACAATATTCCAGGCTTGAATCTGCTGGTAGGAATCATTAATTGCTGGGGTTGGTCTTTGCATGGCTAACTGTGTTGGGTATTAAGAAGAAAAAACTGAAGAATCAGCCAGTCTTCTTCTTCTCCAGACATGTGCAGATCCAGTCAGGCATTAATTGCACAAACTGCCTACAAAATCAGTTCTCCGAGACTTTGTGCAAACTGGAAAACATTTCCGAAACATCTTAGTTTCATTGTGGTGCTCTACAGAATGCATTATATCGTATCCGGAAAAGAATTTGATGGCCTTGTTCCTTGTCAAGAGAGCGGATCAAAGTGATCGTTATCTATAACAGATTTCAACATTATACAAAACATCACAGCAGTTAATAGTGACCATGACAAGTGGAAAAACTGACTGCATTCAGGAGCATAATTTCATGCTCTTTGGCCACTGAAAATTAAAATTTTTCATAGAGAATAAACAGCAGACAATAAACCAACTCTGTTAGCTGTAAGTAGCCTCGACAACACACAAACTTTGAAGCTGTCCACAGCAGTGTTAAACAAAAGAACTGATAATCTGCCTTCTTCCTCTAACTTTCCCTCAGTTGTTTGCACTTGCAGGTTAGAGTGTTACATGGATTTAGTGGACCGGAATAGGAGCAAAGAGTCTGCTGATCAGGAAAGTAAGAAGTTATATGTCTAACATTTACTCATTACCTTGAAGCCTGTTTTTTCAGCTGTCATTCATATAAACATTCAGCAACTTGTTACTGGTGCTGTGCAGTTTTTTGCATGTTGGAAATGCTGATATGTTTTTACCAACGCCAAAGGAACTCCACCAGCAGCAAACTGATAGAACTGACAATAAAAATACAGATGTCCTTCAAGTCGACACTTAGGAACTCTCTGAACTAGAAATGGTTTTGGTTGTCGAAAGAAGAAGGATTGGAACTTGGTACATCTCAAGGAATTCGAATGGCTGGACATTTTGGAGAGTATAGGGTTAGGAGTTAATTTTTGGTCTTAGCATGAATTTTAGTCCATGACCAGTTCTTAGTTTCTTCTGATCCAGTTGGCGTCCCAGGACGGGTTTCTCTCTCCCCATTGACACTGCTAGTTTCTTTAAACTTTTAACCACCACCTCACCACGAGAAAAAGCCAAGTGGATCCTCCTTGATGATGTGCATTATTCATGTTTATCCTTCATATGTCTCATCCTTCATGTCCTGAGAAATATCAGAGTCGACCAAAGCTACATGAATCTGGTGGAGGCAGAAAAATTATAGTTAAGTGAGATCCCATAATGTGTCTCCAGACTTTGGGACACCTTATAATATAATTCTAAACAGGCTATAGACATTTTGTGTTTTTATCAGAATAGTCTGCAAAATAACGACTCATTGCCTTTACTGTCTTGCTGACTGCTAACTTTCTTCCCCAGTGGTCGATATCTGAGCCCGAGAGAAAAACCCGAATGACTGTCACAATTTGTCCGGTTTTTTGGTCTTGAGAGTTGGCGTCATGGGCATCATGGGCCGGAAAACAAGAAACATGTGCGTGCAATGCTTCTTACTGAAGCACTGGAAACAGCTCAGTCTCTTAGGCCACTACAAATCACTTAAATAACCTCTATGTCATAATTCGGAGGAGTGCAGATCGAGAGGCAAGAAGACATTTCCTCGTCTAAAGTTTGGAAACCCTGGTCTACACACCAGTACCTTTTTTTGGTAGCCAATAAGCCATCAAAACAATAAGAGAAGACAGATAAATATATGCTGATTACAATTCTGTCTAGAAAGCAATGGCAATGTCTCCAAATACATCATAAGGTCAAAAAATCTTATGAAAGTAACCAATATTGCAAATATGTTTCTGTTCGAGTCACTATGTTAATTTTAAAATGTTTTTTTTTTTCTTTATACAAAGTTATCTGATCATCATAGTTTGGAAAGGAGCTGGAAGTGACTTGGCAGTGTTTCCATCGATCAATGATCCGACACCAATCATCATTAGGTTGCCATCAATTGGTACAAACCACCCCATAATGTTTCTGGGTGTGTAAAAACGAATCTTCAAACCTGCCACAGATTCATACTTAGGAAATCTCATGTATGTGCTGATCTTACAGTAATATAACCTAACAAGTTCAGTAATTCATAGTGCGCCTTAATATTCTAATTAATCTGCTAAAGTAACTCCATGTTTAAACAATTTTATGAGAAATAAGGAGCCTGCAGTTCCCTAAGGGTCTTACAAAGGAATCTTTGGAAGGAAACTAGTCGAAATGTTGAATCCTCTAAAATGTTCCAAACACACGTGTGGAATGGAGTATAGGGAGTGTAGTGGACAGATGGCTGTAAAACTGAATAGTTCATTTCTACTGACAAAATCCGTTGTAAAAGTATCTATTTACCAATGATTAAGAGATACGGCAGCAGTTTTAAAATTGGCAGCTTGCTCCAAACTACTTTTATTTATGAGATATTGCAAGGCTGGATTTTTCACAATACTATGTTAGGTTTGATGTGATATCGTACAAACATATCAAAACAGAATAAAATAGGCCAATAAATGACTGTATTCTAAAGTCGTTATAATACGACATTTATGCTGGCAGGTAATGATACGAGAAGCCAGCTTGGAAGCCTGTAACACAACAACACGAGCACGCTTGAGAGCTTTATCAGGCTCAGCAAGTTGGAAACACGAAGTGATGGTCAAGAAAAATTCGGCCTCTCACCTAAGTGATCTAACTGAAAAAACCCTTACTTTTTTAAAGGTCTACGAACTATATTCTTATAAGCCAGATTAAATTCAAAACTGTATTTAATGTAGAAACAAACTAGCGTGTCACTCACGACATTGCTTCTCCCTTCTCGGACAGTAATCCAGTCAAAATTTTCCATCATCTGATTATTTTGACTGTGGTGGCCTGTGATCAGAGCAGCATCAAAGTTCCTTCAGATTCTCTTGAACAAGCGCTTGGCAACAGTGGAGAGAAATAACTCGATTCCACCAAGAAGGATAAAATCTGAGCAAAACAGACTCAGAGAGGGCATGTCATGTGCATCTTCTAACTGATAACACACCAATACTAAGTCAGCAATAACACAACTGAAACTGTTGACCACAAATTAACAAGTAGAATGCACTCAGTCTTCCTACAAGTAGCATTTTTGATTCTGTGGAGTGAGTCTTTCCAGCACCAACATTTCCTGAATTCATTTCTTAGGTGGACATGTAAGATAGATAGCTGATTTAAAGGGCTCCATAAACCTCTGCAGGTCTGTCCCAGTCCCTTCGATCTGTCCTCGCGAGCACTTCGAAATTCATCTCCTCCAGCGCGGCTTGTACCCAGTGTGAACAATCGTCTCGAATCTCCAAGATCATGAAGAGCTCCTACCTGCGAGGTCTCAACATGGCCTCCTTTTTCTTGCCAGCAAGATCATCGTCTTTGTCACCTTCACCCTCTACGTCCTTCTGGGACACAAAGATCTCAGCCAGCAGTGTGTTTGTGACGGTGTCGTTGTACACCTCTGTACGACTCACCGTCACACTCTTCTTCCCCAGTGCCATCGAGAAGCTGTTTGAGTGCCGCGTCAGCATCCGAAGGATTCAGGTAGGACCAGTTTTCCTCCCTAAAAATACAAATTCACCTCATTCATTTATAAAAAGGTCTCCTGAATGATGTCTGTGTAGGTTTTCATTCATCCAGGTCATGGTTATCCAAAGTAGTTTAAATCAATCCACTGGACTTTAAGAAAGTCCTTGAAGACGTTTCACCTCTCATCCAAGAGGCTTCTTCAGTTCTGGTGGTGTTGGTGTTAGCCTCGCTAACCCACCAGGGTGGGTCTAGTTACCCTCCGTAAGCCTCGAGGCTGAATTCTCCTAAAACTGGCCGGACCAATCACCATGAAGTGTAGAGTCAGAACGCGGGCGTAACTAATTGACGACAGAGGCGCAACTATTCTGACAGTAACAACCGGAAACAACTAGCCTAGCCGCGCTAGACAACCCACGGCAACGCATTTAATTCTCTGCAGGGTCTACAACAAACACGACAACAGTCGTTGAGCTCCATTAGCACCGACTCTGAATAATCTTTCTTTAACATGTCTGTAATATACTTGAGCTTCACCCATTGACTGTATAAATAAGGCTTCACCGAACTACCGATCCTCTGATTTCCGGCGCTCTTGGAACCACGTCAGCCTATTCGTTGCGCTGATTGGTTGTATACCTACCCAATTACTGCAGAGTGATTTGATAGACAACCTTTAGCCGCCTCCCTCCCTGTGGAAAGTTCCTAGACCTTGTGTCTTCAGACCTGGGTCTAGCGCGGCTAGGCTAGGTTGGTTGTTGTCTCAGCTTTTAAACCTCTGTGAGGTGTGTCCAGGGCTGTTATTCCAACGACCGATACTAAAACTCGTCAGACTACCCAACGATGGTCATTGTGAGTATCGGTGGGGGTCGTTGAAATGCACAGATGTCACTGAACCCTCGTGTGCTAATGGTGGTCATTAGCATGAGTCTGCTGAGTCGTTCTTTGGGGAGTTTGAAAGGACCTGATTGTAAATTGGTGAAAGATGATGTGGCAGACCACCCCCCTGTTCAGAGATGGTATTAATCTGCAGTGTATAAAAGTGCCTCTGCAGTGTTCCCTGAATGAAATTATGCTTGCCTTTGGTCAGTGTGAAGCTGCGTGCAGATCAGCGCATGCTTGTCTGGAGGTTTTAGGTTACTGTTCTTACTTTAGTGTAATCTGAAGTCTGGATGAAACGACTTGTATAAAAGCACATAAAAGCTAACAGCGACTACACCCAGTGACACTGCTGACGTCTCGACTTCTTTATCAGCCTGAGCACTGCTGATCTTGCGTGGACTTATCACGAAGGTCCGGCTCTGTAAAGCAATCTCTGTTTTTATGTCTTCATGCCGATTTAAAGCAAAACAATTCAGTTTTCTTTATATTCCCAACATGTGATCTCAATGCACTTCACATAAGATCACCACCTTATGAATTTTAAATACAGAACCCAACAGATCCAAAGTTACGAGGAATAACCTCTGACACACCAAGAGCAGACTGAGGGAGGGCGACTGTCTGCTTTGACCGGTTGGAACAGGCAGCTATGAAACAAAAATGATTTACGGGACTGCCACAGCAAGGCTTCCTCTATAAACACACCGGGATAACTTCCATGTGCTTGTTACATAGCACCTGTAATGTTTTTACTGCTGTATGACTGGCTGGGTTTTTGGATAACCTTTAAACTCGGCAGTGACATTGTGTTTTTTCCCCACTGATAAGGAGTTCTTGCTGCTGGATGAGATCACTAAAAGCAGCTCTGATCTGCCAAAGGATGAGAAGGATGCAGCCGTGGAGGTCAAGGATCTGACGTGCTACTGGGATAAGGTCAGATGCTCTGCACCAACTGGGATTTAGGAAAGTTCCAAGCTGGATGACTTGCAGTTTTCCCCTTTGCACATGCATTGTTCGCTGGAGGGGTTAAAGCTCCATGTAAAACTTTAACAGAACGGCTCGCGCTATAACAAGTTACACAAGCAATCAGTAGACGTGAGAAAAGTGCTGATGTCATGGTGACTGTCGAATGAGTGAAGTCCACAATGATCCATCCTGTATTTGATGAGGAGTTTCAGACTGGTGGACATTAAATGAACAGCAGTCCCATCCCTACGGCGATAAAGAAATGCTTGGACTGTGTAAAGCAGGGGCGTCAAACTCATCCTAGTTCTGGTTCCACATTCAATTTGATTCCAAGGACCGAAGCAATAAAATCACAGCATAAAAACCTCTAAATAGTTCTGACGGTTCCTTTGTTTTAGTGCTCAAAAACTTACATTTAATGAACTCTTTTTTTTTTTTTTACAAAATATTATGAACAACCTGAAAGTTATCCTTCAAATAAGTGAAATTTCAACAATATTATGCCTCAATTTATCATTTACACTAATTCCAGATCAGAGTGTCTACAAAGGAACACATTTAGTCACAGACATCTGGAACTGAGTGCCGTAATATTTTACCTTAAGATCACAAAAAGTCAGACAAAAAGCAACGAAAAACACAAAATATGACAAAATGAGACCCAAAATGATGAAAACGATACATAAATCAACAAAAAATGAGACCGACACAAAACAAAACAAAATCTGACCAAAAAACAAAAAAACGAAGAAAGACAAAAAAAAAAAGACAACATGAGACAAATGACAAAAGTCAGACACAAAATGAGCAATCTAGTATTTTACTTTCTGATCCAAACAACTTGTCATGGTCTAGAAATGATTTTAAATTTATAGTTTTACTAATTTACAATCTGCAGTTAATGTCTTCTCTGTAGTTTTTACCCTCTGAGGGCCGGATTGGACCCTCTGGAGGACCACTTTTGGACCACGGGCCTCATGTTGGACACCCCTTGTTCATGTTTGAGTCTTGATGACCTTTGTGGATAATTTCTGGGTTATTAATTTAATCTTTACATACGTTTCCTTCCATTTCAGAGCTTGGATGCCCCGTCTCTGCAGAACGTCTCCTTCTCTCTGAAGTCAAATCAGCTGGTGGCTGTAATTGGACCAGTGGGAGCTGGAAAGGTCAGAGATGTGCTAATTATTCATTTATTATGTGTAGATTTCCTCCTCATCATCAGCTCAGGTCACATGTCTCCCTCTGCCTGCTGGATTCTGCAGTCGTCCCTGCTGAGCTCCATCCTGGGAGAGCTTCCACCTGAGAAGGGGGTTCTGAAGGTGACAGGCCAGCTGACCTATGCAGCCCAGCAGCCCTGGGTTTTTCCAGGAAGCATCCGCAGCAACATCCTGTTTGGAAAAGAGCTGAACCCCCAGAAGTATGAAAGAACCATCAGGGCCTGCGCTCTGAAGAGGGTGAGATTACTTCAGATTTTTCATTTTCAAGTACACATTACAGTTTAGACGGATGCAGGACTGAGTCATGGAGTTGATTGAGAGTTTAAACTTTATGATAAAGGGTTGGGTAAATACAGAAAAAGCTCAAAGACAGGAGGCTGCACATGCAGGGAGTTGGTGCAGACTCTGTTCAGACTCTCTGAAGTACCTGGATGTACTGAAATGACCGTTATGGATGTTTGGCTCATAAAGATGAACAATAACTGCCTCTGTTACCTCTAGCTTATGAGTGACATCATATTAGGATTTAGAAATGCTTCTGTCACCATTGCTCAAAAAACTTGCCCGTTAAACTTCAGTGTACCGCCGGTGGTACACCTACTAATTTGCAGAGGAATTTAAAGAATGTCTGAAGGCCGCAAACGCGATTATACAAACACTATACGCCGATGGAAAGCTTAGATTGTCATGAATCCGCCGGTATAAACCACTTTCAGATGTGATTACCACAGCGGGTGAGAAAAACACATTTGTCCGACAAACAACGAATATTCATCCATCCGTTCTCTATACACGGCTTCAACGCACACAGAGCGACTCACATTTCCGGGTTCATTATTACACACAGATGAAAATATTCCACAAAAAACGGCCATAATCCAACCTTTTACATCCAGACGAAACAAGCCAGTAAAATATTTTGTCCAAAACATGTCCTGAAGTCGTATAAAATCCACGAATCGGTCGTTTTCAAGGAAATGCACCTCGTGATGCACGTCCAATATTCCCCGTATTTCTCGTCTTTTTTTTTTATTTACAAATAGAATATTAGTGATTTTTTTGTACTGAAAATGGCTGGAATTGACTGCAGCTTAAAGGGTTAAGAGTCTTAAACATTTCTGACAGTTGATTCGTCAAAAGTTTGGACACACTTTCTCACTTCATGGTCTTTGTTTGTTTTCATTAATGTTTACGTTGTAGATTCTCTCTGAAGGCGTCAAAACTATGAATGAACACATCTGGAATTATGTAGGAAAGAAAGGAGTCCAAACATCTTTTCTGTTTTAGGTTCTTTCAAACAGCCACCTGCTGCTTTGATTCCTGCTTTCCTCACTGTTGGCATTCTCTGGACGAGCTTCACAGTTCTGATGCCTTCAGTGAGAATCTCGAATGTAAAAAGTCGTGAAAATAAATAAAATCCTTCAGATAAGACGATGTGTTGAAGCTTCTGACTGCCAGTGTACTTACATGAGTCATTTTGTGGTTTGTGGCAAAGCCAAGTCCTTCTACTGTTGCCTCAGGATGTTTAGATTTATTTGCTGTCATGGAGGCCGTGTTAAATTGTATTATTAGTGGCATTTCATTTGGAGCCCAATGGCTTTGGAACAGTTGATGAGACAGGTGTGCTGTGGTTTCGACACACCAACCACGTATTAATGCTCTCTGATGTTCCTGAAATCACTTCACACAACTCAAAGCTCTTCTGTTAACGTGACGCTCCGGTTCAGAGAATGACACGGAAATGTTTTGAGCGAGTAAGAACACCGACACAACTTTTGTGGAGGCGTGACTGTGGGCTGGATGTTCCACAGCAGACTGTGCTAAACTTTAAATGCTATCTTGGTTGTCTTTTTTGCTTTTCTGAATGACTGAGAGCTCACTAAATGTCCGTCTTCTTCTGAAGAGACTCGTGTTATTTAAATCTTAATCTTTTCTTCATGTTTTATGGGTCATTTGTTGCTTACGTTGAGCTACGATTGCACTCATCTGTCAGGAGAAGTTCATGAAGCTGTGTTCAGTTAATGAGTCACTGGTCTGACTGTGAGGATTTATCCACATAATAAATCCACGTATTGATCTGCTGTTCTGGAACCAAGCTGTCCTAATGATCGGACTTGTTCTGTATTCTGGTGTGATGCAGACGCTCTCCTCATTCACTGTGTGTCTTATCTGTGTCCAATAATCCAGTCAGTGTTCATCCATGCGGTTACACAGTTTACTGATGCTGCAGTGTGCTCTGAGCAGCTCACTTATTGTCCGTTTGCTTTCAGCAGGACAATAATTGCTGAGTCATTGTAAGTCTA
Organism: Acanthochromis polyacanthus; assembly: GCF_021347895.1. Lineage (NCBI taxonomy): Eukaryota > Metazoa > Chordata > Actinopteri > Pomacentridae > Acanthochromis > Acanthochromis polyacanthus. The sequence continues at coordinate 28,169,348 of NC_067134.1, read as the reverse complement.
AGTCTGTTGGGAGGATTCAGTTTGAAGAAAGGCTGCTTTTCTTTCTCCGTGTCCCGTCTACAGCCGACATGGACGTCCTGCTGTGAGGCGTAGACACAAATACAGAAATTAATATCCGGATACCGCCGTAGCAAACGAATATTTGGATATTCGGGTCCAGCCCTAGAAAAACAGCTGTGAAGTTGACTCTTTTGGAGGTCATACCTGTGTGGGTTGTGCAGTAATAATGCTCTGATGTCCGCCTTTGCAGGACCTGCAGCTGCTCCCTGATGGAGACCAGACGCTGATCGGGGACAGAGGAGCCACGCTGAGTGGAGGACAGAAAGCTCGAGTCAACCTGGCGAGGTACGAGGACGAGAGTAAAGAAGCCTGATGAGTTTTACTGTATGAAGAGATAAACGTTCCACCTGTAGTTACAGTCATTAAAGGAGGATGTCATTAGAGATTGGACAGCGTTAAGAAGGACTCCTTTCAGTGAAAATGCCCTGTGGTCTCTGCTTCTTTCCTGTCTCTATGAAAGGCATAGAAACGTTTCCAAAGTCTCTAAGTATTAAACTCTTTCTTGTACTCTTAAAGCTGTCATGTTTAGAGCATCTTACCTGCTGAAGGTAAAGAGCTTTGCTGCTGTTCTTTCCCTGATCGGACCCTTCCTGGACTGAATGCTTTGAAATCCAGTGCTGCATGGGGTTTAAAGAGCACTACACCAGTTTAGCACTGAGTGTCTCTAACACTGTGGGACTCATGAGGAACTTTAAAAAAAAAAGCTAAAAATGTGTCCTTTAGGCGCCTCTGAAGCTCAACAGGTTGAACAGGACCGTAAATAAGGGCTGTTGGTGACGGTCATGGGTTCAAGTCCAACCCACGGCCGTTTAATTAAATTCAGTTTTATTTATATAGCATCAATTACAGTCAAATTGTCTCAAGATGATTTACAGAACCCGTATGCCTGACCCCCAGAGCAGCCCAAAGGCGACAGTGGCAAGAAAACAGCCTTTAACAGGGAAGAGAAACTGCACGTTTACTGCACGCCTTCCCCCCCGCTCTCCTCCACGTGTTTCCTGTCTGTTTCTCCACTGTGGACTGTAATAAAGGCAAAAATATAACTTGGAAAAAAAAAAGCCTTTATTTCTATCCTGCATATTTTTCATCCTGAATTATCTTGAATTCTTATTTTTTTGAATATTTCCGCACTTAAACGTTTCAGAGCATCAAACAAATTTAAATCTCAGACAAAGACCGCCAAATTAAACACAAAATGCAGTTTTTAAATGATGGTTTCATGTTTTAAGGGTAGAAAGCTATCCACATTGTTAAATCCTGAATTACTTGTGGCTAATCACGTTTTTTAAAAAGCGAGTCCAATTTCACTGAACACACCCAGCAATGATTACCTCCAGACCTGTTCACCCAAGAAATCATTTAAATAGAAGCTGTCTGACTGAATGAAGGAAAGATCTCAGAAAGCTGCAACGAAATGCTGCAGTTCAGTTAAATGTTCATAAATTTCCAAAGAAATTCAGGAACGTTTTCCATCTGTCAGTGTGGTAGAGGGTAACAGAGCCATTTGTAAAGCTTTAGAGAACAAGGCTGCTGTACTTAAATATATTTACCACAGACTGACTGGAAGATTTAAGTTGATTTGAAGCTCCATGTAGCGACGTGTTCCACTGAAACCAGTTGATCAGGCGTTACTTTTTCCTCCCTGAAGGACAACTCCTACAGAGATGTGAACTATCAGACAAAGTTTTACCAGAAGAGGAACCACATCAGTGATGTTGGAGTGATATTCATGTTTATGACTGAGAATGTAAAAAACTTTTGAAGACAACAGAAAGGGCTAACGCTGCTTTTTGTTTTGTCATGAAAAGAACACCAGAAGGAGAGCATGTCTTCTTTCATGGAGCTTTAAATCTTGTATTGTTTAAAACAGAAAACGACTATAAGTGCTGTAAGGGACTGACTCGGCATGCTCAGAGGCATCCCTTTTACCCCGAGAAAGTTTGCTTGCTTGAGTGACCATATTCTGTTTCTCTGAAAAGAGGACACACTTCCAGCTCGTGCACGAAAAATTTTCCTTCTTTTTCCTTCTCTTATTAGCTACAGAGACATAAGTCCCAGCTTTGCAGACTGTACATTCTGCCTCCCATTTGACACGACCCGGACGAAAACAGGGGTACTTTTTTCGCATTTCATCAGTGAAATGACATTTGCGTTTCGGTATTTTCTTTCGGTTCAAGTGTTCTCTCGCAGTGTGCCTACCGGCCTGTCAGCCTGCGAGGAGTGAGTGAGCGTGGAGCGCCTCTGTACTGCTTTGTGAATGATTAATACACGTTCCGGGGTTTGGCTCAAACTCCGCCTCTCGGAGCGTGTTTCCAAAGGAACCATTCAACGTGAATGATAAATACACTGGTCTGTGACGCGCTCAAGCTAGGCAAGATCAAAAACCCGGACATTTGAAGGACTTTATAAACGCCGGCCGGACAGGCCGGACAGCGTCTCAAAAGAGGACATGTCCGGGCAAAAGAGGACGTATGGTCACCCTATGAGTGTGGTCTTCTCTCTTTTGCTCTGCAGTCATCTGCAGCAGGACGGCCAGGACCCTGGGAACCTTTCTTACCTTTCCTCAGCATTGTAAATTTACTTGTTAGTTCCCTAAAATAAAGAGAAAAAGTACTTTAGAGTTTAGGTTTATAAAGATTCATAACTGTAGATGCTTAGTTAGACCTACTTATCTAATTATCTTATCTGTAAAATATACCAACAAGACACATATCGCCAGCTGATCTGAAAGAAATGCTTTGTAATTTTGCTAAAAACTGCCTGTAGAATCACAAAAATCTGTTACAAAAAAAAATCCCATCTGTTCCTGGTTAAAGATATGTCTATACATGTGCTACCATCATGTAACATTTATAAATAGGTATTACCAGTTAAAGCTTTAGGAGTCTTGCTTTAAAACTGAAGGAGTAGGAATTATTTTTTGCAGCATCATATAATTATTTCACACGTGTTAAATTTAAGGGGTATGGGTAGAGAAACATGACTATTTCTTAGATATTGCTTATTCTAAGGTACCCTAGGATTGCATGGGACCAACTGATTATTATGGTATGCAATTTATGAATACATCTTTTATAGCACCACCACCATAGTAAAATGAAAAATAAATCTTACCTAAAACATAAAATATTGCCAACGAATTGTCACTCAACTTTTGGTCAAGTAATCATGAAGGATGAAGTCTCTGCTGCCTGAAGAGCTTGAAATTCAAGTTGTAACAGAAGAATACAACGTATAAATTGGGGAAAAAAGCTTGGTTTATATCCCAGAACATGTATTCACCTTCTTGCTTGAAGAAATCACACACTGAAAGAAAAATTGTCACCGAAAAGCACCGATTTCAGGAGTATTTTTAGTGTTTAACACACAAAAAAACAACGACTTGCTCTATACTTAGCCACTTTTTGGTCCTAAAATCTGAAAGAGCAGGTAGTTTCACCCCTGAATACAACCCAAAACATTAAGAAAGACCATTTTTTCATTAGGAAATAATTTGTCACAAAGTGGTGACTCAGACTTTGAACCTTGTCTTAAACGGTTGTGGTGATCAGATGCTGCAGTACAATTATATTCTGACATCTTTTAGTCAAATTATTGATGGACATGAATCACTTACCATCCCTAGTTTGCGTGTTATTGCTGCCAGTAGATGTCTAAAAGGTGATGATGTTGTTTCAGGGCCGTGTATCAGGATGCAGACGTCTACCTGCTGGACGACCCTCTGAGTGCCGTCGACGCCGAGGTTGGAAGACACCTCTTTGAACAGTGAGTGATTTCAGAGCTCCACAAACTCTCCGTCTGCCTCGTTGTGATCCGTACAGTCGGTCAAACCCCAGTGTTTCTGTTCCCCTCAAACATCTCAACCAGAGGGTCCACGCCGGCCCGCAGAGTAAAAATTACAGAGGAGATATCAGGAGAAAACTGTCAATTTGTGAAACTTCAAATTTAAAATCGTTTCTAGACCACGACGAGTTTTGATCATAAAGTAAAATACCAGATTGTTCATTGTTGTTTTGTCGTTTCATGTCTCGTTTTTGTCGTATTTTGTCTTGTTTTTGTTGTTTTTCATCTTTTTGTCTCGTTTGTGTTGTTCGTCTGTTTTTTTTTTGGTTTGGTTTTCACTTTTGTCATTTTTTGTCTTACTTTTCTCGTTTGTCCATTTTTTTGTTGCTTTCTAACTTTTTGTCTCTCGTTTTGTTTCATGTCGTTTCTCTTTTTTTTGTCATTTTGTTTCTCGCTTTTGTCATTTTTTGCATAATTTTTGTAATATTTTGTGTTGTTTTTGTTGTTTTTTGTCTTTTTTTGCCTGACTTTTGTTGTTTGACCCTCCAGTAAATCCTCTGTGGTTCAGCTCCAGGTGACTAAATGTTGTGTTCCTTTGTAGACACTCTGTGATCTGGAAGTTGTAATGAGGAAATGATAAAGTGAGGATGAATGTTGATGAAACTGAACTTTGTTTCTTAAGAAACTTCAGGTTGTTCCTGATGTTTTATAAAAAGATCATTCCTTAAATATGATGTAATGATCACAGTTGGAGTCACTAGTTTTCAGTTCTTTTGTTCAGACAAATCAAGATTAGATAGATGTTGATTACTGTGCTTGCTTGACAGTTTCGGCGAACACTCTGGCCTTCCTCAGAAGCGTCAGCCAGCAGATTTTTGACAGCAGGATTTTGCAGCAGTAGAGTTGCCAGACCCCCCGGTCCAACCACGCTCACTCCATAACGGCATGCTGTGGTGAACCCGACAGACACGACAGGAATGCCGCATCCTCCGCCTTCCTGTTTCTTCTGGAGGATCATGTCCCAGCTGTGGGAGAGCATGAAGCCTGCCTCGTCCCCGTTCACGGTTCTGTCCACGGATCTGGTGACTCTGCTGTGCGTGCTGCAAATGCCGGCTGTCAAAAATCTTCCGGCTGAGGCTTCTGAGGAAGGCCAGAGTGTTCGCCGGAACTGTCATGCAAGGTAATCAACATCTATCTAATCTTTATTTGTCTGAACAAAAGAACTCAAAACCTTTTTGAGACGGTTCCAGTAAAACCAGGGTGGAGAGGTGTCCTGGTGTTACTGGACATGATGTAAGCTTTGAACTCTGTGTTCCGCTTTATGCTGGTCTCCTACATTTATCCAGCCTGAGCGATGGATCTCAGCGGTGCCTTATTTAATAGTGTTGTTGTTGCATTGTCATTCGCTCATCTCACGTGAGAACAAAGATCAGAGAATGTTTCCATGAGTTGAACTAAGGCAGGAAGAGGTGCGGTGCTGCCAGTGTCAGGAAGACCGTTGAACTCGGCCCCGGTCTTCCTCTGGAATAACCCAGCAGCTCTGAGCGTTACATAACAGCTCCGACAGGGAAGACGGAGGCGTGGAATGTTTGCTGGTCTTTATCTCAGTTTATTCTCTCATTCTACGATAAGTTTCCGCTCCGTTTGTGTTTAGATGTGCAGACTAAAGCCGATAACATCTCGGCTTGTTCTGTTTCAGGTGCATCTGTGGCCTCCTGAAGGACAAACCTCGTATCTTGGTCACCCACCAGCTGCAGTACCTGAAGGCAGCAGACCAGATTGTTGTCCTCAAGGAGGTCAGAAATCTTTGTGTCCAACCTTCAGCTTCACTTTAACAAGGAAGAAGTTTTGGTTAGCTTAGCGTTTGTGCTGACTTCTGATCGCACCAGTCCTCTTTTTGCTCAGTTTTGTCAGACGTTTGTCAGACGGAGAGGAAGATGGAGCTTTACCAGGATGTGAAGCAGAAATTTAAACAGCCAATCAGAGCGTTCGACACGAGAAGAGTCGATTGATAGTTTTCTAGTTTTTTACGAAAAGATAATGAAAGAGCAGATTCGTTAGTTTGTTAGTAAAGATGTAGCTTTACAGTGGTCCCTGGTTTACCACAGCGTTTAAACCATCTATAAAAGACACTTATTGAACTGTACAATTTTTTTTTAAAAAGGAATATATTTTCTAATTTTCCAATTAAGCCAAAATCAAAGGAGCAACCTTACTGTATTATTTAGATGTATTTTAAAGCTTTACAATCCCTCCCCACACTCTTAGAAACACTTCCTAGCTCTTAAACGTTTGTAATTTTAACAACATATAGAGTTTTTTTAAGGGTAATATAATAACAATGATAATAGTAAATGTATTTATAAAGTGCTCTCAGTCAGCGTGCTGTACATAGAGATAAAAACAATAAAAAGGACATCAGTAAAACAGTGGAAGACTCCTTTAACAGTAAACCAGTGGGTCTTCAGCTTTGTTTTAACCCTCCTGTTGTCCTCATCTACGGCCGCCAAAAATATTGTTTCCTTGTCTGGAAAAAATCCAAAAATTCAACCAAAAAAATCCCCAAATTTCTGAAAATTTGCAAAATGTTCAGGAAAAAAATCCCAAAGATTTTTCCTTTTAAAAAAATCACCGTAATTTGGCAAGAAAATTCTTGTAAATATTTTCAAAAAATGAGTAAAAATCTTCCAAAAAAAAAATCTTAAAAATATCAAAATTGATTCCATAAATATCAATAAGGCTTCAGATATTTTCTTTAAGAACATTCACATAAAAATCAACCAAAATCCAGAGAATTTATCTGGATTTTGGTTCATTTTTATGTGAATGTTCATAAGAAACATTTTTAACATTTCTTTTTTTTTCCACCAAAAATGTTCAAAGAATGTTTCAAATGTGGACATCAGAAGTTTCACTGTTAAAATACTTTTTTTCTACATTTTCAAACTTTAAACAGGTCAATTCTGACCCGCAGGACGACACGAGGGTTAAATCCGTTAACGGAAGATGCTTGTTTTCAGAATGTCGGTGCACAGACTGATTCTGTTTCTCTCTGCTTGAACAGTGAATGCATTTAATGTTGGTCTTGTTTTTTTGTTTTTTTTTGGCAGAGAGTTCAATCATGCTGCTGGTTCTGTTTCTAGATTAGTATAAATGCACCAAACACTAAATTAACATCCCTGCAGAATTCCATGTGGCCACCATAAACCCGTCACATGATGAGACGGCGTTCAGGTGTTGGCTGTGCTCTGTAAACCCTCAGCTGTGTTTTCCTGACGCTGTGTTTGTGTTTGTGTTTGTGTCAGGGTCACATGGTGGAAAAGGGAACGTACACGGAGCTGCAGCAGTCTGGGGTGGACTTCACCTCCCTGCTGAAGAAGGACGAGGAGGACGAGCAGCAGCAGCCGGCCCAGGACGTCCCAGCCAGGAGCAGAACCCTGTCCCAGAATTCTGTGCTCTCCCAGACCTCCTCCGTGGATGGAGACAGCTTACCGGTTGGTACCTTTAAAAAACATCCAGAATGAGCCCATCAGCTGCAGATATTGGACTCAGAGACGCGTTCAGAATTAAATTAGTGTCTCCCTGCTCACCACAAATGGGCCTAATGTCTGTTCAGAACCAGCTGATGAAGATAGAAGCTTAGTGTTTCCACAGACTCACATAAAACCTGAGCGTTTCAGAAAACCCTCAGTGATCAGACCCTGCACTCCTCCATCATTCGGTCAGAAATTATCCGTATACGAATCAGTGTGTTTTATGCATTTCTGTCATTTTGGTTCAGAATTATTGTTTGTATTTTATTTTTGACCACACAGAAATGATTTCATGTCTGAAATCTGTTTATTTTCCACTTTAGAACAGATTATGAACATTTTGATGATTGAAAAAGAAGAATAGCACAGAACAGAAACAGAAGATTGACATGTTTCCCCGCTTCCTGCAGCTGTTTCTGCTCCATCCCTCCGTGTTTGTGAACTTCATCACTTCTTGTAAGATATTAGCAGTGATATAGATGCTTGATAGCCTAGTGTCAAGTGGGGCCTAGTTATTTGAGATCCCAGGAGCAACCACCACCTAAATAAAAGCTTTAAGCAAACCAATGAAAAGTTAAAATGAGAAACTATATAAGTTAACCACATGATTATGCTTATGCTTGATGCAAGAATGATTTTAATAGGCTGATATATATTCTGGAAATGATGATTGCTATAGAAGAGAATGATTTAAAATAAGTTATTTGATCATGCTAAGAAAAATGATTTAAAGAAGTGATTCAGTGTAACTAAGTGAGTTTTGAATGGAAGTAATCTGTGCTGTTCTGAGCTGTATGCAGACAGGATGGGAAAAGCAGAAGTCTCCTCAGAAATGAGGAACTTGGAGTTTCCACAGGATGACAGGATGGGCTCAGGCCTACATTGTCATGACAACTGAAGTGTGTGTAACAAGTGGATGTGTTAACAGAAAAGATGGAAAGAATGATGTATGCGTGATAGGAAGAAGGTTGTGTCTTAAACCTATGAATTAATTACCTGGGCGTACCTATTAGTTAGAATTGTGTGTGAAAATGTGTATGTGCTGAGCTGAAGCCGAGCTAGGGTATAAAACCCAGAGACACAGACACTGAATTCGGAGTTCTCCCCTGGAGGGGGGAGATGCTGCTCGCCGGAGCTGCCGGGGAGCATCGCCAGAGTTCTGAAGAATCTTCACCGGACCCTTTTGCCCAAGAGACGTGAAGACAACGCAGGACTTAGGCTCCAGAGTTCGCTGAGAACATCGTTGGAGGCAAAGTCTTTTTCTGACTTTGTTCAACAAGCGAAGACCACACTCTGCTGAAAGGAGAGTCCTGAGAGGTCTACAGTTACCCTGCAGAGATGAAGAGAAGACAGCACCTACGACATCCAGAGAGGCACAGGAGGCAGCAGCAGAGGGCTGCTCCACTCCAGGGGCTGGAGGACCCAGTGACCCACCACAGCCTGATGAGACGGGGGCTTTCCACCACCACCATCCGACTGAGAAGACAGCTGAGACGCCCACACTTGTGTTCCAGCTGCTACTAAAGATAACTGCCAGACCAACGATTGGCTTTCGGGACCTCTCCACTCCCCCTGCCTAGGAAGAACACCCTCCGCCCACAAAGAAGACTTCGTACCGAGTCTACTGGTCGATCGAGTGGCTCTCCCAGATGCAGGTGAAGACCGGGCGTGGCAGCTAAGGCCTGGCTGTCCGCTCTCTCTCCTAAATTTACTAATTAGAGAAGATTCTTAGGTACGCTCAGCTTAGTTTAATTTAGTTAAGTTAGAAATAATCAGAAATAATTAAATTGTTTAATCATGAATAATGCTGTGCCCCTGCTAATAATTGCTTAATAAAACGCTATATTGCATTTAAAGAGAAGTCTAATGAAAAGATTATGATTCACCTATTCTGCATAGTGGTAAAAAGTTAAGTTGATTGTGTGCATTAAATCTAATGGTTCTTAAAGGTTACTTTAATCCAACTAGTTATTTAAACATTACCCCTGGGGTTAGTTATCCAAACCTCTAAAACGAACCTAGGAATATCAACAAGTGCCACAGTTTTAAGAGGAAAGCTGTCGTTAACAAACGTGTTCAATAAATCAATTCTACTACTTAGGAGGGCTGCTTAGTAAGAGAGTATTTATTGGAGTAAGAGGGGTAAGATGTTTGGAAGAAGACAGTTAGGACCTAGGCGAGTATTCCTCGACACCAGCTTAATTATTCTGCTGAAACCTGTTAGGTGGAATACTAATAGGCAGATAGAATCTAACCCTTTAAACGGAGAGCTGGTCCTGATTTAACCTGAGGCAAGGGTTAAAGAAGGCTATACTGAACGACACTAGCCACGCTACACCCATGTTTCTGACGGCACAAGGGTCTAGGCACGCTCGACAGGGAGGGAGGCGGGCTAAAAGGTTGTCTATCAAATCACTCTGCAGCAATTGGGTAGGTATACAACCAATCAGCGCAACGAATAGGCTCCTAGAGCGCCGGAAATCAGAGGATACGGTAGTTCAGTGAAGCCTTATTTATACAGTCAATGGGTGAAGCTCAAGTATATTACAGACATGTTAACAGAAAGATTATTCAGAGTCGGTGCTAATGGAGCTCAACGACTGTTGTCGTTTTTGTTGTCGACCCTGGCAGAGAATTAAATTCGTTGCCGTGGGTTGTGTAGCGCGGCTAGGCTAGTTGTTTCCGGTTGTTTCTGTCAGAATCGTCGCACCTCTGTCGTCACTTAGTTACGCCCGCCTTCTGACTCTACACTTCATGGTGATTGGTCCGGCCAGTTTTAGGAGCATCCAACCTCGAGGCTTATGGAGGGTAACTAGACCCACCCTGGCAGAGAATTAAATTCGTTGCTGTGGGTTGTGTAGCGCGGCTAGGCTAGAAGCTTGAGGTAGTAACACAAATATTATGGTTTCTTTTAAGGCTTCTTAAAAAGTGAAATGGAATGATATCAGAAGCATGTTTTCTGAGGAATAGCTGGAAAATGAAATGATGAAAAGTTTTAATTACAAAGATATTGCAAGAAAATGACGTCACTGTAGAGGGTTAACCCGGTTTACCTTCAGGAAGTAAATGTTCTTATTCCTTCAGACTGACCTGCTTCTGGTCCCAGAGTAGTTTTCAGGCTCCACTTCACCTCAGGTTTAACATTGTCTTTTTTTTTTTGCACAAAATCCATCCCTGCTGTGTCAACAAGTCAGATCTACACCTTTGTAGTCTGAAATATCGACACAGCAAACTGCAGTAAATGTGTTTTTTTTAAGTGCACTCCAATTAAAATGTGTCTAATTAGAAATACCAGCTTCAGACTGTGGTCTCATGGTCAGTAATGATGCCAGCTTTGATTCTCTCTTTAAATGTGAGTTAAAACTAAAAGGCAGCAGACAGTCACAGCAGCTCATTAGACTGCTGTTTTATTGTATGGAGGCTGTGATGTCACGTTTGCCAGATGATCGAGAACCTGAGAGTGCTAATTATTACATTTTCTCACACTGATAAGTTAATTACAGGCTGGAGTCTTTTTGATATCAAGTTAAACTTTTATCGTTTGACCTGAAGCTGAGATAACGCGGTCAAAGCTCTGCAGCAGCAGGAACAGGCGGTGGTTCAGCTCTGTTTGTTCTGCTTTGTTCTCCTCAGAGCCCTGACTGCAGTGGCTTTGTTTGGTTCTTCTTTGATGTCTGACTCTCCATAAAATGCTCTGTGGCATGTCTCAGCGTATCTTTGCACATCTTTGTTCAGTTGCATCGGGCTTCACCGATCATCTGCTGCTGGGTTCAGTTTAGCCCACCACAGTGAGACGTACGACGGACGCTCTGCAGCGTGATCACAGCTCTTGTTCTCGTTTTCCTCGCAGGCGGAGACGGTGCAGACGTTGGCAGAGGAGAGTCGAGCTCAGGGAACCATTGGAGTGAAGCTGTACGTCAGATACCTGAGAGCTGGAGCCAGCATCCTGACTCTGCTGGTCGTCATTCTGATCAACCTGCTGGCTCAGGTACACAGAGAGGCCACTGGAGGGCGCTGGACTCTCTTAGTGAGAACGTGTAGAACAAATCAATGCATGTGATCAAATACAGAAAGCGTGCATTTATTTTGTAGGTAGCGTACATCATGCAGGACTGGTGGCTGGCCTACTGGTGAGCATGAAACCCACAATAACAGCATACTTCACAAACTGCACCGTGTTTTCCCCACTGGTTTACAGCCTCGTATCATTTTAGGGCTGATGAGCAGGAAAGGCTCGATGCTCTGAACTCCACCGTCACAAACGCCACCCTGGACAGAGATTTCTACCTGGGGATCTACGCAGGTGAATCGGTGAACGCCTGCTGTGTTTTTGCAGGGTTTGCTTCTTGACCTGTTGCTGACAGAATGTTCTGCTGTCCAGGTCTGACCGGAGCCACCATCATCTTTGGCTTCATGAGGAATCTGGTTCTGTTCAACGTGCTGGTGAGGTGTGCTCAGTCGCTGCACAACGGCATGTTCAAGACCATCCTCAGAACGCCCGTACGCTTCTTTGACATCAACCCCATCGGTGAGGCAGAGGCAGCAGAAGCCTTCATTAGTGTTCAGCTATCAGTCAGTGTTCATTTGAAGCTGGGAGGTTTGGATGTATTTCTCCTTTTGTTTGATCTCTTAATGCTGATTTTACTGATTATAAATTGTCAAAAAAAAATATGAGGGAACAATACAACCAAGAATTAAAAAGTTCTCCAAAGACCAGATGAGGTTCCATGTTGGATAAACTTACCCGTTTCAGGTCTGACAGTATTTTTTTCTGTTTTACTGCAGGAAGGATCTTAAACAGGTTTTCTAAGGACATCGGCCAGCTGGACTCCAACATGCCGTGGACTTTTGTGGACTTCATTCAGGTTAGAACCGGCCTCATTAAGTCTTCTCTGTAACCTCAGAAAGGGTGAACGGTGTCGGTCCTTTTCCTGACACTTAATCGTCATGAATTCCTGGTGGGAGTTTAACTGACTTTGACTTCTTCGTGTCCGTCTGAAGGCACAAAGTGAAACAAACGGAGAGGAATGAGGCTCACACGTTGAAGTAGATGTTTTTATCTGTGTTAGTGTAGATGTGAGAACAATCATTTCCTTTGTCATGATAAATACTCCAACTTTATCTGACAATTCATTTAAGGTCAGATAAACTTTATTATCTCCTGTGGGAGAATTTTTTTAGACGAGGCAAAAGCAAACCAGAACACATGCTCCTAAAACCAGAGAGAATGCACAGCATGTGATGAATGAGTAAAAATAAATGAATGAAATGATAAAATACTCCCATACATACGGCTACCTCTGTTTCAGCCTCAGGACTTAAATAACTGATGAGCCGACAAACTTTCCCACATCTGATGAGGAGAGCCTGAGACAGTCGCTTGGGTTTCTCTAGTCTGTGCATTTATTGCTCCAAAACTGTTTTAATCCAACATTCTCCAACATGACCGGCTTCTTGAGTGGTGGAAACTGTTTTAGAGCAGAACATCTGCCGGGACAAAGACTGGTTCCTGCTTAGAACTTGGTGTTCATTGGCTCCAGCAGTGGTGTGACCTGTTGCTGCCTCTCATTTTCCTCTTCTTTATGTTTGTCTCTGTTCAGGTGTTCCTTCAGGTTCTTGGGGTCATTGCTGTTGCAGCGTCGGTGATCCCGTGGATCCTCATCGCCGTGGTTCCTCTTCTCATCGTCTTCGTCTTCTTGCGTCGTTACTTCCTGCAGACCTCCAGAAACATCAAACGCCTCGAGTCCACCAGTGAGTTTCCCAGTTAATGACTTGCTCTGTTAGCTGCTTACACATCCACAGTTCTTTCTTGTCCATTTGAACTCCCACAAACCTGCCGGTGGGGTTAAAAGCTTTTACTTAAAAAACAAAATTAAATTTTTGGATTTTCAGCTAATCACGTGATTTTCAGTTTGTTGAAAAGGAAAACCAATTGTAAACCGAAATGAGCGTTTTTAATGAAAATCTCTTCATTGTACACGTCAATGTTTTGCTCTCATTGTAACTGAGAAGCCAGACTGACTTCACCGATCCAGTAATCCCACAGCAAGAGCGTTTGAACAAATCTGACAATAAATTACAGAAATAGATCTACACCCCCTGTCAAAAGTTTTAGGACAGGTTCTAGTTGATTTGAATGAGAAAGTGTCCTAAAACTTTTGACAAGGGGTGTACATGGTGTAAAGTCTGCATGTTTCAGGGAACTCCTGTGGGCCTTTCAAAAGGAGAAATGAACATGTTGGTTCTGGACTTTTAACAGTTCTGTACAGTGATTCATCAAGATGCTGCACCGAAGACATTTGTCAGTTCTCTCTACATCCAGCCATGTTTTTTGTCTGCTTCCAAAGCGGTGCAGGACTTTATTCTGCACTGAAAATGAACCCACAGTAGGACAGGAGCATGAAACCCAGAGAACTGTTGGGGGTTAAAGGACTTAGCGTGTTTCTAAGGCTGTATGAAACCCTGTCAGTCGTATCTTCTGATCATCTGTCTCCTCATCGGTCGTCCTGCAGCTCGGAGTCCCGTCTTCTCCCACCTGTCCTCGTCTCTTCAGGGCCTGTGGACGATCCGAGCCTTCGGGGCTGAGGAGAGATTCCAGAAAGCGTTTGACGCCCACCAGGATCTGCACTCAGGTTTTCTTCACTGTCTTTCTGCACTTCAATGCTCCGTGTTTCTGCGGCGTCACTGACTGTTTTCTGTCCTGAGCAGAAGCGTGGTTTCTCTTCCTGACGACTTCTCGCTGGTTCGCCGTCCGCCTCGATTTCATCTGCGCCGTTTTCGTCACCGTGACCACTTTTGGCTGTGTGCTGCTCCGAGACCGTAAGGAAGACTTTAAGCTTTGAACACTGGACTTTGATGGCTGTCCTCCACGGTGATGTTCCACCACCAGGGGGCGCCAGTGTCTGTGAAATAGTCCACATTGAATGAAAACATGTACTCCATGAGAGGCAGCAGCAGAGTGAACTGTGGTTAAATTGTTTTTCTGGTCTTGTCAGAGCTGGACGCCGGCTCCGTTGGTTTGGCTCTGAGCTACGCCGTCACTCTGACCGGCATGTTTCAGTGGGGCGTCCGGCAGAGCGCAGAGGTGGAGAACATGGTGAGATGCTGGCTTTGATCAGATTAGAAGTGATATTACTGGGTCTATAAACATGTCTGGATCTGACTCATTTCCATGAATGCCTGAAAGATTTTATTGTTTAAATCCAATCAAATGCCTTTATTGTCATTGGACAAATGTAGAATGAAATTTTGAGTGCATCTCCTTCTTGGGATAAAACGATAACAACAGATAGCAATAAAATATATATACTATACTATAATGTGCTTTGAAATGTCGTCATTGAGGTTCATTTCTGTCCTCAGATGACCTCAGTGGAGCGGGTGGTAGAGTACTCTGAACTGGAGAGTGAAGCACCCTGGGAAACCCACAGGCGTCCTCCCCCTAACTGGCCCAGTAAAGGCCTGGTGACGTTTGACCAGGTCAGCTTCTCCTACAGTCCTGACGGACCGACGGTGCTGCACAACATGAGCGCCGTGTTCCGGCCCAAAGAGAAGGTCAGATGTGTTTGATTCTCAGAGCGCCGACTGCCGTTCATCAGACTGAGCGTCAGACCTCAGCTTGTCATTCTCTGCTGTCCGTCAGGTCGGTATTGTGGGAAGAACGGGTGCTGGGAAAAGCTCTCTGGTCTCGGCTCTGTTCCGCCTGGCAGAACCTCAGGGGAAGATCTCCATCGACGGCATCGTGACCTCAGAGATCGGCCTCCACGACCTGCGTCAGAAGATGTCTATTATCCCTCAGGTAAGACACAGCAGACCTCCTGTCACTGCCTCACCTGTTTCTGTTGGAACCTTGAATCCTTCTTCACAACCATTGAACCTTTCTCCTTGAAGTTCTTGACGATCCAGTCATCTTTCTGCAGAGTTTCCATGGTTACCGTCCAAAGTAGTTTAAATCAATCCACTAGACTTTAAGAAAGTTCCTTGAAGACGTTTCACCTCTCATCCAAGAGGCTTCTTTAGTTCTGGTGGTGGTTGGTGTTGCCTCAGCTTTTAAACCTCTGTGAGGTGTGTCCAGGGCTGTTATTTCAACGACCGATACTAAAACTCATCTGACTACTCAACGATGGTGGTTGTGAGTATCGGTGGGGGTCGTTGAAATGCACAGATGTCACTGAGCCCTCGTGTGCTAATGGTGGTCATTAGCATGAGTCTGCTGAGTCGTTCTTTTGGGGAGTTTTGAAAGGACCTGATTGTAAATTGGCGAAAGATGATGTCACAGACCACCCCCCCCGTTCAGAGATGGCTTCTCTACTTTGACATGGAAGGCTTCTTTCACTCCTCTCTCAAACCATCTGTCCTCCCTGTCCAAAGTCTGAACATTGGTGTCCTGAAACGAGTGTCCTTCTTCCTTAAGGTGAAGGAAGACTGCCGAATCCTGTCCTGAGGAAGTGGCTCTCCTGTGTTGAGCCATGCGCTTGTTAAGTGGTTGTTTGGTTTCCCCTATGTAGAGATCTGAGCATTCCTCGCTGCATTTAACTGGACACACCTCACAGAGGTTTAAAAGCTGAGGCAACACCAACCACCAGAACTGAAGAGGTGAAACGTCTTCAAGGTACTTTCTTAAAGTCCAGTGGATTGATTTAAACTACTTTGGACAACCATGACCATGAGAACCTACACAGACATGGTGGTTACCATGGTTACCAGAGGAGGATCCCTCTCTGACCTGTCCCCTCTGTTGTGTTCCAGGATCCGGTTCTGTTTACAGGCTCCATGAGGAAGAACCTGGACCCCTTCAACCAGCACACGGATGAAGAACTGTGGAACGCTCTGCAGGAGGTCAGTGAGCCACACCCACTGTTTAAGACCCAAAAACTGAACTATTGTTTGCTAATTCTCTTGACTTAATGTCCCAAACTGTAAACAGATGAGGCCCGTTGTGTTTCTGTGTTGTAGGATTCAGATTTACTTCTGCAGACACAGAGCAGTGTAGACGTTTGTTTTCTGCTGCGTAGCGCTCAGAGTTTCCTCGTCACTGAGTCCCTGAATGTTTCCTGCAGGTGCAGCTGAAGTCTGTTGTGGAGGAGCTGCCCGGGAAGCTGGAGACGGTTCTGGCCGAGTCGGGCTCCAACTTCAGCGTGGGCCAGAGGCAGCTGGTGTGTTTGGCCAGAGCCATCCTGAGGAAGAACCGCGTCCTCATCATCGACGAGGCCACGGCCAACGTGGACCCCAGGTACGTTATTTTACCGGTAACGGTCCAAATACGAACCGAACACGATGAGCCACAAATTCAAGTGTTTGTAGATTCTGATCTGACAGATGCTGAAGTGTTTTTGCTAAACGTGCAACATTACACGGGAAAAAATGCTCCTCTAAAAACAAGAAAAAAGACTTGTTTCAAAGAACTTTTACCTTGAAATAAGTGAAAAAAATCTGCCAATAGAACAAGTTAAAAAATGTCTTGGTCAGATTTCTTGAAATAAGATGTGATATTTAGAATATTGAGATCTTAAAATTAGCTGGGGATTTTTTTAAGCTCTATTTTACCAGGATTGTCAAGCTTAGGTGTCTTAACCTTCCTGTTGTCCTCATTTACAGCCCCAAAAAATATTGTTGCCTTTTCAGAAAAAAAATTTCCCCAAATTTATAAAAATTTGAAAAATCTTCAGGAAGAAATTTCCTTAAAAGTTTTCCTTAAAATGTTTATTTTAAAGAAATTAATTTGGCAAGAAATAAAAAATTAAAAAATGAAAATTGTAAAAAAAAATTAAAAAATAAGTAAAAAAATCTTCCAAAAATCTTAAAAATATCTAAAGTTATTACGTTTTTATCAGTAAAACTTCTAATATTTTCTTGAAGAACATTCAGAAAAAAAATAACCAATTTAAAAAAAAATTTGGTTAATTTTTTGCCGAATGTTCTCAAAAAAACTTTATTTTTAACATTTCTTTTTTTCCCATCAAAAAATGTCCAAAAAAATTCTCCCAAAATTTTGAAAATGTGGAAGTTTTCACTGTAAAAATGTTTTTTCCACATTTTCAAATTTTCAAATGGGTCAATTTGACCCACCGGACGACACGAGGGTTAAAACAAGATTGTCTTCAAACAAGTCCCTCCATCTGCTAAATGTCTATTAAGTGAATGTATCTTCTGATTTAAGATGAATAAGTGGGATGTGTGGAGTCCTCCCGCTGTCGTCAACACGCCCTCAGACATGTTGGTCCCTCCATGCACAGCTTGAGGGAAAAACCTCAGTTTGTAATCAGACACGGGTTTAAAGAAAAAACAGGAAACAAACCAGAAGTGGATTCTACAGATTCAGTCCAGGTTAATTCAGACTGAATTTAGGAAATCCCTTCAGAATTTACTTCTTTGCCAACTAAGTTCTGTGAATAATTTGGTAGATTTTTTTGGTCATTAACATGTTTTCAGATTGGAGAATTTTCGTATTTTCAGTCTCAATGAAATGTTTTCCGTCAGAAGCTGTTTTAGGAGCTCGGTGTCGCCCACAGACAGAAAAACCAAACACTGGCCACTAAAAATTACAGTAAAATCTTCAGACGAGTGTGGCGTTGGGCCTGAGACATTCCTCTAAGTATGAACTAATGGAGGAGAATCGTTGGGTTTATTTTATTTAGTGTCGTCGTTCCAAGCCGTCTTCATGTTGTCTTCATGAGGCTTATTTTGTTGGATCAGTGCTGTGGAAAGCATCCAAAGAAAGCAGTGCTGCAGGTGGATTTCCATTTCAGTCTTTAGCAGAAAGGAAACCATGAACTGCCTTTCCACTCTTTGTTGGTCCTGATGGATGAAGTGATGGATGACAGAAGTGTCTGTGACCTCCATCTGATGCATGTGCTGCTGGTTTGATGTTCTAGAGATGTTCAACCTTTAACATGGATTCCCAGAATGCCAGAGTGGAGCTCTGGTGATATTTTTTTGGCTCGGTAACGAATTCTAAATGTGGTTTTGTAAGATTGACCTCATCTCGGATCTTCTTGCTTCGTACCCAAACATCCCAACAACCCTCTTCAAGTAGAATTTCAACAAACATTTCAGCTTCTTATCAAACACTCGACTTCCTAACATGCATTTCTGTGTCGTAAACCGTCTGTTCCCGCAGGACCGACGAGCTGATCCAGAAAACGATCCGGGACAAGTTCAGAGAATGCACCGTTCTCACCATCGCTCACCGCCTCAACACCATCATAGACAGCGACCGCATTCTGGTGAGTTACTCTGTGATAGTAATCTGATTACTGAAGGACAGCCAGATGTTACACAAGAACATTTAGTGACCATCAACAGCTGTGAAGGTTTCTCTCCAGCAGGGTGGATGAGCAAACAGCGCTTCTATTTTAGCATATTTCTCACGTTTCAAACTCATATTTATTTAAGATTAACCCTCGTGTCGTCCTGTGGGTCAAAACTGACCTTTTGAAGTTTGAAAATGTGGAAAAATGTATATATTTTCACAGTCAACCTTCTGATGGCCACATTTTCAACATTTTTGGGAAATCTTTGAACATTTTTGGTGGAAAAAAAGAAATGTTAAAAATGTTTGAGAACATTCAGAAAAAAATCCACCAAAATCCAGGAAATTTTGCTGAATTTTGGTAGATTTTTATGTGAATGTTCTTAAAGAAAAATATTAGAAGTTTTAATGATATATAAATGGAATCACTTTAGATATTTTTAGGATTTTTTTGGGAAGATTTTTACTCATTTTTTTTAGAAAATATTTACAAGAATTTTCTTGCCAAATTTGAGTGTTTTTTTAAATAAGACTTTTTTGGGAAACTTTTAAGCAATTACTGGAATTTTCTTCCTGAAGGTTTTTCCAAATTTTCACAAACTTGGGGAATTTTTTGGCTGAATTTTTGTATTTTTTTCAGACAAGGAAACAATATTTTTGCTGCCTGTAAATGAGGACAACAGGAGGTTAAACAGAGGGAACCCATAGAACGCAAAATGAAGTTTTTTTTAAATGGCAATTCATTGAAAACCTTTATCACTTCTATTTTATTCATTTAGCACCAATTACAGGTCAGATTGTCTCAAGACGCTTTCCAGAACCCATCTGAGCCTCCAGAGCAGCTCTGACTCACTTTTAACAGAAAGAAAAGTTAAAACTGAAATGAAATGCGTACGACCAGACGTGCTTTTTTGTCCACATTCGCAGCATGACCAATCCTTGTGGCCACAGAGATATTAGTAGGTTTAATTCCACACCAGAGCTGAGGGAGTTTAGCTTTGTGATTCTCATTCATCGCTCCTCTGAAAAAGTAGTTCAACCCCAAAACCAGAAACAACTGCAGTAGACCGTTTGTGATCAGCCTTTCTGTCACCGTGGAGGAATCTTGGAGGCAAATAGTTTTTTTCACAGCTGCTTTTATCTACATTTGTCCAGGTAAAGTTAACATAGCACCTCTGCTCTTGTGTTGGAGTGGGTCCGGTTACATTTGGTCTTTTAAAAAGGTGGAGGCTACATTTAAATAGTTCCTCCACCGTTCACCTGCTCCCAAAATGAAAACTGACTTTGTTTCCAGGTTCTGGATGCCGGGGAGATCCACGCCTACGACGAGCCTTACAGCCTGCTTCAACATCCAGACGGCATCTTTTATAAGATGGTCCAGCAGACGGGCAAACAGGAAGCTGCGGCTCTGCAGCTGGCAGCCAAGCAGGTGAGTTTCACCCTCAGAGATACTTAAACACGTTGAAAAGTGAAGAGTTTTGTCACTACCTCTGGTCAAACTAAATGATCTTTTCAGGTTTACACCAGCCGAAGCCGTGCTAACGTTCCAAACGGACACGCAGAAACGGCAGACGGGAACATAGTGATCTTTGAGACGGCTCTGTGAGCTGAACAAGAGTCTGCTGTAAGAAGCCTCAGGGTGGCTGGCGGGCTCGTCCACCAGACAGACGGTGAGGAGACAGAACTCAGGACCGACAGAGGCTGCAGCGTCGGTGAACGTCTGAACCAAACAGTCCAACGCCGTTTGTTGGAGCTCTCAGACCTGAGAAATCACTGCTGTACAAACTGTTGATGCAGACCAATATTTATTATCTGCTGCTTCATATTTATCACGCTGAATTGCTTTCAAACGGCCGCGTAATCCTTCAAAACGAAGTGCCTTATTTCAAGTTTGGGTAAATGTAACTGTTCAAAGAATATCTGAGTCCAGGTAGCAGAGAATCAAAGACTGGATCTGCCTGAGGATGCTGCTTAATCAGACGCAGCATTTTGGTTCCTTTTCGTCATTCAGACGTACCGACCACTGTGATGTTAGTCAGGTTTGTGTTCTACACAGGAGAGAAAAGCAGCTGATCACCTGAGGATGGCTGCGATGTCGCTAAACTTTAACCTTCAGCTTAGAGGAAGATCAGTGCTCTGACTGAAGGAACATGAGCCGATGTTCATCCAGACCTGAAGACACATTTCACTGCAGCTGCACTTTTCTTTCTTTCAGTGACAATCAGTTCTCAACACTAATGTCTTTGCCTTAAACTAATCTAGACACACATGTACCAGACCTCAGAAACGGTCTGAAAAGGAGATTCTACTGTAGAAGCCGTGGTCCTTGCACTTCCACTCCACTGATTTAAGAGTTTACAGGGAGGAAGAAATCTGAAGAGCTGCTACAGAGGATGTGGAGTTTGTTGAATGACTTTGATCTGTTCACACTTGTTGTATTAACTGCAAATTTGTACATTTGTTTTTGTCAAATTCTGCATAAAAGATGCATTAAAAACACTTCTGTGGTCTTTGGGTCGTTCTGTTCTCAAAGATGTAACCCCCCCCCAAAAAAAAAAAAAACCTTTCACCTCATGAACGATCTCAGAATACGAGATGAGCCCTCAGTAGAGGGCAGAACTACGCCCTCTGCTGGCAAAACCCCTGTGCTCCCTATACAACTGATGCTGTATGTATCAATTTAGATCATCGTACGTATCTCCCTCCCTACTTGATCTGCTGACCTGTAACTCCACAACTGAGCAGGGGACCTTAGACTGATCTTCAGCGCCAAGTTTGATTATCCTGACTTCAGCGGTTGCAGAGATATCGGGCCGGACATAGCCACATACATATACTGACAGTCAATAGAAACTTTGAGGTAGAAATGTAGGCAGAATTCTACTTGTAGGGGGGTTGTAATTATTCCTTGTGGACTTACTGATGATCTAGTGCCCTGGTAGTTGAGATAATGATGAGTTGTCATTTTGTCACGATTCATTGCACATGGGTTGGTCACTTTGCAAAAGTGAACCAAATACACACCAAGGAATACTCAGTGAGTATCTGCACAATGTGAGAATGGGTTTGAAGGCCTATATAAAGGCCCAAAAAAGGCCCCCATTGTTAGTCCAGTGAACAGCATCATGCCGCGTCTATCACATGAACAACGTCTCCGGGCACTGGGTATGGTGGAGGCCGCTTTGAGCTACAGTGATGTAACCAGGCGTATGGGCTGTTCCCAACCCACAATCAGAAGCCTGGTCCAAAGCATGCGCCGACGGATTGCTGCCTGCATCCAAGCAAATGGAGGCCATACTCGGTATTGACTGTTGTGACTTTGTGTTTGGCAGGTGCCGTTTTCTTTTGTGAAATGCTTTATTTTGAAATCATTCTTGAAACTTTAGATTTTTGTTTGTGCCAATATGCTAAACAAATGATTGATATGAAGAAAATCCAATTTGGGGCTTCCAAATAAAAATTATGTTTAAAAATAAGGTCTCAAATTTTTTAATGACTGTCGGTGTACATATGTACATACATACATACTGCACCGAAAGCAATAACCCCGCCGATGTACCCGTCGGGCGTGGTTAAAACATCCAGATGTCTGATATTAACAAGTTCACTGTCACTGCAGCAGGACTGTCTTTCAAAAGCACTATTTCGTCACAAAAGTTAAGGCTACTCACCAGAACACAAAAAGATAAAGCTAATAAAGACAACAAAAACCATCATGTTTAGTATGCTCTGTTTCCTCAGTAGAGCTGAAGTGTCGTCCACCAACCACTCGTTGTTTTGTTCACTTGGAGGTGACATTCCTTTAACAACTGTGTCAGTTCAAAAATTCATAATATAGCAAGTCGTCCAAAAAACGTCATAGCATAGGGTTGGTAAAGACTGTCATACCTGGGCAGCACCATGATAACAGGTGATTGTGTCAAAACACACCTGGCCCCTTAAATTTGCATAAATTACCCAGCATGCTTTGCAGTACCGATTAACACCTCATTTATATCTACAACGGCCAAAATAAATAATAAAACACCTCAAACCTGCAGGAAATTTGACAAAAATTCCATTTAAAATAGATCTGACATGGTCGGGACATTAAAACAAAGTTAGATTTAAATGAACACCGCAATAAAAAGTAACAGGGACAAAATAGACCTGAACCTCAAAACACAGGGAAAAATTTGTAGTCTGCAGACTGCCCGTGCTCAGGCAAGTGAACCTTATTGCCACTTTCTCTCCAAAACACTTAGATAGGATTGGTAGAACCCTGGGGTTTTGCGGTGTATGGAACACAGGGCTACCTCAAAATAGATTTGGGTTGGGTGGGTAGGGGAGAGGGAGTTGGTCCCTCGGGCCTCTGTCCCTGGGTTTTAGCATGGGTACCTGGGGGTGTCCTGGAAGGCAGCAGCTTGCTGAACCTGGTCCAGGCCCTTTGGTAGTCCAGAGGATTTTTAAAACAGATTTAAAACAGGTTTGTGGACTTGTTTCTTTAAACAGGCTCCATTCACTTGGTGGGACCTGAGAGACATCCAGCTCTTCAAGCCTATCCGGGCAGATCGTGGCAACCTAACGGTGACAACAAGCGATCTGTTAACCTGTGTGGGCGGTAAGTATGCGGCCCTCCTGGGTTCCGACTTTAGGAACAGCACGCAGGAAGTGGTGGTCCAGGGCATCAGGACCTTAAACGTCGCCCGGTTTTCTATGAGGCTTAGCCTCGCTCACGCAACAGCCCATTGTGCACCACACACGCTGAATTTGACCTGCCATAAAAACCAGATTGGACTCTATCAAGTTGTCACTCTGCCCCCTAACATTCCCATCCCCTGGCTCAGTTTAGGTAGCCAGGCTGTGGATGTACCAGAACCAAGCAATTACTTTTTCAAGGTCCAAAAATCTCAAACTTTAAACTTGAAAATATTTTTACCTTAAGACTAAAACCTTAAAAACCTCGACTTGCCTTACTCAGGAATAAAACTAAAATGTGTTGGGTATATTTGCCTGCAATGCTGACTTGCAAAGAAACAAATGGCTGACTTAGCTGATTGAAAGACTTGAATACATTTATCAAAAATGAAACAAACATAGTTCAAACTTAGGCATGAGAAACTAATAGGCATGTCCAATTGGCTATGGCTTTCAGATCATCAAACCAATTTTGACCTCACACAGACAACCCAAGGAAATAAAACAAAGCAGTTTGTAAATGATAATTCAATTTATTAAGGCACAAAAAAATGCAAACCTATCTGACCTTATGTGAAACATAATTGCCCCCCCTTGTGCTTCAGTGTCCCGCCCGCGGTACACTTTGAGATCTGCATAAGCAATTTACTAAATGTCTGAAACTGCAAACGTGATTATATAAATACTATACGCCGATGGAAAGCTTAGATTGTCATGAATCCGCTGGTATAAAGCACTTTAAGATGTGATTACCACAGCGGGTAATATAAACACATTTGTCTGACACACCTGACTCAAATGATGAGCTTGTCATCAGGCTTCTGCAGAGGCTTGATGACGAGCTGATCATTTGAATCAGGTGTGTTGGAGCAGGAAAACATCTAAAACATGCAGGACATGGGGTCCTGAGGAACAGGGTTGAGAACCACTGCATTATTACACACAGACGAAAATATTCCTCAAAAAAACGGCCATAATCCAACCTTGGACATCCAGACGAAACAAGCCAATAACATATTTTGTCCAAAACATGTCTTGAAGTCAGTATATACTCCACGAATATGTCGTTTTCGAGGAAACGCACCTTGCGATACGCGTCCAATATTCCCTGTATTTCTCGTCATATTTTTATTTACAAAGAGAATATTGGCTTTTTTTTTTGTTTTTTTGTTTTGGGTACTGAAAATGGCTGGGATTGACTGCAGCTTAAAGGATTAAATATTAAATAAAAGTAATTTAATGCCTAAAATTGATTCTCTGTCCGGTAGCACTTGTATGGTTGAATTTTCAGTTTTACATAAACGGTTATGTTTTAGCCTACTTTTGGAGACTTTCCATAAAGTTTATGGACGTGATGTCGTCATGTGACAGCGCGGAGGAGAGAGAGGGGGAAGATGGCAGATCCAGCACAGAGTGACTTGGTGTCAAGAAAGAACACAACTTCTGCAGTTTGGGAGTATTTTGGGTTCCAGGCAAACGAGAAAGGAGAGCCGGTAAATACTGATGAAGCAATTTGTAAATTCTGCAATCAAAAGGTGATCGCGAGAGATGGAAACACCTGACTAAATCAAGAAATCACTTAAATACAATCTGTGACCAAGTGAGGTAGGCTACAAAATCAAGAACAAACGCATCATGCCACGATCTGAAGAAATGATAGTGATGGAAATCGATCAGTCTGAAAAAGAACCGCTGTCAATAAAGAAAAGTGGCGAACCAGGGGCGCTTGAGCACCCCTTATTTAATTTTTTTTAAGCACCCCTAGAATTATTGGGCGTTATTTTTGTTTATAATGCATGCTGAAATAATTATTTATTTTACAGTTTCAAACGAAATGTAAAATCTGGCAAAGTTCTCCCTAATTTGACCCCCCCCCCTTTTTTTGGATAATGGTTTGATCCATTAAGAGAGCGCAAGTTCCTCTCTACTCTGCCGCTGCGCTGAATGCTGCTCCCACCCCTGTGTGCGTGTGATGGATCGGGCAGAGAGACTGACAGGCGAGCCAGCAACTGCAACATTTACTTACAAGCCCTTTTAAATAGGAGCTGTAGAATTTGTTTGAGGATACCTTTGATTTCAAGCAATATGTGGTACTTTCTGCCTGTGTCTGTTTTTCACATGTAAAGGTGTCCAAGAGCCTGCTGTGTCTTAATGTACAGTTAAATAAATTTTAATGTAAAACTGACATTTCTTGTGGACTTGTTTTTATTTTTCAAATTACATATTCATCACTACAAACAACCACTGCCTTGCTTCTTTCTCTCAGTGTTTTGCCGAATCTTAGTGCCAAGCCAACCAGGTGGCAAAGTCTGTATTCAAGCAAAGGGGAAAAAAAAAACACCTCAATAAATGGACTTTAATCAATGGCATTTAGTTAGCCTATGGAATCAGTTGTTTCCTGAAGGCCAATGGGAGAGACCAATCAATCAAACCTGATCCCAAATGAAAATCAGTCATCTGAGACAGTGGTTCTCAACCCTGTTCCTCGGGACCCCATGTCCTGCATGTTTTAGATGTTTCCCTGCTCCGACACACCTGATTCAAATGATCATCTCGTCATCAAGCCTCTGCAGAAGCCTGATGACAAGCTGATCATTTGAGTCAGGTGTGTCGGAGCAGGGAAACATCTAAAACATGCAGGACATGGAGTCCTGAGGAACAGGGTTGAGAACCACTGATCTAAGAGAATGACTGAGCTCTGTTATGAATGCAGAAGAGCTGGGTGAGCTGTTTAACATTGGTCAGATGTGCCCCCCCCATAGCTGACTGTCTAAAACTGCTTCTGTGGCACTGCTTCCCAGGAGTGATTGACCAACTAAAATTACCCCAAGAATGCGACGATGGCTCATCCCAGAGTTGGCAAAAGAACCTAGAAAACCATCCAAGGAACTGCAGGCCTCGCTGGAAAAATGAATTCTGCTGTTCAGCAGAAGACCCTGAAGGAGAACGTCTGGCCATCAGTTTGTGCCTTCAAACTCAAGCGCTCTTGGCTCATGCAGCAGGCCAACGATCTGATTGGCCAAGTGAAAGTCTGGATTTAAATCCAATTGAGATGCTTTGGTGTGACAGACTGATTACAAATTATTGCTGCCAAAGGTGGCACAACTTGCAATTACCTTTCACATAAGACCAGATGGGTTTGGATTTTTTTGTGCCTTAATAAACTGAATCATTAAGAAAGTGCATTTTGTATTTCTTTTTTTATGCGTTTGATCTGAAACCTTAGTGAGTGATTAAAAATGCAAAAAACACAGAAATCAGGAGGCCTAGTCACATGACATGGATGCAATTTTGAGACGATATATTCTATTTTTATTTTTCAAACAACTTTCATTAGTTGTCCAAAGTCAAAAACATGTCACTTCTACTGAAGGGTCATTCCATCAAGTGGTCCCCACCTGACCCCCTCAGATTTTTCTGAAATTTTACATGCTTGTAGAACATAATGGAAAAATCCAAACTTTCAAGGTCTATTGGTAAAGACTTCCAAAGTTAACACCATTTTCAGTGTGAGAAAAACCCAGTAAATTGATCTTCATAGATCACTGAACATTTAAACTAATTGCCAGTCATGTCTGTTAACAGCAGCTTTTCCTCTTGGAACCTTTATTTTTTTTTTTTTAAGATGTAATGCAGAGACTAATCTGAAATATTCATATTTAGTGACTATGATGGGGATAAAATGAATTGCCAATCTGTTAACTGTAATTGCCGTAAAACTGTTTGCTACAAAATTTAGCAAGGGTGTAGCTCTTAATCATGAGATAATTAATTAAACATCCACATTGTTTCAATGCTGAGCACAACTCTTAAGTGTAATTATGCTTTCATAAAAGTAATAATGACCCAGATTACACAATTTGGAGGGGCAGAGCAGCCAGCAAAAACTTTTGTTAATCTATTGTGGTGTTGCTACTCAAAGGAAAAATGGAGTTGAATAATTCTGAAACGGCTCAGAAAAAGCAGTGCTTTTGTCCATAAATTCAATAGAAGTTATTCTGTCGCTGTGATCAAATCCCCTTCGCATTGAGTGAGTACCACCCAATGACAATGATCTTGTACCCTTCCACTTTTAAGGAACTAAACCAAGCCATTTTTTGATCTCAGCTGCAAGCTGTTGCTGGCATCCCAATATATTTTAAGTCTAATCTTTACTGTGAACATTTAACTTCTCCACTTACTAGCTGGTGAAAACCCTCTTATTTTAACAGTTATCAAAAGCTGGTGTGAAAAATAGACACTTGGTTAGTTCAAAAACATTCATGAGGTTATATCATGATGTTCCCTATCATGTTCAATAAGTGTGTGTGTATAAAAAAAAAGTTAATCTGAGAGGGTCAGGTGGGAAGTTATCTTAACATCTGTTGTACTCAAATAAAAGACATAACAAACAACTTTATTGACACTCTGCTGTCTTTGAGGAGGGAGTTGAGTCTTGTAAATGTTTTGCTCCTGCAAAGACAAAAGTTGGATAGAGCAATTAGGTGTGCAAAATGTTGAACTTTGAGAAACTACATTAAAAAGACACAAGTCTGTAATTCTATATATTCAAGTAATGTAATAAATGTCAAACCTTGAACTATGAAAGTAGCTCCAGTATTTAGGCAGGCAGCTTAGCTAGCAAAAATATGGGACAATTCCCCCCCCCCCCCCGAAATGCTTGTTCCTCACACTGACTGACTTGGATAGTCTCAGCAAGTGCCCCACAACATGTGAATGAAAATGTCAATCACCCTTTGAAGCAAATGTCATCCTGAGCTTGGGCCAACATTGGTTTTGGCACAATATTTGCTTTCTAGTGTCCTGAGATTTGGATACAGAGCACAACTGAGGGTGATTGTAGTTCACTTGTCAACTATATTGTGGGTCACTGATTTTCTTGTGCACAGACTCCAAGAAGGCTTTAAGGCTTTTAAGGCTTAAGGCTTTAAGGCTTTAAGGCTTTAAGGCTTTAAGGCTTTAAGGCTTTAAGGCTTTAAGGCTTTAAGGCTTTAAGGCTTTAAAGGCTTTAAGGCTTTAAGGCTTTAAGGCTTTAAGGCTTAAGGCTTAAGGCTTTAAGGCTTTAAGGCTTTAAGGCTTTAAGGCTTTAAGGCTTTAAGGCTTTAAGGCTTTAAGGCTTTAAGGCTTTAAGGCTTTAAGGCTTTAAGGCTTTAAGGCTTTAAGGCTTTAAGGCTTTAAGGCTTTAAGGCTTTAAGGCTTAAGGCTTTAAGGCTTTAAGGCTTTAGGCTTTAAGGCTTTAAGGCTTAAGGCTTTAAGGCTTTAAGGCTTTAAGGCTTTAAGGCTTTAAGGCTTTAAGGCTTTAAGGCTTTAAGGCTTTAGGCTTAAGGCTTTAAGGCTTTAAGGCTTTAAGGCTTTAAGGCTTTAAGGACTTTAAGGCTTTAAGGCTTTAAGGCTTTAAGGCTTTAAGGCTTAAGGCTTTAAGGCTTTAAGGCTTTAAGGCTTTAAGGCTTTAAGGCTTTAAGGCTTTAAGGCTTTAAGGCTTTAAGGCTTTAAGGCTTTAAGGCTTTAAGGCTTTAAGGCTTTAAGGCTTTAAGGCTTTAAGGCTTTAAGGCTTTAAGGCTTTAAGGCTTTAAGGCTTTAAGGCTTTAAGGCTTTAAGGCTTTAAGGCTTTAAGGCTTTAAGGCTTTAAGGCTTTAAGGCTTTTAAGGCTTTAAGGCTTTAAGGCTTTAAGGCTTTAAGGCTTTAAGGCTTTAAGGCTTTAAGGCTTTAAGGCTTTAAGGCTTTAAGGCTTTAAGGCTTTAAGGCTTTAAGGCTTTAAGGCTTTAAGGCTTTAAGGCTTTAAGGCTTTAAGGCTTTAAGGCTTTAAGGCTTTAAGGCTTTAAGGCTTTAAGGCTTTAAGGCTTAAGGCTTTAAGGCTTTAAGGCTTTAAGGCTTTAAGGCTTTAAGGCTTTAAGGCTTTAAGGCTTTAAGGCTTTAAGGCTTTAAGGCTTTAAGGCTTTAAGGCTTTAAGGCTTTAAGGCTTTAAGGCTTTAAGGCTTTAAGGCTTTAAGGCTTTAAGGCTTTAAGGCTTTAAGGCTTTAAGGCTTTAAGGCTTTAAGGCTTTAAGGCTTTAAGGCTTTAAGGCTTTAAGGCTTTAAGGCTTTAAGGCTTTAAGGCTTTAAGGCTTTAAGGCTTTAAGGCTTTAAGGCTTTAAGGCTTTAAGGCTTTAAGGCTTTAAGGCTTTAAGGCTTTAAGGCTTTAAGGCTTAAGGCTTTAAGGCTTTAAGGCTTTAAGGCTTTAAGGCTTTAAGGCTTTAAGGCTTTAAGGCTTTAAGGCTTTAAGGCTTTAAGGCTTTAAGGCTTTAAGGCTTTAAGGCTTTAAGGCTTTAAGGCTTTAAGGCTTTAAGGCTTTAAGGCTTTAAGGCTTTAAGGCTTTAAGGCTTTAAGGCTTTAAGGCTTTAAGGCTTTAAGGCTTTAAGGCTTTAAGGCTTTAAGGCTTTAAGGCTTTAAGGCTTTAAGGCTTTAAGGCTTTAAGGCTTTAAGGCTTTAAGGCTTTAAGGCTTTAAGGCTTTAAGGCTTTAAGGCTTTAAGGCTTTAAGGCTTTAAGGCTTTAAGGCTTTAAGGCTTTAAGGCTTTAAGGCTTTAAGGCTTTAAGGCTTTAAGGCTTTAAGGCTTTAAGGCTTTAAGGCTTAAGGCTTTAAGGCTTTAAGGCTTTTAAGGCTTTAAGGCTTTAAGGCTTTAAGGCTTTAAGGCTTTAAGGCTTTAAGGCTTTAAGGCTTTAAGGCTTTAAGGCTTAAGGCTTTAAGGCTTAAGCTTTAAGGCTTTAAGGCTTTAAGGCTTGTAGGCTTTAAGGCTTTAAGGCTTTAAGGCTTTAAGGCTTTAAGGCTTTAAGGCTTTTAAGCTTTAAAGGCTTTAAGGCTTTAAAGGCTTTAAGCTTTAAGGCTTTAAGGCTTAAGGCTTTAAGCTTTAAGGTTTAGGCTTTAAGGCTTTAGGAACTTTAAGGCTTTAATTGCTTTTAAGGCTTTAAAGGCTTTAAGGCTTTAGCTTTAAGGCTTTAAGGCTTTAAGGCTTTTAAGCTTTAAGGCTTTTTAAGGCTTTAAGGCTTTAGGCTTTAAGGCTTTAAGGCTTTAAGCTTTAAGGCTTTAAGGCTTTTAAGGCTTTAAGGCTTTAAGGCTTAAGGCTTTTAGGCTTTTAAGGCTTTTAAGGCTTTAAGGCTTTAAGGTTAAGGCTTTTAAGGCTTTAAGGCTTTAAGCTTAAGGCTTTAAGGCTTTAAGGCTTTAAGCTTTAAAGGCTTTAGGCTTTTAAGGCTTTAGGCTTAAGGCTTTAAGGCTTTAAGCTTAAGGCTTTTTAAGGCTTAAGGCTTTAGGCTTTAAGGGCTTTAGGCTTTAAGGGCTTTAAGGCTTTAAGCTTTAAGGCTTTAAGCTTTAAGCCTTTAAGGCTTAAGGCTTTAAGCTTTAAGGCTTTAAGGCTTTAAGGCTTTAGGTTTAAGGCCTTTAAGGCTTTAAGGCTTTAAGGCTTTAAGGCTTTAAGGCTTTAAGGCTTTAAGGCTTTAAGGCTTTAAGGCTTTAAGGCTTTAAGGCTTTAAGGCTTTAAGGCTTTAAGGCTTTAAAGGCTTTAAGGCTTTAGCTTTAGGCTTTAAGGCTTTAAGGCTTTAAGGCTTTAAGGCTTTAAGGCTTTTAAGGCTTTAAGGCTTTAAGGCTTTAAGGCTTTAAGGCTTTAAGGCTTTAAGGCTTTAAGGCTTTAAGGCTTTAAGGCTTTAAGGCTTTAAGGCTTTAAGGCTTTAAGGCTTTAAGGCTTTAAGGCTTTAAGGCTTTAAGGCTTTAAGGCTTTAAGGGCTTTAAGGCTTTAAGGCTTTAAGGCTTAAGGCTTTAAGGCTTTAAGGCTTTAAGGCTTTAAGGCTTTAAGGCTTTAAGGCTTTAAGGCTTTAAGGCTTTAAGGCTTTAAGGCTTTAAGGCTTTAAGGCTTTAAGGCTTTAAAGGCTTTAAGGCTTTAAGGCTTTAAGGCTTTAAGGCTTAAGGCTTTAAGGCTTTAAGGCTTTAAGGCTTTAAGGCTTTTAAGGCTTTAAGGCTTTAAGGCTTAAGGCTTTAAGGCTTTAAGGCTTTAAGGCTTTAAGGCTTTAAGGCTTTAAGGCTTTAAGGCTTTAAGGCTTTAAGGCTTTTAAGGCTTTAAGGCTTTAAGGCTTAAGGCTTTAAGGCTTTAAGGCTTTAAGGCTTTAAGGCTTTAAGGCTTTAAGGCTTTAAGGCTTTAAGGCTTTAAGGCTTTAAGGCTTTAAGGCCTTAAGGCTTTAAGGCTTTAAGGCTTTAAGGCTTTAAGGCTTTAAGGCTTTAAGGCTTTAAGGCTTTAGGCTTTAAGGCTTAAGGCTTTAAGGCTTTAAGGCTTTAAGGCTTTAAGGCTTTAAGGCTTTAAGGCTTTAAGGCTTTAAGGCTTTAAGGCTTTAAGGCTTTAAGGCTTTAAGGCTTTAAGGCTTTAAGGCTTTAAGGCTTTAAGGCTTAAGGCTTTAAGGCTTTAAGGCTTTAAGGCTTTAAGGCTTTAAGGCTTTAAGGCTTTAAGGCTTTAAGGCTTTAAGGCTTTAAGGCTTTAAGCTTTAAGGCTTTAAGGCTTTAAGGCTTTAAGGCTTTAAGGCTTTAAGGCTTTAAGGCTTTAAGGCTTTAAGGCTTTAAGGCTTTAAGGCTTTAAGGCTTTAAGGCTTTAAGGCTTTAAGGCTTTAAGGCTTTAAGGCTTTAAGGCTTTAAGGCTTTAAGGCTTTAAGGCTTTAAGGCTTTAAGGCTTTAAGGCTTTAAGGCTTTAAGGCTTTAAGGCTTTAAGGCTTTAAGGCTTTAAGGCTTTAAGGCTTTAAGGCTTTAAGGCTTTAAGGCTTTAAGGCTTTTAAGGCTTTAAGGCTTTAAGGCTTTAAGGCTTTAAGGCTTTAAGGCTTTAAGGCTTTAAGGCTTTAAGGCTTTAAGGCTTTAAGGCTTTAAGGCTTTAAGGCTTTAACCTATTTTGGCCAAAGTATTATACTGGATTGTTTCCTCTGGATGGCTAAGCTTGGGTTCTGGCTGGTTTTTGTGGATTATCTTCTTTTATGACCAGAAATGAGCGTCCAAACTGCATCGACAGGTGATCTGTGCACGTTTACATGACTTGTTGTTTGTTGGATAAATGTGTTTGCAGTGTCCTATTTTAAAAAGCATATACTGATAAAAAAACAGCTGGTGTACTTTTAAGGCTTTTTCATGGACTGAAAGGAGGCTCATGTTGCCATTATTGAATTTGTGTTTCAGAGCTCACCTTGAATGCATGCTGTCTGATAGTTTTCCTCATGGCACGATGCAAAGACACTGTCAGTCACTGCAGATGTCCCTCTCTAGAGAACAAACAGGAAAAGGTTATCATTGACAGAAATTGATTCACTTTGAAGGAGCACAACATTTACAGCTCCAGTTCTGGATGTTTTAAGAAATTGAACATTAAAACCTGTAAACTCTCAGGCAGTTTTACAATTCTATCATGTTGTCTTCCTACCAGGGCAGATCACACACCATTCCTGTTTCACAAAGGCATCATGAAGATATCTGGCTGCTGGTTCTGCTCTTCATCTGTGAACAAACACAAGCAGAGAGAAGAAATCAACTGTTCTTGAAAAGGTTCTCTGGATGTGGATCTTCATAGAAGGCTGCTAGTGGAGTAAGAGCTTTACAATGAGGTTCCAAATACAAGTACAGATGCTCCCAGTGGACACAGAGCATCAGATATAAGCTTGTTGATGTGGAGCTTTGTTTAGAGACCGACTCCCATTGGAAGTAAAGATTCATCGAAAAGGCTTAAACTCACAACATCAAAAATTCAGTACACATTAAAGCCATTTTTGACTTCTGATCAGCAATATCAACTAGACTTTACTCCATTTGGATTCAGGACACACAAAGCCCTTTATCATTTTTGGCTAAATAATAGAGTAAAAAAGATTAACATTTTAGTCACACAATGGGCTGTTGAGTGAGTGAGGCTAAGCCTCATAGAAAACAGGGTGACATTTAAGGTCCTGATGCCCTGGACCGCCGCTTCCTGTTCCTAGAGTCGGAACCCAGAAGGGCCGCATACTTACCGCCTGGATAGGTTTGAAGAGCTGGATGTCATGGACCACATGTTTATTCTTGATAGCAGCAGACAAACCAGATCTGAATAGCCTTGGATGAAAAAGGATATAAATGTTATATATTTTTTTCCCACCAGGTATAAATAAGATTATCTATTGAAATTAAGGCTGTTTACTAAAATATGTACATTGTTGTATATTTGAGTATTGAAGACAATCAGGTGAGTTAGAGTTTTGCAGCTGAATGGAGCCTGTCAATTTGTGTGTGTTTCAACACAGCTTTGTTCAAACTTGTAAAAAGCCTGTCTGGCCATGAGGGCCACAAAGGGTCTTTCTTTTACTGTTGACTTTGATTTAAAAGTCTTACCGGTTGCGTCCTCACGGTCCAAACGGCGGCTGTGTCTTATGATGACCATGATCAAAGGCAGACTGACTGAACTGATCAAACATTTCAAAGCATGCTGGATGAGACGGTGCCCAGGTAAATTGTGTCCCTGTGGAAGCACTGGTTGATGTTCTTTAGTTCCACTCCTTTGCTGATGTTGCCCCTTCAGGCCTGGAGTGTGTTTTACATCCACCAGTTGGTGGGTATTTTCACTATCAAAATTCCAGTCGGTCACCGTGTCAAGCCGCATCGCCCCCCTGTGACGCCTCTCAGAAACCCCAGGGGGGAGGAACAAACCCTACCCGCCTTTGGCTCCAGGACCCAGGTGCAGCTGGAATCAAACCGCATGCATCCCGCCGGCTGGGAGGTGCGCCACAACCCCCTTCGTGATTGCAGTGTTCCCTGGTTGCGGTTTTGACATTCACTTTGGTTGCTGGTTCAGAAAATTCAAGCTGCCTAGTTTGGAAAGTAGTACATAATGCAATTAATATACTTGATTTTGAATTACCTTGAATACTATTCATTTAAATTAACTTTTATTAATATTAAAGTTGATTACTAACACATGGCATTTATTAAGGGACATGCTAGACTATGACTTTTTTGGACCAAAGCCTATATTATGACATTTTTTCAGCAACATGCTGTACAAACTATAATTTTGATAAAACATGGTTCACTGCTTACCGTCGGGAGTGAACAGCTCAGGTCGATGGAGAAACGGCTGGGAACCCAGAGGCTGCAGGTTCAAGTCCCGTGACTGCCAAAGTTCAACTTCACCTAACACGTATGGCTATAAAAGAAATCATAGTGTAACAGGTAAATAAAGACAAGTCATAGTGGGATGGGAAACAAGTGTTAAAACATACATTCATTCTTAGAACTACTCCTGGATTTTCTGTCCACAATAAAACCTGCTGCTGCCCCCTCCTGGTCATTCTTTGAAAACACTCAAATCATGGACTCTCGCCTTGATTTGTACCTTAGTTTACACATCATTATATCCAACTTATCTGAATGCAAAAAGCAGTCTTTCAAAAAATGATGCTGGACAATAACAGCAGTTTTTTCTGCATTTTTGTATTAAAGACCAACCCAGACATTTATTTTACTCTCCTTGTCTTCCACTGCAGATTCATGTCTGATGCCGTTGAAGAAGCGGCTGCAGTGAAATAATCACACCACATTTGTCACTAAATCTGGCTGCAGTCGCTTTGTAGCCTAGCTTAGCTAGACTGTATTCCCGTTATAAGGGATATACGGTCTAGCCCTCCTCCGTTGACACATTTTGACAGGATTTCAAGCTCCGAGCAGATCGGACCGAACCAATCGGAGCACCAGAGGCGGGAGTTAACGATGCGTCATCTTCAGGGCCGAGATTACCCCGCAACAGAGCGAGGTTTCTCTCGTGCGCTTTCCTCTGTTTTGCACGGGCTGAATTTGTCCTTAAAACCTCAACAAGAAGCAGCTCTTAAAGCTTTTCTTTTTAAAAAGGATGTATTTTTAATTCCGGCAGGCTGTACGATAGAATGCGTAATGCTGCCCTCCGCTGTTGAAAGGGAGAGCTTAGGTTTTCCTCAGGACCCCTGTACGGCGAAGGAAGCTGTTAAAACTACAAAACATCATGGCGGAAAGGCAATTGTTAGGTCGCTTAGTGATTGCGTCACACATGCGTTACGCTGATTGGCTCTCTCCGATTCAAGCTGTGATCGGTAGTCCCGCCTCTGGGCTAGATTTGGTTCAATGGAGCAGTTCCAGACTGACTTTATGTGTATTTGTAATACACAATATAAAGGCTGTCTGGTCCCCAGGCAAGTCGCTTTGAACGTGTTGGTGAAACTCACCGTCAGGCCACAGAGCTTCTTCTCTGTGATGAATGAAGAACAGTTCAGTTGAAGCTGCATCCGGCTGCTTCCGGTTTTGCCTCCGGCTCGGATTCTTCATCATCGTGAAAAACACACAAACAAAAAAATACAGACATTTGTCACACTGACTGATGATCTCAGGTAATAAAGAAAGACACTAAAATGTTCAGGTTAATGGTATATGCAACCCAAAATACTCATACATGCGCTTATTAAAAAAAAAAAAATCAGTGTAAAGGAAAAGTAGACTTGAAAGGATTGATAAAAAACCATGATACTTAATACTACATGAGCAATATCAGGACAGATGTTACTGTTCCAGCTGTTCCATTAGACTGCAGTTATTCAGACAGAAATGAAAACGTCACATTCCTCATTAAAACTACATGGGACTTTTGGTGAATAATGTTGTGAAGCATGGAGATATGAGATCCCAGAATCAGCCACAAAGGGGAGACTCTGACAGAACAACAGCTAAATGAGGGAACATTATGATATAACCTGTGATTTAGGATCAAATTATGCCATAACCTAATGAATGTGTTTGAACTAACCAAGTGTCTATTCTTACATTCTTTAATGTTGAAACAGTGTAAAAATCAGAAGCATGTCTCACTGTAAGAAGTGAGGGTTTGATTTTTTTTGAAAGGTTGTCTTGATACTCTTTGTTTAAGAAGTAACCAGGTCAGAAGAGCAGCTCACTGTGAAAAGTGATGTTTTTGGTTACCATAGAAACTGATGTGTTTGATAGATTTGACGTAAAAGAGGAACTTATGCTTTATGAAATGGGAATGATTATAAGACTTTTGATTACTATTAAACTGAGATGTTTTAGAAAGAGTTTTAACTACTGTTAAAATAAGAGGGTTTTAACTTTGTCATGAGGTGAGAAGTCACGAGCAAAGTGAACCAGGGTCAAATGATTCACCGTAAAGATTAAACTCAGAATAGATTGGGGATTTTTATAAGTCTGGAAGATGGGAGACTGGCTGTCTAGACAGTCCAAAATAGATAATTCCAGTTCCTTAAAAGTGGAGGTGTCCATACGGTCGGTGCACGGTACACGTGTGCGAGTGGGGAGGGGGGAAGGAGGAGTCATTGCATATGCAAAAGGTTCAGTTCGCTATAAATTACACCTGAACGAGACACAAGTTGGGAGTTGTTGGGTGGTAGTCGCTCGATGCAAACCAGGGTAGAAATGCCCTGAGCAAAGGGGATTTTATCACGTAACTCGGACGGGGGATTCAACAGGATCTGCAAAGGAATAACTGCTCTGTTGGAATTATGGACAAAAGTACTGCTTTTTCTGCAGTGTTGGAGGATTACACAAGTGTGATCTGGATATAACACTGATTGATGGAGTATTACTGGAATTTATTATTTCCAAAGGAATTACCCCAGACTGGATTACAAAGTTTACTGGCCCAAACAACAAAATTGGATACATGCAGATTTAAAT
This sequence comes from Acanthochromis polyacanthus, assembly GCF_021347895.1. NCBI lineage: Eukaryota > Metazoa > Chordata > Actinopteri > Pomacentridae > Acanthochromis > Acanthochromis polyacanthus. The sequence goes on along the minus strand of NC_067134.1, from coordinate 28,132,342 downwards.
CTGGTCCGGACCCCCGTCCGCTTTCCCCTGGGCCCCGGCGAGTGTCAAAGGCTTTTTTTGGTTTCAGGTGAGCAGTCGACTACGGCCATAGCCGGCTGCTCTCCCTCCAAACGATGTAATCTGGGTGATTTTTACTTCTCTTATATGAAAGCATAGTTGCACTTATGAGTCATGTTAAGCCATTGAAAGAATAGTGATGTTTGATTAATTGTCTGATGATTAAGAGCTATTGCTACACCCTTGCTAATAAACATTTTTCCTGCAATTAAAGTTAACTGTACATTAAGACACAGCAGGCTCTTGGCCACCTTTACATGTGAAAAAGAGACGGGCAGAAAGTACCACGTATTGCTTGAAATCAAAGGTATCCCCAGACACATTCTACAGCTCCTATTTAAAAGGGCTTGTAAGTAAATGTTGCAGTTGCTGGCTCGCCTGTCAATCGCTCTGCCCGATCCATCACACACACACACACACACACACACACACACACAGGGGTGGGAGCAGCATTCAGCGCAGCGGCAGAGTAGAGGGGAACTTGCACTCTCTTAATGGATCAAACCATTATCCAAAAAGGGGGGGGGGGGGGGGGGGGGGGGGTCAAAATAGGGAGAACTTTGCCAGATTTTACATTTCATTTGAAACGGAAAAATAACACTATTAATAATTATTTCAGCATTTATTATAAACATAAATAAATAACGCCCAATAATTCTAGGGGTGCTTAAAAAAATTAAGGGGTGCCAAGCCATCGGACGTCTGCAAGCTGGAGAGTCTGTCCGCTTCGGGGAAGGTCATCGGTGCTCTGTGTGGTGTTGTATCGACGCTGGAGACGGTAAATGGTGGTGATGTTGACATTAAAGTGACGGGCAATGTCTCGGACAGACTCTCCAGCTTGCAGACGTCCGATGGCTTGGTTCCTCTCAGTTTGGTTTAAGCGTGGCATAGTTAAACAGCAAGTGAAATGCCTATGATCTTGAATGAAATTTATACCCACTGAAGGTGTCGATAAATCGTACATATTCAATTGCACGTGCAAAGTGTGAATCATGTCCACATCATCAATGCATTGGTGTATTGCGACGATTCGTTTTCCGTTTTCACACCAACCTTACAAAACACAACAGAAAATGTTAAGAACACACCATGCACCACAAAGTACCAAATGCATTTTTGTTTTGGGAAACCAAATTTAATTTGTCATCGGGTTAAAGAAACTTGCATTTCTTTTGCGTATGAGTATATGTACACTGACAGTCATTAAAAACTTTAAGACCATATTTTTCAACATAATTTTTATTTGGAAGCCCAAAACTGGATTTTCTTCATATCAATCATTTGTTTAGCATATTGGCATACACAAACAAAAATCTAAAGTTTCAAGAATGATTTCAAAATAAAGCATTTCACAAAAGAAAATGGCACCTGCCAAACACAAAGTCACAACAGTCACTACCGAGTATGGCCTCCATCTGCTTGGATGCAGGCAGCAATCCGTCGGCGCATGCTTTGGACCAGGCTTCTGATTGTGGGTTGGGAACAGCCCATACGCCTGGATACATCACTGTAGCTCAAAGCGGCCTCCACCATACCCAGTGCCCGGAGACGTTGTTCATGTGACAGACGCGGCATGATGCTGTTCACTGGACTAACAATGCTGGCCTTTTTTGGGCCTTTATATAGGCCTTCAAACCCATTCTCACATTGTGCAGATACTCACTGAGTATTCCTTGGTGTGTATTTGGTTCACTTTTGCACAGAGTACCGACCCATGTGCAATGAATCGTGACAAAATGACAACTCATCATTATCTCAACTACCAGGGCACTCGATCATCAGTAAGTCCACAAGGAATAATTACAACCCCCCTACAAGTAGAATTCTGCCTACATTTCTACCTCAAAGTTTCTATTGACTGTCAGTATATGTATGTGGCTATGTCCGGCCCGATATCTCTGCAACCGCTGAAGTCAGGATAATCAAACTTGGCACTGAAGATCAGTCTAAGGTCCCCTGCTCAGTTGTGGAGTTACAGGTCAGCAGATCAAGTAGGGAGGGAGATACGTACGATGATCTAAATTGATACATACAGCATCAGTTGTATAGGGAGCACAGGGGTTTTGCCAGCAGAGGGCGTAGTTCTGCCCTCTACTGAGGGCTCATCTCGTTGTATTCTGAGATCGTTCATGAGGTCAAAGTTTTGGGGGGGGTTTTTACATCTTTGAGAACAGAACGACCCAAAGACCACAGAAGTGTTTTTAATGCATCTTTTATGCAGAATTTGACAAAAACAAATGTACAAATTTGCAGTTAATACAACAAGTGTGAACAGATCAAAGTCATTCAACAAACTAAAGATGCTGAGGAAAGGTATAAAAAATATAAAAATAAACTTGTGTCAATTATAAAAAGGCAAAAACAAGACTACTATACTAACTTATTGGATGCAAATAAAAATGATACTAAAATCACGTGGGGTGTACTAAATACAGTTATGCACAAAGGAAAGACCGATTTAAATATACCTAATTGTTTTATAAAAAATAATGTTGACATCTTGGGGGAGGAAGAAATTGTAAATGAATTTAATCGTTACTTTGTGTCCATTGGCCCTAGTTTAACAGAAAATATTTCTGATGTAGATTTTAACACTAGAAACATATCAGACAATTTAAACAGTATTTTTTTAGATAACATTTGTCCAGGCGAAATTCTGACTATTGTTCACAATTTTACAAACAAAAAATCAACTGATTATACTGACATGAATATGGTATTAATGAAACAGATCATTGATGTCATCATAGAACCATTTACATATATCTGTAATTTATCATTTACTCAGGGGATATTTCCGGATCAAATGAAAATAGCCAAAGTTATACCATTTTTTAAAAAGGAAACAAACATGAATTCTCAAATTATAGGCCCATTTCTTTGCTTCCACAGTTCTCTAAAATTTTAGAAAAACTCTTTGTAAAAAGGTTGAATAGATTCATTGAAAAATATAACATTTTAGGCAACTCTCAATATGGGTTTCGTCATGGTCATTCAACAGCTACCGCAATTATGGAACTGGCTGAAGAAGTTGCCACCGTCATGGATAAACAGCATTACCTTATTAGCATTTTTGTCGATCTTCAAAAAGCATTTGATACCCTGAACCATCAAATACTATTGCAAAAACTATATAAGTATGGTATCAGAGGTGTAGCTCACCAATGGGTTACGAGTTACCTAAAAGACAGAAGTCAGTATGTTCAAATCAAAAATGCAAAATCTGAACGCCATAAAATAATTTGCGGGGTTCCGCAAGGATCGGTCCTTGGACCAGTACTTTTCTTACTTTACATAGATGATATTGTTTCTGTTTCTAGTTTACTTAAGTGTATCTTGTTTGCAGATGATACAACTTTATTTTACTCTGGGAACGATTTGAGCAAAGTGTTACAAACAGTACAAAATGAATTTTTGAAAATTATCACATGGTTCAATGCTAACAAATTATCTCTAAATATAAGTAAGACTAAATTTATGATCTTTAGTTGTAAAAAAGTAGATACTGACATGGCATTGTTTATACAAGGATCTAAGATAGAAAGGACACATGAGATTATGTTTTTAGGTATTCTGATAGATGAAAAGTTGACCTGGAAATCCCACATAGAACATCTTAAAACAAAGGTATCACAAACTATTGCAGTGTTACAAAAGGTCAAAGGATGTATAAACAAGAGAGCTTTATTATTATTGTATAATTCACTAATTGTTCCATATTTGACCTACTGCATTGAAGTATGGGGAAATGCATGTAAAACCTATGTTGAATCAATTTTTCTACTACAGAAACGTGCCATTCGTGTCATAAATGGCAATGCATATAGAGACCACACAAATCCAATCTTTAAACAACTACAAACATTAAAATTTAGCGAATTGGTAGATTTTAACATCCTTAGGACTATGTACAAAGCACACAAAAATTACTACCGGTTAATTTGCAAAATCATTTTAAAAACGTGTACGTACATATGACTTACGGGGAAAGGAAACTTTTGTTAAACCAGAGTTTAGGACAAAATTAAAAGAAAGATGTATTTCTGTGCAAGGAGTCAATTTATGGAACAAACTAGAAGATGAAATTAAATTATCCAAATCCCTTCACATTTTTAAGAAAAGAGTTAAAATGTTATTGTTAAAACGATATGATGCCGATTTTTGATTTATTTAAATATATACATTTTTTTCTTTTTGCTATTTTGTTGTTTTTCTTTTTTTCTCCTTTAAAACTATAAGTGAATAAGTTTTGATTTTGTTTGGTAATATGTATTTGTTTAAAATACATCAGTGGTAAAAATATTATTGTTATCGAAACTATTAAAACATAAATTGCCTATATCACACTTGTTTTGTAAAATGATAGAGTGATTAAGATTTATAAATAATTAATGAAACTGTTATTCTACACAAGAAAAGTTTGCAGCTGAACTTATGCATATTTATATGTGATTCTGCTGTTATCATTGTTATCATTATTATTATTATTTTTGTTTATTGCGTTTGAAAAACTGTCAGATGCTAACAATGAAGAAATGGACAATGAATGCATGGTAAACAATAATTGTAATGAGGGGTAGGCGCTTATAAGCGATCTCGCTTCGGCCTACTCCTTTTGAGCATATTACCTCAATGTAAGAGAACAGTACTGTGCTAACGAAATGTTAATTGCTCAAATAAAAATGAAATGAAATGAAATGAAATGAACTCCACATCCTCTGTAGCAGCTCTTCAGATTTCCTCCTCCCTGTAAACTCTTAAATCAGTGGAGTGGAAGTGCAAGGACCACGGCTTCTACAGTAGAATCTCCTTTTCAGACCGTTTCTGAGGTCTGGTACATGTGTGTCTAGATTAGTTTAAGGCAAAGACATTAGTGTTGAGAACAGATTGTCACTGAAAGAAAGAAAAGTGCAGCTGCAGTGAAATGTGTCTTCAGGTGTGGATGAACATCGGCTCATGTTCCTTCAGTCAGAGCACTGATGTTCCTCTAAGCTGAAGGTTAAAGTTTAGCGACATCACAGTGGTCGGTACGTCTGAATGACGAAAAGAAACCAAAATGCTGCGTCTGATTAAGCAGCATCCTCGGGCAGATCCAGTCTTTGATTCTCTGCTACCTGGACTCAGATATTCTTTGAACAGTTACATTTACCCAAACTTGAAATAAGGCACTTCGTTTTGAAGGATTACGCGGCCGTTTGAAAGCAATTCAGCGTGATAAATATGAAGCAGCAGATAATAAATATTGGTCTGCATCAACAGTTTGTACAGCAGTGATTTCTCAGGTCTGACAGCTCCAACAAACGGCGTTGGACTGTTTGGTTCAGACGTTCACCAACGCTGCAGCCTCTGTAGTAGTGCTGAGGCAACGCATCGACGTAGTCGACGTCATCGATTATGTAAATATGTCGACACGTTGCTATCAAAACATATATGATGGCTACTCACACACGCGTGCACTCAGGAGACCGGTTAGGATGGAGGAGGCAACAAATCAGCCCGAAAAAGACAGTAAGCGAGCTCACCCTCGCTCATCTAAAGCATGGGACTACTACAAGCGCAGCAGCAAATACAGTAATGTTGTCATTTGCACTCTGTGCAGAATAGAAATTAGTGATGGGAAATCCGGCTCTTTTTAGAGAGCCGGCTCTTTTGGCTCGGCTCAGTAAAAAGAGCCGGCTCTTTCGGCTCCCAAGCGGTTCTTCGGGTTGTTTTGTTGTTTTAATTAATTTATTATCAACAACAATATGAAATTATGCACAAACTGAATTACTCATGTAAAAGCCTGTTTTTTTAAAATTTATATACATGTATTATATAAATATGCTTTTTTATTCACTCCACAAAAATTAAAAAAATAAATTAGAAAATACAAAGAACAACAATTTACAACTCAATTTACAACTATTCAAATATTCAGCTTTTTCCTTTTAACCCGTTAAGCTTCAGTGTACCGCCGGCGGTACACCTACTAATTTGCATAGGAATTTCAAGAATGTCCGAAGGCTGCAAACACGATTATACAAACACTATACGCCGATGGAAAGCTTAGATTCTCATGAATCCGCCGGTATAAACCACTTTCAGATGTGATTACCACAGCGGGTGAGAAAAACACATTTGTCCGACAAACAACGAATATCCATCCATCCGTTCTCTGTACACGGCTTCAACGCACACAGCGCGACTCACATTTGCGGGTTCATTATTACACACAGATGAAAATATTCCACAAAAAACGGCCATAATCCAACCTTGGACATCCAGACGAAACAAGCCAGTAAAATATTTTGTCCAAAACATGTCCTGAAGTCGGTATATAATCCACGAATCGGTCGTTTTCAAGGAAATGCACCTCGCGATGCGCGTCCAATATTCCCTGTATTCCTCATCATATTTTTATTTACAAATAAAATATTAGCGATTTTTTGTACTGAAAATGGCTGGAATTGACTGCAGCTTAAAAGGTTAAACAAATTTAAAGTGAAACAACACAAAACACTGCAAGCCATTTTGTTTTCCACATCCCACTCTTTTGCCACTTTGAGCAGCTCTTCTGCTCAGTTCTCAGCAGTGTGTCTGTCGCTGAACTCAAAACAATCCAGAAGACTGAACACCATTTTAAAATTTTCAATAAAGTGACACGTAACTGACAAGAAGGATGTATTGGTTTGGGATGTCCAGCTGTCAGTTATTAGACACACTGCTGTGGCTTTTTTAACCCTCTCTTGCAGTAATGTATGTTCTGTGTCATACAGGCCTGGGATGATTTTTGGGAAAGCGTTTTCCTGCTTGGAATTGCATACATTGGATTTAGTGCATGAACAAATTTCCAGAATCCTTTATCATCCACAACTGAAAATGGTTGAAAATCAAGGACAGTCATTTTTGCCAGTTCTTCATCAATTGAGTTCTGTCTTGGTCATAGACTTCTGCAAAAACTGTGTCACAGAGCTCTGGATCGGAGGTTCAGGTGGTTGTGGTGGCATACTACATGATGCTGTAGATACTGCAGCAGAAGCAGTAGCAGTAGACACACTGGCACCTTCATTAATACCACATTCAACCATTGCACTGATGGGTGGACAGTTCTCAGGTGCCTGTGGAGGTTCTTTGTGGAGCCGGCTCTTTTCTTGCAGACTCTACACTCTGCCTTTGTATTATCAATCAAATTGAAATGGTTCCAGATTTTACTGGTTTTCCTGGTGTCACTCATTTTCTTTACCTTTCTATCGATGTCTGGTTTTGTTGCCCCTGGCTCTCTTTCTCTCTCTCCCTCCTGCTCTGTTTGTGTTCTACTGCTGCTGCGTCTGTGAGTGTAACTGCCGCCACCCCCGCCTTGAGGTTTTTGATATTTGATTCATTTTGCACAGTGCTTTTGTGTTTCATTTTCCCATAGCCAATATTTTTTTTATTTTTAAATTTAGTGTAAATGAGAATTTATTTTTATATGTATTTGATTCTACATGGAATTGCTGTGCATAAGCCTTGATTTATATTTTAAGATTACAAAATTTAAGAAAATATTTGAAATTTTTTTGATATTTATTTGGGGAACATTTGGGTGGAAATAAGCTATTATTAATCGGGAAATTGAAAAATAATCGTTAGCTTAATCGTGAAATTAGTCGATAGGTTAATCGAAAAATTAGTCGCTAGATTAATCGATTAAAAAAATAATCGTTCAGTACAGCTCTACTCTGTAGGTCCTGAGTTCTGTCTCCTCACCGTCTGTCTGGTGGACGAGCCCGCCAGCCACCCTGAGGCTTCTTACAGCAGACTCTTGTTCAGCTCACAGAGCCGTCTCAAAGATCACCATGTTCCCGTCTGCCGTTTCTGCGTGTCCGTTTGGAACGTTAGCACGGCTTCGGCTGGTGTAAACCTGAAAAGATCATTTAGTTTGACCAGAGGGAGTGACAAAACTCTTCACTTTTCAACGTGTTTAAGTATCTCTGAGGGTGAAACTCACCTGCTTAGCTGCCAGCTGCAGAGCTGCAGCTTCCTGTTTGCCCGTCTGCTGGACCATCTTATAAAAGATGCCGTCTGGATGTTGAAGCAGGCTGTAAGGCTCGTCGTAGGCGTGGATCTCCCCGGCATCCAGAACCTGGAAACAAAGTCAGTTCTCATTTTAGTAGCAGGTGAACGGTGGAGGAACTACGACACATTTTACATGTAGCCTCCACCTTTTTAAAAGACCAAAAGTAACCGGACCCACTCCAACAAAAGAAAAAAAATCACCCAAAAAGTTCCCCAAATTTCTGAAAATTTGGAAAAACATTCAGAAAGAAAATTCCAGTAATTTCTGAAAAGTTAACCCTGAAATTCTTATTTAAAAAAAACACTCAAATTTGGCAAGAAAATTCTTGTAAATATTTCCTAAAAAATGAGTAAAAATCTTCCCAAAAAAATCCTAAAAATATCTAAAGTGATTCCATTTATATATCATTAAAATTCTAATATTTTCTTGAAGAACATTCACAAAAATAATCAGCAAAATTTCCTGGATTTTGGTGGATTTTTTTCAGAATGTTCTTAAACATTTTTAACATTTCTTTTTGCCAACCAAAAATGTTGAAAGATTTCCCAAAAATGTTGAAAATGTGGCCATCAGAAGGTTGACTGTGAAAATATATACATTTTTCCACATTTTCAAACTTTAAAAGGTCAGTTTTGACCCACAGGACGACACGAGGGTTAACCTTAAATAAATATGAGTTTGAAACGTGAGAAATATGCTAAAATAGAAGCGCTGTTTGCTGGAGAGAAACCTTCACAGCTGTTGATGGTCACTAAATGTTCTTGTGTCACATCTGGCTGTCCTTCAGTAATCAGATTACTATCACAGAGTAACTCACCAGAATGCGGTCGCTGTCTATGATGGTGTTGAGGCGGTGAGCGATGGTGAGAACGGTGCATTCTCTGAACTTGTCCCGGATCGTTTTCTGGATCAGCTCGTCGGTCCTGCGGGAACAGACGGTTTACGACACAGAAATGCATGTTAGGAAGTCGAGTGTTTGATAAGAAGCTGAAATGTTTGTTGAAATTCTACTTGAAGAGGGTTGTTGGGATGTTTGGGTACGAAGCAAGAAGATCCGAGATGAGGTCAATCTTACAAAACCACATTTAGAATTCGTTACCGAGCCAAAAAATATCACCAGAGCTCCACTCTGGCATTCTGGGAATCCATGTTAAAGGTTGAACATCTCTAGAACATCAAACCAGCAGCACATGCATCAGATGGAGGTCACAGACACTTCTGTCATCCATCACTTCATCCATCAGGACCAACAAAGAGTGGAAAGGCAGTTCATGGTTTCCTTTCTGCTAAAGACTGAAATGGAAATCCACCTGCAGCACTGCTTTCTTTGGATGCTTTCCACAGCACTGATCCAACAAAATAAGCCTCATGAAGACAACATGAAGACGGCTTGGAACGACGACACTAAATAAAATAAACCCAACGATTCTCCTCCATTAGTTCATACTTAGAGGAATGTCCCAGGCCCAATGCCACACTCGTCTGAAGATTTTACTGTAATTTTTAGTGGCCAGTGTTTGGTTTTTCTGTCTGTGGGCGACACCGAGCTCCTAAAACAGCTTCTGACGGAAAACATTTCATTGAGACTGAAAATACGAAAATTCTCCAATCTGAAAACATGTTAATGACCAAAAAAATCTACCAAATTATTCACAGAACTTAGTTGGCAAAGAAGTACATTCTGAAGGGATTTCCTAAATTCAGTCTGAATTAACCTGGACTGAATCTGTAGAATCCACTTCTGGTTTGTTTCCTGTTTTTTCTTTAAACCCGTGTCTGATTACAAACTGAGGTTTTTCCCTCAAGCTGTGCATGGAGGGACCAACATGTCTGAGGGCGTGTTGACGACAGCGGGAGGACTCCACACATCCCACTTATTCATCTTAAATCAGAAGATACATTCACTTAATAGACATTTAGCAGATGGAGGGACTTGTTTGAAGACAATCTTGTTTTAACCCTCGTGTCGTCCGGTGGGTCGAATTGACCCATTTGAAAATTTGAAAATGTGGAAAAAACATTTTTACAGTGAAAACTTCCACATTTTCAAAATTTTGGGAGAATTTTTTTGGACATTTTTTGATGGGAAAAAAAGAAATGTTAAAAAAAAAGTTTTTTTTGAGAACATTCAGCAAAAAATTAACCAAATTTTTTTTAAATTGGTTAATTTTTTTCTGAATGCTCTTAAAGAAAATATTAGAAGTTTTACTGATAAAAACGTAATAACTTCAGATATTTTTAAGATTTTTGGAAGATTTTTTTACTCATTTTTTAATTTTAATTTTTTAAATTTTCATTTTTTAATTTTTTATTTCTTGCCAAATTATTTTTTAAATAAAAATTTTAAAGAAAACTTTTAAGGAAATTTCTTCCTGAAGATTTTTCTAATTTTTATAAATTTGGGGAATTTTTCGCTGATTTTTTAAATTTTTTTTCTGAAAAGGCAACAATATTTTTTGGGGCTGTAAATGAGGACAACAGGAAGGTTAAGACACCTAAGCTTGACAATCCTGGTAAAATATAGCTTAAAAAAATTCCCAGCTAATTTTAAGATCTCATTATTCTCAATATCAGATCTTATTTCAAGAAATCTTACATTTTTTCCCCCTTATTTCAAGGTAAAACTTCTTTGAAATAAGTCTTTTTTTTGTTTTGAGAGGAGCATTTTTCCCCGTGTAATGTTGCACGTTTAGCAAAAACACTTCAGCATCTGTCAGATCAGAATCTACAAACACTTGAATTTGTGGCTCATCGTGTTCGGTTCGTATTTGGACCGTTACCGGTAAAATAACGTACCTGGGGTCCACGTTGGCCGTGGCCTCGTCGATGATGAGGACGCGGTTCTTCCTCAGGATGGCTCTGGCCAAACACACCAGCTGCCTCTGGCCCACGCTGAAGTTGGAGCCCGACTCGGCCAGAACCGTCTCCAGCTTCCCGGGCAGCTCCTCCACAACAGACTTCAGCTGCACCTGCAGGAAACGTTCAGGGACTCAGTGACGAGGAAACTCTGAGCGCTACGCAGCAGAAAGCAAACGTCGACACTGCTCTGTGTCTGCAGAAGTAAATCTGAATCCTACAACACAGAAACACAACGGGCCTCATCTGTTTACAGTTTGGGACATTAAGTCAAGAGAACTAGCAAACAACAGTTCGGTTTTTTGGGTTCCATGTGCTAAAAGTAAAAGCTGATCTTGGTCTTAAACAGTGGGTGTGGCTCACTGACCTCCTGCAGAGCGTTCCACAGTTCTTCATCCGTGTGCTGGTTGAAGGGGTCCAGGTTCTTCCTCATGGAGCCTGTAAACAGAACCGGATCCTGGAACACAAGAGAGGGGACAGGTCAGAGAGGGATCCTCCTCTGGTAACCACGGTAACCACGGTAACCACCATGTCTGTGCAGGTTCTCATTCATCCAGGTCATGGTTATCCAAAGTAGTTTAAATCAATCCACTGGACTTTAAGAAAGTTCCTTGAAGACGTTTCACCTCTTCAGTTCTGGTGGTTGGTGTTGCCTCAGCTTTCAAACCTCTGTGAGGTGTGTCCAGTTAAATGCAGCGAGGAATGCTCAGATCTCTACATAGGGGAAACCAAACAGCCACTTAACAAGCGCATGGCTCAACACAGGAGAGCCACTTCCTCAGGACAGGATTCGGCAGTCTTCCTTCACCTTAAGGAAGAAGGACACTCGTTTCAGGACACCAATGTTCAGACTTTGGACAGGGAGGACAGATGGTTTGAGAGAGGAGTGAAAGAAGCCTTCCATGTCAAAGTAGAGAAGCCATCTCTGAACGGGGGGGGTGGTCTGTGACATCATCTTTCGCCAATTTACAATCAGGTCCTTTCAAAACTCCCCAAAAGAACGACTCAGCAGACTCATGCTAATGACCACCATTAGCACACGAGGGCTCAGTGACATCTGTGCATTTCAACGACCCCCACCGATACTCACAACGACCATCATTGGGTAGTCAGATGAGTTTTAGTATCGGTCGTTGAAATAACAGCCCTGGACACACCTCACAGAGGTTTAAAAGCTGAGGCAACACCAACCACCACCAGAACTGAAGAAGCCTCTTGGATGAGAGGTGAAACGTCTTCAAGGAACTTTCTTAAAGTCTAGTGGATTGATTTAAACTACTTTGGACGGTAACCATGGAAACGCTGCAGAAAGATGACTGGATCGTCAAGAACTTCAAGGAGAAAGGTTCAATGGTTGTGAAGAAGGATTCAAGGTTCCAACAGAAACAGGTGAGGCAGTGACAGGAGGTCTGCTGTGTCTTACCTGAGGGATAATAGACATCTTCTGACGCAGGTCGTGGAGGCCGATCTCTGAGGTCACGATGCCGTCGATGGAGATCTTCCCCTGAGGTTCTGCCAGGCGGAACAGAGCCGAGACCAGAGAGCTTTTCCCAGCACCCGTTCTTCCCACAATACCGACCTGACGGACAGCAGAGAACGACAAGCTGAGGTCTGACGCTCAGTCTGATGAACGGCAGTCGGCGCTCTGAGAATCAAACACATCTGACCTTCTCTTTGGGCCGGAACACGGCGCTCATGTTGTGCAGCACCGTCGGTCCGTCAGGACTGTAGGAGAAGCTGACCTGGTCAAACGTCACCAGGCCTTTACTGGGCCAGTTCGGGGGAGGACGCCTGTGGGTTTCCCAGGGTGCTTCACTCTCCAGTTCAGAGTACTCTACCACCCGCTCCACTGAGGTCATCTGAGGACAGAAATGAACCTCAATGACGACATTTCAAAGCACATTATAGTATAGTATATATATTTTATTTCTATCTGTTGTTATCGTTTTATCCCAAGAAGGAGATGCACTCAAAATTTCATTCTACATTTGTCCAATGACAATAAAGGCATTTGATTGGATTTAAACAATAAAATCTTTCAGGCATTCATGGAAATGAGTCAGATCCAGACATGTTTATAGACCCAGTAATATCACTTATAATGAGATCAAAGCCAGCATCTCACCATGTTCTCCACCTCTGCGCTCTGCCGGACGCCCCACTGAAACATGCCGGTCAGAGTGACGGCGTAGCTCAGAGCCAAACCAACGGAGCCGGCGTCCAGCTCTGACAAGACCAGAAAAACAATTTAACCACAGTTCACTCTGCTGCTGCCTCTCATGGAGTACATGTTTTCATTCAATGTGGACTATTTCACAGACACTGGCGCCCCCTGGTGGTGGAACATCACCGTGGAGGACAGCCATCAAAGTCCAGTGTTCAAAGCTTAAAGTCTTCCTTACGTTCTCGGAGCAGCACACAGCCAAAAGTGGTCACGGTGACGAAAACGGCGCAGATGAAATCGAGGCGGACGGCGAACCAGCGAGAAGTCGTCAGGAAGAGAAACCACGCTTCTGCTCAGGACAGAAAACAGTCAGTGACGCCGCAGAAACACGGAGCATTGAAGTGCAGAAAGACAGTGAAGAAAACCTGAGTGCAGATCCTGGTGGGCGTCAAACGCTTTCTGGAATCTCTCCTCAGCCCCGAAGGCTCGGATCGTCCACAGGCCCTGAAGAGACGAGGACAGGTGGGAGAAGACGGGACTCCGAGCTGCAGGACGACCGATGAGGAGACAGATGATCAGAAGATACGACTGACAGGGTTTCATACAGCCTTAGAAACACGCTAAGTCCTTTAACCCCCAACAGTTCTCTGGGTTTCATGCTCCTGTCCTACTGTGGGTTCATTTTCAGTGCAGAATAAAGTCCTGCACCGCTTTGGAAGCAGACAAAAAACATGGCTGGATGTAGAGAGAACTGACAAATGTCTTCGGTGCAGCATCTTGATGAATCACTGTACAGAACTGTTAAAAGCCCAGAACCAACATGTTCATTTCTCCTTTTGAAAGGCCCACAGGAGTTCCCTGAAACATGCAGACTTTACACCATGTACACCCCCTGTCAAAAGTTTTAGGACACTTTCTCATTCAAATCAACTAGAACCTGTCCTAAAACTTTTGACAGGGGGTGTAGATCTATTACTGTAATTTATTGTCAGATTTGTTCAAACGCTCTTGCTGTGGGATTACTGGATCGGTGAAGTCAGTCTGGCTTCTCAGTTACAATGAGAGCAAAACATTGACGTGTACAATGAAGAGATTTTCATTAAAAACGCTCATTTCGGTTTACAATTGGTTTTCCTTTTCAACAAACTGAAAATCATATGATTAACTGAAATAAATTTACTTTTTTAAGTAAAAGCTTTTAACCCCACCGGCAGGTTTGTGGGAGTTCTAATGGACAAGAAAGAACTGTGGATGTGTAAGCAGCTAACAGAGCAAGTCATTAACTGGGAAACTCACTGGTGGACTCGAGGCGTTTGATGTTTCTGGAGGTCTGCAGGAAGTAACGACGCAAGAAGACGAAGACGATGAGAAGAGGAACCACGGCGATGAGGATCCACGGGATCACCGACGCTGCAACAGCAATGACCCCAAGAACCTGCAGGAACAACTGAACAGAGACAAACATAAAGAAGAGGAAAATGAGAGGCAGCAACAGGTCACACCACTGCTGGAGCCAATGAACACCAAGTTCTAAGCAGGAACCAGTCTTTGTCCCGGCAGATGTTCTGCTCTAAAACAGTTTCCACCGCTGAAGAAGCCGGTCATGTTGGAGAATGTTGGATTAAAACAGTTTTGGAGCAATAAATGCACAGACTAGAGAAACCCAAGCGACTGTCTCAGGCTCTCCTCATCAGATGTGGGAAAGTTTGTCGGCTCATCAGTTATTTAAGTCCTGAGGCTGAAACAGAGGTAGCCGTATGTATGGGAGTATGTTATCATTTCCTTCATTTATTTTTACTCAGTCATCACACGCTGTGCATTCTCTCTGGTTTTAGGAGCATGTGTTCTGGTTTGCTTTTGCCTCGTCTAAAAAATTCTCCCACAGGAGATAATAAAGTTTATCTGACCTTAAATGAATTGTCAGATAAAGTTGGAGTATTTATCATGACAATGGAAATGATTGTTTTCACATCTACACTAACACAGATAAAAACATCTACTTCAACGTGTGAGCCTCATTCCTCTCCGTTTGTTTCACTTTGTGCCTTCAGACGGACACGAAGAAGTCAAAGTCAGTTAAACTCCCACCAGGAATTCATGACGATTAAGTGTCAGGAAAAGGACCGACACCGTTCACCCTTTCTGAGGTTACAGAGAAGACTTAATGAGGCCGGTTCTAACCTGAATGAAGTCCACAAAAGTCCACGGCATGTTGGAGTCCAGCTGGCCGATGTCCTTAGAAAACCTGTTTAAGATCCTTCCTGCAGTAAAACAGAAAAAAATACTGTCAGACCTGAAACGGGTAAGTTTATCCAACATGGAACCTCATCTGGTCTTTGGACAACTTTTTAATTCTTGGTTGTATTGTTCCCTCATATTTTTTTTGACAATTTATAATCAGTAAAATCAGCATTAAGAGATCAAACAAAAGGAGGAATACATCCAAACCTCCCAGCTTCAAATGAACACTGACTGATAACTGAACACTAATGAAGGCTTCTGCTGCCTCTGCCTCACCGATGGGGTTGATGTCAAAGAAGCGTACGGGCGTTCTGAGGATGGTCTTGAACATGCCGTTGTGCAGCGACTGAGCACACCTCACCAGCACGTTGAACAGAACCAGATTCCTCATGAAGCCAAAGATGATGGTGGCTCCGGTCAGACCTGGACAGCAGAACATTCTGTCAGCAACAGGTCAAGAAGCAAACCCTGCAAAAACACAGCAGGCGTTCACCGATTCACCTGCGTAGATCCCCAGGTAGAAATCTCTGTCCAGGGTGGCGTTTGTGACGGTGGAGTTCAGAGCATCGAGCCTTTCCTGCTCATCAGCCCTAAAATGATACGAGGCTGTAAACTAGTGGGGAAAACACGGTGCAGTTTGTGAAGTATGCTGTTATTGTGGGTTTCATGCTCACCAGTAGGCCAGCCACCAGTCCTGCATGATGTACGCTACCTACAAAATAAATGCACGCTTTCTGTATTTGATCACATGCATTGATTTGTTCTACACGTTCTCACTAAGGGAGTCCAGCGCCCTCCAGTGGCCTCTCTGTGTACCTGAGCCAGCAGGTTGATCAGAATGACGACCAGCAGAGTCAGGATGCTGGCTCCAGCTCTCAGGTATTTGACGTACAGCTTCACTCCAATGGTTCCCTGAGCTCGACTCTCCTCTGCCAACGTCTGCACCGTCTCCGCCTGCGAGGAAAACGAGAACAAGAGCTGTGATCACGCTGCAGAGCGTCCGTCGTACGTCTCACTGTGGTGAGCTAAACTGAACCCAGCAGCAGATGATCGGTGAAGCCCGATGCAACTGAACAAAGATGTGCAAAGATACGCTGAGACATGCCACAGAGCATTTTATGGAGAGTCAGACATCAAAGAAGAACCAAACAAAGCCACTGCAGTCAGGGCTCTGAGGAGAACAAAGCAGAACAAACAGAGCTGAACCACCGCCTGTTCCTGCTGCTGCAGAGCTTTGACCGCGTTATCTCAGCTTCAGGTCAAACGATAAAAGTTTAACTTGATATCAAAAAGACTCCAGCCTGTAATTAACTTATCAGTGTGAGAAAATGTAATAATTAGCACTCTCAGGTTCTCGATCATCTGGCAAACGTGACATCACAGCCTCCATACAATAAAACAGCAGTCTAATGAGCTGCTGTGACTGTCTGCTGCCTTTTAGTTTTAACTCACATTTAAAGAGAGAATCAAAGCTGGCATCATTACTGACCATGAGACCACAGTCTGAAGCTGGTATTTCTAATTAGACACATTTTAATTGGAGTGCACTTAAAAAAAAACACATTTACTGCAGTTTACTGTGTCGATATTTCAGACTACAAAGGTGTAGATCTGACTTGTTGACACAGCAGGGATGGATTTTGTGCAAAAAAAAAAAGACAATGTTAAACCTGAGGTGAAGTGGAGCCTGAAAACTACTCTGGGACCAGAAGCAGGTCAGTCTGAAGGAATAAGAACATTTACTTCCTGAAGGTAAACCGGGTTAACCCTCCACAGTGATTCACTCATTTTCTTGCAATATCTTTGTAATTAAAACTTTTCATCATTTCATTTTCCAGCTATTCCTCAGAAAACATGCTTCTGATATCATTCCATTTCACTTTTTAAGAAGCCTTAAAAGAAACCATAATATTTGTGTTACTACCTCAAGCTTCTAGCCTAGCCGCGCTACACAACCCACAGCAACGAATTTAATTCTCTGCCAGGGTGGGTCTAGTTACCCTCCATAAGCCTCGAGGTTGGATGCTCCTAAAACTGGCCGGACCAATCACCATGAAGTGTAGAGTCAGAAGGCGGGCGTAACTAAGTGACGACAGAGGTGCGACGATTCTGACAGAAACAACCGGAAACAACTAGCCTAGCCGCGCTACACAACCCACGGCAACGAATTTAATTCTCTGCCAGGGTCGACAACAAAAACGACAACAGTCGTTGAGCTCCATTAGCACCGACTCTGAATAATCTTTCTGTTAACATGTCTGTAATATACTTGAGCTTCACCCACTGACTGTATAAATAAGGCTTCACTGAACTACCGTATCCTCTGATTTCCGGCGCTCTAGGAGCCTATTCGTTGCGCTGATTGGTTGTATACCTACCCAATTGCTGCAGAGTGATTTGATAGACAACCTTTTAGCCCGCCTCCCTCCCTGTCGAGCGTGCCTAGACCCTTGTGCCGTCAGAAACATGGGTGTAGCGTGGCTAGGCTATCAAGCATCTATATCACTGCTAATATCTTACAAGAAGTGATGAAGTTCACAAACACGGAGGGATGGAGCAGAAACAGCTGCAGGAAGCGGGGAAACATGTCAATCTTCTGTTTCTGTTCTGTGCTATTCTTCTTTTTCAATCATCAAAATGTTCATAATCTCTTCTAAAGTGGAAAATAAACAGATTTCAGACATGAAATCATTTCTGTGTGGTCAAAAATAAAATACAAACAATAATTCTGAACCAAAATGACAGAAATGCATAAAACACACTGATTCGTATACGGATAATTTCTGACCGAATGATGGAGGAGTGCAGGGTCTGATCACTGAGGGTTTTCTGAAACGCTCAGGTTTTATGTGAGTCTGTGGAAACACTAAGCTTCTATCTTCATCAGCTGGTTCTGAACAGACATTAGGCCCATTTGTGGTGAGCAGGGAGACACTAATTTAATTCTGAACGCGTCTCTGAGTCCAATATCTGCAGCTGATGGGCTCATTCTGGATGTTTTTTAAAGGTACCAACCGGTAAGCTGTCTCCATCCACGGAGGAGGTCTGGGAGAGCACAGAATTCTGGGACAGGGTTCTGCTCCTGGCTGGGACGTCCTGGGCCGGCTGCTGCTGCTCGTCCTCCTCGTCCTTCTTCAGCAGGGAGGTGAAGTCCACCCCAGACTGCTGCAGCTCCGTGTACGTTCCCTTTTCCACCATGTGACCCTGACACAAACACAAACACAAACACAGCGTCAGGACACACAGCTGAGGGTTTACAGAGCACAGCCAACACCTGAACGCCGTCTCATCATGTGACGGGTTTATGGTCGCCACATGGAATTCTGCAGGGATGTTAATTTAGTGTTTGGTGCATTTATACTAATCTAGAAACAGAACCAGCAGCATGATTGAACTCTCTGCCAAAAAAAAAACAAGACCAACATTAAATGCATTCACTGTTCAAGCAGAGAGAAACAGAATCAGTCTGTGCACCAACATTCTGAAAACAAGCATCTTCCGTTAACGGATTTAACCCTCGTGTCGTCCTGAGGGTCAGAATTGACCCGTTTAAAGTTTGAAAATGTAGAAAAAAAGTATTTTAACAGTGAAACTTCTGATGTCCACATTTGAAACATTCTTTGAACATTTTTGGTGGAAAAAAAAGAAATGTTAAAAATGTTTCTTATGAACATTCACATAAAAATGAACCAAAATCCAGATAAATTCTCTGGATTTTGGTTGATTTTTATGTGAATGTTCTTAAAGAAAATATCTGAAGCCTTATTGATATTTATGGAATCAATTTTGATATTTTAAGATTTTTTTTTGGAAGATTTTTACTCATTTTTTGAAAATATTTACAAGAATTTTCTTGCCAAATTATGGTGATTTTTTTAAAAGGAAAAATCTTTGGGATTTTTTTCCTGAACATTTTGCAAATTTTCAGAAATTTGGGGATTTTTTTTTGTTGAATTTTTGGATTTTTTCCAGACAAGGAAACAATATTTTTGGCGGCCGTAGATGAGGACAACAGGAGGGTTAAAACAAAGCTGAAGACCCACTGGTTTACTGTTAAAGGAGTCTTCCACTGTTTTACTGATGTCCTTTTTATTGTTTTTATCTCTATGTACAGCACGCTGACTGAGAGCACTTTATAAATACATTTACTATTATCATTGTTATTATATTACCCTTAAAAAACTATATATGTTGTTAAAATTACAAACGTTTAAGAGCTAGGAAGTGTTTCTAAGAGTGTGGGGAGGGATTGTAAAGCTTTAAAATACATCTAAATAATACAGTAAGGTTGCTCCTTTGATTTTGGCTTAATTGGAAAATTAGAAAATATATTCCTTTTTTTTTTTTTTTTTAAATTGTACAGTTCAATAAGTGTCTTTTATAGATGGTTTAAACGCTGTGGTAAACCAGGGACCACTGTAAAGCTACATCTTTACTAACAAACTAACGAATCTGCTCTTTCATTATCTTTTCTTAAAAAACTAGAAAACTATCAATCGACTCTTCTCGTGTCGAACGCTCTGATTGGCTGTTTAAATTTCTGCTTCACATCCTGGTAAAGCTCCATCTTCCTCTCCGTCTGACAAACGTCTGACAAAACTGAGCAAAAAGAGGACTGGTGCGATCAGAAGTCAGCACAAACGCTAAGCTAACCAAAACTTCTTCCTTGTTAAAGTGAAGCTGAAGGTTGGACACAAAGATTTCTGACCTCCTTGAGGACAACAATCTGGTCTGCTGCCTTCAGGTACTGCAGCTGGTGGGTGACCAAGATACGAGGTTTGTCCTTCAGGAGGCCACAGATGCACCTGAAACAGAACAAGCCGAGATGTTATCGGCTTTAGTCTGCACATCTAAACACAAACGGAGCGGAAACTTATCGTAGAATGAGAGAATAAACTGAGATAAAGACCAACAAACATTCCACGCCTCCATCTTCCCTGTCGGAGCTGTTATGTAACGCTCAGAGCTGCTGGGTTATTCCAGAGGAAGACCGGGGCTGAGTTCAACGGTCTTCCTGACACTGGCAGCACCGCACCTCTTCCTGCCTTAGTTCAACTCATGGAAACATTCTCTGATCTTTGTTCTCACGTGAGATGAGCGAATGAAAATGCAACAAAAAACACTATTAAATAAGGCACCGCTCAGATCCATCGCTCAGGCTGGATAAATGTAGGAGACCAGCATAAAGCGGAACACAGAGTTCAAAGCTTACATCATGTCCAGTAACACCAGGACACCTCTCCACCCTGGTTTTACTGGAACCGTCTCAAAAAGGTTTTGAGTTCTTTTGTTCAGACAAATAAAGATTAGATAGATGTTGATTACCTTGCATGACAGTTCCGGCGAACACTCTGGCCTTCCTCAGAAGCCTCAGCCGGAAGATTTTTGACAGCCGGCATTTGCAGCACGCACAGTAGAGTCACCAGATCCGTGGACAGAACCGTGAACGGGGACGAGGCAGGCTTCATGCTCTCCCACAGCTGGGACACCATCCTCCAGAAGAAACAGGAAGGCGGAGGATGCGGCATTCCTGGTGGGGTGGTCGTGTCTGTTGGGTTCACCACAGCATGCCGTTATGGAGTGAGCGTGGTTGGACCGGGGGGTCTGGCAACTCTACTGCTGCAAAATCCTGCTGTCAAAAATCTGCTGGCTGACGCTTCTGAGGAAGGCCAGAGTGTTCGCCGAAACTGTCAAGCAAGCACAGTAATCAACATCTATCTAATCTTGATTTGTCTGAACAAAAGAACTGAAAACTAGTGACTCCAACTGTGATCATTACATCATATTTAAGGAATGATCTTTTTATAAAACATCAGGAACAACCTGAAGTTTCTTAAGAAACAAAGTTCAGTTTCATCAACATTCATCCTCACTTTATCATTTCCTCATTACAACTTCCAGATCACAGAGTGTCTACAAAGGAACACAACATTTAGTCACCTGGAGCTGAACCACAGAGGATTTACTGGAGGGTCAAACAACAAAAGTCAGGCAAAAAAAGACAAAAAACAACAAAAACAACACAAAATATTACAAAAATTATGCAAAAAATGACAAAAGCGAGAAACAAAATGACAAAAAAATGAGACAAACGACATGAAACAAAACAAGAGAGACAAAAAAGTTAGAAAGCAACAAAAAAATGGACAAACAAGAAAAATAAGACAAAAAATGACAAAAGTGAAAAACCAAACCAAAAAAAAAACACAGACGAACAACACAAACGAGACAAAAAAGATGAAAACAACAAAAACAAGACAAAATACGACAAAAACGAGACATGAAACGACAAAACAACAATGAACAATCTGGTATTTTACTTTATGATCAAAACTCGTCGTGGTCTAGAAACGATTTTAAATTTGAAGTTTCACAAAGTGACAGTTTTCTCCTGATATCTCGTCTGTAATTTTTACTCTGCGGGCCGGCGTGGACCCTCTGGTTGAGATGTTTGAGGGGAACAGAAACACTGGGGTTTGACCGACTGTACGGATCACAACGAGGCAGACGGAGAGTTTGTGGAGCTCTGAAATCACTCACTGTTCAAAGAGGTGTCTTCCAACCTCGGCGTCGACGGCACTCAGAGGGTCGTCCAGCAGGTAGACGTCTGCATCCTGATACACGGCCCTGAAACAACATCATCACCTTTTAGACATCTACTGGCAGCAATAACACGCAAACTAGGGATGGTAAGTGATTCATGTCCATCAATAATTTGACTAAAAGATGTCAGAATATAATTGTACTGCAGCATCTGATCACCACAACCGTTTAAGACAAGGTTCAAAGTCTGAGTCACCACTTTGTGACAAATTATTTCCTAATGAAAAAATGGTCTTTCTTAATGTTTTGGGTTGTATTCAGGGGTGAAACTACCTGCTCTTTCAGATTTTAGGACCAAAAATTGGTAAGTATAGAGCAAGTCGTTGTTTTTTTGTGTTAAACACTAAAAATACTCCTGAAATCGGTGCTTTTCGGTGACAATTTTTCTTTCAGTGTGTGATTTCTTCAAGCAAGAAGGTGAATACATGTTCTGGGATATAAACCAAGCTTTTTTCCCCAATTTATACGTTGTATTCTTCTGTTACAACTTGAATTTCAAGCTCTTCAGGCAGCAGAGACTTCATCCTTCATGATTACTTGACCAAAAGTTGAGTGACAATTCGTTGGCAATATTTTATGTTTTAGGTAAGATTTATTTTTCATTTTACTATGGTGGTGGTGCTATAAAAGATGTATTCATAAATTGCATACCATAATAATCAGTTGGTCCCATGCAATCCTAGGGTACCTTAGAATAAGCAATATCTAAGAAATATTCATGTTTCTCTACCCATACCCCTTAAATTTAACACGTGTGAAATAATTATATGATGCTGCAAAAAAAAATTCCTACTCCTTCAGTTTTAAAGCAACACTCCTAAAGCTTTAACTGGTAATACCTATTTATAAATGTTACATGATGGTAGCACATGTATAGACATATCTTTAACCAGGAACAGATGGGATTTTTTTTTTGTAACAGATTTTTGTGATTCTATTGGCAGTTTTTAGCAAAATTACAAAGCATTTCTTTCAGATCAGCTGGCGATATGTGTCTTGTTGGTATATTTTAGAGATAAGATAATTAGATAATTAAGATAATTAGGTCTAACTAAGCATCTACAGTTATGAATCCTTTATAAACCTAAACTCTAAAGTACTTTTTCTCTTTATTTTAGGGAACTAACAAGTAAATTTACAATGCCGCGGAAAGGTAAGAAAGGTTCCCAGGGTCCTGGCCGTCCTGCTGCAGATGACTGCAGAGCAAAAGAGAGAAGACCACACTCATAGGGTGACCATACGTCCTCTTTTGCCCGGACATGTCCTCTTTTGAGACGCTGTCCGGCCTGTCCGGCCGGCGTTTATAAAGTCCTTCAAATGTCCGGGTTTTTGATCTTGCCTAGCTTGAGCGCGTCACAGACCAGTGTATTTATCATTCACGTTGAATGGTTCCTTTGGAAACACGCTCCGAGAGGCGGAGTTTGAGCCAAACCCCGGAACGTGTATTAATCATTCACAAAGCAGTACAGAGGCGCTCCACGCTCACTCACTCCTCGCAGGCTGACAGGCCGGTAGGCACACTGCGAGAGAACACTCGAACCGAAAGAAAATACCAAAACGCAAATGTCATTTCACTGATGAAATGCGAAAAAAGTCCCCCTGTTTTCGTCCGGGTCGTGTCAAATGGGAGGCAGAATGTACAGTCTGCAAAGCTGGGACTTATGTCTCTGTAGCTAATAAGAGAAGGAAAAAGAAGGAAAATTTTTCGTGCACGAGCTGGAAGTGTGTCCTCTTTTCAGAGAAACAGAATATGGTCACTCAAGCAAGCAAACTTTCTCGGGGTAAAAGGGATGCCTCTGAGCATGCCGAGTCAGTCCCTTACAGCACTTATAGTCGTTTTCTGTTTTAAACAATACAAGATTTAAAGCTCCATGAAAGAAGACATGCTCTCCTTCTGGTGTTCTTTTCATGACAAAACAAAAAGCAGCGTTAGCCCTTTCTGTTGTCTTCAAAAGTTTTTTTACATTCTCAGTCATAAACATGAATATCACTCCAACATCACTGATGTGGTTCCTCTTCTGGTAAAACTTTGTCTGATAGTTCACATCTCTGTAGGAGTTGTCCTTCAGGGAGGAAAAAGTAACGCCTGATCAACTGGTTTCAGTGGAACACGTCGCTACATGGAGCTTCAAATCAACTTAAATCTTCCAGTCAGTCTGTGGTAAATATATTTAAGTACAGCAGCCTTGTTCTCTAAAGCTTTACAAATGGCTCTGTTACCCTCTACCACACTGATAGATGGAAAACGTTCCTGAATTTCTTTGGAAATTTATGAACATTTAACTGAACTGCAGCATTTCGTTGCAGCTTTCTGAGATCTTTCCTTCATTCAGTCAGACAGCTTCTATTTAAATGATTTCTTGGGTGAACAGGTCTGGAGGTAATCATTGCTGGGTGTGTTCAGTGAAATTGGACTCGCTTTTTAAAAAACGTGATTAGCCACAAGTAATTCAGGATTTAACAATGTGGATAGCTTTCTACCCTTAAAACATGAAACCATCATTTAAAAACTGCATTTTGTGTTTAATTTGGCGGTCTTTGTCTGAGATTTAAATTTGTTTGATGCTCTGAAACGTTTAAGTGCGGAAATATTCAAAAAAATAAGAATTCAAGATAATTCAGGATGAAAAATATGCAGGATAGAAATAAAGGCTTTTTTTTTTTCAAGTTATATTTTTGCCTTTATTACAGTCCACAGTGGAGAAACAGACAGGAAACACGTGGAGGAGAGCGGGGGGGAAGGCGTGCAGTTTTTCTTCCCTGTTAAAGGCTGTTTTCTTGCCACTGTCGCCTTTGGGCTGCTCTGGGGGTCAGGCATACGGGTTCTGTAAATCATCTTGAGACAATTTGACTATAATTGACGCTATAGAAATAAAACTGAATTTAATTAAACGGCCGTGGGTTGGACTTGAACCCATGACCGTCACCAACAGCCCTTATTTACGGTCCCGTTCAACCTGTTGAGCTTCAGAGGCGCCTAAAGGACACATTTTTAGCTTCTTTTTTTTTTAAAGTTCCTCAGGAGTCCCACAGTGTTAGAGACACTCAGTGCTAAACTGGTGTAGTGCTCTTTAAACCCCATGCAGCACTGGATTTCAAAGCATTCAGTCCAGGAAGGGTCCGATCAGGGAAAGAACAGCAGCAAAGCTCTTTACCTTCAGCAGGTAAGATGCTCTAAACATGACAGCTTTAAGAGTACAAGAAAGAGTTTAATACTTAGAGACTTTTGGAAACGTTTCTATGCCTTTCATAGAGACAGGAAAGAAGCAGAGACCACAGGGCATTTTCACTGAAAGGAGTCCTTCTTAACGCTGTCCAATCTCTAATGACATCCTCCTTTAATGACTGTAACTACAGGTGGAGCGTTTATCTCTTCATACAGTAAAACTCATCAGGCTTTCTTTACTCTCGTCCTCGTACCTCGCCAGGTTGACTCGAGCTTTCTGTCCTCCACTCAGCGTGGCTCCTCTGTCCCCGATCAGCGTCTGGTCTCCATCAGGGAGCAGCTGCAGGTCCTGCAAAGGCGGACATCAGAGCATTATTACTGCACAACCCACACAGGTATGACCTCCAAAAGAGCCAACTTCACAGCTGTTTTTCTAGGGCTGGACCCGAATATCCAAATATTCGTTTGCTACGGCGGTATCCGGATATTAATTTCTGTATTTGTGTCTACGCCTCACAGCAGGACGTCCATGTCGACTGTAGACGGGACACGGAGAAAGAAAAGCAGCCTTTCTTCAAACTGAATCCTCCCAACAGACTTAGACTTACAATGACTCAGCAATTATTGTCCTGCTGAAAGCAAACGGACAATAAGTGAGCTGCTCAGAGCACACTGTAGCATCAGTAAACTGTGTAACCGCATGGATGAACACTGACTGGATTATTGGACACAGATAAGACACACAGTGAATGAGGAGAGCGTCTGCATCACACCAGAATACAGAACAAGTCCAATCATTAGGACAGCTTGGTTCCAGAACAGCAGATCAATACGTGGATTTATTATGTGGATAAATCCTCACAGTCAGACCAGTGACTCATTAACTGAACACAGCTTCATGAACTTCTCCTGACAGATGAGTGCAATCGTAGCTCAACGTAAGCAACAAATGACCCATAAAACATGAAGAAAAGATTAAGATTTAAATAACACGAGTCTCTTCAGAAGAAGACGGACATTTAGTGAGCTCTCAGTCATTCAGAAAAGCAAAAAAGACAACCAAGATAGCATTTAAAATTTAGCACAGTCTGCTGTGGAACATCCAGCCCACAGTCACGCCTCCACAAAAGTTGTGTCGGTGTTCTTACTCGCTCAAAACATTTCCGTGTCATTCTCTGAACCGGAGCGTCACGTTAACAGAAGAGCTTTGAGTTGTGTGAAGTGATTTCAGGAACATCAGAGAGCATTAATACGTGGTTGGTGTGTCGAAACCACAGCACACCTGTCTCACCAACTGTTCCAAAGCCACTGGGCTCCAAATGAAATGCCACTAATAATACAATTTAACACGGCCTCCATGACAGCAAATAAATCTAAACATCCTGAGGCAACAGTAGAAGGACTTGGCTTTGCCACAAACCACAAAATGACTCATGTAAGTACACTGGCAGTCAGAAGCTTCAACACATCGTCTTATCTGAAGGATTTTATTTATTTTCACGACTTTTTACATTCTAGATTCTCACTGAAGGCATCAGAACTGTGAAGCTCATCCAGAGAATGCCAACAGTGAGGAAAGCAGGAATCAAAGCAGCAGGTGGCTGTTTGAAAGAACCTAAAATAGAAAAGATGTTTGGACTCCTTTCTTTCCTACATAATTCCAGATGTGTTCATTCATAGTTTTGACGCCTTCAGAGAGAATCTACAACGTAAACATTAATGAAAACAAACAAAGACCATGAAGTGAGAAAGTGTGTCCAAACTTTTGACTAATCAACTGTCAGAAATGTTTAAGACTCTTAACCCTTTAAACTGCAGTCAATTCCAGCCATTTTCAGTACAAAAAAAATCACTAATATTCTATTTGTAAATAAAAAAAAATGACGAGAAATACAGGGAATATTGGACGCACATCGCGAGGTGCATTTCCTCGAAAACGACCGATTCGTGGATTTTATACGACTTCAGGACATGTTTTGGACAAAATATTTTACTGACTTGTGTCATCTGGATGTAAAAGGTTGGATTATGGCCGTTTTTTGTGGAATATTTTCATCTGTGTGTAATAATGAACCCGGAAATGTGAGTCGCTCTGTGTGCGTTGAAGCCGTGTATAGAGAACGGATGGATGAATATTCGTTGTTTGTCGGACAAATGTGTTTTTCTCACCCGCTGTGGTAATCGCATCTGAAAGTGGTTTATACCGGCGGATTCATGACAATCTAAGCTTTCCATCGGCGTGTAGTGTTTGTATAATCACGTTTGCGGCCTTCAGACATTCTTTAAATTCCTCTGCAAATTAGTAGGTGTACCACCGGCGGTACACTGAAGTTTAAGGGGCAAGTTTTTTGAGCAAATGGTGACAGAAGCATTTCTAAATCCTAATATGATGTCACTCATAAGCTAGAGGTAACAGAGGCAGTTATTGTTCATCTTTATGAGCCCAAACATCCATAACGGTCATTTCAGTACATCCAGGTACTTCAGAGAGTCTGAACAGAGTCTGCACCAACTCCCTGCATGTGCAGCCTCCTGTCTTTGAGCTTTTTCTGTATTTACCCAACCATTTATCATAAAGTTTAAACTCTCAATCAACTCCATGACTCAGTCCTGCATCCGTCTAAACTGTAATGTGTACTTGAAAATGAAAAATCTGAAGTAATCTCACCCTCTTCAGAGCGCAGGCCCTGATGGTTCTTTCATACTTCTGGGGGTTCAGCTCTTTTCCAAACAGGATGTTGCTGCGGATGCTTCCAGGAAAAACCCAGGGCTGCTGGGCTGCATAGGTCAGCTGGCCTGTCACCTTCAGAACCCCCTTCTCAGGTGGAAGCTCTCCCAGGATGGAGCTCAGCAGGGACGACTGCAGAATCCAGCAGGCAGAGGGAGACATGTGACCTGAGCTGATGATGAGGAGGAAATCTACACATAATAAATGAATAATTAGCACATCTCTGACCTTTCCAGCTCCCACTGGTCCAATTACAGCCACCAGCTGATTTGACTTCAGAGAGAAGGAGACGTTCTGCAGAGACGGGGCATCCAAGCTCTGAAATGGAAGGAAACGTATGTAAAGATTAAATTAATAACCCAGAAATTATCCACAAAGGTCATCAAGACTCAAACATGAACAAGGGGTGTCCAACATGAGGCCCGTGGTCCAAAAGTGGTCCTCCAGAGGGTCCAATCCGGCCCTCAGAGGGTAAAAACTACAGAGAAGACATTAACTGCAGATTGTAAATTAGTAAAACTATAAATTTAAAATCATTTCTAGACCATGACAAGTTGTTTAGATCAGAAAGTAAAATACTGGATTGTTCATTTTGTGTCTGACTTTTGTCATTTGTCTCATGTTGTCTTTTTTTTTTTTGTCTTTCTTCGTTTTTTGGTCAGATTTTTGTTTTGTTTTGCGTCGGTCTCATTTTTTGTTGATTTATGTATCGTTTTCATCATTTTGGGTCTCATTTTGTCATATTTTGTGTTTTTCGTTGCTTTTTGTCTGACTTTTTGTGATCTTAAAGTAAAATATTACGGCACTCAGTTCCAGATATCTGTGACTAAATGTGTTCCTTTGTAGACACTCTGATCTGGAATTAGTGTAAATGATAAATTGAGGCATAATATTGTTGAAATTTCACTTATTTGAAGGATAACTTTCAGGCTGTTCATAATATTTTGTAAAAAAAAAAAAAAA
Organism: Acanthochromis polyacanthus; assembly: GCF_021347895.1. Lineage (NCBI taxonomy): Eukaryota > Metazoa > Chordata > Actinopteri > Pomacentridae > Acanthochromis > Acanthochromis polyacanthus. The sequence continues at coordinate 28,103,529 of NC_067134.1, read as the reverse complement.
GAGTTCATTAAATGTAAGTTTTTGAGCACTAAAACAAAGGAACCGTCAGAACTATTTAGAGGTTTTTATGCTGTGATTTTATTGCTTCGGTCCTTGGAATCAAATTGAATGTGGAACCTGAACTAGGATGAGTTTGACGCCCCTGCTTTACACAGTCCAAGCATTTCTTTATCGCTGTAGGGATGGGACTGCTGTTCATTTAATGTCCACCAGTCTGAAACTCCTCATCAAATACAGGATGGATCATTGTGGACTTCACTCATTCGACAGTCACCATGACATCAGCACTTTTCTCACATCTACTGATTGCTTGTGTAACTTGTTATAGCGCGAGCCGTTCTGTTAAAGTTTTACATGGAGCTTTAACCCCTCCAGCGAACAATGCATGTGCAAAGGGGAAAACTGCAAGTCATCCAGCTTGGAACTTTCCTAAATCCCAGTTGGTGCAGAGCATCTGACCTTATCCCAGTAGCACGTCAGATCCTTGACCTCCACGGCTGCGTCCTTCTCATCCTTTGGCAGATCAGAGCTGCTTTTAGTGATCTCATCCAGCAGCAAGAACTCCTTATCAGTGGGGAAAAAACACAATGTCACTGCCGAGTTTAAAGGTTATCCAAAAACCCAGCCAGTCATACAGCAGTAAAAACATTATATATGTTGTAACGAGCACGTGGAAGTTATCCCGGTGTGTTTATAGAGGAAGCCTTGCTGTGGCAGTCCCGTAAATCATTTTTTGTTTCATAGCTGCCTGTTCCAACCGGTCAAAGCAGACAGTCGCCCTCCCTCAGTCTGCTCTTGGTGTGTCAGAGGTTATTCCTCGTAACTTTGGATCTGTTGGGTTTCTGTATTTAAAATTCATAAGGTGGTGATCTTATGTGAAGTGCATTGAGATCACATGTTGGGAATATAAAGAAAACTGAATTGTTTTGCTTTAAATCGGCATGAAGACATAAAAACAGAGATTGCTTTACAGAGCCGGACCTTCGTGATAAGTCCACGCAAGATCAGCAGTGCTCAGGCTGATAAAGAAGTCGAGACGTCAGCAGTGTCACTGGGTGTAGTCGCTGTTAGCTTTTATGTGCTTTTATACAAGTCGTTTCATCCAGACTTCAGATTACACTAAAGTAAGAACAGTAACCTAAAACCTCCAGACAAGCATGCGCTGATCTGCACGCAGCTTCACACTGACCAAAGGCAAGCATGATTTCATTCAGGGGACACTGCAGAGGCACTTTTATACACTGCAGATTAATACCATCTCTGAACGGGGGGGTGGTCTGCCACATCATCTTTCACCAATTTACAATCAGGTCCTTTCAAAACTCCCCAAAAGAACGACTCAGCAGACTCATGCTAATGACCACCATTAGCACACGAGGGCTCAGTGACATCTGTGCATTTCAACGACCCCCACCGATACTCACAACGACCATCGTTGGGTAGTCTGATGAGTTTTGGTATCGGTCGTTGGAATAATAGCCCTGGACACACCTCACAGAGGTTTAAAAGCTGAGACAACACCAACCGAGCCTAGCCGCGCTAGACCCAGGTCTGAAGACACAAGGGTCTAGGAACTTTCCACAGGGAGGGAGGCGGGCTAAAAGGTTGTCTTTCAAATCACTCTGCAGCAATTGGGTAGGTATACAACCAATCAGCGCAACGAATAGGCTGACGTAGTTCCAAGAGCGCCGGAAATCAGAGGATGCGCAAGTTCGGTGAAGCCTTATTTATACAGTCAATGGGTGAAGCTCAAGTATATTACAGACATGTTAATAGAAAGATTATTCAGAGTCGGTGCTAATGGAGCTCAACGACTGTTGTCGTGTTTGTTGTAGACCCTGGCAGAGAATTAAATTCGTTGCCGTGGGTTGTCTAGCGCGGCTAGGCTCGTTGTTTCCGGTTGTTACTGTCAGAATCGTCGCGCCTCTGTCGTCAATTAGTTACGCCCGCGTTCTGACTCTACACTTCATGGTGATTGGTCCAGCCAGTTTTAGGAGAATCCAGCCTCGAGGCTTACGGAGGGTAACTAGACCCACCCTGGTGGGTTAGCGAGGCTAACACCAACCACCACCAGAACTGAAGAAGCCTCTTGGATGAGAGGTGAAACGTCTTCAAGGACTTTCTTAAAGTCCAGTGGATTGATTTAAACTACTTTGGATAACCATGACCTGGATGAATGAAAACCTACACAGACATCATTCAGGAGACCTTTTTATAAATGAATGAGGTGAATTTGTATTTTTAGGGAGGAAAACTGGTCCTACCTGAATCCTTCGGATGCTGACGCGGCACTCAAACAGCTTCTCGATGGCACTGGGGAAGAAGAGTGTGACGGTGAGTCGTACAGAGGTGTACAACGACACCGTCACAAACACACTGCTGGCTGAGATCTTGTGTCCCAGAAGGACGTAGAGGGTGAAGGTGACAAAGACGATGATCTTGCTGGCACAGAAAAAGGAGGCCATGTTGAGACCTCGCAGGTAGGAGCTCTTCATGATCTTGGAGATCTCCTTCCTAAGACGACACAGAGTTCCAACATCAGCAGCAGCAGGAAATAGAAAGAACATGTATGAGGCCTTCAGGCGTTCTGGGAGCTCAACGACCCATAAACAGGAGCTATAGTCCCCGATGCACAGGGTCTGGCCCATCCCACTTTCACCCTGCCTCTCTCCACTGTCCTATCAGCCCGGTCTCACGGGGATTCGTGAAACTGTCACGTCAGTTTTTGTTTCGGTTTCGTGCGCACCAACACAATGTCGTCATGTTTTTCGTGCCGCTCACCACGAGCGAAACCCGCTGTGGTAATCACATCTGAAAGTGGTTTATACCGGCGGATTCATGACGATCTAAGCCGCCGCTGCGGCCGCCGGACATTCTTTAAATTCCTATGCAAATTCGGCGGATTCATGACGATTTAAGCTGTCCATCGGCGTTTGCGGCCGCCACCGCGGCCGCCATTGCGGCCACCAGACATCCGGCCGCAGCAGCGGCCGCAAACACCGATGGACAGCTTAAATCGTCATGAATCCGCCGAATTTGCATAGGAATTTAAAGAATGTCCGGCGGCCGCAGCGGCGGCCGCAAACGCCGATGGACAGCTTAGATTGTCATGAATCCGCCGGTATAAACCACTTTCAGATGTGATTACCACAGCGGGTTTCGCTCGTGGTGAGCGGCACGAAAAACATGATGACATCGTGTTGGTGCGCACGAAACCGAAACAAAAACTGACGTGACAGTTTCACGAATCCCCGTGAGACCGTGTTGGTCCTATAGGATAACGGCTAAAAAGTATGAGGCCTTTGTTTGGCAGGCTGCCTGGTCAGACGTGATGAGGGACATGGAGCAGTGGACACCACATTTTGTTGACCTTCCAGACATTTAGCAGGAATTAAATTGGTCAAGTGTTCCCTAAAATTATCACAACTATTAAAACAACCCGTGTGTCTGCTTAAACTAATTACAGAGACACATACTGACAGTCAACAGTTTGGACACACCTTCTCCTTCACTGGTTTTTATTTAACCGTTTTATGCACTGCAGATTAATACTGAAGACGTTGTTGAAAAATGTTGAAATTAAACTGCAACACAACAGTAGAGAAGAAGTAAAACTGCATCACAGCAAGGAGGACCAGCTCTAGACACAGTAGCATAATGTCAGAAGATCAGCCTGATTAATGTAGAAGAGCGACCTACTGACTAAAACTGGTCAAAACTGGTTTTAGCCGGCTGTAACTGTGTGTCAGGCGAGGTCATGTCAGGACAGGAAGGGGTACTTTGGGTAAACATGTATTTGCTGAAGTGTAAAGAGTTAAAGAACTTGTCTGATGAGGTTCCTCGTGGTAAATAAAGGCTCTGATTGGTTGGGCAGTGAGACAACAGGAGGGATTTGGCAAACCTCCTGGTAGACCTGCTCAACTATTGATTTTTGTAGGAAAACATCAGGAATTCAGACACTATTAATAACAGAATAAATGATGTAATGGTGGCAGACAAGTCCCAACTTGTCCCAAAAAAAGAAGGATGGACGTGGGGCATGGAACCCCAGAACCAAAAAGTATAAATGCCAGGGCATCGGAGGGCGCAGACAGATTTACCCCGGGGTACCTGTGCTGCACAGAATAAACACTTTATTTTTGAATCTGAAGTCTGCTCCAAGACTCTTGTAACGGGGTGATTGGGGAAGTATTGCATGTACAAAATGTAAAGGCAGAGATGTATGACTATGCATTAATGATTGTTTTTGTAGAAAATGGATCCGTAGGTAAGCACTGGTTAGGCTTCCCACGTAGTACAGACTGCCGTGAAGAACGAATGGTGACCATTTGGGTAAGATGCACAAACACTATATGTCAAGGCCAGCAGACAGGACAACAGACGACAGAAGGGAATACCAGAATGAAAATGCAGCTGATGGGTGATAAATGACACAAAAGAGAATTGGAAAAAGTAAAAACCACACAATGAAAGACATGTTTCAAAAATGTAGAGGCAATGTTCAAGGCCAAAGAAAAGGTCAGAATGCATTGCCTGCTACAATGCTAAGAGAATACCTCAGATTAAAATGTTACCAGGAAGCAAGATAGGGGACTGCCCAGATTTTTCTAAATGTTCTGCATTCTGTGCAATGCCTATGGCAGGTGGAATGAGGAGTTGGAGTGGAGATATGGACATTTGTCCACAGAGGATTCCATACGAGAGATGGAATGAAACTATGATATTACCTCCAGTGGTGTATAAGCCTGATGATGTTTTTCCATTCTGTATAGTGAGAGCAGAAGAATTGGAGTATGTCACCAAAAGGTCAATACCTAACATGACGGATACAGCTGGACTGGTGAGGTGCAACAGAGAATCATGGTACCCCACAACAGTAGAGAGGCGAGATGAACAACCAACCCAGTCTACAGGGACATCAGGGCTACTCTACACTGTGCTACAGGGGAGACAACTGTCATACCACTAGGATTCAGCCCACGGAGTCCAGAGGAACCACCACCTGCACATGCTGCCACCGAGGAGCAACCAACAAATGAATCTCAAAGAATGGAAACAGACCCTCCACCATTGTCAATCTACACTGAACATGATAAAGTCCAACTGACTGCATATCCACCAGAACCAACTGAACAGTACACCATCTATGAAGCCCTCTGTGTGGCGGTAGCAGCTTTGCCCAAACTCAGTTTCTTCAACATGCAGGAAGGACGATCACGACAAGCAAGAGCAGTCATGGGGCAAATCAGGCAGAGAGAGTATAGTCGTCTCTACACGTAAAGAGAAAGAAAAACATTTCATGATGTGAAAGCATCTGAGCGCCGTCTGAGAGACAGATGTGCAGATTTGGAACGCCAGGCGCTCAAATGGCAAAAGCAGAGGGAGAAAATGCAGAAAAAGATGGAGGAGTTGCTGCAGCAGACAGAGAAACTCAAGAAGGACAAAGTGTTTGAATCAAACGTGACAATTGTGAAAGACAATGAGAAACTGTTTGAAAGTAAATTGCAACTGTATGTGTGGTGTAGAACACATGGAACGCCAGCTCCCCCGCCTTCACCCCCAGCACAGAGCCCCCAACCTGGCCACAGTGTTACTGGTCCACCAAGACTGCAGGGACCTTATACTGAAGATGTATCTGACAGTTAATGAGAAAGGATGATGTGTGGGGCTGTGGGGGCCGAGGACGGGCTTGATGAGCCATTATTATGACCTAAAACAATAAGAGAATTATATCTGCATTATGAGTACACACAATAGTGAAAATAGTTCATTTACTACGTGGGAAAACTGTCTATATTACAATATGTTATTGATTTAAGATATAGTTATGCAAAATACTATAATAATGATGATACTGTGAATGTTTGCTAAAGAGAGGATGGCCTCATGTTAAGGGGTGTAAAGATGTAAATTTAGGACAGGTCCATGATGTATACCCAAGTGTTGTAAAACCTTGGAACAAAGTATTTTACTGATGGTAGGATGTCGTTTAACGGCTGGAGGGAATCTCTCGTGGCTATGAAAAAGCTATTTATGCTGCTGGAAAATGCAGAACAATCCTGAAAAACACCATAAAAAACAAAGGAGGGTAACCTCACATACTGTGCCAGAGACCTGTCTCTTGAACCTCACGACCTTAAACTGTTTTTTTGACTAAGATAAACCGCTCACAGCAACAACAACAACTGGACTTTCTCCTTCTCTTTACAGCACAGTTGTGAAGGTCTGAGCCAAGTATCCAGGTTTTATTCTTTATAGTAGTCGTTCTACACTAATTAGGCTAAGGGCCAAGAACAAGTCAGGATGACTGGATGCGATTTAAAAACCTGGCTCCACTGTACACAAGAACACGAAATGGCACTGACTCTGGGCTTCATTTTGGAAACCAACAAAAACTGTTTACACTCTGTTACTCATCCAAACAAACCTGCCACGTGCTTTTTCTTCCACAGAAAACATTCAGGAAACCGTTTATTAAACCTGTTCCTGTTTGCCATCCTAAAACGTTCCGTTTCCTGTCTTGCTGGTGAAATGCAGCGTATCACAGCATGTTAACACAACTGTACATGACTGGAATAATGTGCATCTTCCATCATGAATGCATCAACATCCCTGAAAAGCTGCTCGTCCTAAACTTGAGTCACGCATCAGCGATTTGTTTTAACAGCAAAATGAACGCTGTGAATTTGTAACCTGATGGATACCCAGTAAAACATTCATGTACATAGATTACTAAATAAAGTCAATAACAGCAACAGAAATACTCCTGAATAAGGAAATGTTAACTATGATACACTGTAGATCAGGGGTGTCCAACATGAGGCCCGTGGTCCAAAAGTGGTCCTCCAGAGGGTCCAATCCGGCCCTCAAAGTGTAAAAATTACAGAGAAGACATTAACTGCAGATTGTAAATTAGTAAAACTATAAATTTAAAATCATTTCTAGACCATGACAAGTCGTTTCAATCATAAAGTAAAATACTAGATTGTTCTTTTGTCATTTGTCTCAACTTTTTTGTCATTTTCTGACTCATTTTTGTAATACTTTGTCTTGTGTTTGTTGTGTTTTAAAGTAAAATACTAGATCATTCAGTTCCAAATATCTAAGACTAAATGTTTAGTTCTTCTGTAGACACTCTGTGATCTGGAAGTTGTAATGTGGAAATGATAAACTGAGGCTGAATGTTGATGAAACTGAACTTATTTGATTTGAGAGATTTCAGGTTGTTCTTAATGTTCTGTAAAAAGACAATTCTTTAAATGTGATCATTTTTGCACCAAAACAAAGGAAAAATGTGGAGTTGTGGTGATTTCTAGGTTATTATGCTGTGATTTTACTGCACTGGAGATCAAATTAGAGTGAATGTGGAACCTGGACTGAAAAGAGTTTGACTCCCCTGATTGAGACACTCTGAACACATCGAAGAACAAAAGCATAAAAACATGACAGAAGAGAGAAGCTCTGATACTGAGCCAACATCTCTTTAACCCTTCAAGCTTCAGTCAATTCCAGCCATTTTCAGTACAAAAAAATCGCTAATATTCTATTTGTAAATAAAAATATGATGAGAAGTACAGGGAATATTGGACGCGCATCGCGAGGTGCATTTCCTCGAAAACGACCGATTCGTGGATTTTATACCGACTTCAGGACATGTTTTGGACAAAATAGTTTACTGGCTTGTGTCATCTGGATGTAAAAGGTTGGATTATGGCCGTTTCTGTGGAATATTTTCATCTGTGTGTAATAATGAACCCGGAAATGTGAGTCACGCTGTGTGCGTTGAAGCCGTGTACAGAGAAAGGATGGATGGATATTCGTTGTTTGTCGGACAAATGTGTTTTTCTCACCCGCTGTGGTAATCACATCTGAAAGTGGTTTATACCGGCGGATTCATGAGAATCTAAGCTTTCCATCGGCGTATAATGTTTGTATAATCACGTTTGCAGTTTCAGACATTTAGCAAATTGTTTATGCAGATCTCAAAGTGTACCGAGGGCGGGACACTGAAGCACAACGGGTTAAAGAATTCTTCAATTATTAAAATGTGGAGAAAATCTAAGCATCCTTCCATGTTTTTACCTCCTGACATCAGAGACCAGAGCAGCAAAGGGTTTCTCCCAGGCATACATCTTGATGATCCTGATTCCAGACACCACTTCGTTCATGATGCGGATTCTGCTGTCGGTGTGAACAGCCGTCTGACTCCTGCGAAGGAAAGCATGGAAATTCAAAACAAGATTATTACACATTTCTTTTTTTCTTTTACCAAGCCTACGAATCCAAACGGTACACAACAAAAATGAGTACACGTTCTTCTACCACCAGGGTTTACGACATAAGCGGGCCGTCTTTGTGTAAAAATTAAAGCCCCAGTCAGAGACAACTGGGTTCACAAAAGTGTTTCAGATTCAGTTAAAAGTTGGCGCTGAAGACGATTGTCAGTAAACAGGATTTTATCGTGGAGAGCAACAAGATTATAAAAGTTTGTGACACTACAAAGTGCTGCTACTTCAAATGATGCAGGAAAGGCATGCTGTAGAATACTGATGAGCATGTTAATGAGTGTGTTTTACTGACCAGTGCAGCGGCTTGTTTCTGACTGACTTTCATATGTTCAACCATATTTTACTGAAGCACATGCAGGTTTAACACCGTCCCTTAATGTAGGAAATCAACGGAATTTTATGGACAAATCAAAGGGAAATTACTGCTACTGACTGAACTTTCAATGAAATAAATAGCAAACGAATGATGTGTTTTCTAATCTGTGTTCTATCAGCTGCAGTACCAGCAGTGTAAACGGCTTGGGCAGCAGATTAAGACCAAACAAAAAATCTGATTTATACGGTTTCATGAATATCATGTCGGGTTTTGTGACATACCGGATACGATACTGTAACTGCACAGCTTCATTTATTGCCAGTAACACACAACTGAACAGGTTTGCAGATTTAAATCTCCACCTCTGAACACAAACTGTTTTAGACCAGGTTAGCTCCACAGTAGGGCTGCAGCTATCCATCATTTAAATAATCGATTATTCTGGCGATTAAGATAGATAGATAGAGCTCTTTATTGTCTCGAAGGAAATTTGTTTCCACAAGCTGTCATGTCACACATCAAAACATACATACAAGGACAAAATTCACAATATGAAACACAAAAATAGAGTTCAAGTTCAGCGCGGTGGCTTATTGAGGATGACGATAGCTGATGGAACAAAACTTCTGTTGTAACGGACATAATGCCATCTTAGTGCTCGAAATCTGTGCCCAGAGGGGAGGAGCTGGAACATGTGATGAAGAGGGTGTTCAGTGTCCGAAATTATTGATCTGACGAGACGGACTATTGCCTTATTATTAAGTTCAGATATGTTAGGTGTGGGTTGATGTATAATTTTAGATGCAATACGTGATCCAGGAATCACATTTCATGCTTGGAAGTGAGCACGCTGCGCAACAGACATAACTGTCCTGGTGGAACACGGATGGAAATCTGTGGTGTATAGTCCATATATAGTACAGTACAGGGTATTCAAGTAAAATCCAAAGCCATGGGAACCAGACATGGTGATGCAGAAATCACATGAATGTTTTTCTTTTTATCATTATTATTCATTACAGAGAGTATTCAATCTGTAACATTAGTTTCACATTGATTTGGACACAAATTAGACACAAAGAAAGCCTGGCTGTGTCAACAAGATTATAAAAGTTTATGACACTACAAAGTTTATGACACACGTGCAAATAACTGATTTAATGAGCCATTGGCAGTTTCACTGTACCGGCCGTGTGGACTTAGACTGCATGGCTTAATCTTTGAGACATTAACATCAGTGGATCTGAGGTGGAGGTGGTCTCCACCTACAAGTATCTGGGGCTGCAGCTGGACAACAGTCTGAGCTGGGCAGCAAACATGGATGCTGTGTACAAGAAGGCGCAGAGCAGGAAGTATTTCTTAAGAAGGCTGGCGTCCTTTAAAGTCTGTTCTAAGTTATTGTACATGTTCTATCAGTCAGTTGTATCTAGTGTTCTTTTTTATGCTGTTGTGTGCTGGGGGGGCAACGCTAAGAAAAGGGATACTCTGAGGCAGAACAGGCTCATAAGGAAAGCTGGCTCTGTGGTTGGACTCGGCCTGGACTCTGTGGAAAAGGTGGTGGAGCAGATCAGGGCGATCCTTTCCGATCACAGCCACCCCCTAAATCCTGTGGTCTCTGGGCAAAGGAGTTCTGTTAGCTCCAGGTATCTTTCATTGAGCTGCTCCACAGAAAGACTTAAAAACTCTTTCGTCCCTCGTGCCATCAGGCTGTATAATGCAGCCACTTCAGGGAGGAGCAGGAGAGACTGATGCTGGTCCTGAACTGTGCCTTAATTTTAAAGCACCTTATGGAGTTGCACTTGACTTTTTTAATGTTGGATTTATTTATTATGGCTGTTGCTATTTGTCTTTTTAATTGTACTTTTTAACTTTGTTTCTATTTCTGTGTTTATGAATGTGAGCAACGGACTATTGTATAATTTCCTTTGGGATTAATAAAGTATTTATCTATCTATCTATCTATCTATCTGCCAGCAGAGTTCAGCCTCTGATCTGAACGCCGTAAACACTAGAAAAGCTGCATCAATTCAAAAAGAAAGCGTCCCATCAAATCTAAACCCCCTTATAATTTAGTGATTATAGGTCCTGGTCTTTACAGGATGAAGTCTGGGTCCAGTTAGTGACCTGGGGTTACTGGAATTAAACGAAGCCCTGATCCAAAGAATTTTGCCTCGAGAAATTCGAATAACTCAAGGAATCATTTCAGCATCAGACACCAGAAGGATCTAGCAGGTTAAAAGACAGTCACCTTTGTGACACTGAAAACTCTGACTTTAGGTTCTTGCATCTTCATCTCATCAGCCACTATTTTGGTCTATCTACAGTCATTCATTAGCCTAGCCGCGCTAGACAACCCACAGCAACGAATTTAATTCTCTGCCAGGGTGGGTCTAGTTACCCTCCATAAGCCTCGAGGTTGGATGCTCCTAAAACTGGCCGGACCAATCACCATGAAGTGTAGAGTCAGAAGGCGGGCGTAACTAAGTGACGACAGAGGCGCGACGATTCAGACAGAAACAACCGGAAACAACTAGCCTAGCCGCGCTAGACAACCCACGGCAATGAATTTAATTCTCTGCCAGGGTCGACAACAAAAACGACAACAGTCGTTGAGCTCCATTAGCACCGACTCTGAATAATCTTTCTGTTAACATGTCTGTAATATACTTGAGCTTCACCCATTGACTGTATAAATAAGGCTTCACCGAACTCCCGCATCCTCTGATTTCCGGCGCTCTAGGAGCCTATTCGTTGCGCTGATTGGTTGTATACCTACCCAATTGCTGCAGTGATTTGAAAGACAACCTTTTAGCCCGCCTCCCTCCCTGTGGAGGGTTCCTAGACCCTTGTGCCTTCAGAACATGGATCTAGCAGGGCTCGGCTAGTCATTCATGGTCCCGTCTATAAAAGCCACCGACACAAACACCTTTTCCACTCATGCAGCACCAACACTCTCCAACTTCCTGATCAGATTCACACCAAACACACTGGACTCCATCTGAACCAAGCAGCTTCATCATGTGACAAACAGGTTGTGTGTCAATATCCATCAAAGCTGCAGTTCTGCACCAAACGGCAGGCAGTGGTGTTTTCCTTGAATGCTATCCACAGAGGTTGATGTTGAACCTTCAACTCACAAACTCTGATTTCCACTGATAACTCCTGATCAGTCCTGAAGAACGTGACCGTCTCTTTATAGAGCCAGATTGCGTAAGCAGCGCAATGAGCAAAGCAGCTCCACCGATTACAGATGCAACATTTTTTATCACATTCAGATACTTTAACTCACTCTGGAAAGTCTCTGAGATGTAGACAGACACAGGCTAAAGGTCCAAACCTGAGGTCATTTTACAGCCATGTTCATGCAGTTCAGCTAATCAGAAATCAGGTGTTTGCTTCAGTGATCGCAGGTGTATTCACTTCTGTTCAATTTCTACTTTGGGGCATGTATTTCCAATATCGTCTTCCTAAAAGTTTGTTGTTGATTAGAAATGAGAAAAAACGTGATTATTGAGAGACGATACAGTTTGGAATCATTCTCCATCCTCATTTAATTTGCAAAAAAAGGCCAGTAAAAGATGAAATTTATAAGGCGTCACTACTGTACAGTCTAACTACAGAGTCTGAATTCTCAGTTAAACTGGATTTAGCTTTTGAATAAGAGGATTCAACCATGACTTCCTTTTTTCTGTACAGACTATCTGGAAGTCAGAAACTCCACCTGCATGAGTGTCAGTGATGGTAAATGGTAAATGGACGTGCTCTTATATAGCGCTTTTCTACTCATCAGAGTACTCAAAGCGCTTTTACAACAACTGCTCCCATTCACCCAGACACACACACATTCACACACTAATGTGCAGGTTGCTAATCAACCTGCAACATCAGTCAGTATACATTCATACACCAGTGGAACAGTCACTGGTAGGCAATTCGGGGTTCAGAATCTTGCCCAAGGAAACTTCGGCATGCAGCACATGACTAGGCGAGAGCGGGAATCGAACCGCCGACCCTTCGATCATTGGACGACCCGCTCTACCACCTGATCCACATCCATGATTTCAACCACACTGCCCAGCAAATGCAAGAGAACTCTGGAAAAGACATTCGAGCACATAAAATAAAGCTGCATATGCTGTTAGAGCTGAACTGTGGACTATTTGAACTGCTGATATAAAATATCTCGACCACACAGATTTCTCTGAATAATGAGCCAAGCAGCACGCACTGTTTCAACAAAGCACAGTCCACTTTAAAGATTAAAAACAGTGGGTAAATAAATACTAAAAGCAGTCCACAATACTGACATAAACATGTGCTGAGTTGTCCTCCAGATGTTCAAAATGCTGCTATGCTCTAGAGTTCTTCTTAGACATGGTTAGAGCTGACCTAGTCCACCAATCCCTCCACCTTCAGATGGAACACCAACAGGTGGTGCAACAATAACTAGCAGAGGAGATGCTTAATTAGAGGTCAGCTGCTAAAGTATCAGCTCTCATATTTTGAATCTGTGTGTTTTACCTGAACTTTGAGAAGAGTCTTCCAACCATGGTTTGGGCGGGCATCAGGATCATGAGGACCACCATGCCTGCCAAGCATGAAGGACCAATCTCTAGCCACAGCAGCCCCACAACTACAGCTGCTTGGAGGGGCCCCACCCACAGGAAGTGCAGGAAGATGGTCACCTGTTGAAGAGAACACGCTATGAAGGAGCCGTAGCATCAGCAGGAACACATCAGAGTCATGCAGTGAGCACTGAAAGTTTCCTCTGAAGAAGCATGTCCACTTTTCTCTCAACATTCAGCAGCTTTACAGGCAGTCCAGTCCTTCCACAGTTTCTCTCGGAGGGCTTTAATCCACAGCAGTAGCAGGGCGGGAGGTGGTGTGACTATCATCCCACTGCCAAGAAATAAAATACCTTCTAGAGAATTTCCACAGCAGGATCTGCCCCACTGATTAAAACGAAACTCAACATTCCAGTCAGACAAACTGGATTTGGTGCTCAGAGTGTAATTAAGCCTGAGCCTCATGCTGCTCTGAGGGAATGCAGTCAGGGTGGTGTTGACGTGAGACGCTGTAACCGGACACATTTTATATTATGAAGTCAGAAATGTCCTTTTAGTCTGTTGATGTGGTGAGATGCAACAGCTACATGGGCAAATGATCGTTTTGGTCACAGGACTCTAGAATTCAGCCCGTTTTCGTACATTTGTACATCTTTAAAACAAATGAAAACTTACATTTCTTTTCCCACTACAACCACCTTTTATCTAAGTCTTGCTTGGGTCATGCCATCTGAACAATCCTGCCTTACAACGCAATTATTTCTCACTTCAACAAATCTTTCACGTGTTTTTTATGCTTCATAGACACATATCTGTAGATGCATTTCATTTACGTATTCTTATATTTACAGGCAAAAGCATCTAAAGTGTAAGAGAGCTGATACTGGAGATAAGACCGGGCTGTAAACTAGAATTAGTCACATGGAAGATTCCCAGACGATGAAGTTATGGTCATCTACTTTGTGCTGTAGCTGGACCTTGCCTCAGTCAGTTTTATTTTTTCTCTTTTCACTTACATCATCAAACCTGTTGACATCATTGGAAAGCAGGTTGACAATCTGGCCTGTGGTGGTCTTTCCCATGGCTGAACTGCTCAGACACAGAGCCTAAAAAACAAAACAGTTAATTCAGAACTCATCACTTTTATGGCTTTTCCTCTGAAAGGATTACATGGCAGAACTTGGCAGAGCAGCACGAGGTTCAGAGTTTTCCTTTGGTGCTCTTATGTTCTGTTACTAAGCCCTCCTGCTCACCTTCTTGTAGATCATGTGACACATGGCCACTCTGATCTTCATGCCTGACCTCTGCACATGGAAGAAGTACAGGTGATGGAGCAGCACCAGGACGATGGCGCAGAGGGACAACCCAGCTCCATAGCCCAGGGTCTGATGTAAGGCCGTTATGTTATCTGGGTCGTAACTCTCAAAGTACTCGATCATCTTCCCCAGGAGGACCGGCTGAACCACTTTAATTATCTCCTGATGTGGCAAGAAGGAGGTGAAGACGGGTGAGACCCACAACACAGCAGTTACAGCTCGGCAGAGAGCGATTATGTTCATTTTCTGATCGACTGAGTGTTGAGCAGAGACGAAAATAAGCAGTCGATCATTTCATTAGATTCCTTTTCTATACTCTTCTGCCATTCCAACATAACCACAGTCATCTCGATCATTTCAGATTTAGTGGTTATACCTTATTTCCAAAGCTTGGCACGGACATGACACTGACCTCAATGAGTGTAAACAATCCCAGCACTGAATATGATTTCCAGTAGCACTGAATGATGGCTTTGGTGAGTCGCGGCTTCCGCATCTCTTTGGTGGCTTTCTGGAACTCAATATCCCAGTATCTGTGAGAAAAACATGCAACGATTGTTCTGTTATGATTGCGTGATTCTACAGTTTTATGGAGCAGACGCTTTTATCCAAAGCAACGTACGTCTGAGAGTAGATGTGTCACATGCAAGGACCTAGTCAGGAGAGACCAACCTGCAGAAGAGTTCAAGTGTGATAACAGAACCGTGGTGTCTACAGGCAGCGTGGGAGGGAACTGGAATAAAGGCGTTTGGTGAAGAGCTGGGTTTTGGTCTTTTCTTAAAGACTGAGAAGGATTCTGCAGATTGAACAGAGTTTGGTAACTCCTTCCACCACCAGGGAACCACAGAGGAGAAGAGTCCAGCTATCGACCGGTCCTTTAATCAGGGCTAGTACTTGAAAATTGGAACAATTAACCAGAGTTTGGATTCATTCTGTCTTCTTTACAGCCGATTGGCAATTCCATAGGCCAACGTTCCTTACTTGTTGAAATATGTTTCTAGAGCTGATGTACAGAGGAGCGTGACTAACGTAAAAATGAAGTCTATGGCACAAAACCCTCTCCGTGACCAGTGTAAACCTTTCTTAGAACATTTCTCAAACACTGACGCTAGATGCAACACACAAACAAATATTTACCTCATAGCCAAGGGTCAAATATTTCAGGTTTTACTGTTGGATCCATGAACACACGAGGCCAACAAGTCCTATGAACGCACCAAACCGACATTGTCGATCCATTTCTCATTACTTTAAACCTCTTTCATGTCTCAGTAGGAACACAGAGCTTCTACTAAAACCAGGTGAAAACATGCCACAAAGGTATAGATTCATTTTTAACAGCCAGAACGAAATACTACATTTGGTGGGGACTATTTTCAGTCGCGGATTATCCACATTTTTAGCTCGGGTAAGTATTTCCGACAGAAGGACAGTGTACGTGGAACTGAGTCAAAGTGAACTACAGAGTGTGTACAAACAGTCTGACTCAATGAAAGCTTCTGGTCAACAATGAAGCTCTACAGCACAGAGGCATACAATATTTCAGGCTTGTATCGGCTGGTAGGATGCAGTAATCAGTGGCTTTGGTCTGAGCATGGCTGAGTTTGACGAGGAATCACCAGCCTTCTCCTTTAAAAAGTCCCTGAAGAAATGAAACCAGACATGTGCAATCCAATCAGGCATTAAATTACACAAACTGCCACAAAATCAGTTCTCCAGAGTTTGTGCAGATGAAACACATTTGAACATTTAGCTTCACTGTGGTGCATTATATCCATATATTTATTATCTTGTTCTTGCACTTTCGTGACTTTTGCACTCCTCTGTTTTTTGTTCCTAAGAGCCCTGTAGCAGTAAATTTCTCCTTTGTGAGATCAATAAAGTCTATCTTATCTTATCTTATCTTATCCGTGAACGAATTCGATGGGTTAGGGTTTGCTCCTTTTTTAACAGAGCAGATCAAAAGTGATCTAATCTAAGTGTATGTCAACATTATAAACAAACAAAGCAGTAAATAGTGACTCATGACAAGCGGAACTGAGCTGCATTCAGGACAGTATTTCATGCCCTTTTGATCACTGATAAATTCAAATTTCATAGAGAAGTAAACAGCAGATAATAAGCCGTTCTGTTAGTAGTAACCAGCCTCTGCAGCACACGGACTTTGAAGCTGTTCACAGCAGTGTCTGAACAAACAGACGTGATAAAATCCGGCTTTCCCTCTCACTTTCCCCAGTGTTTGTGGTGCGGTTAGAGTTTATGACCGGAATAACAGCTGACCAGGGAAGTAAGAAAGCTAAACTTAAACATTTACTCATTACCTTGTAGCCCGTTTTCAGCTGCCATTCATAAAACATCACAACCTGTACTGTGCTCTGCAGTTTTTGATAATGTTGGAAATGTTTGACTTTTTACCAATCTCATCAGCAGCAAACTGATAAGAACTGACAGTAAAAATGGACAAGGTGTCCCTAAAGTTCAGACACTTAACAAATCTCATTAACTATAGTCGTTTTGGCTTTGTCGAAAGAAGAAAGAGTTGAACTGGTGCTTCTCAGTGGACATGAAGGATGGACATGTGGAGAGATGGGGTTCGGGTTAGGAAAGTGATTTTTTGGGTCTCGTATGAATTTTAGCAGAGACCAGTTCTTTAGTTTCGGCTGATACATTTGGTCATCGTGAACAGGGTTTGTCCATGGCATTGTCCATTTCTTTAAACTTTTTAGCCACCTTCACCACCGTAGAAAATAGGGCTGGACCGAATATCCCAATATTCGTTCGCTACGGCGGTATCCAGATATTAATTTTGGTATCCGAATATTCGGTGCTACTGTCTTCCCTCCGCCTTCGGCTCATATCGGCTCATCCCGTCATGTGATCACATAAACATATACACACATGTCTATGTGATCACCCCTTCCTTCCCCCAGACGAAAATATTCGGAGCTCGTCTCTTCCCTTCGCCTTCGGCCCACTTCGGCTCATCCCGTCGTGTTCGGCTCATCCATTCGTGTTTTTTACCACCACCCGAATGGCCGGTTGGCTGCCGACTCCGACGTCACGCTTCACTTTGTTGTATAAACACAAGACAAGATGCTGAAGACCTCCGCTGTTTGGACGAATGGATCGGAATATTCGGGACGTTACGGGGCAGAACGAATCTTCGGATATTCGTCTTTAATAGGGCCCGAATATCCGGAGACCAGAAACCACTATTCAGGCCAGCCCTAATAGAAAAGTCAAGTGGAATCCTGTTTGGGTGACCTGCATTAAATTTATCTGTTATCTTTTGATACATCCATCCTTAGACGAATCAGTCCAACAAAGCTACATTTAATCTGTGGAGGCAAAAAATATATAGTTAATGAGATTTCCTATGGTGACATTTTCATCTGCCCAGAGACTACAGTTGGAAATTAGCTTTATAGCTAAAACTGGTACATTTACAGAAATGTTAATTAATGTGCACTGTCCCTGTTCAAATAAACTAATAAAATAAAAATAAAATAAATGTGCTCAGATTTTAGGGACACGCTGTATATATAATTTCTAAACAGGACTATGGACATTTTGTGTTTATCAAATAGTCTGAAAAACACAAACTCGTTGCCTTTACTGTCTGCTGACGGCTAACTTTCCACCAGCGGTCGATTCAGAGCCCAGAAAAAGCTAATGGCCTGTCAAATATGTCCGACTTTTTGGTCTGGAGATTGGCTGACTGCAGGAATCACGGCAGAAAACAAGAAACATTCATGTAATGCTTCTTCCTGAACCACTGAAAACCTCAATCTCTTTACAAATCACTTAAATAAAACAAGGGATAAACACGTGTCATATGGAGGGAGTGCAGATCGAATGCAAGAAGAGAAAAGTTTAGAAACCTCTGGTCTAATCCACCCATTACTTTTTTTAGCAGCCATAAAGACAAGACAATGACAGATAAAATATATGCTGGATTACAACTGTCTGGTAAAAACAAAGAACAATGTCTCCAAATACTTTATAATGGCCAAAAACACTTTGAAGCACCACACTGACAAACATGACTTTCTGTTGGTAGGTCACTGTATTTTAAATGCTCTTAAAGCTCTCTGATCATCATGTTTGGAAGGAGCTGGAAGTGACTTGGCCAGATGTTCCACAGATCACTGATCCCATCACCAATAATAGGTTACATCTGATTGGTACAACCAGCCCACAGCGTTTCTGATTGTAAAATAACTTAGACGGATATTCAAGCCTGTCACAGTTACATATTTAGGGGATATTTGGCCTTACAGTCATACGACCTAACAAGTGTCAGTAAAATTCATAGTGTGTCATTACATTTATATTCTGCTCAAATAGTTCATGTTAAAATTTTAGGAGAAAGAAGGACCCTGCACATTTTCTAAGGTTCTTCAAGGGAACTTTGGAAGAAAACTAGTCTGAAAATGTTTTGAATCTTCTAAAACATGTCTGGAAATGGGAGTAGTAGGGATGTGAGCGGCAGATGGGCTGTAAAGTGATATCAGTTCACTACTGAGAAACACGCGATTGTTAGAGTTATCTATTGACAGATGATTAAGAGATACGCCAACAGTGTTAAACGACGGCTTGTTCTGAACTACTTTTAACATATATGGATAGTGTCAAGGCTGCATTTTCATATACTGTGTTTGAGGTTACATTTTCAAACATATCAAAACAGAATAAAATAGGCAATAAATCACTAAAGTCTGTTTAATACGCAGTTATGCTGCAGGGTTATGAGAGCTCAGCTGCCCTAGTAACAACACACAGCACAGCTTGAGAGTTTTTCAGGCAACCAGCAGTGGGAAACGAAACGACTGTCAAAGGAAAGCGGCTCTAAACTTCATGTGATCGACCCAAGAAAACCCTTACTTTTAAACACCGACTCGAGGTCTACAGCTTGATTTTAATTACATTTAGTTCAGCTGTATTCATTCAGAACCAAATCGCAGCGTGTGCCATCTAACAACACTCCTGTTCCCTCGGACACGTAAAAACAGTCCACGACCTTTCAGATCTGATTATGTTTGACTGTGGCGGCCTGTTGGATCAGAGCAGCTCAAGGTTGTCATCCTTCAGGACCAGCTTCGGATTCTCTTTGAACAAGCGCTTGGCAACAGTGGGGAGAAATAACTCCGACTCACCAGGAAGGAAAAAATGAAGCAAAGCCAGGCTCAGAGAGGGTATGCCATCTGCATCATTTTAACTGGTACCAAGTCAACAATAAACACACTGAAAACTGTTGGCATCACAAATTAATTAGTGAAATGAACTCAGTCTTCCTACAAGCAGTATTCTGATTCTATGATGCCAGTCGTTTCCAGCACCTACAGTTCATACGTCATTTCTGTCTGTGGACATGTAGACAATGACAGATGATGTTAAAGACCTCTGTACCTCTGCAGGTCCTGCCCCAGTCTGTCCGACCTGTCCTCCGGCAGCACTTCGTACATGTCATCTTCCTCCAGCCGGCGCTTGTGCCCAGTGGTGAACAACGGGTTGAGCCACCTGAGGACACAGGTGTAAGACGAGGTTGTAAAGATAAAAACACAGGCACAGTGCATCTATTCATCATTTAATTAATCCATTTTAAACAGGTGTTTTAGAGCAGAATGCAGCCAGGAACATGACTTTAGACATGAAGAGAGAAACGTGGAGCTGATCAAATGGAGCTGTAAAAACACAACTAAGAAAGGCACAAGACCACAAAGAGGGTACAACCTGCCACTTTGTAGTCATTTAAAGCCCGTTCAGAGCCATTTCTCTGCGCTTCTTTTGACTTTCCAAGAACATATTTTTAGTCACAGTGGTCAGAAGCTGTGGACCCAGGATCAGGCAGTTTGTTTCTAATGCATAAAAAGCACAGGTGTGTTATTTATGGCTGATTTGAGGGCGAACATTAATTCCCCAAATGTACTAATAATAAGTAAAACTACTGTTTGACTTGTTATATAATGCATTGGACCGAACTTTTCAAATAATCCGCGATGATGAAACCAAATGATTCAGCGTTGGAAAGTGCAGCATAAAGACGCACCAGAAGCGTCTGATCTTCATTAAAGCCTCTAATCAAACTGAAACAACAAACTGTGAAGTCACATTTTAACAAACTCCCTCCCACAAGTAGCACTTCTAGTTCCTGTTAACTTCCAGGTTTTACTGTACCACTGAAAGGTCCGTGTCTCCCTGAAGTAATAAAACAAACCCACGTTTCTGGACGGTCGGGTTCAACATCTTTTTAAAAAAAAATAAAAATCTCCCGCTAAGCTAACACAGTTTAAATTCAGGGGCGACTTACCAGAAAAACACCTTGGACAAAAGGCTCGCCGTCGCTGCCGGGTTAGTCTTAGCATCTTTAGTGACTTTTTCCATGGTCTCCCGGTCTCACACGGTGGCTTCCCTTCCTCTGTCCCTGTCTTTAGACCTGCTGCTCCACGCTACGTGTTGTAACTTGGGGGCAGACACATGCTACACGGAGGTCAGCAGTCCCCACAGTGTGTTATGTACTCGCTAAGGTACAGTAACAGGCGGCACGGAAAGACATAACAAAAAAAAAAAAACACCTATGGTGACCCCGCCCCCAAGAACCCGATTGGTTGAAATCATGTTTGCTCAACGCTATTGGCTGCGTAGCCACAGTGCGCTGGTTCATAACACTGACAGCGCAAGTCATTGGCTGTGTAAACTGCAGAAGTCAAGATCAATCAGATCGTCTTTGCTTTCACTCTCATGTCGTCCTGCGGAAAAAAACATATTTTCACAGTGAAACTTCTGATGTCCACATTTTCAATATTTTTGGGAAATTTTTGAAAAAATTTTTTGGGAAAAAAAGCAATGTTAAAAAAAATGCTTCTTTAAGAACATTCATTTAAAAAAAATCAACCCAAATCTGGCGAAATTCACTGGATTTGGGTTGATTTTTTAATAAATGCTCTTAATGAAAATATGAGAAGTTTTTCTGATATATATGTAATCACTTTATATATTTTTAGGATTTCTTTTTAGATTTTTACTTATTTTTTAAAAATATTAAGAATTTTCTTGCCAAATTTGGGCGATTTTTAAAAAAATATTTCTGGAGTAGTTTTGGACAAATTTTAACTTGTTTTACAAGCTATTTTCGACAGATTTTGGTCACTATTGGCAATTTTTAATTGGTTTGGACAAATTCAGTGACTGTCAATAAATTTTGAGTTTTTTGGGACTTGTTCAGGGTTATTTGGGACTTCTTCTGGGTCATTTACGAGAAGATTTAACAACTTTTGGTCATAGTTTGAGTCATTTTGTATGATTTTAAACATGCTTTGGGAAATTTTGGGTAGTTTTGAACAGGTTTCGAGTCATTTTGGACTAATTTCAACTTGTTTTACAAGTTATTTTGGACATTTTTTGAGTCATTATTGCCAATTTTGAATTCAAATTGAGTCATCTGAAGAATCTAAAATATAAAACACGTTCGATTTCGCACTTTTTTGTTTACTACATAATTCCATCTGTGTTCATTCATAGTTTGATGCCGTCAATGAGAATCTACAATGTAAATAGTGTCATAACCCGGCTCCAAGGCCATGACAAAAGGACAGGAGGAGTGGTTTTTCAAAATAATCAAGCAATTTATTACAAATTAAAGTAAAATAAACAAAGGATAACTGTAAGCATGGAGTGTGTCTGGTCTGTAGTATCAGTAGTGTGTATGTGGCTGTGTGGAAATGATGTGATGCAAGGTGTTGAAAGGTGCACTAACAAAAGAAGCTAAATAAATGGTGCATGTGGCTCAGGCGACTGGAACCGGGAGCAGAGAGAGCCCAGAGCCAAGACAGATCACAGGAAGTGGAGGTGGAGCAGCGGGCCCAGGCGCTCCACATGTCAACGATTACACCTGGCCAATCCCAGCACCTTAAAGAGAACAGATGTCATTAGTTCACCTCATAGACGGACACACGGGGGCCATCATAGTCATGAAAATAAATATTAAACTAGAAGGTGTGTCCATCTATCTAAACATCAACCCCAAATATTTGAAAATACACACAAAACAACATTCAGTGTAAGTTTAGTGTGAAGATATAAACTTGCCCGTTTCTGTCTTTCATGTCTAACAGCAAACGCAACTTCACAGTTGCATCATTTCACTACCAGATGGACAAGTTTCAATACGAGTTCCTGAGCTTATGTAATACAGGTTTCTAAGTATTATGTGGAATGATCTAAAGGGAATGTTGGTTTTATTAAAGCGGCAAAATCGCTATCATTTTGGTAGTTAGTGAGTAAGGTCAGTTATCAGTCAAGGCTGTCATGTTCAGTGTCACTTTTCCAAATGTTCCGTACTCAGAGGAGATCAGAAAGGTCCAAGAAAACTTCCCATGAGTCATCTGCTGCAGCCTAACCACAGCTACTCAGCAAATACTCCCAGTTCCTCATCTTTATTTCACATGTGGTTTTCAGCTTGTACAGTCACGCAGTGTCACTGACTGTCTTCAAACTAAGTGGTGATAACAGAGTAAAAGCGTGCGTGGGAATCTTGGTATACAAGGCCCGGCTTGAGCAGTTTCTAATCTGAATTTTCCATGATAAAGTTTGTTTGTGTGCTCAGTGACACAAAGAGGATTTCCTATAAATAAAGAGCTGCTGTGGATGAGAGATGCCCCCAACACTCTACAGGTGTTTCCTGAGCAAAAATAAAAGACATGAGAGAAAGCAGAGACTCCTAAACTCCTCCCTCCCCTCCTCCTCCTCCTACTATTACACTGATCCACTCACATGCAACTTAGGTAAACTATGAAGTCAGAGTAATGATAACAGAAGGGACTGGATGTGGCTGCAGACCTCACACGTGAGCGCTCTGTTGATGTTTATATAGCGCTGACTGGGAGAAGGGCTAAAGGAGAGAAGCCAGCAGGAGATTATTACAAGCAGCTGAACTCAACCCAATAACATTCATCTGCAGGGGATCAGCGCTCCTTTCCCATGCTATCACTGCCCTGTGATCGGCCTGCTTCATTCCTCACAAACTCCCAGGTTCTGTTCTTTAGCCAGCACAAAAGAAGAGGCGCTGTAATTACAGTCCAGAAGATCGACGGCGCGTGTCTTATCATTTTGGTTCAGGTAGAGGAAAACCGCTGGGGAGCAGCGGCTGAAAACGTCAGAGATTTTACCTGAAGAACAAGTCAAACTCTTCTATATAGTGCATTTAAAAACAACATGAGTTTATCAAACTGGGGTTTATAAGTGGTGTCAGAGAGGGAAGACTGAACGACAGACAAATAACACATATGATGAGAGAGAAAAGAGTCTGAGAGGCCTGCACTGCAAAAACTGTAAATCTTACCAAGTCATGCTTCTCTTTCTTTTAGTCAAAACATCTCATCCCACTTGATTTAAGATAAATTCACTCAACAAATGACATCTCAGCAGATGGAGGGACTTGTTTTAAGACAATGCCTCTTAAATATCTTGTTAAGTCAAACAATCTTGAAATCATCTTGTTTTAACCCTCGCGTCGTCCTGTGGGTCAAATTAACCTGTTTTAAAGTTTAAAAATGTGGAAAAAAATATATTTTCACAGTAATAACTTCCACATTTTTAAATTTTTTGGGGAAATTTTTGAACATTTTTTGGTGGAAATAAAGAAATATTGAGAAAAAAGTTTTTTTTTTCTGAGTGTTCTTAAAGAAAATAGAAGCTTTACTAATATATATGTAATCACTTTAGATATTTTTCGGATTTTTTGGAAGATTCTTATTGACTTTTGAAAATATTTATAACTTTTATATTATTCTAATTTTTATATCTTGCCAAATTTGGGGATTTTTTTAAAAAAAATATATTTTTAAGGGAATTTTTTAAGGAATTTTCTTCCTGAAGATTTTGCAGTTTTTTTAAAATAAATTTGTGGAATTTTTTTGCTGAATTTTTGATTTTTTTCAGACAAGGAAACAATGTTTTTTGGTGCCGTAAATGAGGACAACTGGAGGGATAAGACACTTAAGCTGGACAATCCTGGTAAAATAGAGCTTAAAATAAGTTTTCCCAGCTAATTTTGAGATTTTAATTTTCTAAATATCGTATCTTATTTCTAGAAATCTTACCAAGCCATTTTTTCACTTGTTCTATTGGCAGATTTTTTTCACTTATTTCAAGGTAAAAGTTCCTTGAAATAAGATTATTTTTCCTTGTTTGGAGAGGGGCATTTTTTCCAGTGAGGCACAGTGGGCTGCTAAGATCTGAGATGAAGGCTGCTGCCAAACCAGACACCGCTTTATAAACGAAGAAAACAAAGCTTAAAATCAACTTTATGCTGAGGGAGGTCAGTTCAGGGGAGAGATGAAGGCTCACTGCTGCTCTGAACCACCTGCTGGACAGAATGGGAATTACAAGACTCTAATGCAGAGGTGTCAAACTTATCTTAGTTTAGGGGCCAAATTCAGCCCAGTGTGATCTCCAGTGACCAGTAAAATCACAGCATAGTAACCACAACTCCTAATGTTTCCTCTGTTTTAGTGCAAAAAAGTCCATTCTGAAAATGTTCACATTAAAGGAATTATCTTTTTACAAAACATCATGAACAACCTGAAATGTTTTAAGGAAAATAAGGTCAGTTTTAGCAATATGAGGCCTCTAGATCACAGTGTCTATACAAAGGAACACAACATTTATTCACAGATATCTGGAACTAATTGATAGAGTGTTTTACTTTATGATCAAAACTAAAAAAGTCAGACAAAAAAGAAAAAAAAACCAACAAAAACAAGACAAAATATTACAAAAATCCAACACAAAAAGACAAAATACGAGACAAATGACACAAGAAAAAACAAAAACGAGACATAAAAATTACACACATGACACAGAAAGACAAAACGATACAAAACATTGAATAAAGCAAAACACAAAATGACAAAAGTCAGACAAAAAAAACAACAAAAACAAGACAAAATATTACAAAAATCCAACATAAAAAGACAAAATACGAGACTAATGACACAAGAAAAAACAAAAACGAGACATAAAAATTACACACATGACACAGAAAGACAAAAACGATACAAAACATTGAATAAAGCAAAACACAAAATGACAAAAGTCAGACAAAAAAAACAACAAACACAAGACAAAATATGACAAAAATGTGAGGACTTTACAAAGGCCGAATAGGGCGGCATGTTTGACACCCCTGCTCTATGTAATGAGAGCTGCAGGAGCTCAGACTTGAGGTAATGGCAGATCTTCAAAATGATCCTCAACAGAGCGGGGGTGTCCAACATGAGGCCCGCGGGCCAAAATCGGTCCTCCAGAGGGTCCAATTAACTGCTGATTGTCAATTTGTAAAACTGAAAATTTTAAATCCTTTCTAGATCTTGACAAGTTGTATAAAGACAATAATGCTTTATTATCTAATGTTATGTTAAAAGGAAAGTTTCAGAAGGTACTTTTTTTTACACTAAAAGGAAAAAATGTGGAGTTACTGGTCCACCTGAGATTAAACTGGTCTGTGTGGCCTCTGAGCTGAAATCAGTTTGTTCTAGACTGTTCTAATTCACAATAAGCTGATAACAGATGATGCTGTGGTTCTCCAGTTACTAGTCAGTGGTAAAGTCATGTCTGAAACCAGATTATCACTGGGAGAGAGCTGCAATCTCTATAAAGAAAACAAAGAAGGAATGAGCTACAAATTCATGTCCAACTGTTTTAACCCTTACAGGGCCGTGTTTCTGGAGAAGTACATAAACTAAAACCACCTAATCCATAAAAATATCGATCAAGTCTTGCGAGGTCGCACTGTCGTAAATGTTCGTCATGTTGAATTTCGGCCGGTACGTGGCCCCGGTAAGAGCTTCGTAATTGCGGCTTCGTTATAACGGCTCATACGCAGAGGTGGACAGAGTAGCCAAAAAATCGTACTCAAGTAAGAGTAATGTTACTTCAGAATAATATTGCTCAAGTAGAAGTAAAAAGTAGTCATTGAAAAATTACTCAAGTAAGAGTAAAAAGTATTTGGTGGAAAGACTCAAGTAGTGAAAGTCCTGAGTAACTGTTTGACTGGCTGTATGCTATGAAAAACCAAGATTTGGAAATTTGTGTTTCTTGTGCCTGAACTCGTCATTTTTTAAAGATGTTATTTAATTTTGCTATTTTTTATTTTATTATTTGGAAACACCAGAATTTGCACATTATTTTAAATTTCTGTCTGTCTGATCACATCATTTCTAAAGATATAAATCAGACATTACAGTCAAACAGTTACTCAGTACTTTCAGTACTTCAGTAGTCTTTCCACCAAATACTTTTTACTCTTACTTGAGTAATTTTTTGAATGACTACTTTTTACTTCTACTTGAGCAATATTATTCTGAAGTAACATTACTCTTACTTGAGTACGATTTTTTGGCTACTCTGTCCACCTCTGCTCATACGGCTTTGAAATAAGCAAATTTGGGGCCAATGTTTGTATCTTACCAAACATACGGGTGTGTGCATATTTTATGGTAATTAGCAATCATAAACAAGTCACACGTGTTGAGCCGAGAATGTTCGGTTTCGGCTGTGTGAATGAGTAAGCGTGAACGAGTGTACTCGGTCCCGGCTTTTTAAGGGTTAAAGTTCCAGTGGTCACAGATAGAAGATTATCAAAAAGCACCAGGAGTTCTACACTGTGAATTATCTCAATGGTTGAAGCCAATGGTACAACCTGCATCAGCAAGAGAGGCCAAGAAGTGAGTCTGGACAGAAGGATGAAAGAAAGACGGTGTTCCTGGTCGTCTCCAGAACACCATCCTCACAGTTAAACATGATGATGGGAATATAGTGCTTTGGTTTAATGTTTTCTGGCCAAGTAAACAACATCACGAGAAAAGAAGATGACATGAAGATTGTGGAGGACAACTTGGTCAGCACCGGACCTTCCCGCAAGACAAGGATCTGAAACTACTTCAAAGCAGTGAAGAAATGGTCCACAGAAAACAACACCCACAGTTTGGAGTCCATCCCACCCAGAATCTGTGGAGGAACTGAAAGCCAGAGTCATGGTGACACGACGTCTTTTATCTGTTTGTCACTGAGTTAGCTAAGTTTTAGTCAGAAGAAACCTTTTGGTCAAATAAAAATGAAGTAAAAAGCTAAATTTGGCATGGCTGTGAGTATTTGGTTGTTAACTAGAATGTAATCCAGGATCCAGGGACATTTGTTACTAACATCAGAACGATTTGGTAAAACAGAAAGACCCTAACAAAACAAATGATACGGCCTGTTTTACTTTTCAGCTTTACTAACAGCATGAAAACAGATTGCTTAATAAAGAGAAGTCATGAATTATCACAAACTCACTGTTTTGGTCCTGTTTTTTCAAGTTTTACGTAGGTCCTGGCTTGTTTTGGGGATAAAATACTTGCACTACTGTTCAAAAGTTTGGGTTCATCCAGATAATTCCATGTTTTCCAGATAAACTCCCCCTTTTATCCATGTTCTAACATAACTGTACAAGGGTTTTCTAATCATCAATGAGCCTTTCAGCACCATTAGCTAACACAACGTAGCATTAGAACACAGGAGTGATGGTTGCTGGAAATGTTCCTCTGTACCCCTATGGAGATATTCCATGAAACATTTCCAGCCAGAATAGTCAAGTCAAGAAGTCAAGAAATCTTTATTGTCCCCGTGGGGCAATTTTTGGTGCAGCCAGCAGCAAAAACAACAAACAATCCAGCACAATAAAATGCGATACGCAACAGTAAAAGACACAACAGAAACAACAAGAACAAGAAGTTTTACCAAACTTGGACCGCCCGGCGACAAAGATGACCCCTGTGACCTTGAAACTGAGGTCAAGGTCACCAAATGCGAACTTGACCTGTGTCTTGTTATGGTACACCTGTGTACCAAAAATGGTGAGGCTACATCAATATTTTATGGAGTTATCACGCGGAAACCAAAGTGTTATAGACAAACGAGCAAGCAAGACCATGCAGCTGAAAACAATACCTTCCAGAAAACGCAGTTTTGCCAGGTGGTAATAACAGTAATCAATTAAAATGCAATAAGATACAGAGATAAAGATGAAACCCAAGCAAAGTTAAAATGACCACAAAGCAAAGTGCATTATAAAAACTGTGTTAAAAACCGTTCATTATTAAGAAGGCCAATGGGACCCGGGATTATTTAAATCTGTCTGTCCTACATCTAGGCACCTGGAACCTACATCTAGATGGAAGCACCCTGAATTCAGAAGCAAGAAGGTGACCAGGGTCAAACAGGACCAAGATCTAGTTTTATAGGACAGACATATGTGTCAGTGGAGTGCCAACAATTTTGCTGCACATTTTGACGATGCCTTGGAGTCTGTTTCGGTTTTTAAGGTTAACCATTTACCACATTAACAATGTCTACACTGGATTTTTTTATATCTGTCTGTCTGTCTGTCTATCCGTATAAACTTTGAAATTGCCCTTTTTTCCAGCCAGGTCAAAGGCTATGTGAGATGACTGAGCAGGTTAACACAGAAAACAGCCTGCTCCAGCTGCTCCTCTTCCATTAGCAGGTTACAGGATTAGGGTTCCCTCTGAGATCGCCCAGCAACAGCAGCCATGGAAACGCAACAGAACAGCTTCAGCTATCAAGAGAACACATGACAGCACTTTGAGCATCTCGTGTCTGTGTACAGTGAGACTCCTGGGTCTAGTTTTCCTGGGATGCCTGCTGTGGCAGCGAGAACCTGAGCTTGTTTTACGACTCCAGAAACTGTCCCGACAGAAGTGGGGCAAATTACAGCACAAACAGGAGTGTTCCGGTTTCCACAGAATGTCTCTGGGAAATAAATCCCGGAAACAATCCCTCTTTCTCCGACTGCGGCTAATCTTTTATTGGTAATCCCTGTAATAAAACAATTAACCCAAAAAACAGGCTGAGATTAACAGGATCATTCATAATCACCTGATTCATGATCTTTTTACTTCTTTCAACATGTCATATTTTTTTTGTTCTGCCTTTTCAACAACACTTTCATTTTCTTTCACCATTCTGTTTTTTCTGCTGACTCACCCTCTCCCCTCCCTGACTCATCGTTCAAAGTTCATCCTGTCCTTAAAACAGCTGCTCTGAGACACAAAGGAAACCATTTAGCATCCAATTAGCTCGTCTGTCCAGGAAAGGATTTTTCTATCTTCCAGGAAGGCGTGTTTTTGTTCAGTGTTTTCCTGCTTCAGCCTGTTTGCTGTGAAAGGATATTTATGACAGCATATTGCATCATCCTACAGTAACGGCTAAGCCACGCCCACTGGATTACAAAGCTCATGATCTGAACCAAAACAGTAAGTGAGAAGATAAAGGGCTCCAATACCAATTTAAAAACACATTCAATTTTAAAAAGTTAGAAAGTGAGACACATGGAAGTAAAGGCTGAATAAATAATGATTCATAAAATAGAAGACAGGATTAGGCAGCAGTAGATTAGAAGTACAATTCCAGTTACAGCTACTTTACTACATTTCAGACCAAAAAAATCCACTTTTCTCACATTTGTTTTTGCATAATAGTTGACAGAGATGATGATGAAGAAGGCAGGAAATATGGAGGTAGACAAATAACATTTTGATCGGATGGTGCTGCTGGATGGCAAACAGAGGGATCATGCACAATAATCACAACATTTATGGCAATTCATCCAAAAGGTCTGAGATATTTCAGTCTGGACCAATAAGCCGGCATTTAAATCCAGTGTCACACAACCCAATGCCCAATGTGTGTCAGTGAAAAAAAGGAAGAAAGTCACATCATGATTCTCCTCATCAGTTCAGCAGAGGAAGGAGAAAAGGTCTGAATGTGTTTCTCTTTTCTGTCACTTGGTGGAGCTAAAAGAACGTCTGGTCAGCTCCTCATCTGACGACCATCCAGACCTCACAATGTCTTTTCTGTCACATTCTCACATCCAGACAAAGCAGAAGATTTCACATTTTTAACAAACTGTGTCCCGTTTGCAACTAAATCATCATTTCACATATTTATTGTACATTTTTCTGTAGATTTTCTGCTTTTGCAATGTGAGTCTGTGGACAGGAAAGAACATTTTCATCTGTGGAGTGTTTACTTGTAGTGATTTTCTTACATCAGCTATGAAGGCACATTATGAACGAATGACAGAGAAGATGTTGAACATTACGCAGTAGAATGTCAGTCAGCAGCTTTAGGCTTGCTTGAACCCTATCGTTGATGCTCTGCCACAACTTTAACATATTTTTATGTATAAATGTTATATAAATAAACCTCCTTCCTTAATAGTCCCCATTTTATTTTGTGTGTTGTGGTGGTTAAGTTGTTTTGATCACAAAGTAAACCTAAACTGTTTCTCATTTCTGCCTCCTGATGGCGCTATAATGCTGCAAAGCAACAGATTATATGAATCAAACTCAGAAAAGGAGCATTAACCGAAAAATATCGTTTCCTTGTCTGAAAAAAAATTAAAAAAATTTTGCAAAAAAAAATCCCCAAATTTCAGAAAATTTGCAAAATCTTCAGCAAGAAAATTCCAGCAATTCCTTAAAAATTTACCCTCAAAGTTTTATTTAAAAAAAAATAACCCAAATGTAGCAAGAAAATTCTTGTCAAAATATCATCAAAAAAATGAGTATAGACCTTCCCCAAAAAAATCCTAAAAATACCTAAAGTGATTATATATATGTCGGTAAAACTAATATTTTCTTGATGAACATTCACAAAAAAATCAACCAAAATCCAGAGAAATTGACTTCTTTGTGAATGATGATGTATCTGAGAAAAGACATTGCATGCAGCTTGTAAATATTGGTGTAGAGGGGGTGGGAGCTTAATAAGTTTTACTTCTCCCCACTCCCTTTCGAGCTTTTTGTTTTTCTTTTTTGTGTGGGATTTCTTCTTTTTTTTTTTTTTTCTTTTTTTTTCTTTTTGTATAACATGTTTGATATGTTTATGCTGATCAAAGAAATTGTATCAACACATCTTGAAATAGTAGAAAAACTGCCAAAGTACTGTTCACAACACGTATAAACTTTACCTTGTAAAAGCTCGAAATAAACTCAAAAAAAAAACTCAATGTTCTTAAGAAACATTTTGAACATTTCTTTTTTTTCCACCTAAAAATGTTCAAAGATTTCCCAGAAATGTTGAAAATGTGGACATCAGAAGTTTCCCTGTGAAAATATTTCTTTTTCTCCACATTTTCAAACTTTAAAACGGGTCGGTTTGACCTGCGGGATGACACGAGGGTTCATTTTAGGATTGAAAACTGAGATCAAACTTCGTGTACAGGACTGTAATCAGCTGCTACAAACTGAAACCTTTTTGAACTGAGCTACAGTGAACATCAGCACCAAACCCTTCATTCCTTCATCCTGTCCATCAGACTTCTCCTCTATCTCTGCTCCTCATCTTGTGGAGAGAGACTTTTCAGATCCTTTCAATTAAAGACTTCCTCCTGCTGCAGACCCTGAACACACCGTGTGGAGTGATGTCTTGTGTGTGCACCTGACACCCAGCCGACCACCGCTGACCGTCATCGGTGAATGGTGTGTCTTTGAGAGCTCTGCTTCCCAGACGTGGACGTTTGAACACTGAGCAGGTGAAGCAGAGGCTAAACTCTGCAGACCTGCCAACGCTGACGCACCTGCCTGTCCTGGACCGACCCTCCCACCTCCTGACGGAAAGATCTGTCCTCCGTCCCATTCCAGACCTCCGAGCCTCAAGGGAGAATGGGCAACATGGCAACAGAGATCGTAGCGTTCCTCCTGACCGTCTCCGGGTGGATCCTGGTGTCGTCCACTCTGCCGACAGACTACTGGAAGGTGTCCTCTGTGGATGGGACGGTCATCACCACGGCCACCTTCTGGTCCAACCTGTGGAAAACGTGTGTGACCGATTCCACCGGCGTGTCCAACTGCAAGGACTTTCCATCGATGCTGGCTCTGGACGGTGAGTGTGATGTGTGAGACAGGAGGATGTTGACGGTGTGTTTCTGAGGATTCGTGCACCTGTTGTTCTTGGATGAATGACCACCATTGTAAAAAAAATAAATGCATTTGGAACTTGATATTTCCTCCTCTGACTCTGGCTTCAGGCCACAAACAACCACCACATTAAAGCTAAAGGCCAGGAAAGACGCATTTTAGGAAAAGAGCTCCTAATGTGTCCCAATGAAGCAATCTGAGAAAGTCACACAGTCAGAGGTCGCTTCCCTTCACCGGTTTGTCACGGAGGAGACGGCACCAGTCCTCAGCTGTTGTTTTCCTCCTGATCTTTGGTTTGAAGCAGCAGTTTTCATTTTGGAGGTCGGAACCCTGAAAAGACAACTCTGAGGTGTAAAACTCGAGGGTTCTGTTGAGCTCACCAGCAGCAAATACGCAGCAAGGTCAGATTTTCTGATCTAAAACAGATCTGAGGCAAATTTGCAGTCGATATACTGGACTTATTCTGTGGAAAACTGCTGATTTTCAATTCAACTTTCTGCTCAACTTTAACCAACGTTGAGCAACTTTGACTGACAGAGCAACTTTAATATAGAGCAACTTCAACCCCTTACAGCAACTTTAATATAGAGCAACTTTAGCTAATCTAGCGCAACTTCAACTCCTTTAGAGCAACTTTAACTAATATAGAGCAACTTCAATTCATGAGCACGACCATTCAAACGTTTATGGTCACTTAGAAATGTCCTTTTTTTGTAAGAAAGGCAGTTTTTTTTCAATGAAGATAGCATTAAATGAATGATAAATCCAGTGTAGACATAGTTAATGTGGTAAATGACTATTCTATCTGGAAATGTTTAATGGAATATCTCCATAGGGGTACAGAGGAACATTTCCAGCAACCATCACTCCTGTGTTCTAATGCTACATTGTGTTAGCTAACGGTGTTGAAAGGCTCATTGATGGTTAGAAAACCCTTGTACAGTTATGTTAGCACATGGATAGAAGTGGGAGTTTTCATGGAAAATAAAAAGTATAACTGCATGTTGTCAGGAAGTCACCGTTCCATCTAGAATATTGGATTTTTCACCTCTTCGGGCGTCAGACGTTCTACAGAATGAACCACTGCTCTCGTTAAAGGCCAAACAGTCGGTTTAAAGCTCTCTGACGTCTCCTCTAGCCTACATCCAGGTGTGTCGGGGGCTGATGATTGCTGCCGTCTGTCTGGGTTTCTTCGGCGCTGTCCTGGCCTTAGTAGGAATGAAGTGCACAAAGATAGGAGGCTCAGAGACCACCAAGGCCCGTCTGACCGTGCTGTCGGGCTTCCACTTCATCCTCTGTGGTAACGTTGAGCTGCATGTTGGGACTTTAGGTCTCATTGTGGGATGAATTTCTCTTGTTGTGAGGTAGAAACGTTTGTTCTGATCCACAGGCTTCTGCTGCTTGACTGCCTGCTCCATTTACGCTCACAGGATCACCACGGACTTCTTCGACCCGCTCTTTGTTGCTCAGAAGTAAGTATTTGGGATTAAAAGCAGATTGAGACTAAAGAAAGTGCAGCCATGGGTGTGGTTTCTCTGCAGGTTTGAGCTGGGGGCGGCTCTCTTCATCGGCTGGGCTGGATCCGTGCTCTGCATCTTAGGAGGCCTCATCTTCTGCCTCTCCCTGTCCGAAGGCTTCAGCATCAGGCAGGTGATCCCACATCAGTCATCAGCAACAAGGGCCGAGCGCGAATCTGATCTGGATGGACTCTAAACTGCACTGAGCTGCTAACTCCATCAGGCAATTTAAATAATGACTTTAACCGCCATGGAGAGGCCAATCCAGTCCAGAACATGCAATAATCTCTCTCAACATCTTGTCTCATAATTGCTGAACCCACCGGCTAAATTGTACGAGAGTTATTTTGATTAGTTAGCGTGACTGAATGTTTTCTTTGTTACGGTCGCATAAGGAGGAGGTGAAACAAAGTCACCTTGGCTGAGGGCAGATATAGGAAAGGGTGGCATCATTTGGGCAAAGAAAGAAAGAAAGAAAGAAAGAAAGAAAGAAAGAAAGAAGTCAGATAATTCCACGTTTTCCATGAAAACTCCCTGTTATCCATGTGCTAACATAACTGCACAACGGTTTTCTAATCATCAGTCAGCACATTTCTAAGTGACCCCAAACTTTTGAATGATACTGTGATAAAATACAGCAAAATACAGTAAAAATAGAGTACAAATACATTAAAATGGCTGTAAAAATATAAAAATAAATATAGCAAAAAAATATAGCAAAAGATATTAAAATATAAAAATGTAAAAGCAAAAAAATATTAAAATATAAAAAATACAGTAAAATATTGTTTAAAATATAGTAAAAAAAATAAATTAAAATGGCTGTACAAATATAAAACAAAAATATAGCAAAAAAACATTAAAAATTTAAAAATTCCAAAAAAATTCTAAAATATAAAAAATATAGAAAAATACAGTAAAATATTGTAAAAAAAATATAGTGAAAATATTGTAAAAATACAGTAAAAATGTAAAAAAATATATTGTAAAAATACAGTAAAAATATTGTAAAAATATAGTGAAAATTAAAAAAAAACAATAAAAATATCATAAAAATAGAGGAAAAATATAGTACAAATACAGTAAAAATGCAGTAAAAAAACTTAGCAAAATACAGTAAAAATGTAGTAAAAATAAAGTCAAAACATAGCAAAAATACACAAAAACTAAACATGAATAAAAGTGGTAGTTTTCATGGAAACATGGAATTGAATGGTCGTGTATGACGGTGCCTGATTTAAACAGGGATAGTATGAAGTGTTTTTGTTTTTTACGGCTAAACTTCTCGTCTGTTTTCTGCAGGGCTGCGTACTCTTACAGCGGAGCCACGTCATTCGTGACGACACGCAACAAACACGGCAAGCCGACCAACAACCTGCACAAGGAGGCACGAGAGCCGCCGAGGCAGTTTGGAAGAAACGCCTACGTGTGAACCCGGACTCTTTAAACCTGAACTGATGGTGGAATCCATCATAATAGTTTGTGATCTTCAGAAAGACAGCATTCACTTTAAAGTACTGGAAAATCTCCTCTGTGTGACAGTTTACATGTGATTTTAAGTGGCTAAATTCCTCTTTAAATACGACTGCTGCTGTGGTCCTTTCTGTCAATAACAATAATAAATAATAAAAGATAAGCTTGTCGCTCTTTTAGGGCAGGAAATTTGATTTGGCACAAAACAAAGTGTGCGGTCACCTTCAACAGGCCGGCCTTTCCTGTCCACAGAGACACAATTCATCTCTGTTTCATAACTGTGGAGTCAAAGGACAGCTGGACATCAGGACTTAAAGCAGATTTTAAACCCGTTTTCTGACATGTTTGAGGCCAGTGCTCCTGCTCCTGTTATATGAAGAAGATGATATGTTTTAAGAAGGACATGCACTTTTCTACTTTCCTTTTTAAAGGTCACATCTTTTGTTTTCACAGAATTACAGATTCTAGTGGGTTTGTATCATTAGGCATGCTGGAAGCTGTTGAAAAAAACAAACTGTGCATTAAATGAGTCTCTAAAAATCTAAAACTAGATTACTTTTTGCTGTGAGGTCAGAGGCACCAAATTCATCTTAGTCCAGGTTCCACATTCAGCCCAATTTGATCTTCAGTGAGCAGTAAAATCACAGCAGAATAACCTAGAAATAACCACAACTCCACATTTTAGTGTAAAAAAAGTACATTCTGAAAATGTTCACAATTAACCAACTATCTTTTTTTTTTTATAAAATATTAAGAACAACCTGAAAGTTCTTAAGAAAAAATTATTTCAATTTCATCAACATTCATCCTCAGTTTATCATTTCCACATTACAACTTCCAGATCAGAGTGTGTACAAAGGAACACAACATTTAGTCACCTGGAACTGAATGATACAGTATGTTAGTTTAATAATGATCAAAAAACAAAAAAAAATGACAAAATATTACAAATACTTTAACACACAAACAACAAACTGATAAACAAAATAACAAAACAAAAAAGAGACAAAAACTTTGGCAAAAAAGTGACAAAATGACACAAAAATGGACAAACGAGACAAAAAAATGACAAAACCGTGAAACAAAACAACAAAAATGTCACACAAACGATAAAGGCCAGACAAGAAAACAACAACAGCAAGACAAAACATGACAAAAATAAGACAAACGACACAAAACAAAACAAAAAAGAGCCAAAAAGGAACCACAAAATGACAAAAACATGAGATAAAAAATGACAAAAGCTCGACAGAAAAACAACAAAATCAAGACAAAATATGACAAAAATTAGACAAACGACATGAAACAAAACAAAAAAAGAGACAAAAAGGAACCACAAAATGTCAAAAACGAGAAAAAAACAACAAAAATGTGACACAAACAATAAACGTCAGACAAAAAAAGACAAAAAACAACAAAAACAAAGACAAAATCTTACAAAAATAAGACACAAAAACAATGAACAATCCAGTATTTTACTTTCTGATCCAAACAGCTTGTCATGGTCTAGAAATAATGTTAAATTTATAGTTTTATAATTTACAATCTGCAGTTAATGTCTTCTCTGTAGTTTTTCCACTTTGAGGGCCGGATTGGACCCTCTGGAGGACCACTTTAGGACCACGGGCCTCATGTTGGACACCCCTGGTGTAGGTGGTTAATATTTCTGAAGGTTCACACAAAGACCTTTCTAGTCGTCCCGTCTAGACCGGTCGACCTCCAGGGGTCACCGGGTCACATCTGACCCCAGAGACGTCTGCGTAGCGGCCGGAGGCTTCCCCTGCTATCAGCCATCCATCTCCACCTCATTATTACCAGGAGGAACCCCAGGCTATGTTACGCAAAACCTCTTGGCCCAGAGGTTGAAGCAGCTGGCAGAGAGCAGCAGCTCTGTGCTTTCCACCGCCTCGCATCCGTAAACAAGCATCAGGTGTCCTGGGCTCTGAAAACGGCAGCATTGTGCTGTCTAATGTCTGCAGAGAGTGCTGTTAGCTTACGTTTGGAACAGCGCTAGCTTTCATATTCTGTTTTTGTTGTTGGGTTTTGGAGCTGTAAATACATTTGCCAGTTTATCACAGAAGTAAAATGTAACCTATCATTTGTCCTCCATCTCCTCCTGTCTACACCTTCAGTAAAGAGAAGGACTTTATAAAGGGCTGCTATTTTCTAACAGTCATTAGAATCCCCCTTAGATCATGCAGGACATTTTCAGTTTGAAACCATTCACCTTTAGATGCAGAAGTGGGTTGTTTTCCTGCAATATCTTTGTAATGAACAGTTTTATCATTTCATTTTCTAGCTATTCCTAAGAAAACATGTTTTTTATATCATTCCATTTTAAAATGTTTGAGTTACCTTTTATACTTTTAAAGAAATTGTGGTACTTGTATTACCATCCAAAGCTCTTTATCTGGAAGCTGTAATGGGGAAATGATAAACTGAGGCTGAATGTTGTTGAGATTAAACTGATTTTTATGAAGAAATTTTTGGTTGTTCAGAATATTTTATTTTAAAAAAATAATTTTTAATGTTAAAAAAACCAACTTGTTTTTACACTAAAATTAGGAGTTGTGGTTATTTATAGGTTATTATGCTGAGATTTTACTGGTCACTGGAGGTCAAATTGGACTGAATGTGGAACCAGATTTAGAAGAGTTTGACGTCGCTGATCTACAGGATAAAGTGGTGTACAGGTAATGGATGGATGTAACGTTCTGTAAAGCAGACAGAAGGACTGAAGCTAATAAAACATGACAGGGTCTATCGAGAAGACATTGTTTTATATTAAGGGTCTCGTAAACAACACGGGTTGGGAATGACTGATGTGTCTGATGAGCCCCAATGGGACATTTCAGCAGAAAAACAAAGAGGGATGAGGCACAGAGCCCCATTCTGATCCTCTACAGACCAACATTCATGCACATTTAATGGTTCATCCAGATAAAGGTACTTCAGAGCATGTAAGAGCTCAACTATCGAGAGCAGATGAGGCAAATTTATCAACAAGTCTCTGTCAGGTTGGTGTCACATGAGCGTTTATTTTTAGTGTCATGCTACTTAACACTAATTTAAGCCACTCTTACCAGATGAAGTACAGTTGCCCAGCGCTCCACCTATATCTCCCTACCACGACCAATAACTTTGTCATAAGCCGAGAGGACTCAGAAACAAAGAGGCGCTCTTTCAACCCCGCCCAAAGAACATTCATCACTCCCAGGAACTCTCATTACCTCAGGTTTACCTCTAATTAGAACGGCACAAAGACGTTACACTGTAATTATGAGACCCACAGCACAGCGAGTTCCTGGTAAAATTCCAAATAACCAGCAGCTTAAAGCCCGAGGCAAAGTCGAGGACGATGCTTCCAGAGCGGCCGTGTTATTACATATTTCATGGAACACGTAAAGGTCAACAACGCAGGAATATTCACTGTTTCTGCTCCGATCTTTAGGAGTGTGATAGATGTGGACAATCATCATTAAATGAGGAAAAAAGAGAAGCATTTGTGATGTGCTATTTCATTTTGCAGATTGTTTACAGGTAGATGCTGTGAAAGGAAACTGACCCAGACATGATCCATCTCAGCTCTACTCTTTGGTCACGACTGGTTTAGTTGGAAGGCCCACCAGACTTACCTTCACAAACACTCTCCAGGAAACATGTGGGTGGTTTCACAAGAGGATTCGCCCATCTTCAGACACAGCGGATGAGCCAAGACATGCAAAGACGTGACGCAAACTCCTGCTGGAACCAAACTCGCCCACATATCCTGTTTCCCTCCCAGGATGCATTAACTCTACTTTCACCGTTCAAGTTGGAGAGAAAAAGACTCGTGATTGTTCCCACCTCGGGGCTCTTCTTGAACAGGAAGTGTGCATCATGAAAGATTACAATTAACAGGTACAGGTAGTGGAAGGAAGGAGGATTTTGACTTGCAGGGCCCAGCGCGAAAATTCAGAATCTGGAAAATCGAGGCCTCTGCTGCTTCAGGTTCGACTCATTTCCTTTAAACTGGTCTCTTGTGAGTCTCCAGTTCTGTGATACTGTAGTAGGAACATCACTGGAAAACCCTTTAATTACGCATTTCTTCATATTCTTTGAGTAAAAGTAGGGCTGGCCTGAATAGTGGTTTATGGTCTCCGGATATTCGGGCCCTATTAAAGACGAATATCCGAATATTTGTTCTGCCCTGTAACGTCCGACTGGGGGCGGGGCTTGTGGTGGAGATGGCCCGAATATTCGGATCCGTTCGTCGGGTCCCCGGGTCCAAATTTTGCCCTCGTTTTGTCTTCAGTTAAACTGAAGAATTCCCAAACAGTGGAGGTCTTCAGCATCTTGTTTTGTGTTTATGCAACGAAGTGAAGCGTGACGTCAGAGTCAGTAGCCACCCGGCCATTCGGGTGGTGGTAAGAATATATATTGGACATATTCTTTCCGCCCGGTAACGTCCGACGGGGGTGGGGGTGGTGGTGGTGGTGGGGGCGAATATTCAGATACCACAATAAATATCTGGATACCGTCGTAACGAACAACTATTCGGATATTCGGGTCCAGCCCTAAGCAAAAGTTTACATTCTTTAGTTTTACTATATGGTGGACTAAAAAGTAGAAAACTTCTAAACCTACTGATGCTATGAACAGATTCTCCTCCTTTAAACTGCATATCAGTGACAGTACAGAGAGATCTAATGGGGGCATGTCGTCTCCAGTAACCTGAGATACGAGCTGAGGTGAGCACTTTCCGTCCACATTCATGCTTGACAACCGTCACCTGTGACTCATGGGAACCTGAACAACCGTCGTCTCTCACCCACATGTACAGGAACACCTGGAAAACTACTCTACACCTCTGCTGGGTACCTGACATCCACCAGTCCTCTCCTGGACGGCAGGACGCCACTTCCACATCAGTCTGATTCCAGATGAAAACAGCCTCTGTGTGAGTGAAGGACGGACAGAACAAAGAAGGAAATGATCTAAGCTGGACCGTGGATGAGCGATCCAGGATAAAAATCTAAACTTGTGGAGGAATCTACTCACAGAGAGGCTCTGAGATGAAGATCCGAGTGGTCCAGATCTGGGGGTTCCTGATGACGGTGCTGGGCTGGATCTTCGTGGCCTGCACTATGGCCATGGAGGGATGGAAAATCTCCTCCATCGGGGGCATGGGGGGCTCGTCCATCATCAAGGTGGCCTGGTACTGGTCCAGCCTGTGGAGGTCCTGCTTCACAGACTCCACTGCTGTCAGTAACTGCTATGATTACAACAACGCAGGAATATTCACTGTTTCTGCTCCGATCTTTAGGAGTGTGATAGATGTGGACAATTATCATAAAGTGAGGAAAAAAGAGAAGCATTCGAGATGTACCATTTCATTTTGCAGATTGTTTACAGGTAGATGCTGTGAAAGGAAACTGACCCAGACATGATCCATCTCAGCTCTACTCTTTGGTCACGACTGGTTTAGTTGGAAGGCCCACCAGATTGACCTTCACAAACACCCTCTGGTCTGTGGAGGGTGAGAGGAGAAAGCTTGCCTTGTATTTTCTAGTTGAAGCTCTTCATCACACCCAGCATCATTCATAAACACCTTTCTGTCCTTCTGTGCGGCTTCAGGACACATCCAGATCGTACGAGGCCTGCTGATGGCCGCTCTGTCTCTGGGCATGCTGGGCTTTGTCCTCAGTCTGATCCAAAGCATATTTTGGTGACACAAAACAAAACATTCTTGCTATTATTTGGCAAATTGGTTTTGAGTGACATCTTATAGTACCTCAAAACAAGTACAGGGCTCTGTGTGGAAGCCAGAGAAGAAAGAAAAGTCCATCCATTATCTATACTCAGTCTTCATTAGGGTCATGGAGGGGTGGAGTCTATCTCAGCTGACTTGGGTTGAAGGGAGGGGACACCTGGACAGGTCAGCAGTCTGTCGCAGGGCTACACAGACAGACACACAACAGAGAGAAAAACCACCTTTATAAATACAAAAATACTAAACAGGAAAATTCAACCAGTTTAGTTGTTTTTTTTTTTTTACTGAATTCACAAAAATCATGAAAACATTCCACAAAATGACCAAACAGAAATACACCAAATTTACATCAAAAATACAAGTGAGAGGACTGATTTCATGCAGCACAAAGGACGCCATCCATCTGTCAAAATGTAGAAAAGTACAAGTACAACAAACTTCAGGAGCTTTAAAGTCATAAATAAGAGATTATCCAGATCCAAGTCTGACGTTGGTTTTTTAATTAAACTAAATAAGGAGTCAGATCTGAAGTGTAGATTTGCTCTCAAAGAACTGTATAAATGTAAAAGATGTAGTGGCGAATATTACTTTTACATTAATGTCATACATTTCTGTGTTTACCAGTTGTTGAAAGGTTTTAAAAAATGTGATTTTCATGCCGTTAGTATATTTAGTTTAATTAACAGAACAGCTCAGTTGAATGTAAGAAAACCAGATGTAACACCGCCCTGGTGAAGGCGACACACCTGAGCAGTGTTACCTGGTCAGGTTTTGATCAACAGATTTGTAAACAAGTATTAAGTGTTGTTATACTCATGTTCTTTTTTTGTACTAAACCTCAGTGAGCATCTAAAGAACAAAGCAAACCCACAAAAAAAGATTTAAAGCCCTCAATAGACAACGGATGCTTCCTGATAAAAGACAAAACGGCTCTTAAATTCAAACAGCAGTTATTGTTGAGAAGAATTTATATATATTATTTATGAAAAGATCGATACCGCTCTGATAACTCTCTGTCCAGTAGACCAGGACTGTCAGACTCATTCAAGTTCAGCAGGAACATTTCCAGCAACCATCACTCCTGTGTTCTAATGCTACACTGTGTTAACTAATGGTGCTGAAAGGCTCATTGATGGTTAGAAAACCCTTGTGCAGTTATGTTAGCCCATGGATAAAAGTGGGAGTTTAATGGAGAACATGGAATTATCTGAATGACCCCAAACTATTGAGCCCTAGTGTACGTTGCAATATTTATGCTAAGCTAAGCTAACTGGCTGCTGTTGCTAATCAGCTCCGTATTGACATGACAGTGGTACCAATCTCGGTCAGAAAGCAAGTCAACATGTGTCCCAGAAATGTCAGTCCAGTCTCTTCCTCAGCTCTGAGTTCCGGTCCAGCTCAGACGAAGCTGTCCCCGCTGAAGGTTCGACCGGTCTTCGTTGTCGCTCTGGTTGCTCGGCTCTTCCTGCCTTCATAGAACAGTGGTGGCACCAGAGTCACTCTAGAGGACGATGCCGGCAGCATGTAGGTCCGTCTGGTTCTGGCAGTGGCGTAAGAAATCGGCCTCCGTGGCCGATCTGATGAGCTGATGGAAGAGGAAATACAACATGA
The DNA here is from genome assembly GCF_021347895.1 of Acanthochromis polyacanthus. Taxonomy (NCBI): domain Eukaryota; kingdom Metazoa; phylum Chordata; class Actinopteri; family Pomacentridae; genus Acanthochromis; species Acanthochromis polyacanthus. The sequence continues at coordinate 28,060,710 of NC_067134.1, read as the reverse complement.
ACTTACTGTACCACTCAGGTTTGTTGGCCGTGTTACTGCTGACATTCTGAGATTAGACGACTTTTAAAGAGCAGCTTTCTGTTCACCTGGATGGTAGACCTTCTTTTCCAGCGAAGGTCGTCAACACCGTCCCTCCTGCGATGAGCAGGATGGAGCCTCCCCAGCCGACAAAAACAGCAGCTCCAAGTTCAAATCTGAGCAGCACATGTGGAGGTATATCTGTTAGTGTGGTTCCCTGTCTTGGACTTCATAATAATGTTCATTTCCCTTTGAAGAACTTACTTCTGTGCCCTGAAATTTGGGTCCACAAACTCACTGATGATTCTGTTGGCCCACCACGAGTAGGTGATCATACCACAGAATCCTACCAAGAAAAAGTCGGTACGGTAAACATCTGGAATTTACCTCAGCATTAATAAAGTATCTATCTATCTATCCATCCAACCATCATCCATCCATCCATCCAACCATCATCCATCCATCCATCCAACCATCCTCCATCCATCCATCCATCCATCCATCCAACCATCCATCCAACCATCCATCCATCCATCCATCCATCCAACCATCCGTCCATCCAACCATCCATCCATCCATCCAACCATCCATCCAACCATCCATCCATCCATCCAACATCCATCCAACCATCCGTCCATCCAACCATCCATCCATCCATCCATCCATCATTTGATATAAAACCATGAACATGTTCGGACATGTTTACCTGACACCAGGTAGGTTATCCCTCCAGCAAACGTCACCCTGGCGTTGGCGATGTCTGAGCCTCCTATTTTGGTGCATTTCATCCCTATCAGCGTGACGACGCCTCCGAAGAAGCCGGTGATGACGGCGCAGACGGCCAGCGCTCTGCAGGCGTGGAGGTACACTGCAAGGAAACAGGTATGACGGAAATGCAGCAAACACTAAAGACAGAAAACCAACCATCGGAGCACTTAGTACCATTTTGGATCTTCCTATTGTTCATGTCAACAGGAAGTCTTTGTTAGCTGGAGCCACATTCAGTCAGGGCCTGTGTGAAAACTCTTCCTTCTGTTGTTTGACTGTTATTGGTGTTGGTGGCAGATATTTATCAGTACTTACATCACAAATATACACTACTGGACACACTTTCTCATTCAGTGGTTTTTATTTAATTATGTTCTTGTAGATTATTGTTATATTATATTGTAGATTTCTTGTACATTAAATCTATAGAAGAATACATGAGGAATTATGTTTTAAACAAAAAAGTGTTAATATTCAGTGTTAATCTACGATGTAAAAAATAATACAGATCAATAAAAAGCATTGATGTGTCCAAACTTTTGACTGGTAATATATTTATACTATTTATTTATATTATTTATTATGTGTTATTTATAACACATATCATTTGTGTGTGACACAAAGTCCGCCACCAAAGACAGAAAAGTCTCGACCTCTTCATTCGCTCACAGTACAGGTCTGGTTGTCTTATTCAAATTCTCCCCAGTCCCATGAGCAGCAATGTGCACCGGCACTGCTGGCAGTTTTTTTTTTTTTTTAAATGGAGGTTTGGTTTTGGTGAAGGAGTCGCTCTCATGTGTCATCACTCCCTGTCCAATCAGAGGCCTGCCCTCTGTCGTAGGGCAGGACCCGAATATCCGAATATTCGTTAGCTACAACGGTATCCGGATATTAATTTTGGTATCCGAACATTCGCCCCCCCGGTCGGACGTTACCAGGCGGAAAGAATATTCGGTGTTACTGTCTTCCCTCCTCCTTCGGCCCACATCAACACACATCGGCTCATCTCGTCCTGTGATCACATAAACATATACACATATGTCTATGTGATCACCCCCTCCTCCCCCCAGACGAAAATATTCAGAGCTTGTCTCTTCCCTTCGGCCCACTTCGGCTCATCCCGTCGTGTTCAGCTCATCTCGTGACTTATTGTTCTTTTATTGCTACCTTTTGTTCTTTTATTGTGACCTTTTGTTCTTTTATTGTGAAATTGTCCTTTTATTGTGATTTATTGTCCTTTTATCGTGAAATTGTCCTTTTATTGTGACTAATTGTCCTTTTATTGTGACTTATTGTCCTTTTATTGTGACTTATTGTCCTTTTATTGTGACTAATTGTCCTTTTATTGTGACTTATTGTCCTTTTATTGTGACTTATTGTCCTTTTATTGTGACTTATTGTCCTTTTATTGTGACCTTTTGTTCTATGTTTCACTGCTATGTTTTCTTTGTGTACTTTTTGTGACGTGCTTTTATTGTGAACTATTTTCTTTTGTGTTTTTTTTTTACCTGCCTGGGGACTGTGGAGGTAAACTAGCATTGTTGCTACAATCCAGCATATTTTCTGCTGTTCACGAATGTGCACTGTCCCTATCAAATAAAGAAATAAACAAGAAGTTTTACCAAACTTGGACCGCCCGGTGACCAAGATGACCCCTGTGACCTTGAAAATGAGGTCACGGTCACCAAATTCGAACTTGACCTGTGTCTTATTATGGTACAGCTGTGTACCAAATATGGTGAGGCTACATCAATATTTTATCGAGTTATCACGCGGAAACCAAATTGTTACAGACAAACAAGCAACCAACCAACCAACCAAGACCATGCAGCTCAAAACAATACCTTCCGGAAAACGCAGTTTTGCCGGGCGGTAATAATCGTTCTGGAGCTGATTAAGAAAATTCTGAGTTAGAGAAGGAATAAAGTATTAAAAATCCCTCAGATATGTTTTCCTACACCCATTGCATCCCAGTGATTCTTACATTTCCCCTAAACCTGATCAGCAGAGCCGTAAAACATGAAAATAAAGATGATCCTACCTGGCAGCGCCAACATGGAGGGGTAATCCTTGCAGTCGGACACCCCCGTGGTGTCGGAGATGCAGTCCCTCCACAGGTTGGAGTAGTAGTTGGAGGTGGTCAACACGATGCTGCCCACCTCGGAGAAGGTCCAGTACTCTGTGGGAAGAGTGGAACACACCAGGATCCATCCACACAGGCAGGACACGAAGCAGCCGATCTCCATGTACATCACCACCGTCCTGTACGTCATGGTGAGCGCTGATCCTCCACTCAGACACTCAGAGGTGAATGAAGCTAACGAGCTGTGGCTGTGGGAAGTGATCTGTCCCTCTGAAGCAGCACAGCGGACGTTTGGTTCTCATCTTATCTCTGAGATGGTTTTGTCCAGTAAGCATCCTTCATGTTCCAACACAAGGATGACATCACACCAGATCGTCCTGCTGTTCACGTAAAACACGTGTTACACGGACTTTAATGCCACGTGCATTAATCTATAAAGTCAATTGAAAAAAGACAAAAACGTTGAACCTTTAGCACTTTTTAAGCTCATTAAAACTCACTAAGTAAAAATGCAGAGTGCAGATATGACCATAAATCATTGTTTTTGTACAGCAGAAGCAGAAATTTCTGCTTTTTTTTGATTGCACAAAATTCAGGTATCAATAAAGGTTATTTTTGATGAATGAAACGTTTTAGTTTTTCCTATAAAGTGTCCAACTTTACAATAAAAAACACATATGCTGAAGTGTTTTTTTATTCAAACAAACCTCTCGTTTTTCACTTTATTGCAGAAAGTTATAGTTTTGTTTCTCGCTTTTGTCAGTTTTTGTCTGACATTTTTCGTCATTTGTTGTCTCATTCTTGTCAGTTGTTCATTGTTTTGTCGCTGTGTAACTTTTGGTCTCATGATTTGTCTCTTTTTAGTTTTGTTTCGTGTCGTTTGTCTCATTTTTTGCCATTTTGTTTCTCACTTTTGTCGTTTTGCGCCTCATTTTGTGATATTTTGTCTTGTTTTTTCGAGTTTTTGTCGTTTTTCTCGTTTTGTGTTTCCTTTTTGGATCACTTCTTGTCTTGTTTTTTTGTCATTTCGTTTCTCGCTTTTGTCATTTGCCCATTTTTTAATCCCTTTTTTGTCTCATCTTTGTCTCTTTTTTCTTTTGTTTCGTCTCCTTTGTCTCTTTAGTTTTACTCTATGGTGGACGTAGAAGGCCAGGGATTTCATAAGTAATCAGAAACACCACAAAATAATTTGAGAATATTTAGAAGAAGAAAACTACTAAACCTACTGATGCTATGAACAGATTCTCCTCCTTTAAACTGCATATCAGTGACAGTACAGAGAGATCTAATGGGGGCATGTCGTCTCCAGTAACCTGAGATACGAGCTGAGGTGAGCACTTTCCGTCCACATTCATGCTTGACAACCGTCACCTGTGACTCATGGGAACCTGAACAACCGTCGTCTCTCACCCACATGTACAGGAACACCTGGAAAACTACTCTACACCTCTGCTGGGTACCTGACATCCACCAGTCCTCTCCTGGACGGCAGGACGCCACTTCCACATCAGTCTGATTCCAGATGAAAACAGCCTCTGTGTGAGTGAAGGACGGACAGAACAAAGAAGGAAATGATCTAAGCTGGACCGTGGATGAGCGATCCAGGATAAAAATCTAAACTTGTGGAGGAATCTACTCACAGAGAGGCTCTGAGATGAAGATCCGAGTGGTCCAGATCTGGGGGTTCCTGATGACGGTGCTGGGCTGGATCTTCGTGGCCTGCACTATGGCCATGGAGGGATGGAAAATCTCCTCCATCGGGGGCATGGGGGGCTCGTCCATCATCAAGGTGGCCTGGTACTGGTCCAGCCTGTGGAGGTCCTGCTTCACAGACTCCACTGCTGTCAGTAACTGCTATGATTACCCCGTGCTCTGGTCTGTGGAGGGTGAGAGGAGAAAGCTTGCCTTGTATTTTCTAGTTGAAGCTCTTCATCACACCCAGCATCATTCATAAACACCTTTCTGTCCTTCTGTGCGGCTTCAGGACACATCCAGATCGTACGAGGCCTGCTGATGGCCGCTCTGTCCCTGGGCATGCTGGGCTTTGTCCTCAGTCTGATGGGGATGGAGTGCACCTTCATCGGGGGAAAAGACCGTTCCAAGTACAAGAAGATCTACGCCGGTGGATGGTGCCACGTCATCAGCGGTAAACATCTGCTTTTAACAACACAAATGCAGCTATAGTATACAATTCAGACATTCAGCATTCATATTAAACTCTTAAATTCACACATTTATGACCTGAAATCATCCAGTTGGTATCTGAAAACTGAAACGGATGTCTAAACTGGATTTCTGATCCATTTAATGTTATCTTCATTGAATAAAACTGCTTTTCTTTCAAATTTAAGGACATTTCTAGTTGACTCCAAGCTTTTAAATGGTTGTGTATGTAGAAAATGTTTCAACAAAAGCATAATATACATATTTGTAATAAAATACTAAACAATAAATATCTGAGAAAGGAGGCTACTCTTAGTGGTTTGATGCAAAATATCCCTGTAACATATCAACAGGGAAGTTAGGCTTAACTTTACATCATTAACAGACAGAAATGGCAAAAAATAAATCCCAAAAACAGCAAAAATAACATTTCCATCAGCTTCAACTGCTCTTTGTGACATTTCTTTAATATCAAACTAAGATGGATAAGGTGGTGCCGGTTCATAAGGATGTCAGCAGTTTCCTTGTTGACATGTAAACATGTAAACATCTCACTCAGCACTGCTTTATCTGACAGGGAATCAGCTCACAGACTTACAGCTGCTCATAGTAAATCCTAACAATAACTACATTTAACATCGAGCAAAAATGAAAAATAAAACTGGACAGATTGCCTGTGAAGATGTAAAATGAAGAACTTTAGAATTACATTATTTCTTTCATGTCTCTTGTAATTGTCGGAACATTTTTTAATCAACATAATATTTTAAATAACTATTATGACCTGCTAGCACAAACCTGTTGATCTTATTTTTGTCATTTTCTGTATTGTTTTTGTCATTTTCTGTCTTGTTTTTGTCGTTTTGTGTCTTGTTTTTGTCGTTTTGTGTCTTATTTTGTCGTTTTGTGTCATATTTTTGTTATTTTCTGCCTTTTTTGTCATTTTCTGTCTCGTTTTTGTCATTTTTTGTCTTGTTTTTGACATTTTGTGTCACATTTTTATCGTTTTGTGTCTTATTTTTGTCGTTTTGTGTCTTGTTTTTGTTATTTTCTGTCTCGTTGTTGTCGTATTATGTCTCATCAGAGTAACTTCAGGTTTTTCTCTGACTCTCAACATGATTTACCTTCAGGTTTGTTGGCTTCATCTGGATATGCAGTTTACGCCCAGTACGTCTCAGTAGAATACTTCGACCCTAACTTCGACGGACTGCAGTAAGTTAACAGGCTTAAATGTAGACTGTCCAAAAACAAAGCTGCACGCTCTAATATTTTAAGTCAGGACTTTGGGGAGACCTTCATTCCTGCCTGATGGAACCATTTCTTTACCACGTCTGATGTGTGTTTGGACTCATCGTCTGGTTGAAACATCCAACTGTGTCCAAGATCAACCTTCTGCTGATGGTTTTAGGTTTTCCTGAAGAACATGGAGGTAATCCTCCTTCTTCATTATTCCATTTACTTTGTGTAAAGCTCCAGTTCCACAGAGCGTGATACTGCCACCACCATGCTTGGTGGTAGGTTTGGTGTTCTTGTGGTTAAAAAAATGTCCAAGACCTGCCTAAGACAGTCTGAAACCAGTCCTCAAAAAGTCTTAAACCAGAACCAAAATCAAACCTAAACTACTCCTAAATAAGTCCAAGACATTGTAAAACCAGTCCTAAACCAGTCCTTAAAAGATCTAAAACCAGGACCAAAATCACTCCTCAACTACTCCTAAAAAAGTCCAAGACATTGTGAAACCTTTCCTAAACCAGTCCTGAAAAGATCTAAAACCGGGACCAAAAGCAAACCTAAACCAGTCCAAAAAACTGTTCAGAACCAGTCAGATTACAGTCTGAAACCAGACCTAAAAAAGTCAAAACCAGCACAAAGTCGGGACCAAACCAACCTAAACTACTGCCCCCATCACTCTGGAACATCGCAGAAGATGACGATTCTCCAATGGACGGTTTTTATCTATTTGCTTTGTTAAATGCAGGTGGTGACTTTTTTTCTGGACAGGCGGTGTAACTACAGTTAACTGAAATCTTTAAACCTCTCTCTCTCGGTGTGACGCCTACAGGTATGACCTCGGCACCCCGCTGTTCCTCGGCTGGGTGGGCGCTGCCTTTCACTCCACCGGCGGTTTCTTCTATCTGTGGTCGGTGTGCAAGCCGCTCTGTGGAGGAGAGGCCACGTGAGTCCAGACACATGATGTTGTTGTTGCTGCCGCCAGAGGAAGTGAATAAATAACTCCACTTCCTCTATAAATACCAGCACCCTGCTGCTCAGAGGGGAGTGACTCATTCTCCACAGGGCTGTTAAAGCCGAGCTGCTTTTAAAGGTGGGAGTGTGCAGGTGTCACTCCGTCTCACCATGCAGCATAACCTCAGGCTGTGGGTGTAAATAAAGACGGCTCTGCTGTTTTTCAAGCCGTTCTCGTTAAATGAGGAGAGAACACATGTCACTGTGGAGCACTTGAAACACTAGAGGGCGCTCAAAGAACACAAATGTTGACAACTGTTTGCACACATGGAAACATCACTTTATTCTCCTTTTTCTGAAGGATGTCCGGATGTTTACTGCCATTCAAAAGTTTGGAGTCATCCAGATAATTCCATGTTCTCCATTAAACTCCCACTTTTATCCATGTGCTAGCATAACTGAACAAGGGTTTTCTAATCATCAATGAGCCTTTCAGCACCATTAGCTAACACAATGTAGCATTAGAACACAGGAGTGATGGTTGCTGGAAATGTTCCTCTGTACCCCTATGGAGATATTCCATGAAACATTTACAGCTACAACAGTCATTTACCACATTAACTATGTCTACACTGGATTTATCATTCATTTCATGTTAATGTTTCTTTCAAAAATGATGACATTTCTCAGTGACCCAAACTTTTGATTGGTAGAATACATCTCACAGGTGAGAAATGTCATCTCCTACTTGACTTGAGTGTGCCATGTCCTATTTTTCAGTCCTAAAGCTCTGATCTTTCTTGTTTAAGGTGTTGACAGGCAGGTTTCATTAAACCTGCAAGCAGCTAGTCAACAAAATGGAGAATGACTAAAGAGTTAAACATTTCCCCTGAGGAAGCTGGAAGACAGCAAACCAGAACTAAAATAATACATAAATTACCACTCTAAAGTTTTTGGCCACTTAGAAATGTCCTTTTTCAAAGAAAAGCATGTTTTTGCTGACATTTCCTAGACAGTCGCACAGGTGACGGTTGGGATATTTTGGGATTTTCCTCGTGGGACAAGATCATCATGAAGCGAGTCTCAGGGCTTTAAAAATAATCCTAAGGATGAACTTTTTAACAAATCAAAAACATGCAAACTGTTCATAGCAAAAGGGGTTCTGGAACCTCTTCAGATTTAACAGCGCGTACGTCTCTCTCTGTTTTTTTTTTTTTTAGAATAATCAAAGTTCAAGCTCTGCCGGACCCAGAGGAAACCAAGTCCACTACAGCTCTGTCTTCGGTGTCCAAGATCACCTCCAAGACCAAAGTGTCGTCCATTTCTGAGCTGTCGTCCAGGTCTGAGCGCTCAGATGTGTCTGTCATCTCCTCCAGATCAGGACGCACGTCCAAATCTGGCCGCACGTCGAAGTCGGGGCGTTCATCGAAGACGGGGCGAACGACGAGGTCTGCGGGGTCGAGCTCAGCGTCCCGATCCGGATCAGGGTCCGGCTCGGTGTCCGAGATCTCGTCAAGATCCAGCATATCGACCCTATCTGAGTCGAGGAGCAGCAGCCGGACAGCGTCGTCACTGTCAGGCAGCTCGAGGAGCGAAACTACACCGTTCATCAAAAACTCTTATATCTGAGCGACGTGAGACAGATAATAATGAATGTGATGAACACCATGTCTTTCTGTTTAACCTTCCTGTCGTCCTGCGGGTCAAAACTGACCCGTTTTAAAGTTTGAAAATGTAGAAAACCATACAGATTTTCACAGTAAAACTTCTGATGTCCACATTTTAAACATTTTTGGGAAATCTTTGAACATTTTTTGGTGGAAAAGGAAATGTTAAAAATGTTTCTTTAGAACATTCACAAAAAAATCAACCAAAATCCAGCGAAATTCACTGGATTTTGGTTGATTTTTTGTGAATGTTCTTAAGGTGGTAGTCTACCCTAATTTATTAAACAACTTATTTTGTTCTAATTTCTAAACAATGCAACCAATCAACACAAAACTCGGCACAAAGAAAGATAGATTTAGTAGAAGCGTTTTACATTTAGCTAAAGTCTGCCACATTTTATAGTTTCCATAGCAACAGATTTGGCGAGATAGAAACTATCTTGTGGAACAAATATCTTCAGAAGGAAAATAGCTACCAACACCAGATTCAGTGTGCTGACTCCTTACGTTATTATGAATGTTTTAAGTCGACAGATTTTTCCTATTTTTGTATACTTGAATGATAACCATGAAAAGAGTCCTTTTTTCTATTCGAGCAGAAATATTAGATGAAGTAAAAATCTGTCTACTTAAAACATTCATAATAACATAAAGAGTCAGCACACTGAATCTGGTGTTGATAGCTATTTTCCTTCTGAAGATATTTTGTATCTCGTCAAATCTGTTGCTATGGAAACTATAAAATGTGGCAGACTTTAGCTACATGTAAAATGCTTCTACTAAATCTAGCTTTCTTTGTGCCAAGTTTTGTGTTGACTGGTTGTTTAGAAATTAGAACAAAGTTGTTTAATAAATTAGGGTAGACTAGAACCTTAAGAGAATATTAGAAGTTCGATTAGAAGAAGTAAATGAAGATAGCAGGAGGGTTAATTTGTGAATATGTGGTAAAAGCACACTTATAGGTATGTTTTGTAATATTTAAATCTTTGATATATGAATGTTTTTCCACTAAAGGGATTTGTGTAAAGCTTCTGCTGCCTGTTGTTCATGTTTATCATCTCCAGTGTGTTTGAACGCGTCTTCCAGTAGAACTGTCGGTCTTTTGTAACCTTTCAGACAACAAATAAAACTCTGTCAGCCTGATCAGGTCTGGTTGACAGTAAACAGAGTCGGCTCTGCTGTTATTCAAACCTCCACCCAAACACACGAGCAACAGCAGCAGGAAGACCTCATCTCTACGAACAGACTGAACTACACACCGAGACGTTGTGTTTTTAGGGGAATTAGCTCAGAAACTAACTCACAACTGCAGTTTGAGGCACATTTAAAGCTCTACAGCGAAGGTTCTTCTGCTTACCAGACGGTAGGATGTGGAGGAGGGCGGCTCAGATGGCGGCTCTGCTGTTCTGCATTCTGGGCTGGGGTTTGGTGGGCTGCACTCTGGCCATGGACCACTGGAGGTAGGCAAAGAAACACACACAGCAATTCATTCTGGTGTCTCAATGAGAATGATATCTGATGTGAAATGCACCAAAGCAACAAAAAAAGCATTCAGAGAGCGCAGTGCTGGTGTGATTTCTGACGGACGAAATCTTCAAAAAATGTGTCACCAAATCTATATTACACCACAGAGATTGCATAAATATGAACCTGAGCTTTCAGACACATATTTCAGAGGTAGTACAGAGGAGGTCTTGTTTTTGGTCACGTATGAAGTTTAGTCGTTTTGATGACAAAACCTGCAGGATTTGCCTTCCCATTGGACCCACACATTTGCCTACTGGTGTTCTTTACAACCAATAAAGCACATTTGAAGAACTCCCAGAGGAGACTTTTTGAAGTAGTTTGCGATAACAAGGAAGTCTGACTCCCATCTCTCCATAACTAGATGGGTAATGGAAATGAACAGTTACCTTATGTTCTATTTACTTTTTCTCCCATTACTTTGACTGTTATCGGCTTGTTTTGAATGAGGTACTTGTTTAGTTTGTGTTTGTACGGGAGGTGAGGGGTGTTCGGTTTTGTTAAATTGGAAAATTTAAAAAAGTTAAAAAAAATTGTGTTCTGCAGCGGTGGATTTGTAGTCAAATCGCAATGAAGTGATCGTCAGCAGGCAGCTTGTTGTCATGGTTACAGTGAGTAAAGGTGGGTGGATCAATCCAAATATCAATAATACCGATACCAGCGTTGGAATTGATATTGAACGATACTTTAGTTTCAGTTTCTCTCCTGTCTGTCGACTACAAAGGCTAGCTCTGTCTGAGCAGCACCAGTCTGAACTGTGAGGCGTTCAGGGAACATCGGTAAATGTAGCGTCTGTCGATAAGCAGATGTTCAGCTAGTGAGGAGTTTCACCTGTAACCAGGTGGGACCAGGTGGGTGTGACGAACTGACAATGTCTGTCACGCTTTATTATCAACAACGATAACCATAGGAGAAGAGAAATGTGTGCGGCAGCGGCGGCGGCGCAGCGACTTCCAATCGCTGGGCCGTTTAAAATCGTCTTTAACAAGCTATCGTTAACGTCGGTACCATCTCACGGGAGTATCAGCGACAATAAAGTGTTCAAACTTCAAATGAAATCGGCGGATCCGCAGAAAATTCCCATCCCTGGACTCTACACTTCACGGTGATTCGATTACAGTACTGTACATGACTGCTCTCACTGAGTGGCAGCTAGCATTCAGCGCGGTGGATATTAGCAGCCGTTCGATATTACGACTCGCCGACCATAAACGTACCTCACCCACCAAAAAAATTTTCTCCTCGAATTTAGACGATTCACAAGAATGACCCTGGCAATGATGAAATCCACGGAATTCCATGGATCCGCGGAAAATTCTCATCCCTGTAGTCTGATTCTTAGATCCTGTTAGCATTTACAGCCCCATCTTCATTCCATGTGGACGATCAAATACAGCCTCAAACCTTTGTTCTAAACCTACCAACTACTGAAAAAGTTAGTCTGCAGTATTGTATTAGTGATAGAGCCCTGTGTTTACTTGGTATCAGATCGCACATCACTAACAGTGATGCCGTGTTGCGATCTCGCAATGATACAGAAATATTAAACTAATCCGTGGATCCAGACTATAAGCCGCATCACTGCCAAAATCTGATCAGATGGTCCTTGTGTCATTTCTGACCTTCCCTGAAAATTTCAACCAAATCGGTTGTTCTGTTTTTCAGTAATGTTTTTAACAGACAGACAGATGGTGATCGTCACATAACTCCACAATTCCTTGGAGTAATTCAGCATAACTTTAAGGCCTAATACAATTTAAAAAGGTGAGTTATATCAAAATTCAGCCCGTATGTTGGTCATGAATGTGGACATTAGCTACAGACACCAGAACAGTTTATTTTACCAGGCTGTAAACATGTTTACTTCTGCTGTAAAGTTGGACATTTTAGTATGGGAGTATAGGGGCTTTGAGAGCCTCTAGTGGACGTTTGAGGAACTGCAGTTTTTTTTTTTTTTTTTGCACTCGCCGTTCATCTGGTGGAAGAACAGGACTGTGAAAACCTGAATCGATATTCTGTTCTGATTCTATTGGTCGTATGTCTGTTCTTATTGGAGGGTGGCCCAGCTGGGGGGTCAGGGAGGTTCCTCTGTGGTGGAGATCTCCTGGTTCTGGTCGGACCTCTGGAAGGACTGCTATGAAGACTCCACCGCTCTGGTGAACTGTGTTGACTTCGGGGTTCTGTGGACCGTCAAACGTATGTAAACTTCACTGATCAACGACCACTTCAGCAGCACAAGAGCAGAAAGATGATTTTTTAACCCTCCTGTTGTCCTCATTTACAGGCACAAAAAATACTGTTTCCTTGTCTGAAAAAAAATCCAAAAATTCCACAAAAAAATTCCCTAAATTTCTGAAAATGTGCAAAACCTACAGGAAGAAAATTCCAAGAATTCCTTAAAAGTTTCCCTTAAAAGTTTTATTTAAAAAAAAAAAATTGTCTTGTAAATATTTTCAAAAAATGAGTAAAAATCTTTAAAAAAAAATCCAAAAAATATTTAAAGTGATTACATACGTATCAGTAAAACTTTTAATATTTTCTTTAAGAACATTCGCAAAAAAATCAACTAAAATGCAGTGAATTTTGCTGGATTTTGGTTGACTTTATGTGAATGTGCTTAAGAAACATTTTTAACATTTCTACTTTTCTGCCAAAAAAATGTTCAAAGATTTCCTAAAAATGTTGGAAATGTGGACATCAGAAGTTTCACTGTTAAAATAGATATTTTTCCCACATTTTCAAACTTCAAAACGGGTCAATATGACCTTCAGGACGACAGGAGGGTTAAAGCCTTGGATGTGTCTTCATGTCACCAGCGTACATCCAGGCGGTCAGGGGGCTCCTCATCACCGGCCTCTGCCTCGGTTTGATCGGTGCAACCCTCATGTTTTTTGGAATGGAGTGCACACGCATCGGTGGAGACCAGAGGAGTAAAAACAGGACGTTAATAACAGCGTCTGCTTTCCATGTGTTGGGCTGTGAGTACGATTTGTTTGTTGTTTGTGCACAGAAAGCTTCAGGTGTTCTCATGACGCCCACTCGACGGTCGGTCTTGTTTTTTTTCCCATGTTTCCTCGATGCTCCCTCATGCAGGCGTGTCCGACGTGGCCGGGTATTGTTTGTATGTAAACACGGTGGCTGCAGCTTTTCTACACAGCAAAGCAGATCCATCCAAACTGAGGTAACGTGTGGCTCGTAAACAACCCGCATAAAGAAGTAAATGAAAGAAAAATAAGCCTTGTTTTTAACTGCTGTCTCCCTCAGCTATGAAATCGGACCTCCTCTGTACGTCGGCCTGGTGGGGAGTTGCGTAATCCTCCTGGGTTGTACGGTTCAATGTGCATCTGTATGCAGAGTTCAGCACCAAAAGAGGTTTGTTCACCTTGTTTTTAATTGCATAAACTATAATGTGAGCTTCCACATTTTAAAGTATTGTCATGCAGTAAACTGTTTACTGTCTCTGCAGCAGACATGCCATTGTTGCTTCCATCAGAGAGAAAGAAGAAGGTTCGATCCGACGACAAAAACACACACCTGGGTCGTCAAAAAGGTCGAGCATTTCTCTGTACAAACTGGCCTCTGTCGTGATCGTGTAACAGATGAACTTTGATTGTTTAAAGCAGAGGTGTAAAACCCATTTTAGTTCACAATCAGGACAATTTGATCTCAAGTGAGCAATAAAATCACAGCATATTGATCATATCCACACTTTCCCCTTTGTTTTAGTGTAAAAAAGTACATTCTGAAAAATGTTCACGGATAATGAATTATCTTTTGCAAAACATTAAGAACAACCTGGAGTTTGCTAAGAAGAATAAATTCAATTTCACCAACATCCAGCCTCAGTTTGTCATTTCCACATTACAACTTCCAGATCAGAGTGTCTCCTTTATGATCCAAACGACAAAAGTCAGACCAAAAAAAAGAAAAAATGAGACACAAAACGACAAAAATGAGACAAACGACACAAAACAAAACAAAAAAAGAGACAGAAAGTTAGACCAAGAGTTACAAAGGGACAAAACAATGGAAAAATGACAAAAATGAGAGAAGAAATGACACAAACAAGACAAAAAATGATAGAAGCGAGAAACTACAAAAACATGCGACAAACGACAAAAAGACAAACGACAAAACAAGACAAAATATTATGAAAATGAGACAAAACAACAAAAAAGAAACGACAAAAACAAGACAAAATATTATAAAAATGAGACAAAATGACAAAAAAGACAAACAACAAAAACAAGACAAAATATTATAAAATGAGACAAAATGACAAAAATGAGACAAACGACACAAAACAAAACAAAAAAGAGACAAAAAGTTAGACCAAGAGTTACAATGGGACAAAACAACGGACAAACGACAAAAAAGACAAACGACAAAAACAAGACAAAATATTATGAAAATGAGACAAAACAACAAAAAAGAAACGACAAAAACAAGACAAAATATTATAAAAATGAGACAAAATGACAAAAATGAGACAAAAATGAGACAAACGACACAAAACAAAACAAAAAAAGAGACAAAAAGTTAGACCAAGAGTTACAATGGGACAAAACAACGGACAAACGACAAAAAAGACAAACATCAAAAACAAGACAAAATATTATAAAATGAGACAAAATGACGAAAATGAGATGTAAAACGACAAAAACATGATGTGAACAACAAATGTCAGACAAAAAACGACAAAAACAAGACAAAATAATTCAAAAATGAGACACAAAATGAAAAAAACAGCCCCTAAAACATGACTGTTTTTCTATAAAAAGAAAAAGAAAAACAGGTTTTTTTCAAGAAAAAACACTTAAGCGTTTGTTTTTTATGTTCTGGTAAATTATGAGGGGAAATCGGACGCTTTACAGGCAAAACACAACAATCATTTCATTAATCAAAAGTAATCTCTATTACAGTTCTACCTGAATTTGTGTGAATCAAAAAACTGAAATTTCTGCTTCTGCTGTAAAAAAACAATGATTTATGGTCATATCTGCACTCTGGATGGTTTTTACTTGCTGGGTTTTAAAGCGCTCGAAAAGACGTAAAAGTTCTACGTTTTTGTATTTTCTTCAATGAACTTTCTATATTTTGACACAAATGTCCTTAAAGTGTGTGGGAAGCAGAGCTAACAACAAAAGGTTACCTAACAGCAGGACGACCCACTGTGATGTAATCCTTGTGTGAACTCGAAGGATGTTTGTTTCTCATCTCAATGATAAGAAGAGAAACAAACGTCCCCTCTGCTGCTTCACGTCAACAACAACACAGAGGGACAGATCACTTCCCACAGCCACAGCTCTGTTAGCTTCATTCATCTCTGAGTGTCTCTGGAGGAGGATCAGCGCTCACCATGAAGTACAGGATGAAGGTGATGTACCTGGAGATCGGCTGCTTCGTGTCCTGCCTGTGTGGATGGATGCTGGTGTGTTCCACTCTTCCCACAGAGTACTGGAGCTATTCTGATAGTCTCACTGTGCTGACCACCTCCAACTTCTACTCCAACCTGTGGAGGGACTGCGTCTCCGATGACACGGGGGTGTCCGACTGCAAGGATTACCCCTCCATGTTGGCGCTGCCAGGTAGGACCATCTCAGAATTTCATCACCTTTTCTTCATGTTTTGCTGCTCTGTTTAAAGGGAAATGTAAGAATCATTAGGATGAAACGGGCGCATAAAAACACCTCTCAGGGATTCTCAATACTCCTTTCCTTCTCTAACTTAGAAACAAATAGATTAAAATAAAATATTTACAGAAAATACAGTGATATTCCAGCTACATTAATTTTTAATCAG
Source organism: Acanthochromis polyacanthus (assembly GCF_021347895.1). Lineage (NCBI taxonomy): Eukaryota > Metazoa > Chordata > Actinopteri > Pomacentridae > Acanthochromis > Acanthochromis polyacanthus. Next base: position 28,044,501 of record NC_067134.1, on the reverse strand, counting down.
CTACAGAATTGCAGCAGTTCTGAGTTTGTAGGTAATTATTGAAGTAAATTCATATCATGCATAATATCTAAAGAATTAATATTTACACACCATTCAAAAGTTTGAGGTCATCCAGATAATTCCATGTTTTCCATAATTCATTCAACATTTCTAACACCCATATTGGCTTTTTTTTTTTTTTTTTTTTTTTTACCAATATCGACACGCCGATATTGTCCAACTCTCAATTTACGATTCCGATATCAACCGACACATGTGGGCTATTTAACTAATTTTAGGTAACATCACATATCTCCTGTTGTGGAATTAACACATCGAGCCCAATTTTATTGGGTGCATTCTCAAATGCAGCAAGGCTTTCAAATGTAAACATCGTCGGTGGAAAATAAGAAAACTACTTCAATTTCAGTTATGGAAAAAATTAAGAATTTATGCTTTTTTAAAATTTTAATTCTCTCAAACAACGGTTCACATTCTCCCTCCCTCTATGAGTCAGTAAATGCCGGCGCAATCCATTCATTATTTTAGTGGTTTTCATGATAGGTAAAAAAAAAAAAAAAAAAGACAACGATATTGACCGATATTACATTTTTATGCCAATATCGGGCCAATAATATTGGACGTCCCTACTTTCAACACCATTATCTAACACAATGTAGGATTAGAACACAGGAGTGATGGTTGCTGGAAATGTTCCTCTGTACCCCAATGGAGATATTCCATTAAACATTTCCAGCTAGAACAGTCATTTACCACATTAACTATGTCTACACTGGATTTATCATTCATTTGATGCTATCTTCAATGAAAAAAAATACTGCTTTTCTCTCATAAAAATAAGGACATTTCTAAGTGACCACAAACTTTTGAACAGTAGTGTTTGTTATTCAGGTAAAGCTGTATGATAATTCCACCGGTCTGATACTAAATATTCAGACTTGTCAGATAAATGTGTCTAATAAACATTTGTAGCGTCGTAGCCTGAATGGTGGAAACATCTCTGATACAAAATGTGACGGAAAACAGTATTCAAGATAATCTGTGTATATAGGGGCTTAACACAAATATAAATAAAGTATATAAATATATACCACATATCATTGTTGGGTCTTAAACTCAATACTTATCAGGTACATTAGAATAATTCATATCGGGGGATCTTAACCTTAATATTCAAATTAGTTCTGTAAATGTTTGTAATAAGTAACTGCAGGGTCTTATCTTATTTAAAGTAGCCAGGTTCAGCTTTTATTATAAAGAATACAGTAAAGTCTTAACCTTAATATTCAAGTTTTGGGGTAATCACATATAATACATTAATCTTATTTCTCTGCTGACACTCCCGAGTCAACATCTGTTCTCAATGTGTTACATAAAGAACGGTGACTTTACTAGACGTCTCTGGTTACTGATAAATATCTGCCACCCAACACCAATAACACTCAAACAACAAAACAACAGAAGGAAGAGTTTTCACACAGGCCCTGACTGAATGTGGCTCCAGCTAACAAAGACTTCCTGTTGACATGAACAACAGGAGGATCCAAAATGGTTCTAAGTGCTCCGATGGTTGGTTTTCTGTCTTTAGTGTTTGCTGCATTTCAGTCATACCTGTTTCCTTGCAGCGTACCTCCACGCCTGCAGAGCGCTGGCCATCTGCGCCGTCATCACCGGCTTCTTCGGAGGCGTCCTCACGCTGATAGGGATGAAATGCACCAAAATAGGAGGCTCAGAGATCGTCAACGCCAGGGTGACGTTTGCTGGAGGGATAACCTACCTGGTGTCAGGTAAACATGTCCGAACATGTTCATGGTTTTATATCAAATGATGGATGGATGGATAGATGGATGGATGGAGGATGGTTGGATGGATAGATGGATAGATAGATAGATACTTTATTAATGCTGAGGTAAATTCCAGATGTTTACCGTATCGACTTTTTCTTGGTAGGATTCTGTGGTATGATCACCTACTCGTGGTGGGCCAACAGAATCATCACTGAGTTTGTGGATCCAAATTTTGTGTCACAGAAGTAAGTTCTTCGAAGTTACATGAGCATTATTATAAAGTCCAAGACAGGGAACCACACTAACAGATATACCTCCACATGTGCTGCTCAGATATGAACTTGGAGCTGCTCTTTTCGTCGGCTGGGGAGGTTCCATCCTGCTCATCGCAGGAGGGACGGTGTTGACGACCTTCGCTGGAAAAGAAGGTCTACCATCAAGGTGAACAGAAAGCTGCTCTTTAAAAGTCGTCTAATCTCAGAATGTCAGCAGTAACACGGCCAACAAACCTGAGTGGTACAGTAAGTTCATGTTGTATTTCCTCTTCCATCAGCTCATCAGATCGGCCACGGAGGCCGATTTCTTTCGCCACTGCCAGAACCAGACGGACCTACGTGCTGCCGACCTCATCCTCTAGAGTGACTCTGGTGCCACCGCTGTTCTATGAAGGCAGGAAGAGCCGAGCAACCAGAGCGACAACGAAGACCGGTCGAACCTTCAGTGGGGACAGGTTCGTCTGAGCTGGACCGGAACTCAGAGCTGAGGGACTGACATTTCTGGGACACATGTTGACTTGCTCTCTGACCGAGATTGGTACCACTGTCATGTCAATATGGAGTTGATTAGCTTAGCTTAGCATAAATACTGAAACGTACGGGTCTAACAGTATGTGGAAACAGTTAAATTGACTGTCAGATGGCTTTTCTTTCCTTTGTTTCTGGTCTTAATGCTAAGCTATGCTAACTATCAACTGCAGGGGTGTCAAACGTAAGGCCCATGGGCCAAAACCGGCCCGTCAGAGGGTCCAATCCGGCCCAAGGGACGACAACGCAAAGTATAAAAATGACCGAGGTGAAAATGAATCCCTACTGTGAAACACTGTGTTGTATAATGTCAGTCAGCACTGAGTTCTGTTTGGTGGAACCCTATTTCTCATGCACTGCTACAACTTATACACATTTTTTATGTACAAATTTATGCATTTACAAGGTAGGGGAACAACTTGACCTTTTCCTCAGCAGTTCCCACTTTAGTTTGTGTCGTGTCAGGATGACTACTACGTGGAAATGAATGTAAATTTAATGTGATTTCTACATCTTGACAAGTTGTAAAATATTCTATTGTTCAGTTCCAGATACCTGCGACTAAATGTTTTGAGCCACTGTCTCCGTTTTCGTGCTTGTTTGTCATCTTGTGATTGTAATGCTGCTCTGTAATTGTTTTACGTGTCTTTGCTGTGATTTTCTGCATCATTGTGGTTGTTTTCTGTCTTCTTGTGGTTGTTTTCTGTCTCTTTGTGGTTGTTTTCTGTCTCTTTGTGGTTGTTTTCTGTCTTCTTGTGGTTGTTTTCTGTCTCTTTGTGGTTGTTTTGTGTCTTCTTGTAGTTGTTTTCTGTCTTCTTGTGGTTGTTTTCTGTCTCTGTGGTTGTTTTCTGTCTTCTTGTGGTTGTTTTCTGTCTCTTTGTGGTTGTTTTCTGTCTTCTTGTAGTTGTTTTCTGTCTCTTTGTGGTTGTTTTCTGTCTCTTTGTGGTTAGACACACTGTGATCTGTAAGTTTTCATGTGTAAATGATAAACTGAGGCGTAATGTTGTGAAAATTTCACTTATTTTTCTAAAGAAACTTCAGGTTGTTCATAATGCTCTGTCAAAAGATAATTCATTGAAGGTGAAAATTTTAAGATTGTACTTTTTTGAAATAAAACAAAGGGGAAAATTTGGAGTTGTGGTTATTTACAGGTTATTATGTTCTGATATTTGGCACATTTGAGATCAAATAGGTCTGAATGTGGTCCCTTAATTAAAATTAAGTTGACAGTCCTGCAATACTGATGGAGAGTTATCAGAGAGGAACTGATCTTTTCATCCAATTTGCAGCAAGAAAGCAAATAAGTGAGCTTTTCATAAATAATATAAATGCAGTGTGCGCCAATGACGTCGGACCATCGGTCAAATCCGATTTGTGTACCAAAAGTCCGTTAAAACTTACTACATTACTGGTCTCATGTCCGGTGTAATTTTTTTCCTGTAACCCCGAAGTTCCACATAATGCGATCGCGAAGCGCCGCCGTCTTGCTCCGAAAGTCAAAGCACACAGCAAGCGCAGCGGCGCGCCGTCCGGATGGGGAGGGCTGCTCCTCAGAGAGGCTCTCGTGTGAACAGCGATATCACGCGATAAAAACACATGATATGAACAGAAAATAAATAAACCACACCTCATTTCGCTTCTACAAGGTCGCTCTGCTTGACCCAGCCACATTGCTCTGTGATTTATGTTTTGATCTCAAATGAGTGCTTTTCTTTATCCAATAGTTAATTTTGTATGGTTTATTCTATATAAAAACGGTAATTTCTCTTCGCCCATGGCGTCGTGTTGTATCTGGGACATAATTAATAAAGTAGTAAATTTGTATAACAATTGTTAAAATTAAATTATACATCAACTTTTGGTACATTTGTGCATAAAATATTCGGTCCAGTAAAAACTGTTTCGGTCCAGTAAAAAATTACTGTTTACTGGTCCACGGTCCAGTAATAAATTGTGCCCATTCACGCAGACTGAAATATACGTAAAATCTCATTTAGTTTCTTTTTTTTTTTAAATTTGAAAACGTCCGGCGGTATCCGGATACCGCCGTAGCGAATGAATATTCGGATATTCGGCATATTCGGGTCCAGCCCGAATGAGCAGTCCAGTTATAACACATGACTCATGATTCCTTGTCGTTGCTACTTTAAGCTGCTGTCCGGAGTTTGAATCGCAGCGTCTCCCAAAACACTGTTGGTCCCTCCCTCTGATTTCACCCCTTTATTTGTGCACGCGTGCAGTACATGAGAGAAGTGCCCGGAGTGCTGCAGCATCTCGCCTGTTTTGCTGTTTTCCACTCTTCTACATTTAGTACATTTAGTAAATAATAAAGGAATTACGTTAGAATGCTGCATTGAGTCTAACTTGTCCTAATACCAAAATAACATGAATCTGCTAGGACGAACTAGTAAAGTTTCAATATGTGATTACACTCGTGTATCCCTCTGGATGACGTTGTTTATCAAACTTAGTGCATTTACGCGTGTATATGTGTTACATTGTTTATTTATTTCTATCTAGAGTTCAGAATTGCATGACTCCTCTGACGAAGAGTATGTCCCAGACGCCCCAACATCTTCCTCCAGAGGTCGGGCATCTAAACGAAGCCGTCAGGCGGGCTATGGAGGCCGTGGTCGGGGAGCGACGCGAGCACCTCGAGCCAAAAAACGTCCTGCAGTCTCTTGGCCTGACAAGCCGTGGGATTGGTAACTTTTCTGGAAGTTGCTGAGCCCTGATGCTCTCTCCTCCACAAGCAAAACAAATGTGCGCGCGGTTGCGTAGTGCGTAGCTCGCCCACCTCTGCATGGGCTTGCTTGCTGTGCGCGTAACCGTTGATTGACAGCATGACAAAGCTGAAGCTCGAACTTGATTGGTCGGCAGCGACTGGCGCTTTTTGGAATAACATGGGGGTCTATGAGAGGAAGGCGGAGCTCAGGAATAAATTTTCATATCGCGTTTTTCTAACTTTATTTTATAGTATCGAACTAGACTAACACATTTAAGCTTTGTTAAAAAATGATACATAGATTGAAAACAAACGGAAACTCCGGACAGCAGCTTTAAGCTGGAAGTCTGCACAGCAATTAGCCGTTTTTTATCATGAAGGTTAGTCAAAAAACTGTTCTTTATCCAGACATTTTTTCTTCTCACACTAGTTCCATCTTTTCTGGTCTGCATACTATTCGTAGACTTAACTACAATTCTACTGAAGCTCTGAAACATGCACAAACTGGAAACTTCCAATCGGAAATAAATTAGTCCTTTCACGAGCAGTTTCTACAAAGAAATCTTTTATTGCTGGTATAAATATCGTCTATACAAAGTCACATAAAGGCAATATAAAATCTGACGTACAAAATTCTTCACAAACTACTCGCAGTAGCAAAAACAGTCCCTCATATGGAGCGTGGTTTATACATAAAAAAAACTACATCTACTCAAAGATGAACACTGAGGAGGCCTAAGGCAAGCAAAGAATTGGCACAAAAGGTGAGACTGAAAAGAAAGCGTATTGATCAGATGGTTTTTCTGAACCCTGAACCTGCTTTAAGTATTGCTTTTCTGTGTTTGGTAGCTTTAATGAAGTCTGTTTGTCCAGAGGAGGTGGCTGAGGTCTGTGTCTGTGCTGCATCACCTGATCAGCTGTGCTTATTGCTCATGTCCTCGGAGTCGCTGATGTCAGAGAGGGAACACAGGCTGCTCTTCAGGGTGCTGCCGGTTCCAGCTTCAGTCAGACCTGAAAGAACAAAGACCACCGCGTTTCTGTCTAAATACAGGAGAACATCATCGTCTCATCTTTATGCTCCACACTGCAAAAACTCAGTCTTACCAAGTCTGTTTTATTTTTAGTCTAAATGTCTCGTCCCGCTTGATTTAAGATAAATTCACTGAACGAGACACATTCCAGCAGATGGAGGGACTTGTTTTAGGACAATGCATCTTAAATATCTATTTAAGTCAAACAATCTGGAAATTATCTTGTTTTGAGTTGAATTTTACAAGAAAATTTAGAATAAGTTTAACCCTTGTGTCGATCAAATTGACCCGTTTTAAAGTCTGAAAATGTGGAAAGAAAATATATTTTCAGGTTTTTGGGAAATCTTTGAACATTTTTTGGTGGAAAGAAGAAATGTAAAAAGCATTTCTTAAGAACATTCACATAAAAATCAACCAAAATCCAGCGAAATTCGCTGGATTTTGGTTGATTTTTACGTGAATGTTCTTAAAGAAAATATCAGAAGTTTTACTGACATACATGGAATTACTTTGGATATTTTTAGGATTTTTTGGAAGATTTTTACTCATTTTTTGAAAATATTTACAAGAATTTTATTGCCAAATTTGGGGGATTTAAAAAAAAAAAACTTTCAAGGAATTATTGGAATTTTCTTCCAGAAGGTTTTACAAATTTTTAGAAATTTGTTGAATTTTTTTGCTGAGTTTTTGGATTTTTTTAGACAAGGAAACAATATTTTTTGGTGCCTGAAAATGAGGACAACAGGAGGGTTAAAGCATCTCACATTAGGAGGTTACATGAAAATCTATTTTTAGGTGAAAAACTGCTTTTCTTCAGCATGTCTGGCTTATTTTAAGACACCTTATCTTAATCCTGGTTAAATAAAGCTTAAAATAAGTTTAACCAGCTCATTTTAAGATCACAATGCTCTAAATATGTCTTACTTCATGAAATCTTACCAAGACATTTTTCATTTGTTCTATAGTCAGATTTTTTTCACTGATTTCAAGGTAAAAGTTCCTTGAAATAAATTGTTTTTCTTGTTTTGAGAGGAGCTTTTTTTCCCAGTGAACATGTCCTGCTATGAAGGTCAGAAAACACATTTAAAAACACATGCTGACCTGATCTGGGAGCTTTTCCTGTGGAGGTTCCCCAGACGCTGGTGCTGGGGGAGTCCAGACTCTTCCTCAGCAGGACGGAGCTCTGGACCGGTTTGGACACTTCTAGTCTTTCCTCTAATGAGGAGACCATCCACTCACTGCTCTCCTCCAGGTCTGTGTACTGTCACCACATACAGAAATCTAACGTTATTCACCACCTGCTGCCATCATTTACACAAATAAAGTGTACCAAAGCTCTCTACAGAGGTCTGGTCCTTTTACCGTCAGCTCCTGGATCTCATCCTTCCTCTCTGGTAAGATGCTCACGCCCCCTGCTGGTTTCTTCACCACTCTGTCTGCAAACTGCTTCTCCATTTTCCTGGCAAGGTCGTTGATTTTGTTCTCTACAAGAAACAAATCATCCATAAAATATGTTAAAAGTGGCAGAATAATGACCAAACTCTGACAGCTGGAAGGAATGAAGTGCAAAGAGGTGACACGTTTGAGCTCACTTTAACAACAGTTAATCTGACATGCCGTCATGATGATGTTGGAGGTAAAACCAGTCATAAAACGCTGCCTTTAAATAATACCACCACATTGACAACAACAATAAAGAAAAAATCACAAAGCAAACCTGCAAAACAAACTAACAAGCAAGAAAACAAACAGCTGAACTCCAGTGAAATCTAAAGAACATCAAATATTTTATGCAGATAACTGGTTTGTAGCGCAACATCAACACAAAGACCAACTCTGATAAAAAGTAGAAAAGATCGCAAAACCTTCAGGAAGAAAATTCCAATAATTCCTTAAAAGTTTCCCCTAAAAGTTTTGCTTTAAAAAAAAAATCCCCCAAGTTTGGCAAGAAAATCCCTTTTGCTGGATTTTGGTTGATTTTTTGTGAATGTTCTTCAGAAACATTTTTAACATTTCTTTTTTCCACCAAAAAATGTTGAAAATGTGGACATCAGAAGTTCTGCTATAAAAATATGTTCTTTTTTCCACATTTTCAAACTTTAAACTGGGTCAGGATTAACTGTAACCACTGAACACAGACAGATTATTTTATTCTATCCTGTGAGCTAGCAGCTTTAAAAACTAACCTTTACCGTGGTTTCTCTTGTCCACGTTGCCGTTCTGGTCTTTGTAGCTCTGCAGCTGTCTGGGGTCGATCTCCTGCAGCTCGCTGATTTCTGACCACTCATCCTCCTCTTCATCGCTCTCCATCTTCGTAACTGCTGTCTTGGTCGCTCCACCCGCCGACGTCCGGGCCTGCTGGGCGATGGAGGTGGACGACTGTCTGACCGCAGCCTGCCTGGTCAGGACCGGACTGGCTCTGCTGGCTCTGATCTGGACTGGGGCGGCCTGGTTCAGTCTGGGCTGTGGTGATTTGCCCTTTGGGAGTGTCAGAGGCAGTTCCTCCTCCATGTCTGTGTCCTCTTCCTCAGAGTCCTCGTCTGAACTGAAGGGAGGGGTCCTGAAGAGTCACACAAACATGACGGCTTTTACTAATGTATGCTTAGTATATTTTTACTGTATTTTATTACACTACCATTCAAAAGTCTGGAGTCACTTAGAAATGTCCTTATTGTTGAAAGAAAAGCTTTTTTTTCAATGAAGATGACATTAAATGAATGATAAATCCAGTGTAGACATAGTTAATGTGGTAAATGACTATTGTAGCTGTAAATGTTTAATGGAATATCTCCATAGGGGTACAGAGGAACATTTCCAGCAACCATCACTCCTGTGTTCTAATGCTACATTGTGTTAGATAATGGTGCTGAAAGGCTCATTGATGGTTAGAAAACTCTTGTGCAGTTATGTTAGCACATGGATAAAAGAGGGAGTTTAATGGAAAACATGGAATTGTCTGGATGACCTCAAAATTTTGAACAGTAGTGTATATTTTTACTGTATTTTTAATATATTTTGTTATATATTAAGGTATTTTGACTATTTTAACTACATTTTTACTGTATTTTTGCGATATTGTTACTATATTTTGACTGTATTTTTACTTTATTTTTATTATATTTTTGCGATATTTTTAGTATATTTTGACCGTATTTTTATTATATTTTTGCGATATTTTTAGTATATTTTGACTGTATTTTTACTTTATTTTTCCTGAATTTTGCTTTATTTTTACCATATTTTTGCGATATTTTTCCTGTATTTTTACTATATTTTTACCGTATTTTTGCGATTTTTTATATTTTGACTGTATTTTTACTTTATTTTTACCGTATTTTTGCGATTTTTTATATTTTTACTGTATTTTTACCTAATTTTTCCTAAATTTTACTTTATTTTTACCATATTTTTGCGATATTTTTACTATATTTTGACTGTATTTTTACTTTATTTTTGCGATATTTTTACTATATTTTGACTGTATTTTCACTTTATTTTTACCATATTTTTGCGATATTTTTACTATATTTTGACTGTATTTTTACCATATTTTTGCGATATTTTTACTATATTTTGACTGTATTTTTACCGTATTTTTACTGTATATTGACTACATTTCGACTGTATTTTTACCGTATTGTTTCCATATTTTTACTATATTTTGACTGTATTTTTACTTTATTTTTGCGATATTTTTACTATATTTTGACTGTATTTTCACTTTATTTTTACCATATTTTTGCGATATTTTTACTACATTTTGACTGTATTTTTACTGTATTTTTACTGTATATTGACTACATTTCGACTGTATTTTTACCGTATTGTTTCCATATTTTTACTATATTTTGACTGTATTTTTACTTTATTTTTACTGTATTTTTACTGTATATTGACTACATTTTGACTGTATTTTTACCGTATTGTTTCCATATTTTTACTATAGTTGGGAACAGTTGTCAGCTGTCGTATTTTGTTGCCATGTTTGCCAAAAACACTTTTTAGGGTATCTTTCCCGTTCTGTTCTCACTAAGTTCTGCAGTGATTCAGTTAAACAGCACTAATATTGATAAGAACTGAACTTCAGGGGACAAACTGAGCAGCTGTTGTTTCCATACTTGCTTGTGAGGACCTTTAAAGCAGTCTTGGCGTTGGGTGTAGACGTCTTCGGTTGGGTGGTGGTCGTCCTCGTTCTTGGTGCCGGTTGGGGGGTTTTAGGCTGTTTGACTCCAGATACCACCTGACTGGCTCTGGAAGGAAGGCTGCTGGACCGAGGCCGAATCTGGACCACTACACACACACAAAACAGACAAGTTCCACACAATGAGCAGCTCAGTGACTGTCAGCATGTCAAAGCTTAAATCAGTTTATGTGGCAGCCTTAGTGTTGTTCTAAGACGGGTTACAAAAACAGCGTGGCTCACAATCAGCTAGTTGATGCTATTAAAGCAGACTGTCCTGTTTACTGGTCATCTGGGGGCAGATTAAGATTCTGAAAAGATGACCTCATGAGCTCAGTCCTGGTACGTACCTTGAACAGTGTTTCTGGATCTGATCTGTGGCTGTGGAGCCGGATCGCTGCCTCTCCTCTCACCACCCAACTTCTGCTCCACAGCGCTGGTTATCTCCTCCCGATGCAGCCAGTAGTCCGCCTTGTCCTTTGCAAAGCTCTCCCGGCTTGAATGCACCTTGGCCAGGATGGAAGTGAGCTCCTTGTTCTTCAGCCCTTTCTGATCCTGTGAGGAGTGAAAGGGAACAGAATCGACGTTAGCGTAGACTGTGTGCTGTAAAAGATGTGACAAAGTTCTTGAGGTGTAATCAGGAGTGTTCCACACACAGGCTTGATGCCCAGCTTCTCCAGCTTCTTGAGGACAGCCTGTTCTAGCTCTGGTCGCATCTCTTTCTTGATGTTGGGGTTCCTCTTCAGAGCGCTGCTGTTCACCCTCTGCTTCTTCTCTGGTGCAGGTTCTGGCTTCTTCTCCACTGGTTTTCTCTCAGAGATGCTGCTGGATTCTGGAAATAAAACCTCACTCAGTCAATCTTTCAGAGAATTAGGAGGAAACTGAAGGCAGCAGAGGCCAAAAAGAAAAACAAAACGAGCATGCATTTGTAGGTAGATGGCTGTAACTATGGCGGAGCAGGCAGAAGACGAGAAGGTCTTTAAGTTCCTTTGCCACAATCAAGGCAACACGATGACAGATGGACAGAGTGATGATCAGCAGTGCTGACAGGACATCACAGACTGTTTCACAGACGATGAGCTGGACTTCCAAGAAGCTTCTTTACACTGAGGTCATCTTAATGCCTTCATGCCAGAACAGAATACGATGATCTCAGTCCAGACACACTCAAAGAAAAGCAGCTCAGGACAGACCGATGCATCCATGCAGCAGCATGCAGTCGACCGGCTCTGCTGCTTTCAGCCGTTTTACCTTTCTCCTCTTCTGACAGCTCCTGTATAGGATCCAGCTTAAGAGCAGAGACTGGCTCTTCTAATTGGACACCACATGAGGTCAACAGTCATTGGAGGTCAGGGAGTCACATAGAATGGGCATTAAAGAGGAGGACGATAACGTGGGGACAGCACTGCTTTTATAGGAGTGTTCTGTCAGAAACAGCATCAGGTAAATCCTTCATGCACAGGAGCACATGCTCAGCCTCTCTGGGAGTGACAATGTCTGAAAGTTCTAATTCTCTTCTACTTACCGAGTACAACTCTCTTTTGTTTAGGCTCCGGTGCTGGTGCACTCACAATGACTGGAAAACAGAGGAAGACACACACATTAGGATGAATGGACTTGCTCTTATATAGCGCTTTACTACTCATCAGAGTACTCAAAGTGCTTATACAACAATTGCTTCCATTCAACCATACGCTCACACATTCTCACTCTGGGGCGGACGGAAGCGTGGCTGCCAATCCGCGCCTACGGCCCCTCCGACCACCACTAACATTCACACGCATTCATACACCAGTGAAGAGCACTGGAGGCAAGTTGGGTTAAGTGTCTTGCCCAAGGACACAACAGCACATGACTAGGCGAGAGCGGGAATCGAACCGCCGACCCTTCGATCATTGGACGACCCACTCTACCACCTGATCCACAGCCACCCCATCCGCCCAGGATCATAAAACCAGTTTCCTTCAATGGTAACAGACAGAGAAAGTACAGAGGATCCTAATGCTGCACATCACTCACAGATCTGTTGTTTTATATTTTATGAGCACACATCGATCAGGCGTAACACTACGAGCACCTGTCTAACACTGTGCTGGTCCCTGAACCATCGAGGCCTGGACTCCGTCAGACCCCTGAAGGTGTGCTGTGGCATCTGGCACCAAGATGTTAGCAGCAGATCCTTCAAGTCCTGGAAGCTGTGAGGTGGGCATCTGTACATGTCAAAGTAAGGTCCACACAGATGGTAGGAGCCAAGGTTTCCCAGCAGAACATTGGCCAAAGCATCACACTGCCTCTGTCAGACACACCCGGTCATCCACGTGAGGTAAAGGAAAACATGATCCATCAGACCAGGCCACCTCTTCCATTCCTCCATGGTCCATTCTCATGTTTGTGTGTCCATTGTTGGTCTTTCTGTGGTGCACAGGGATCAGCATGGACACCCTGACTGACCCATAAACAAACTGTGATGCTCTGTGTATTCTGACACCTTTCTATCAGAACCAGCGGTAACTTCTTCAGCAGTCTGAACAGTAACTCGTCTGTTGGATCAGACCTCTTGGACCAGCCTTCCTCCCCCACATGCATCAGTGATTCTTGGCCGTTCATGACCCTACTGCTGGTTCACCACTGTTCCATCCTTGGACCACTTCTGACAGATGCTGACCAATGCAGATCAGGAGTACTGAACAATAGCTGCAGTTCTGGAGATGCTCTGATCCAGTCGCTCAATTCCTTGCCCATTTTCCTGCTTCTAACATCACCTTTGAAGACAAAACATTCATTTTCTCCCTGATATGTCCAGCCCACTACCAGGTGCTGTGATGAACAGACAATCAGTGTTGTTCACGTCACCTGTCACCATCAGAATGTTACGCCTGATCGGTTTATAAACACATTTACAACATTCATCTGAACACCTTGAACATTTACTGTGCATGTGATCAGTCTTCTCCAAATTCTTTCCTCACTTTATTGTCTATTAGGTCAGACTGTAAGGAATAGAGTTATGAAGCAGCAGTCAGCTGGTAGCAGCTGGCAAATAACTGCTGACAGGGTGATCTGGACTCCAAAGTGGAAGCTCTGTTTACTAGCTGTAAGTTAAGAAGCTTTAAGATCCACTTCTGTGCACACCTCACGTACAAAATCTAAACAGAAGACTGATCTATTTCTACGTTTGCAGCGTTGATCTCCTGGAGGCAGAGGCGACTCTGACATGCCACGTGCCTGGTGTCGTCGTTTTTATTGATTACGGAGGAAACAGGGATGCAGCAGCTCCTCCACATTCAGAAACAGGACGATCATCAGAGAAGGAGTTCATACATACCTGGTGATTCCACTACTTTGGGGGGTGGATGTGTGGAAATCGTCCTCATCTGTGGCAGAATAAAATGCCACTTATTTATTATATCCCGTAGACAAGGCAAAAAAAAAGATTGTAAGGTTTTCTCAGCTAAACTACCTTCTCCTTTGGAAACACAACCTCATAAGAGACGACCAAAATCCATTCACAGCTTATCTAAAAATGTGGAGCTATTACAGGAAAGGCATTAGCAGCTTCCTGTCAGTACAGTATCATCAGACGTTAGCAGCAAATACAGGACATCCTGAACAAGAGCTGACCCTCCGCTTCCCTTCCTGTCCTGACCTAGTAGCTCTGGTGTGGATGCTTGCTAACCTGCTCCCTCTGAGCCCTGATGGTCTGCTCCTTCTCCTGCAGCCTCCTGCTCATCTCCTGCTGCATCTTCTGGCTGCGCTCCTGCTGCTCCGACAACGACGACTGCACCCTGCTCAGTTCATTCAGCCACTAGAGGCAACAGAAGGAGGAGGAATTTTACGACTGTTATTTTTAAATCAAAAGCTTCATGAACACAGCATTTACAGAGGGGGGGGGGGGGCAAACATGAGGCCCGCGGGCCAAAACCGGCCCTCCAGAGGGTCCAATTGGTCCGTAGACGACTTTGTAAAGTGTTAAAACTACAGAGAAGACATTCAATGCAGATTGTAAAGTTGTCATAAAGTTGTAAGTTTAAAATAATTTCTAGACCATGACAAGTTGTTTTGATCATAAAGTAAAATATGAGATTGCTGATTGTTCTTTTGTTTCCCATTTTTGGAATGTTTTGTCTTGTTTTTGTTTATTTCGTCTGACTTTTGTCTCATGTTTTTGTCGTTTTGTGTTTCCTTCTTGTCTCTCGCGTTTTTTGTCGTATTTTTATCATTTTGTGTTTCGCTTTATTTGTTGTTTTTTATCTAATTTTTGTTGTTTTGTGTCTTTTTTTGCCTTGTTTGTCCATTTTTTGTTGCTTTGTGTCTCGTTTTTGGAATGTTTTGTCTTGTTTTTGTTTATTTCGACTGACTTTTGTCATTTGTCTCATGTTTTTGTCGTTTTGTGTTTCCTTTCTGTCACACTTGTGTCTTTTATTCTTTTTTTTATCATTTTGTGTTTCGCTGTATACATTTTTTGTCTCATTTTTGTTGTGTGTTGTCTTTTTTGCCTTGTTTGTCCATTTTTTGTCCTGTTTTTGTCGGTTTTTTGTCTTTTTTGTCTGACTTTTGTCGTTTTATGATCAAGTAAAATCTCATTCAGTTCCAGGTGACTAAATGTTGTGTTTCTTTGTAGACACTCTGATCTGGAAGTTGTGATGTCGAAATGACAAACTGACGCTGAATGCTGCTGAAATTTAATTTAATTTTATTCATAAATTTCAGGTTGTTCCTGATGTTCTGTAAAAACATAATTCCTTAAATGTGAACATTTTCAGAGCACATCATTTTTGCACTAAAACAAAAGAAAAATGTGTAGTTGTGGTTACTTATCGGTTACTATGCTGTGGTTTAACAGGTCACTGGAGATCAAACTGGACTGAATGCTGAACCTGAACTACCCCTTGACATCCTGCTTTAATGAACTCTAAAACGTACCTGATTCTTCTCAGACTCGTGCTGAGCGTTAATGTCTTGCAGTCTGGATTCCCATTTTTTATCCTAAGAGAGAACGTTGTGAGTATTTTAGGCTGAACTTAAAATCACATCAGGTTCTACAACACGACCTCCCCTCTTCATATTTACCTGTTTCTTTATTTGGTGTTCCAGCTTCTGGATGGCTTGTATCTGCATCTCTTTGTAGATGTCCACATCTCTCTCTGGCTGCGGCTGCACAGGACTGACGGATTTTTCCTGCTTGGCTGTTTGATTCTGATTCACTTCCTATAAATAGTAAAAGGTGTGAGTAAAAACATGCTGAAGCTCAAATGAAGGGACTATAAAAGAGATCCCAAAATTCTGTTCTTACATTAAGAGCCTGAATGTTTCGGTTGTAAAGAAACTCCATTTCCTTGCGCATGCCGTCCCTGCTGTCTTCTATCTTCCTGTCCATGCGAGCCATCTCCTCAGCCTTAAAACGATCCAGTTCTCTCAGCAGGTCTTTGTGCATGGACTGCTGCTCTTTTTCCTGGAATCACAAAACGAGCTTCAGGAGCGGCAACAAAACAGAAAATAACTGGAGTTCTAAAGCGTTTTTAATCTGTCATCTGCAACTGCACTTAAAGTAGGTCAAGATGAAGCAGCAGCACAGCAGGAGTCTGTTTTATAAACATGTTGGTCAGGGGACCAGAAACCTTTGTCTAACATTTAGAATCAGGTGGAAAGTCATAAAAAGACATTATAGCAGATCAGTAGGTTCACTTTGTCTAAATAAGGATGTCTAGTGTGAACTTTTTCAACAACTGGAGAGACGACACTGTGTGCACTATTAATTAGTGCTATTAATTATATGTACACCCCCTGTCAAAGGTTTTAGGACACTTTCTCATTCAAATAAAGTAGAACCTGTCCTACAACTTTTGACAGGGGGTGTATCTACCAAATGTGGTACACATATGCAGCACATCAGGCTGAAGAAAAAAGTCAGTGACAGCCACATTCCAAACCCAACAGGAAGTGAGCTATTTTGCGTTGAATGTCAGATTTTGCCCATTTTTCATGTTTTTCTAGAGTGAACTCCTCCTAGGGGGAAACTCCAATTCACCTCAAATTGGGCCAGTACATACAGGAGGCCTTAATGATCCAAAGTTATTAAAATCTTTTTCCAAAGTCAAAGGGCGTGTCCGTGGCGGCCTCTGGAATTTTGATCCTTCACCATGAAATTTCAAATGCTGTGTAAATGTCCTGAACATGCTCCAATCTGCCTGAAACTTTACATGTATGATCAGAGTCCTGCCCTGATCACATCCATATGATGAAATAAAAGTTGTAGGACAGGTTCTACTTTATTTGAATGAGACAGTGTCCTAAAACTTTTGACAGAGGGTGTTTTCTATACAGGTGAAAATCACTTTTCTGCTGCTGTCCTGGTTTAATTATTTGTCATAATCTGAACTCTTCTTATGGCTCTGATGGTGATGCATGTGACTGTGTTGTAACTAAACCATTAAGTGAATAATAAAAACCACCTTGATGCTTCGTCATCCTACCTGAGCTACTTTAGCCGCTAACGCCTGCTGCTGCTGAACGATCTGCTCCTTCAGACCACTGATCTCCAGCTTCAGACTGTCCATCTGAGATTTCTTCTCACTGTCAGACCGCAGCTCTGGAAGCACACAGCAAGAACAAAAAAAAAGATTATTTGACATTTCATTGCTCCTACAGGTCCTTCTCCTGATGCCAGAAGTTCAGCTTTTATCACCATGAATCAAACCCTCCACGCCTCTCTCTTCTCAGCTTAGTTTACGTCTGATTGACTTACGGACGTCGTATTCGTCAGGATGCCGGCGCTGCATGTGATTCTGGAGAAATGAGGAATTGAGGAAGGTTTTATCACAATGTGGACACTGAAGAAAGACAAGAAAAATATGAAGAAATTAAAAATTATTCTAAAAAACAAACATGCCTTTCATACCCATCTGTGTGTTTTGGGCTTCAGAGGATTAAAAGGTTATTCAGTTATAAACAGTTACCAGTGAAACACATACTGCAGTGTTTTAACTGTCTGCTGTTTTGCAGGTCGTCCCTAAAGTCTGGACACAGAGAAAATCTTATTATTTTGCCTCTGCAGATTAAATATGGTCATTAAATTAAATACAAGCTTGATTAATTATCAAATATATATTAAATTCAAGACATTAAAAATGAGTTTATTGAATAAAATGTTATTAAAAATGGAATTTATTCAAAATATGTATTTTTTCCTATGTGTGTCCAGACTTTAGGGACACTCTGTATTTTTGTGTTTGAGTTTCTGAATTAACTTGATGCTCCATGCAGGGCATTTAAACATTTTAAAAAGGAACAAAACATTTTTAATGTGACCAAAATATCACATTGCATATTAATATAGTCTGTGTATTAATGACAGATAACACAAGATGCTGATAATTCCAGAGATTCAAAGTGTTGTAGATCAAACTGTTGAAGCAGGTTACAGTTTCAGACTGAGCTCAGCTTCATTTCCCTCCAATCAGACGTGTTTCCTCAGACAGATAGCGTGAGTGATGCTGATTCGCTCCCTAAGGCAGACATCGCCACACTCCAGCTCACTGACACCAGCCAAACGGAATACATGTTGCCTGTTCCTCACATCATACGCTGCATTTAACACCGCCACTCTCTGTGCCTGTGACTTCATTTAACATCAAACCGACTGATTCTGACGTCCTGCTGCACCGTATGACAGCAAACATTCAAAAACAGCCACACGTCATGGAGAGGTGAGGCTCTACAACGTGCTGCAATCACATTACCAGCTTTTAATAACCGTGAAAAGTGTTAGTGAAATTAAATTAGCGTTCATAGAAAGCTCTGTGTGTTTCTGTGGAGCTACAGCAAACACCAAAGGTCCTTGAAGGACGTGAACACATGGCCTTTCTATCAATTATTGAACCCGCTCTGTTAGCTGAGCTCCTAGTGCACACCTAGCAACCACACGCTGTCATGACACACTATATGTGTTGCCGTGGCAACCGCTTGGCCAGGTCAGCAGCAGCCGTACACTTGAGAGATTTTTGATTTGTGCTATAAATAGCCTGATGGTGAACGAGCTGTGGGACCTGGCAGAGACAGAAAAATAAAGCAGCGGATTCTGAGGAACGTCTTCAGGGGAGGAGGGAGTCACACTGATTATTGCTCTATCCTTTTTGTAAGTGGATTTAAAAAAAAGACTAATTGCCACAAATTGACACCATCTGTTCTGCAGCTCTAAATCCTTTTCTTCCCGTCTGAAAACAAGGCTGATTACACTGATAGCACGCAGGTTTTACATCCAGAACAACTGTTTCTGCAGAAATCCTTCCCTTTTTCCCTCCAACGTGAGACGCACAAAGCTGGAGCTGTGAATAGACCTCAGGAACAATGACAGAGGGGCCTGAGGAGAGAGGGGGTGGGGTGGCAGAGCTCTGTATGTGAAATGTAAATGGTAGCGACCCCCCCCCCCCACGAAGCAGCATTTATCCTGTCAGCAGTACCTTCTGGCTGCTGATGATCCGTGGTGCGAGCAGGGACTGCTGGGTGCGAATAACCTTCTTCCGCTGCTTGAGCTCGGCGGTCAGCGCCTTCATCTTCTCCTCCTGCTTCTTCTGCTGAGCCAGCAGCTTCTCCCGCTCCCCGCCGGCGGCCGACAGCCTCTCCTCGGCCGCCCGCAGGTTGACGGTGAGGAACTCCTGGCAGTGGAGGAGCCACTCCACGGTGAGCTGGGCCAGCTGCAGGAGCTTGACCAGAGCCGGGTCCACGGGGTTCTGGCAGCGCTGGCACCGCTCCCCGTCCAGGCTGCAGAACGTCACGGTGCCGATGTGCTCCTGGAGGGCGTCCACGTCCAGCTGGCTCACCACCAGGTCGATGTCCACCGCATTGATCCGCCGCCAGTCCACGCTCTCCCGGCGGGGACGGAACTTGAACGGGAGAACGGCGGAGGCTCCGCTGGATGGAGTCATACCTGACGCAGCGTGTCCGTTAGCAGACTGCTGGCTGAGCGGGGAGTTCAGGAGGGAGGGGATCCCTGCTGACGAGTGGGTCCCCTGGGTGTCACTGGTGTAGGGGTAGTAGACTCTGTCATGAAATGGCTGAAACAAAGAAGCGAAAGGGATCAATTCACATCAGCATCAGAGAGGTAAACACACAGACAGACAGACAGACAGCAGGAAGGCATGAAGCAGCAGATTCCACCACAGCACATCCAGCCTCCATCTACCTCTGCCGCAGCCGTGCTCTCCTTACCATCCTCGGCTGATTCCGCCTTCACTCTCACACACAGATCGGCTGCTCTCCGGTTCCGCCTCCTCGCAGGCAGCGCTGGGCGTCCGCCACGTTACCATGGAGACGGAGACGAGCGTCCCTGGGGACAGAAGTGTTGAGAAAACACCGCAGACAATCAGTAAATGTGTCCCCGAGCTGAGCATGGCACAACACACAGGTTATGACAGGATAAAACCTCTCCTCGGTTCGTTCCCCTGACAACCACCTGAGCAGCAAAATGGTTCCCAGCTAACGGCAAATACCGCTAATCGGTCCGTATCACGTTTCCATGTCGGGGCAGGTTTTTTATCCTCCTCAACCTTAAACAATGGAGACAAGCTTGAACTTGTTCGAGCTACACTTAAGAAGTCTTTCCGGAGGCGACGTTAAAGTTCCAAACCTAAACCTTTCTCTAACAGTCCAGCAGCTAGCTAACAGACGAGTTTCAAACGCTCGTGCCTGCAGAGCTAACGGACATTTTTTCAGTGAACGTCTTGGGGCGAAAAAAAAACTTTAAAACAACCTAATTATACATCACTAACAACTATGAAAGTTAAATACTGAGTCGTACATTAAAGTATTCGACTAAAACCACTTACTGTTGAGGGTGTGTTGTTATTTTTCAGTCGTTAACGGAGTTTTCTACCGACGACACCCCAGGAGATTTGAGGGTGACGTAGCCGCTGGTCTCCACATTCCTCAGTCCGAATCCCCGAAGCAGGACAGGAAGTTACCGTTAAAGCAGGCAGAGCTTCCAGCGCGTACCTACAAAATAAAATGTTTCAATTTTTTCAGTATTTTCTGTTTTTGAAAGAAATGTTTTTTTTTGTGTTGCGAAATGACATTTTGAAAATATTATGCTATTTATATCTATACATTTTAAGTCTTCATCCTACTGCTCATGTGCACTAACTTTGTTTATATATTTATATTTTTGAGGATTTTAAATATATTTTATTACATTTTATTTGTATATAGCGTACAATTTTCTATTTTTTATCTATAGCTGGAAGTCACCAATCGAAATTTTGCTGTGTGGAAACACAATGACAATAAAGATTCTTGATTTATGTATTTTTTTATATTTGTTTGTCTTTATTTCTTTTTTCATATTATTATTTTATCTAATTTCCTCTTTTTTCTTCAGTCTTCCCATATCCACTCTTTGTTTCCTTTGTGCCTTCCATTTTCTTCCTAATATCTTTCCTTTTCCTTCTCTCCTTGTTTCTTAGCAGAGATTATTTTCCTTGCTTGCTAAATTCTTTGCATCTAAAGTTATATTTACTACATCTACACATTTTATTCTTCGTACTGGGTGTTTGTTTTTTTTTTTGCTTCTCCTACCACAATATTTACCTTTCTGACCACAGTATACTGTCAGTTTTCACTTCAAGTCTTTTAAAATCAATAGCGGCCTTATTCATCTTTAAATTAAATCATTTTAGTTGCATGAGGAAATCAAAAGAAACGGTTTGGGGGTACATTGAATAAATGAATAAATTAATGTTTTATTACGGACATGAGGGGGAAAGGCGCAAAAATATTCAAAACAACAACAAAAGAAAATAAAACACAACAAAACCCCACTTCGTAGTGATTTATGTACATAATTGCAAACAAAATGGAAAATAAGTAAACCAATTTTAATTATTCAGCACGTCAACGCCCTTCCTTCTTCCTGTCCCGTGTGAAAACCGCATTTTTCTACTGCTTTTTAAACTGTGATAGTCTGGATGCAATATTGACAGAGCAATAAAATATCTTATATAATATGTTTTTAGTCCAAGAATACACATGCAAACAGTTTTAATGTTTACATGACAGTTCTCTATTTGAGCAAAAAATAGCAAATCCTTTTACTTGTAAGTGGGAAAAATGGAAGCACATCTTCCATCAAAAGCATTTCAGGATTTTAAATGTACTTTTATAACAACAAAGCTATAGTCTGTTAAGATTTAATTGCCCTTTAAATGCGTTTACTCCACGTTCTGAAAAGTCGACCTTTATTTTGGAGGCAGTGCTCCTCGCTTCCTGTGTTATTGTGCTGATGTGACGCAGGTAGCGGGGAGGAGGGGGGAGGTTTAAACGGGGAGAAGGTAAACAGGGTGAAGGAGCTCTGGGGGAGCAGCAGGAAGAACTACAGTTAGAAATGAGTTTAAAACGCTGGAAGAGGAGCAGAAACCGGAACCAGCCGAGAACATGAGGCAGAAAAGGTTCGGAACATCTAAAGGAACATCGAAAGGAACATTTAGAGGAGAACCGACAGAGCGCCACCTGCTGGTTCACCTCAGAAACATTTGATCTCACTGGAGCTTTTCTTGCTTACTTTCTTGTTTTGCCATGAAAAGCTGTAATTTTCGAAGCTGAAAAGAAAAAAAAATGGATAAAGGACAGGGTGTGATTCTTTATTACCTTCCTGGCAGATTATTATGTTAAATGAAGGATTTGAATTCTTTTAAAAAGTTCTTGGACATGAAGGAAAGCGTTCTTCCTTAAAGACTCTGGATTTTTTAATTTATTTACTCAGTTTGATAAATGTAGAATAAATGTATCAGAATAAAAGGTGATTGAAAACTCAAGAAGTCTTTATTTCTCCTTTATCACTCCACCAAGGAACCCTAGTCTGTCTGTCTGTCTGTCTGTCAGCAGCATTACTCAAAAACAGACTAACAGATTTGAATGAAATTTTCAGGGAAGGTCAGGAATGACTCAAGGACCAAGTGATTAGATTTTGGCAGTGATGCAGCTTATAGACTGGATCCACGGATTGGTTAAAGCTTTCTGTATCATTGTGAGATAGCAACAAGGCGTCACTGTAACCATGACAACCAGTGAACACTAGACAAATAGAGGACGGACAGATGGACAGACAGAGAGAGAGAGAGAGAGAGAGAGAGACAGACAGACAGACAAAAAGGAGTGATATTTAACAAATATAAAACAAGGTTCTGGTTCAGTTGATTTCCAGTGCAGCAGCCTCGCTATGACCACCAGCAGAGGTCAGCAGAGATCTGGAATGAGCTGCTGCAGGTGTGGAGGAGTGCTGCTGTGAGAGGAGTGCTGTCAGAGGAGTGCTGCTGTCAGAGGAGTGCTGTCAGAGGAGTGCTGCAGGTGTGGAGGAGTGCTGCTGTCAGAGGAGTGCTGCTGTGATGGAGACGAGCTACAGGAGGCGACACACCCCTGGTTTAATGGAGAGCAGCTCAGCAGGGTGGATCACTGCTGGCATTCAAGGACCACGTTCTGACTGTTCTCCTGTTCAAGCACAGCATTAATTTAACATTCAGGACAGCGCTGGTGTCGGCGCAGCACTTAAAGTGAAACAAAGTGTGAAGTTGTGATGAGAGCATCTTCTTTTTTCTCTCTTTGTGTGTCGCTCACGCTGTCAGGAAACAACCTTCCACGTGCACATCCCGGCGTGTTGAACTCTCCATCAGACTCCCACCGCTGACGGAGGCCGACTGTGTGCCATTTCCCCGGCCAGTCCCCAGACAGCTTCAGTCGAGTCCTGATAAATAGAGATTTTAATTCCTCCGGACAGGACCTGTGACTGTCAGGATAGCCTGAGGCGACTCTGCTGTGTCCGGGTAAAGACAGGCAGCTCTCACCAGCCGCATCACAATGAGCCGGACAAGTTCAGCTGTAGGACAATACGATGCTAACTTTCCTTTTCCAGACGCTCACTGCAGCCTCTGGACCAGAGACTCATCTTAGTTCAGGTTCTACATCCAGCCCAGTTTGACCTCAAGTGAGCAGTAAAATCACAGCATAATAACCTAGAAATAAACACTCCTAATGGTTCCTTTGTTTTAGTGCAAAAATGTTCACATTTAAGGAATTATCTTTTTACAAAACATCATGAACAACCTGAAAACAAAAAAGAGATAAAAAGCTACAAAGCGACCACAAAAATGGACAGATGACACAAAAACAAGACACAAAGCAACAAAAGTGATACACAAAACAACAAATAAAGCAAAACAGAAAATGACAAAAAACACAAGCATGACAAAAAGGAAACACAAAACAACTAAAATAAGAAACAAACGACAAAAACATGAGACAAATGACAATTGTCAGACAAAAAAGAAAAAAAAACAAAAACAGGAGAAAATATTACAAAAACGAGACACAAACTGACAAAAGTGAGAAACAAAATGACAAAAACATGAGACAAACGACAAAAGTCAGACAATAAAACACAAAAACAAGACAAAATATTACAAAAATGAGACACAAACTGACAAAAACGAGACGCAAAATGCCTAAAAGTGAGACAAATGACACGAGACAAAACGAGACAAAAAATTTGACAGAAAAATTTACTAAGCCACAAAAGAATGGACAAACGACAAAAAAAAAGACACAAAACAACAAATGAAGCAAAACACAAAATAAAAATAAAACAAAAACACAAGTGAGACAAAAAAGAAACACAAAATGACAAAAACAAAAAGACAGAAAAGAAAAAAATGACAACAAGCAAAACAAGAGACAAAAATTGGAAAAAAAGTTACAGGGCGACAAAAAATGAGACAAATGACACAAAAAATGACAAAAACAAGACAAAATATTACAATAACCAGACACAAAACAACAAAAGAACAATCCAGTATTTTACTTTCTGATCCAAACAACTTGTCATGGTCTAGAAATGGTTTTAAATTTATAGTTTTACGAATTTACAATCTGCAGTTAATGTCTTCTCTGTAATTTTTACACTCTGAGGACTGGATTGGACCCTCTGGAGGACCACTTTTGGACCACGGGCCTCATGTTGGACACCCCCTGCTCTGGAACGTTTACTTTAAAATAAAATGCACACTTTTCTTCTGAGGGCTGGAGTCACACCAGGTGGAGGGAGAAGTTGTGGCGTTGCATTAGTCATGCAGTAAAAGGAGCAGGAGTGTGTGGAGGAAGAGCAGCGGACCTCTGAGATGAGTAAGCACAGCCCTACACTCAATTTACTGCCTGATTTATGAGTTCATTTCCTGCTCCAAGTTCTCAGCGGGGGTGAGGTGCTATATCTTTCCCACTATAGACAGCGGTGGCTCCACTTCCCAATCCCCACGGGACACACTCGCACCGCTGCAGGCCTTAGTGGGACTATAAATAATGGCTGCCCTAACAAGTACACACCGAACACGGAGAGGAGAAGATGCCCAAACATCTTTATTCATGAAGGGGCTTCTTATCTTCCCCTGCAGAGGACCAGATGGATGCATACTGAAGCTACTGTACGGCTCTCAGACCAGCATCTTGACGTATTTTTTGAATAATCGGATGACAGGAGGAGGCCTTAAAAAGTTTGTAGTAAAATATCAGTAAAAATATAATGAAAATAAAACAAAAATATAGTAAAAACACAGTAGAAATACGGTAAAAACATAGCAAAAATACAGCCAAAATACAGTAATAATATACTAAAAATACAACAAAAATATAGTAAAAAAACAAGTAAAATTGTCGTAAAAATATAGTTAAAATACAACAAAAATATAGTAAAAACACAGTAGAAATACGGTAAAAACAGAGCAAAAATACAGCAAAAAATACAGTAATAATATACTGAAAATACAACAAAAATATAGTAAAAAAAACAGTAAAATTGTCGTAAAAATATAGTTAAAATACAACAAAAATATAGTAAAAACACAGTAGAAATACGGCAAAAACATAGCAAAAATACAGAAACAATAGAGTATAAATATAACAAAAATATAGTAAAAAAAAACCTGTAAAAATACTGTAAAAAACATAGCACAAATACAGCAAAAATACAGTAAAAATACAGTAAAAATAGAGTATAAATATAACAAAAATATAGTAAAAAAACCAGTAAAAATGTCATAAAAATACAGCAAAAATATAGTAAAAATACAGTAAAAATATACTAAAAATACAACAAAATATAGTAAAAAAACAGTAAAATTGTCATAAAAACACGATAGAAATATTGTAAAAACAGAGCAAAAATACAGCCAAAATACAGTAATAACATACTAAAAATACAACAACAATATAGTAAAAAAACAGTAAAAAAGTCATAAAAATACAGCAAAAATATAGTAAAATACAGTAAAATATACTAAAAATACAACAAAATATAGTAAAAACAGTAAAAATGCCATAAAAATATAGTTAAAATACAACCAAAATATAGTAAAAAAACACAGTAGAAATACGGCAAAAACATAACAAAATACAGCAAAAATACAGAAAAAATACAGTAAAAATACTGTGAAAATATAGTTAAAATACAACAAAAATATAGTAAAAACACAGTAGAAATACGGTAAAAACATAGCAAAAATACAGCCAAAATACAGTAATAATATACTAAAAATACAACAAAAATATAGTAAAAAAACAAGTAAAATTGTCGTAAAAATATAGTTAAAATACAACAAAAATATAGTAAAAACACAGTAGAAATACGGTAAAAACAGAGCAAAAATACAGCAAAAAATACAGTAATAATATACTGAAAATACAACAAAAATATAGTAAAAAAAACAGTAAAATTGTCGTAAAAATATAGTTAAAATACAACAAAAATATAGTAAAAACACAGTAGAAATACGGCAAAAACATAGCAAAAATACAGAAACAATAGAGTATAAATATAACAAAAATATAGTAAAAAAAAACCTGTAAAAATACTGTAAAAAACATAGCACAAATACAGCAAAAATACAGTAAAAATACAGTAAAAATAGAGTATAAATATAACAAAATATAGTAAAAAACCAGTAAAAATGTCATAAAAATACAGCAAAAATATAGTAAAAATACAGTAAAATATACTAAAAATACAACAAAATATAGTAAAAAAACAGTAAAATTGTCATAAAAACACGATAGAAATATTGTAAAAACAGAGCAAAAATACAGCCAAAATACAGTAATAACATACTAAAAATACAACAACAATATAGTAAAAAAAACAGTAAAAAAGTCATAAAAATACAGCAAAAATATAGTAAAAATACAGTAAAAATATACTAAAAATACAACAAAATATAGTAAAAACAGTAAAAATGCCATAAAAATATAGTTAAAATACAACCAAAATATAGTAAAAAAACACAGTAGAAATACGGCAAAAACATAACAAAATACAGCAAAAATACAGAAAAAATACAGTAAAAATACTGTGAAAATATAGTTAAAATACAACAAAAATATAGTAAAAACACAGTAGAAATACGGTAAAAACATAGCAAAAATACAGCCAAAATACAGTAATAATATACTAAAAATACAACAAAAATATAGTAAAAAAACAAGTAAAATTGTCGTAAAAATATAGTTAAAATACAACAAAAATATAGTAAAAACACAGTAGAAATACGGTAAAAACAGAGCAAAAATACAGCAAAAAATACAGTAATAATATACTGAAAATACAACAAAAATATAGTAAAAAAAAACAGTAAAATTGTCGTAAAAATATAGTTAAAATACAACAAAAATATAGTAAAAACACAGTAGAAATACGGCAAAAACATAGCAAAAATACAGAAACAATAGAGTATAAATATAACAAAAATATAGTAAAAAAAAACCTGTAAAAATACTGTAAAAAACATAGCACAAATACAGCAAAAATACAGTAAAAATACAGTAAAAATAGAGTATAAATATAACAAAAATATAGTAAAAAAACAGTAAAAATGTCATAAAAATACAGCAAAAATATAGTAAAAATACAGTAAAAATATACTAAAAATACAACAAAATATAGTAAAAAAACAGTAAAATTGTCATAAAAACACGATAGAAATATTGTAAAAACAGAGCAAAAATACAGCCAAAATACAGTAATAACATACTAAAAATACAACAACAATATAGTAAAAAAAACAGTAAAAAAGTCATAAAAATACAGCAAAAATATAGTAAAAATACAGTAAAAATATACTAAAAATACAACAAAATATAGTAAA
The DNA here is from genome assembly GCF_021347895.1 of Acanthochromis polyacanthus. Lineage (NCBI taxonomy): Eukaryota > Metazoa > Chordata > Actinopteri > Pomacentridae > Acanthochromis > Acanthochromis polyacanthus. Next base: position 28,016,804 of record NC_067134.1, on the reverse strand, counting down.
AAAACAGTAAAATTGTCATAAAAACACGATAGAAATATTGTAAAAACAGAGCAAAAATACAGCCAAAATACAGTAATAACATACTAAAAATACAACAACAATATAGTAAAAAAAACAGTAAAAAAGTCATAAAAATACAGCAAAAATATAGTAAAAATACAGTAAAAATATACTAAAAATACAACAAAATATAGTAAAAACAGTAAAAATGTCATAAAAATATAGTTAAAATACAACCAAAATATAGTAAAAAACACAGTAGAAATACGGCAAAAACATAACAAAATACAGCAAAAATACAGAAAAAATACAGTAAAAATACTGTGAAAATATAGTTAAAATACAACAAAAATATAGTAAAAAACGCAGTAAAATGTAAAAATACAGGAAAAATATCGTAAAATTATAGTAAAAATATAGTTAAAATAAAACAAAAATATAGTGAAAACAGTAAAAATGTCATAAAAACACAATAGAAATATTGTAAAAACATAGCAAAAATACAGCCAAAATACAGTAATAATATACTACATATACAACAAAAATATAGTAAAAAACCAGTAAAATTGTTGTAAAAATATAGTTAAAATACAACAAAAATATAGTAAAAACACAGTAGAAATACGGCAAAAACATAGCAAAAATACAGCCAAAATACAGAAACAATAGAGTATAAATATAACAAAAATATAGTAAAAAAAAAACCCCAGTAAAAATACTGTAAAAACATAGCACAAATACAGAAAAAATACAGTAAAATATAACAAAAATATAGTAAAAAAAAAACAGTAAAAATGTCATAAAAATACAGCAAAAATATAGTAAAAACACAGTAAAAATACAACAAAATATAGTAAAATTACAGTAAAAATATACTAAAAATACAACAAAAATATAGTAAAAACACAGTAAAAATGTCGTAAAAATATAGTTAAAATACAACAAAAACATAGTAAAAACACAGTAGAAATACGGCAAAAACATAGCAAAAATACAGCAAAAATACAGAAAAAACACAGTAAAAATACTGTGAAAATATAGTTAAAATACAACAAAATATAGTAAAAACAGTAAAAATGTAAAAATACAGGAAAAATATAGCAAAATTACAGTAAAAATATAGTTAAAATATAACAAAATATAGTGAAAACAGTAAAAAATGTCGTAAAAACACAATAGAAATATTGTAGAAACATAGCAAAAACACAGTAAAAATACAGTGAAATATATAGTAACACTTATTATACTTTTACGAAATTTAATTAGATTTATTTCTGTACTTTTGCTATATTTTTGCTACATTTTTACTGGATTTTTTTCTATATTTTGAATAATTTTACTGGATTTTTTTTTACAGCATTTCCCTATATTTTCCTATATTTTTACTATACTTTTTCTATATTTTTATTGCATTTTTTCTATATTTTTTCTATCATTTTACTGTATTGTTACCACATTTTTCTATATTTTCTGCATTTTTGCTATAATTTATTATATTTTTTCTGTATTTTTACTGTATTTTTTCTATAATTATATTGTATTTTTACAAATTTTTTTCTCTATGTGTACCATATTTTACTGTGTTTTGTTACGCTACTGTTTTCGAATAATCGGATGACAGAAGGAGACCTTTACAGCTGGCTTTTCAGTCCGTGTGAGCGGCTATAATTCATAAATCAGAGAAATGCTTTCAAATATACTGACGTTTGTCTCTCAAAGCAGTTTGAGGAGAAGCAGCTTAACGGGAGAGCTGCAGAGTGAAAGGTTAGCACAGAGATTCAAAGAGTAACCTCCTCAAAGAGTGCTTTATGCAGGGAGGAAAACACTGCGATTTAAAATTTAAACCGCCCAAGCACAGAATTAAAAGTACGCAGTTCAGCTGGGCTCTTTATGGGGATGAAAAACACACAGAAAGGACAATTATTTAGTGTTTTCTCCTGAGGAACTGAGTGAAAACTGGGACAGGAATGTGCTGCTCTACATTCAAAACAGAAGTAGGAAGGTTTACATTACCGTTCAGAAGTTAGGGGTCAGCCAGACAGCTTCATATAGTCCATGAAAACTCTGAAAATACACCTAGAATAGTCATTTACCACGTTAACAATGTCTAGACTGGATTTATCACTCATTTAATGTTACCTTCATTGAAAAAAACAAAAACAAAAACGGCTTTTCTGTAAAAAATAAGGACATTTCTAAGTGACCCCAAACTTTTGAACAGGAGTGTCATAAAATACAGTAAAATACGGTAAAAATAGAGTAAAAAAAATCAGTAAAAATATAAAAACAGCAAAAATCCGATAAAAATATTGTAAAAAAAATAGTAAAAATATAGTAAAAAGACAACAAAATGTAGTAAAAAAACAGTAAAAAATCTTGCAAAAAATAGCAAAAATATAGTAAAATACTATATTTTATAATATTTTCATTGTATTTTTACTGTATTTTTGCTATATTTAAATTTTTTTCTATATTTTTACTGAATTTTTTCTATAATTTTACTGTATTTTTTCTATATTTTTTATATAATTTTACTGTATTTTTTGTATAATTTTACTGTATTTTTACTAAATCGTTTCTATATTTTTACTGTATTCTTTGTATGTTTTTCTATAATTTTACTGTATTTTTACAAAATCTTTTCTATAATTTTACTGTATTTTTACAAAATCTTTTCTGTATTTTTACTTTATTTTTTGTATATTTTTACTGTATTTTTTGTATAGGTTTACTGTATTTTTACTAAATCTTTTCTATATTTTTCTATATTTTTACTGTATTTTTACTGTATTTTTACTAAATCTTTTCTATATTTGTACCGTATTTCACTGTATTTTGTTACACTAATGTTGGAATATGTTAGCACATGAATAAAGGGGTGACTTTTCATTTAAAACATGAGACTGACTGGTGACCTCAAACTTTTGAACAGTCGTGTATATCTGACGTCAAAAGTGTTTGTCTGACGGCCTCAGACCTTTAGGGGCCAAAAATGGTGTTTGTGCCACTCAAGTACAAGATGAAGAAGAGTCCTAGATATCTGACCCTTTAGAGGGACCCTGTGTTTACTTTAAGACCTTTATTTTAGTGAATATTGCACGTTTAATCGAATGGAATCACCGCTTTAGCTCAGCGTACACAACGACTAGTTTGATAGAGAATGATGCTAATAGGTAGAAATGCCTGAAGGGCTGAACGTGACGCTGCAGGACGGATGCATTCAGTGGATAGAAGCTGATCTGACAGGCTTCTTGTGTTGGTTAGTCCTAGCTGATGTGGCTACATGGCAGTGCCAGCCCGCTGCCTTTCACACCACTGCCATCCAGACAAATGGAAGTGTCATCTCAGCAGCCCGAGCAGCTTGAAGCGAAGCAGCGATCCAGCCTGCCACTGCCCACCGCTTCTCATCTCAGACACTTTGTTGTCTATTTTGAACGAGGCAACCGCAGGGGTCACCAGTGGTGAATCAGCCTGGTGGGAAGGAGAGATGAAAGAGTGGTGCTGAGGGGAGGGGAGAGGGAGAGAAGCATCCCACCGCTTCCTTTCATTGTCCCCGATGAATGCTGCTCAGGTCAGAAAGAACCCCGGCACTGAAGGATTATATATAGCAGACAAATGACGAGGTTTGCACTGATTTCTTCTCATCCTCCCACCGAGCGAGGAGGCCTGAGCTCTTCAGGGCAAATCAGCCACCGCAGCAGGAGATCTTTGGACAGGAACAGGTAATGGAGATGGAATATATGTGGAGGGAGTGATGCATGATGAATGTGCTCATGGGTATTAAACTAAACTTATTGGAAGAGAGTATGTGCAGCATGAGCAGAAGCTGCACATTTCCTCCTCATCAGGTTCAGGAGTGAACGTCGTCCACATGACGGCCACTTAGAGCATGGAGGGGTTTAAATGAGCGGTTCAACAGCCACTCTTTAACATGCTCCTCCTGCCATTATTATACATGGAAGTAACGCTCACAACCTGTTAACATATTTACACAACTGTACAGGACTCGGCTGCACAGTGGAGTGGTGGTTAGCACTTTCGCCTTGCAGTTAGAAGGTCCAGAATTACAGAAAATGAGTCCAGAATGACATGAAATTTGTCCAAAATGACAAAAAAACGATACAAGGTGACATAAAACCTGTTGAAATCGCCAATAAAATTGTCCAAAATGACTCAAAATTTGTCCTAAATGACTTGAAAATTATCCATAATCACAGAAAATGAGTCCAGAACGACATGAAATGTGGCCTAAATGGCTCGAATATCATCCCAAAGACACAAAAATGATCCAACATGATGAGAGAAGATCCAAGCTGACATAAAACTTGTTGAAAATGACAAGAAAATTGTTCAAAATGACTCAGAAATTGTCCAGGTCAGTCTATAATTGAGGGACTTTTGGAGTCCATGCCATATATCTTGCATACATTTTTATTAAAAGTAAAAAAAAACAACTAATGTTTTTATGTTCATTATGATCAGGTCTTTATAAATTCCATCATTATTTATTTTAGAAACAATCACTTATTAATAAAAAATGACTGGATATCACTAAAATGTCAAATTTGACACAAAAAGTCCAACCATTACATGTTGACCCGTCTCCTAAACTACTAGAGCTTCTGGGAGAAAACATGCTTTTAGTCTTTTATTTCTGCTTGCAAAAGCAAAATATTTGAGCCAGAATTGCAGCAAACTGAGGGAACCAACAGTGCAAACTTTCAGCAACATTCTGGTGATGATCAGAACATTTCCAGCAACCATCACTCCTGTGTTCTAATGCTACGTTGTGTTAGCTAATGGTGTTCAAAGGCTCATTGATGATTAGAAAACCCTTGTGCAGTTATGTCAGCACATGGATAAAAGTGTGAGTTTAATGGAAAACAGGAAACTGTCTGTTTGACCCCAAACTTTTGGACAGTAGTGTCGGTAATAAAGTTCCCTTAAAAGTTAGTTCCTGCAAGTTTTGCCACAAACGCAATCTATTTTAAGGTAACAATAAGTCATTTTTTCACTCTCTGGCCAAGAATTAGAGGGAAAGGTTGATACCATTTGTCTGATCTGTCCGCAGTGTGTAGAAGGAGTCCAGATGTAATTAGCTTACCTTAGCATAAAGCTTACCTGGATCTGTGCAAAGTGAAAAACTCCAACCACCAGCAGCTTTAAACCTGTAAGGTTAGCAAAAACACATCCATCACTTCCATCACTCCTGTGTTCTAATGCTACATTGTGTTAGCTTAAAAGGCTAACTGATGATCAGAAAACCCTTGTGCAGTTATGTTAGCACATGGATAAAAGTGGGAGTTTACATAGAAACATGGAATTGAACGGATAATCCCAAACTTGTGAACGGTTTTGCTCTGTGTTGACGTTAACATCTTTAACTGATGAATCTTTTTCCCACCTCGTGTTCAGCTTCATGTGAATGAGGACAAAAATAGCAACGTGGACGCTCAGAACAGACAGAAACAGGATGAAATCTCATTTCCGTCACACAGTCGCAGCTCCAAACAGCTAAAACATCATCTTGAACTGATTTTAGCACTTCACCACTTCATTCCTCACCTGGTTTCTAAGCTGCAGAATTTAATCACAGTCTCCTCTTTGTGTTCACTCAGAGTGCTCGCGTCGCTTCTGTGTACAACAGGAGGGAGTGTTTAATTTAAACTACAGGATATAGATTGGATGTTTGTTCCAGACGTTCATGAAGTGAAGGTTTGAGCTCTGTGGATGCAGTGGAACACTCAGACTCAGTTTGAACCAGCAGCGGAAGTCTTCGTCGTCCTTTGTGTCGTCCTATTAGGGACTAAATGTTACTTCTGACAGTGTGAACAAACGAGGGACGAGCAGAAAGAGGGGAGCCGATAACTGCCGCTCTCTCTGAGCTATGGCAGCCTTCCAGTAGCGGCCTTCTTTGTATTCAGGGAGCAGCTCGTTCTCGTGTCAGCGCGGGACAAGAGAAGCACTTAACGTGACATTTAGAGATGCTCAGAGATTCTCTCTGGAGGCCAGGAGGGAGGGAGAAAAGAACCAATGATGTTATCGCAGACATGTGTTTTAAATGGCAGGAGGGGCGCTCTCCAAAGAGCTTCGGCCACAAAGATAAGAGAATAACCCGGCCTCTGGTCATGCACCTTCTGCACCGTTCTGGGGCTCACGTTAAGCTCCGTCTGAAATGGTTTCATCTCTTTTCTATCAGATATGATCTTCTCAGGCTTATAGAACAATCTTCTTAGATTGTACATTAGGGCTGCTGTTATCCTGAGAAGAATCCACACATGCACGGTGCATTTTAAACAGCCGGCCACAGGATGGGACACTCTGAGCTCCATGAGTGGGCGACTCTGAATCTCAACCAGATGGCTGAAACACACATCTTAACCGTGGATCAAAATCTCCTTTCCATTAATACCAGACTGAATATCTTTTATTGATGTGGGTTTATCCTGAAGGGACCTCCGCAACAAGACGGCATGAATATTTAACAGCTAAGAAAAGGTCAGTCTTCTAGCATGGAAGCTAAGATTGAACTAATCAATCATCATTTCTGTGTGAACTCTCTTTCAGTTAACCCTCCTGTTGTCTTCATTTACAGGCGCCCAAAAATATTGTTTCCTCGTCTGAAAAAAATACAAAAATTCCACAAGTTTCTGAAAATTTGCAAAACCTTCAGGAGGAAAATTCCAGTGATTCCAGAAATGATACACAAAACAATGAATAAAGCAAAACACAAAATGACTACAATGAGACAAAAAAGGAAACACAAAACAACAAAAACATGAGACAAATGATAAAACAAACAAACAGGACAGAAATGACAAAAGAAAACAAAAAACAACAAAAACAAGACATGACAAAAATGAGACAAAAAATAACAAAATGACACAAAAACAAGATACAAGATGACAAAAATGAGACACAAAATGACAAAAGAACAATCTAGTATTCTACTTTATGATCAAAACAACAAAAGTCTATCAAAAAATTAGACAAAAAACTTACAAAACAACAAAAAATAAACAAACAAGCGAGAATTCCTTACAAATGTCCCTTAAAAATGTTATTTTTTTAAAAATCCCCAAATTTGACAAGAAAATTCTTGTAAATATTTTCAAAAAAATGAATAAAATTCTTTAAAACAAAATCCTAAAAATATCTAAAGTGATTACATATCTATCAGTAAAACTTCTCATATTTTCTTTAAGAACATTCACATAAAAATCAACCAAAACCCAGTGAAATTTGCTGGATTTATTTTAACATTTCTTTTATTTTTACCAAAATGAGACACAAACCAGACACAAAATGACAAAAATGAGACAAAAATAACAAAAATGACACAAAAACAAGACACAAGATGACAAAAATGAGACAAAAATAACAAAAATGACACAAAAACAAGACACAAGATGACAAAAATGAGACAAGAATAACAAAAATGACACAAAAACAAGACACAAGATGACAAAAATGAGACAAAAATAACAAAAATGACACAAAAACAAGACACAAGATGACAAAAATGAGACAAGAATAACAAAAATGACACAAAAACAAGACACAAGATGACAAAAATGAGACAAAAATAACAAAAATGACACAAAAACAAGACACAAGATGACAAAAATGAGACAAAAATAACAAAAATGACACAAAAACAAGACACAAGATGACAAAAATGAGACAAAAATAACAAAAATGACACAAAAACAAGACACAAGATGACAAAAATGAGACACAAAGCGACAAAATCAAAACAGAAAATGATAAACATGAGACACAATACGACAAAAACAAGATAGAAAATGACAAAAATGAGACATAAAACGACAAAAAGAGACAAAACTACAAAGACGACATAAAATTAATTGGATTTTGGTTGATTTTTTTTTTTGTGAATGTTCTTTAAAAAAACATTTTTTCAACATTTCTTTTTTCCCACCAAAAAATGCTCAAAAATTTCCCAAAAATGTTGAAAATGTGAACATCAGAAGTTATTTTTTCCACATTTTCAAACTCGAAAACGGGTCAGCTTGACGACACGAGGGTTAAAACACGTTGCCGGTGGAAACGGAGGCTTTTGTCGTCCAGAGATGGCATCAAAAAAATACACAAACAAATCCAAGTAAATCCATAAATCCATAATGTTTTGCAATTCCAATGCGTCCCATCCATCTATCTAACAAATGCTTCTCTCCCCATGCCGTCTATGTAAGCATTTGTACTTTGTGCACAAAAACGCCGTGGTGTTTGATGAAGGCCTGGCCACTCTGACACAGCCTCCCTCCGATAAATCAGGCTGGAGTTAGATGTATGAAGATAGAGCTGCATAGTGATGAAGCTGCTGCAGAGTTTAGAAACAAGGTTAGCTATTCATCAGCAGACATCAACTTCCACCAGCTCCTTTTCCCCGTTCGACTCGACTCGTTCCTGCAGCCTCTCTGTTTTACGCTTCATCACAGCTTCAGACACCCTGTGCACTGCAAAAACTCACAATCTAACTAAGTCTGTTTGTCTTATTTTAGTTAAAACGTCTCATTCCACTGGATGTAAGATAAATTCACTGAACAAAGACATTTCAGCAGAAGGAGGGACTTATTTTAAGACAATGCATCTTAAATATGTTGTTAAGTCAAACAATCTTGAAATGATCTTGTTCTAACCCTGGTGTCGTCCTGCGGGTCACATTGACCAGTTTTAAAGTTTGAAAATGTGGGAAAAAAATGGATATTTTCACAGTGAAAACTTCTACATTTTTAATATTCTTGGGGAAATTTTTCAGCAGCAACCTCAAAGATTTAAAAGCTGAAAGAATAAAAAATTAACTCTAAACCAAAGCGAATTTAATGTTCCTAAAGAAAATATTAGAAGTTTCATTGATATATATGGGGGGCTGCACAGTGGAGTAGTGGTTTCACCTTCCAGCAAGAAGATCCCCGGTTCAAATCCTGGCTTTGCTGGGATCCTGTGACAGACTGGTGACCTGTCCAGGGTGTCCCCTGCCTTCACCAGAGTCAGCTGGGATAGACTCCAGCACCCCCCATGACCCTAGTGAGGATAAAGCGGTGTATAGAGGATGGATGGATGGATGGATGGATGATATATATGGAATCATTTTAGATATTTTTAGGATTTTTTTTGGAAAATTTTTTATTCATTTTTTGTGAATATTTACAATTTTCATTTTTTTTCAATTTTTATTTCTTGTCAAATTTGAGGATTTCAAAAATAATTAAGGGAAACTTTTAAGGAATTTTCTTCCTGAAGATTGAGAAAAATTTGTAAAAATTTGGGGATTTTTTTTGCAGAATTTTTGGATTTTTTTCAGACAAGGAAACAATATTTTTTGGTGCCCATAAATGAGGACAACTGGAGTGGTAAGACACCTAAGCTTGACAGTCCTGGTAAAATATAACTTAAAATAAGTTTTCCAGCTAATTTTAAGATCTCAATATTCTAAATATCATATCTTATTTCAAGAAATCTTTCCAAGCCATCTTTCACTTGTTCTATCGGCACATTTTTACACTTATTTCAAGGTAAAACGTCTTTGAAATAAGATTGTTTTTCTTGTTTTGAGAGGAGCATTTTTTCCAGTGTTTCTTAGAAATGGCCCCTAATGCAGCACAAACATCATGATAGCAATAATACCAATAGTTTTTCCGATATTATAGGAGCCTGAAACTGAAGGGAAAGGTGTCTGATCTGCAGTAATACCAGGTTCCGGTCTTGGAAGCACATTCTTTTTTATCGCTCTCATCATTTTCCATCATCGTGAACCGCTGCAGTTTACCAAATGCTCCCTTGCAGACACTTTTCCCCCCTCGCTACACCGCCTGCTCGTATTCAGTGTGTGTTTACTCGAGGAGGAATAATCCATTTGTACGTTTCTTGCCATCTCAGGGCTCTGTGAATATTGAAAGCTTTGATGTTTAGTTGTTTAAAACAGTCACCTAAGCAGCTTCAGAACCGACCAGAGCTTCTCCCTCTACGCTGCCCTCCTGTTTTCTGCAGCGGGTCTGGATTGCAACAATAAAGTGTCCTTTAGAAGCCTCTCGGGAAGGTGTTTTCTGGAGATAGCGACTTATTTCAATTCAAATGAAACACACAATGACTGAAACGAGAGAACACGACAAAAACAAGAGAGAAAATGACAAAAAGGAGATAGAAAATGACAAAAATGAAACACAAGATGACAAAAACAACAGAAAATGACAAAAATGAGACAGAAAATGACAAAAATTAGAGAAAATGACAAAAATGAGACAAAACGACAAAGACGAGACAAAAGATGATAAAAAAGAGAGAAAATGACAAGAACAAGACAGAAAATGATAAAAATGAGACACAAGACGACAAAAACGAGAGAAAAAAATGAGATACAAAATGACAAAGACGAGAGAAAAAAAAATGAGATACAAAATGACAAAGACGAGACAGAAAATGACAAGAACAAGACAGAAAATGACAAAAAGGAGATACAAGATGACAAATATGAGACAAGATGACAAATATGAGACACAAGATGACAAAAAAAGACAAAACCGAGACACAAAATGACAAAAATGAGACACAAAAAGACAAGAACGAGACACAAAACGACAAAAATGAAAGAAAACGACAAAAGCAAGACAGAAAATGACAAAAAGGAGCTACAAAATGACAACAATGAGAAACAAAATGACAAAAATGAGACACAAAATGACAAAAACGAGCCACCGAATGACCAAAACAAGACACCAAATGACAAAAATGAGACAAAAAATGACAAAAACAAGACAAAAAACGACAAAAACCAGACTCAGAATGACAAAAACCAGAAACAAAATGGTAAAAAGGAGACACAAATCGACTTAAAAGGTGAATGACCCGGTCCTGTACAGAGCTACATGGAATCCTAAAAGCTGTTTCTGACCGCACAGTGCCACAGCTATCGATGGAAGAACTGAAGGGATTTTGGTTATTATCAAAAGAATCATGGAAAACGTCTGATATCAACTCAGAAATTAAACTCTTATCAGCTGTTTTTGTTGCTATCATTATATTTGTGCAAACAAACGTACCTTCAGTGGTACCAGGCATTAAAATAAACAGGGGTGGTGTCATTATTTTCCCATGACTGTATCCATGTAATTTATTCTTGCTAAAGCTTCGAGTACCTTTGAACGCTGTGACATGAATCAAACCATGACCCACTGGCAGGAGAACACATGGCAGATTTGGCCAGACGTTAATTATTCCATCTTTGTGGCAAATATAACAAAGCATCCAGGTGGCAGGAAGAGACGCAGCGTGGAGAAAACAGAAGCAGGAACATGGAAGCAGACTGGGACGGTTTCCAGCCACCGTGTGTCCATGTAGTGTTCAGTCTTAAGCACCGCTGCTGTAAACTGGCTGTAAAATAGCAAACTGTTGACTGCCACAGTTACTGGGCTCAGGGCCCAGACTAGTTCCTGACTCAGCTCTAAAAGCACGGCTAACCTGGCACAGACTCACACCAGCTGGAAGGACGATTAGCTGCCATCATCAGCCGGGACCTCACAGTGAACCCATGAACTCCTGTCTGCACACAGGAAGTACAACGTCTGAATGGAGAAATATCAGAGAAGTCAATGTTGTCACCTCTTTTGTTGGAACAAAATGAACAAAACAAGACAAAAACGAGACAGAAAATGACAAAAATGAGACACAAAATGACACAAACAAAACCAAAATCAACAAAAAAGAGGCACAAAATGATAAAAATGAGACCGAAAACAACAAAAACAAAACAGAAGTTGAGAAAAACGAGACACAAAATAACAAAAACGACACAAAAACGGCAAAAACGAGAGAAAACAACAAAAACAAGACAGAAAATGACAAAAAGGGGACACAAAACAACAAAAGTGAGACCAAAAAAAATCACAAAAATGGTAAAAAAGAGAGAAAACAACAAAAACAAGACACGAAATGACACCAATGAGACACAAAATGACAAAAATGAGACACAAAATGACACCAATGAGACACAAAATGACAAAAACAAGAAACAAAATGACAAAAACAAGAAACAAAATGACAAAAACGAGACTGAAATCAACAAAAACGAGACACAAATTGACAAAACAAGACAAAATTGACAAAAATGAGACACAAAATTACACAAACAATACCAAAAGCGACAAAAAGAGGTACAAAATGATAAAAATGAGACCGAAAACAACAAAAACAAAGCACAAATTGACAAAAACGAGACACAAAATAACAAAAATGAGACACAAAATTACAAAAACGAAACAAAAACGACAGAAATGAGAGAAAACGACAAAAACAAGACAGAAAATGACAAAAACAGACAAAATGACAGAAAGGAGTCATAAAGCGACAGAAACAAGAAACAAAATGACAAAGATGAGACAGGAAATGACAAAAATGACACAAAGAAGGCAAAAACGAGACACAAAAACGACAAAAACAAGACAGAAAATGACAAAAATGGTTAAATGAACCAGGTCATGTACACCTAACTTACAAATAAAACACTTTAACCCTCATCTGTGAGACGTCAAACTGCTCTTAGTTCAGGTTCCAGTGAGCAGTAAAATCACAGCATAATAACCTAGAAAGAACCACACCTCCACATTATAATCACAGCTATCTGGAACTGAACAATCTTGTATTTTACTTTAGGTTTAGTTTTACAGGAGTTTTATTGAGGCTGAGTTCTGCTTTCTCCACCTTTAACCTCCAAATCAGACGCTAACTTGAAAGCACCATACAGTAATTATGGTCCAGTGTGCAGAGATTTCACACTTACTGGGTAACTTCATCACTGATTCCACTGCAGACGCTGTTCTCACTCGGTTTGTTGGGTTCTAGTGGTGCCTGAAGGCGAGTCGCATTCATAAAACAAGACAGTATATAATTAATTAGTCTGTGTTGCTGGCCCTGACACATTTTAAAGTAAGAAACACAAAATTGAAAACACCTTCATGCTCCACTTTTTCCTCTTTCTTATCTTTTTTTTTCTCTCTCTTCCCTGTTGGATAATTTTATTTTTCACTGTCTGCTCTTAATGAGAGAGATTCATTTAAAGAGATTCACTGAAAAACAGCGTCAGACCGGCTAATTTAGCAGCAGGCTTTAATGCACACACTCCCAAGGACAGAATAAATGTATTGTGCCAGATTTAAAAGGCAGCAAACAGGAAAATAATCTGATTTAGAATAAAAGAATAACAACATACGGAGGCCAAGACGTGACTAAACAATAAAACAGTAAATATGCTGTGATTAGCATTCGTTCTTTCTTTAGCAAACCTTTCAAACACTCATGCTTCAAAGTGACACCCGTAAGTAAAATCTGTTGATGTATGTGAAGGAAAATAAACCGTACGGAGCATTTGTGATTTCTATCTTTTGTTAGCGCTGCCTCTCCAACACGGCAGTAATGCTGGATCAAAAAGTTTAATTAGGTCAGTGTGTTCTGCAGATGACTGTGAATGATGTTTTTCTCTTTGAACTTAATTGTGCACAACACTTTTATCACCTTAAAAGCCTAATCCGTGCATGCAGCGAGGTGCTGTCGTTTCAAAAAGGCTCAGTAACTTCTCACAGCTGCTGTTCTGTACTTTGAAACTCATCTCGTTATTCTGAGCACGTGGGTCTAATCTCTTTGTCGTAAGTTCGTATTTTTTATGCTGAAAAATGGTGTCATTTCAGAGAGGAAGACGTTCAAATTTAGTATTTAATCGTTCTGCTAAAAAAGAATAGTCTAAATTGGAGATGCTCAGATAAATCTCTGGTGTGTACCACAAACAGTGAATCCTACATTTCCCATAATGCACCTCAGTATCTTTTGTTTCCTGTCAGACCCTCATCTTTAAAAATCTCCGATTTGCGTCACACATTTTTGGAGGTTCTCAGATTTGACAAAACTCTTCCCAGAGCCCCTGAAATGCATGTTCAATTGATATTTTTACTCCACTAAGGAATGCAGTAGAGTTATGTGACGATCGGTGTTGATCTGTCCGTCTGTCTGTCTGTCAGCTACATTTCTCAAAAACAGCCCAACGGATTTCGATGAAATTTTCAGGGAAGCTCAGAAATGACACAAGGACAAAGTGACTAGATTTTGGCAGTGATGCAGCTTATAGTCTGGATCCACGGATTTGTTCCAGATTTTTGCATCATTGCCAGATCGCGTCACAGTGTCACTGTAACCATGACAACCAGTGAACACTACATCAGCTGATTGTGATCCTACTACAAATCCACCTCTGAGGACTTATTCATCAGACATGACCCAAGGAACAACTGATTAAACTGTGGGGGTGTTTCTGAGTCCCATCAATTCCTGTCGCCCGCTACATATTTAAGTCACGTGATTTGGTATCCGTACATAAAGTACACATGCAGAACACGTCTGTGCTCAGTGCAGGTCATTTTGTTTGTGGGTACATCTATATTAAATGGACACATTCTATTTCTGATCATCAACAGCTAACTTTCTGACAATGCCATAGGAGTGAGCAGCCTTGGAGGAGGACTGCGCTCTGAGTGGTTTTCTATTTTAAATAATGAAGTGTACAGTCTCAAACAGGACTGTACAACAGCAGACCTTTATGCAGAAACATACAAAGTAACACAAAACACCAACTGTAATCCATTAAACACATCATAAAACTTCAAAAGACAGATCCTTTTCTAGTTCCACCAATAAGAAGTTTCATGTATCAACACTGTCTGTTCATGACTGATTAAGCCTGTGGTTCTTTTTCAGCTAATTCATTCGTTCTGTCAACTATAAAATATTGAAAGATAATTTCAAAGTGCCCATCACAGAATCCCACAGCCCAATATCAGATCCTCAAACTGCTCGCTTTGTCTGACCAACGAAGCAACCAAAACCCTCGAGTGTTACAGCTATAATGATCTAAAACAGAGAAGATTATTAACGCCTCACATTTGTGGCACACTTTTAATTTGAAACGGGACTTTTGCTGATAAAACTGATCTCTGCTCGCTACAGCTACGGAAACACAAGAGACAAACACTCAGCAATAAGCCAGGAAATTTAATTACACCACATATATCAGGAAAAAATAAATGCAGCAATCACAGAGGACCTCAAACAATAGCAAAATTAGGAAATAAAATCACATTTAGTGAGTTTGATATTTGCAGCAGAGACAGTTCTTTTAATGAAGCTTTCTGTTAAGAGCGACGTTTTGAGGTTCCATCTGCCAGCATTACCTCAGTGGATGATCCTGTTTTATGTCCGCATTATGCTGGAAAAACCTAAACCCAGTGTTTGCATTTTTGCATCTTAAAAAACACGCACAATTATTTACCAAATCTATTGATTATTGGTTTTATGTCAGAACTCGCTCACAGGAGACCTTTCATCTCCTTCTAGAAGAACCTGGACTTATTGATGAGAAAATCCAAAGATATTCATCATGCTGGTTAGATGTTATATTCATAGAAGAGTTTCAATAAAATGATCAAAACTTGAACCTCGCCTCGTTAAATCATCCCGACTCCTGTAGAAGCTGTTTGCATTTGACATTGGATGAATCTGTTCAATCATTTTCTTGCACAAAGTAAGATGACAAGATAAACACCACACTGTTCAAAAGTTTGGTGCCACTTATAAATGCCCTCGTTTTTGAAAGAAAAGCAGTTTTTTTTTAAAATGAAGACAACATTAAATGAATGATAAATCCAGTCTAGGCATTGCTAATGTGGTTAACAGCTATTCATGGGGAATGAGCGGCCTTGAAGGAGGACTGCACTCTGAGTGCTATTCTTGCTTCAGCTATTCTAGCTGGAAATGTTTAATGGAATATCTCCATAGGGGTACAGAGGAACATTTCCAGCAACCATCACTCCTGTGTTCTAATGCTACATTGTGTTAGCTAATGGTGATGAAAGGCTCATTGATGATTAGAAAACCCTTGTTCAGTTATGTTAGCACATGGATAAAAGTGGGAGTTTTCATGGAAAACATGGAATTGTCTGGATGACCTCAAACTTTTGAACGGTTTCCTCCATTTTCTGGGTTGCCAGAAAAAACAATTTTATAATTGAAGTCTTGTTTTCCTTCATTATTTCATTAGATTTGGACACAAAATCACTTGGTTTAGGCTTAAAGAAGGTCATGGTTTGGATTTAAATAGACATTTTCTCAAGATGATGTCAAACTTCTCAACCGTAGACTCATTACCGATGTTAACAGGTCTAATAAATTACCTTGCATGTTGAAAAATGACTCTAAAGGGTTTCTAGCAGGTTTGAACATGATGCTAATGGGTACTGACAAAGCAGCAGTATGTGCTGACCTGGAATGACATCAGGCTCACACAGGCCAAGGGTAAAGGAATAATAGTTAGAGGAAATGTAAATCTGGCACAAACTAACTACCTAAACCTCAACTATCCTTCTCCACCGGTGTTCATGTAAACTTACATTTAGATTTGTCAAAACCTCTATTTTATTAACAAAGGGAAAAATAGGGCACTTTAAAATGTATTTTCTCCTTCCCAACAGTATTATAAACCACTATCTACACTGTCAAATCTAAAATGGATTTACAAGTAGACTCCGGGAGTCTTGGTTGACCTTTTTGGGACAAGGGAACAAGATGGAAAGTTCAGGAATACTACTACATACTGCTATATACTAATACTGTAGGAGTTTATATTATAACAGACACCTGCTCTATTACTGCAGGATACTGAATGACTTCACTGAGCTGGAAGTTAGAGGGGGGAATATGGGAAACTACGCTCTGAAGCACTTTATTATATAACTGTGATTTATTTCAGAATTATTCTGGTACTTTGCTTGTACTGGAACACTATAAACTGCTAAGAATTATGCTGGGCGTAGTAAGCTGTTTTCTAGAATCACAATAGGTCAACTTGAACTCTATTAACAGAAGAGATTGTAAAAAATGCTCGATTCGCGCTCAGATTCATGAAAGCTTCTTTACAAAGAGACTAAAAGGCTTTTTTCATGTCAAAACACTCTGGACCAGATCCTAGCTTCATCTCTTTCAACACAGAAGCAGGAGAATAAGTCTTATTGTGCTCTTTAACGGTCTCACATGTTCCTAGAAGATGTCAAAGACGCTTCATTTCAACATGACTGCAGCATTTCTGGTTTATCTCTGTTCTAAACAGGAAGTTTCAGCGTCTGTAGCACTAAATGCGGCTAAATTACTTTCCATTCCAACTTCAGGAAGAAGACTCTCTCTGTATTTGTGATTGACAACACAGAGCAAAACACTGACAACATAAATGAGGACTTTCTGTTGCTTCTTCTGTTCTCTCTGTGGTCATATTGAAATATGACGAATGTTTCAGTAAAGGTTTTTGTCGACCTGATTGTTTGCTGCTGATATGCGTTAGTGCTGTCCTCAATAAAAGATGTTGAACACCGTAGTTATATCTAAAAAATAAAGTGTTAATGCTTAAATACAGCATATGTGGTTCAGTATAGGTTTTACCAAAGTACAACCATCAACATTTAATCCCAGTAACTCACCCAGTCCTTGTTAATGGTTCCAGTTCTGTCTGGAAGTTTCCACCATCTCTGACCTGTGGGCAAACAATCAAAGCTGAAGGTTTATTTCTGTTTTGAAATGGAAAATCAATCCAAATATAATTGACTGTTGAAAAAACATACAATATACACAACAAGCATCTTAAATGTGTATTTTATTGAATAATACTGATAACACTATTTAATCATGTTGTAAAATAACCTGCTGCTACAAACAACAGGAATTTGAGAAAAAATGACTTGACTCAAAGCTCCGACCGGTTCAGACCGGTTCAGACCGGTTCAGACCGGTTTGGACGACGACAACAAATGCAGCAGGAATCTGAACAAACGGCACAATTCAAAGCTCTGACTGGTTTGGACCAGTTCAGACCAGTTTGGACCGGTTCAGGCCGAGCTTGAAATGACTTTAACTTTCTGCTTCGAGCTCTTTCCATCTGATATTTTCAGTGAGATGAGAAAGGGGTGATGATGGACCTCCACGTCTTCAACGATTGCTTCAGTTTGCATTTTCTCTCTCTGCTATTACTGTCTTTGCTGATTTCAGATGGAGAGCGGCTTGATAATTATTTGAGATGCTGGATAAGAAGACGCCTGGTGAAGTTCTTCTTCATTCAACACGAATAGTTTTCCTATAAAACAGAATTTTCTTCAAATTGCAAGTTCGACTTTTTGAGGGCCGTCTACAGCCTGATTGCTTCAATCCACTTTTCTCACTGAAAAGAACCTGACAATGTTGTCATTACATTTTTATTCTGTCAAGGAACACAGTGGAATTATTTTACAATTGGCGCATGTTTGTCTGTCTGTCTGTTAGCAAAGTTACTCTAAAACAGACCAACGGATTTGGATGAAATTATCAGTGAAGAAGGACCAAGGACAGAAGGACCAAGTGATTAGATTTTGGCAGGGATGCAGCTCGTAGTCTGGATTTGTTAAAGATTTCTGTATCATTGCCAGATAGCGGCACGGCGTCAATGTAACCATGACAACAAGTGAACACTATTTGATCACATGATTATGATCCTACCACAAATCCACCGCTGAGGACTTAGTCAGAAATGATACAAATGGTAAATGGTCTGTATTTATATAGCGCTTTACTATACCTGCAAGGTACCCAAAGCACTTTACAAGACACATCACATTCACCCATTCACACACACATTCACACACACATTCACACACTGATGGCGGAAGCTGCCATGCAAGGCGCTAACCACGACCCCATCAGGAGCAATTCGGGGTTAGGTGTCTTGCTCAGGGACACCTCGAACACAACGGGGCGAGGATCGAACCGGCAACCCTTCGGTTGCAAGACGGCCACTCTACCCACTGAGCCATGCCGCCCCATATACAAGGTACAGCTGATTAAATTGTGGGGGTGTTTCTCATCAATTCCTACCGCCCGCAATATATTTAGGTCACTTGATCCGGTATCTGTACATAACGTACACATGCAGAACACATGCCTGTGCTCAGCGCAAAGTCATGTTGTTTGTGGGTACATCTATGTTGCTGTGATTTCTGATCATCAATAACTAATAAACAAATTCTTAAAAAGATGCTGCATTTCTGACAGTGACATGAGGGAATGAGCAGCCTTGGAGGAGGACTGTGCTCTCTGAGTGATTTTCTTGTTTTTATTGGAACTGCTGCAATAGGAGTCAAACCCTGACCAAAGTGCAAATTTGGTTTCTGTGAAGAAACAACAGAACAAAAAAATATGGCAATTTGACACCAAAAGTGTTCATTTTTAAAAAACAGCTTCTCATTTCCACTGGCAGGAATGTCCGGAGTACAACCAGATCAAATGTACAAGTCTAAGAGTCACATATGTGGCATGTTTTGCAGTAAAATTATATGGCGGTGTCTAAATGAATTAGAAAAAAAAGTCCTCGCCTTCATGTAGGGACAGAATAAAGACTGACGACTGAAATTATAGTAATTTTTCCTCTGACGTTCATTCAGCGGCTTGAATCAAGTTCTGCAGGAAGTGACATCCAGACTCTGTTGGAGGAGACGATAAACATCCATCAGTGCCGACAGTAAGGACAGGAAGGCTGATGTCCACGGAAGGACACATCACCGTCAGCCGTGTCCCCGAAGCTTCAATTACCTGCTAGAAAATGCAGATTGTATCACAGGCCTCGTCTCCAGCGGACAGTCCACCAATCTGGGCTATTCTCTGTCGAGCTGCCAAGGTGCACAGCATGGGCCAGCAGCTTCCTTTTCATGCAGGACCAAGTGGAGAGCGTGTCCCTTTTGATTAAGCGCTCTGGATGAGTTTGTGGTGGGAGCCCAGCGCTGGTTGGCGTGGTGCCTTCACTGCACTGCAGGTCTGTGGGCCTGCTGCTGGATCCCCGTGGAGGAGAGTTCACACGTCTTCAGTCACTGGAACCGCATGGAGTCGAGGCAAACGGCCACAGTTGTCAGTTCACTGAGCCCAGAGATGCTGTACGGCATCTAACGGTGCAGTTTACGATTAAAACGCTCAATCCTCCAAATGAAGAGAGTAAATTTTGGCCAAATGTGTGGAGCAAATGAGCACTGATGGCCAAGATACCGCTGCTTAATGCGCTCAGTTATCAGATGAAGGTCAGAAACGCTGCACAGCCTCTCTGAACTGCTTTCTAAAATATTTCAGATGGAAAAGTGCTGGAAAAACAATTTTTGAGAAAACGTACAGGATGTGTTGTTCAGAGGTGTCTATGTCAGACTGAAGTAGTCAAATACTGAACTAAAAAACTTATGACATGCGTCAGATTTGGATTTCTCTGAGGATTAATAACTTATCCATCCATCAACCTATCCATCCAACCATCCATCCATCCATCATCCATCCATTCATCCATCTCTCCATCAACCTATCCATCCATCCATTCATCAACCTATCCATCCAACCATCCATCCATCCATCATCCATCCATCCACCTATCCATCCATCCATCAATCCATTTACTCCTGACCCCTGAGTTTTCGCTTAAGAATGATTTTAACAATAAATCAGTCATTCCATCCATTCGGTCACGTACTTAATGAAGCAATAAACTGTTTCAGGTCTTGCATGCTGTTTGGCTTCTGGTTGCCTGAAGGAACAATGACTCAGACATGTACGGATCACACAGTAGGAACCTAACATACTGCAATTACTTTTAGCATCTTGGATTTCATATTTGCATCCTTTATAATACTTAAGAAACATGAATCTTAATTGCATTGCTTTCGTACATGTAAACTTGTCGCCCTCATTCATCGTGATTATCTTCCAGGCTTCATATGTGTCTTATTCTCATTTACATCTTATTCGATAACCTGCAGAACAAGCAGCAAGAGGCTAATACGCCGCCCGTCCAAAAAAAAACAGCCGCCTTCTGAGAAAACCACTGATCAGTGAGGCTGATCTGGAAAAAAGGCTTCAGTTTGCTATGGAGCATAAAGATTGGACTCTGGATCAATGGAAGAAGGTCATGTGGTCTGATGAGTCCAGATTTACCCTGTTCCACAGTGATGGGGGCATCCAGGGAAGAATCTGGGGTTGGTCAGGTTCACCAACGTTATGTTTCCAAAGAATGAAGTCAACTGATACATGAAGACACTGAATGACTAGGTCTTTCCATCAATGTCTTCCCTGATGGCATGGACATGTTCCAAGATGACGATGCCAGGATTCATGGGGCTCACATTGAGAATGAGTGGATCAGGGAGTATGAGTTGGATTGTCCTCCACAGAGTCCAGACCTCAGACCCACTGAGAACCTTTGGGATGTTCTGGAGAAGGCTTTGTCCGACTCTCCCATCAACTCTGCACAGGAATAAATGCACTGATAACCCACAGTGCTTTCTGTCGCCTTTTCTTCAATTTTTCTCATTTTTATCTTGTGCAGCAGTCTTACATTCCATTTGATTTTCTTAATAGCATCTCAGGCTGCTCATTTGCTTGAAAAACCCTGAAACTCTCAGCTTGCCAGAGGTCCCAAAACTTTTTTCACTGCTTCTCCGTATCATTTTCAAATCAATACTAATTCCGATAAATACAACCTACATACACATCTGCAGGCGTGTGTTGAAAATGAAAAAGACAAAAACAGATCAACAGAAATCCCCAAACCAATCCAATCACGGTTTCCAGGAAGCTCCGGTTCCATTACTGGGAGCCGTGTACAGTCGGCTGATTCAGCACTTCCCAGGGGTTATTTCTCATAAGGCCTGTGTGGAGCCCGTCAGGGACCTCGTAAATATCCCAGCCGCACAGCCAGAACAACACCAGCCTCGCTTCACGGCACAAGACACTAATGCACACTCTTTCTCCAATTTTAATCATCTGTAGAGGAAAGAGAATATCTTGCAAGAGGCCCTATAGACCAGTGGTGTCAAACTCATCTTAGTTCAGGTTACACGTTCAGCCCAATTTGATCTCCAGTGACCAGTAAAATCACTAAATGTTGTGTTCCTTTGTAGACACTCTGGAAGTTGTAATGTGGAAATGATAAACTGAGGCTGAATGTTGCTGAAATTTCATTTTCTTCACAAATTTCAGGTTGTTCATGATGTTTTGTAAAAAGATAATTCTTAAATGTGGACATCTTTGCACTAAAACAAAGCATAAATGTGGTTATTTATCGGTTAGTATTCTGTGGTTTTACTGGTCTGGATCACTGGAGATCAAACTGGGCTGAATGTGGAACCTGACACCCCTGTTGTCCACACACTGAAGACCAAACTCTTATCCAGATTAAGTGGGTGTCAGAGCAGAGGGGGTTCAGAGAGCATCCAGTCCTGAAAGAGGATTGAATCGAATACATACCAAAGTGCACCCAGGTTAAATCCCTTGATGGGAGCATCTTAGGCAAAATAACAAAAGCTTTTGATCAGCGCGGGCTTAAAGGAAATCCGTTACTGAGGGCTGAAATGCCTTCAGCTTCAGATCCACCAGGGTGGAGGAAAACCTACGTAGGACGATGACGGAGAGCACATTTCCCTCCACACACGACGCCAATTATCGACTGGACATGCTGGAATCTGTCCACGGTGCTGAAATGACTCGCCTGAGGATTTAACTCTTTCCTGCTTCCTGAGTGGAAACTTCAATTCTGTGTTCAAATTCACACTGTGGAGAACCGATTTCCAGCCTCACAACACATCAGAACATTGATTTCTATCGATCCCCTGCACACGCATAGCCCTTGTACTAATAGAAGTGGGTCATTAAAGCAATATTACAACTTTACCAGACAGTAAACGTCAAATCTGGGGCTCTAAAGTCAATTTGTGGTCACATATGTGCTGTAGAAATGATAGAAAATGAAATAAAAATGATCATTTAATCCCATTTCTGCCTGCAGCTCCTATATGAGTCTCGTTTATTTAATTCTAGCCATCAGTTTAAGCAGGACACTCACATAACAAGTGTGTGTGTGTGTGTGTGTGATTAGATGGCGCAGATGTAGATAAAGACAGCCAGACGAAACCGGAAGTTACGATGTGTGGTCTTCAAAATAAGAAGTAACAATTTGGAAATAAATTCATCAATCATCAAAGTTTACAATGAAATCTTATAAAAATACTGCAGTAAATTGTTAAAGTATCTTTGTGTATTAAAACTCATGGTTACAGATTTTATTTTTATTTTATTTTGTCCTAACATCACTAAGAATGTCAGCAATGTGAATTTACCCAGCAAGTTTAAATATTAAGCACAAGATCTTACCATTTTAAAGTTACCTGCAAAGTTTAAATATGGATTATTTTACCAGTTCAAGCGAAGTATGGCTGTTTTATTTAAAGTTTTTTTTGGGGAATACTGAATTGAAACCAAAAGGCATCAAGGGCCTCATATTAAACTAGTCTAATCAGAGTTCACCCCAATTATTTTTTAGCGAATTTCAAGGCGGTTTAAGCTGCAGAAATACAGAAAATTCAAGTTAAAGGCTAACTTTTAATCATGGCTTCACTTAGCTATCACATCCTGCTGTCATTGTGGACCTTGTTTATAATTTTTTTAACTCCCACCACTACAAAAATATTAATATGCCACAAATGAAGTGTACAAAAATGGGGAAAAAAATAAATAAGTAACAAATTCAAAAAAATACAGTGAAAAAAGCTTATAGCCCCAGAAATACTGCCTACCCCAGCTTTAACCATAACCCACAGATAAATATAAAAGAAGCGCAACACATTTTTGTCATTTAATTGAAAAACTTTGCTTATTTATTAAATATTTCTATTTGATAAAATGCAATTAATCACAATTAATTAATTACAAGCCCTCTAATTAATTACATATATTTATTTAAATCACATTCCACCATGACAAAAGTTAAAAAATGTCACAGATGAAGTGTACAAAATAATAATAAAAAAAAATGAATTAAGTGATCAACAAGTGCAATAAAAATACTGTGAAAAAGCTTTTCACTGCATACTCCAGTTTTAAATGTCACAATGTGGGCTCTAAAGTGTTTTATTTTGAAAGTCCTGCCCGGTAATCCTCCCGTTATTCGGTGCAACTTGACGCCGGTGCTCCGGGATCAGACACCGAGCAGCAGTTTGCAGGACAGCCGAGCCAGAACGCTCCTGAGGCGGGGATGTGTGTCTTCGTGCTGGTGTCTGTGAAGGAGAGAAGCGGAGAGGCATCTGGACCAGCAGTGACCAGAATGTTCCAGAGTCTGTGAAGAACCTCTGAAGAACCTCTGAAGGTCCAAGAATTAGTTTGGAAGTGGAGCGGTTCCGCTGCAGGACGAGGCCGCCCGGAGCCGGACATGTTCAGACCCGCCGCTGCTGGGACTCCGGCTCTGTGAGCACCAGGAGCTCCGAGCGCAGGATGAGAAGCGGGGGAGAAGAACTGGACTCGGAGCCGTGATTTTCAGTTCGCCACCATGGAGGAGAAGTTCAACCGACTCATCTTCATCCCCGTCGCCGCGGTGCTCTTCCTCATGATCGGGTACCAGTACGTGTGTCCGGCGGACAGCAACACCTGCTACTTCAGGACCGACGACCAGGGGCTCTTCCAGCGGCACTCGTCCGGCTTCGAGTCACTTTACCCGGAGCCGGACGCGGACGAGGACCTGCCCTCCAAGATCACGTCCCGGTTCAACTTCACGGAGCGGGACCTGGACCGGCACGTCGACTTCCACATCCGCGGGGAGGATGTGATGGTGTTCCTGCACATCCAGAAGACCGGCGGGACCACGTTCGGCCGCCACCTGGTCAAGAACATCCAGCTGGAGCAGCCCTGCGACTGCATGCCCGGCCAGAGGAAGTGCACCTGCCACCGGCCCGGGAAAGCAGAGTCGTGGCTCTTCTCCCGGTTCTCCACCGGCTGGAGCTGCGGGCTGCACGCGGACTGGACCGAGCTCACGAGCTGCGTGCCGGTGGTGATGAACAAGAGGGACAAGAAGAGCGCGCCAAAGAGCAAAAGGTGAGAAGAGGGGCTTTCATTCATTCATCCACTGATTCACGCGTTCATAGTCTGTTTATCAGCACCTTTCTGGATTCGCTAAAGTTTTTCAATCAGTAACTTTATATTCATGCGTTTCCAATCATGTATTAGGATGAATGAATGAATCAGTGAATGAATTATTCACCATCACCCAGCTGATTCCACTTATTCTGCTCATTTCTTTGTCAGTTGTGAATGAATGAATGATTTCAAGCCATCATTGACTCATTCATTCTAATAAGTCAACAGATTCAAAATGAGTTGAAAGTGAATGAATGAATGAATGAATCAGTTATGAAGGAATTCACTCATTCAATAATTGATATACAAAATAATTTCCTTTATTTTGCTCATTCCTTTGTCATTTTTTGAATGAATGAATGAATGAATGATGTGAGACTATATCCCACCCATTCACTTCCAAAGCTTCCTTTCCCCTCACTGACTTCATTTTTTTTAACATGAAGCCATCATTCACTCATTCATTTCAGTGAGTTAATAGGTAAAAAAAAGTTTGAAATGAATGAATGAATGAGTCAGTTATAAAGTAACTAGCTCAATAAGTGATACAGAAACTCGCCTAATGTCACCACTAGGCCTTTTTTCACATGAAGCCATCATTCACTCATTCATTTCAATAGTTAACTGGTTCAAAATGAGTTTAAAGCGAATGGATGAATGAATGAATGAGTTATCCACCAATGTACTCAATAATTGAAATAGAAACAGATTTCCATCATTGTGGTAATTTCTTTGTCATCATTTGTGAGTTCATGAATGAATGAATGAATGTGTGACTAACCCATTCATTCACTCACAAAACTTATCTTTTCTCACCGACGAGTGTTTTTGACATGAGGCCATCATTCACTCATTCAGTTCAATACGTCAACAGGTTAAAATACACTGAGTTTAAACTGAATGAATGAATGAATCAGTTATTAAGTAACTACATCAATAACTGACATAAAAATTTCCCTTAATGTCTTTGCTGAGTGAACGAGTGATTGATTAAATCAGCATTCAGTGATTTGAGACTATAATTCAGTCATTCACTCGGTAACGACCCTATTTATTGATTAACAGGATTTCTCACTGACTCATTTTTTACATAAAGCCATTATTCACTCATTCATTTCAGCAAATTAATGGGTAGAAATGCCTTTGAAGTGAATGAATGAATGAATGAATGAATGAATGGAAAGATGACACAGAAGCATCTCACTCATTCACGCCACCTTTTTATTGATCGATTGATTTCCTCACTATTTTTTTGTGAAGCCATCATTCACTCATTCACTTTAATAGATGAACAGGTTAAAATAGACTGAGCTTAAGGTGAATGAGTGAATGAACAGAAAGATGCCAGTAAATAAGGGACTGAGTAAAGTGAATGAACGACAGAGTGAATAAATGATAAAGCCGGTCACTGAGCTGCATTGTGATTCATCCATTCATCGTGTGAGTGAGTGAGCCAAAGGAACTCGCGGCTGAATCAAACTAAAGACCTGATTATTTGATTTTGAGGCCTTTCTTTGTAATGATTGTTGTTTATTGAGAGACAAACCCCAAACATTTGGTGGTTTTATCTCCTCACGTTGGACCTTTCTCTGCTTCTTTTCGTTTTAAATCATTTTGAATTCAACGCTTTAAAGTTTGAAGACGGAGCCGGTGGTTTGAAACCAGCACCTCGGGCTCTTTCTGACACACAGAGTTCACTAGAAATAATCATTAGCAGTTCTGGAATAGATCTGAGCCTACAGGAGGAATAATGTCAGACAGAATGGAGCGAGGTGTGGAGCTCTCTTTGCTTATCTGGAGGCACTAAATCAGCGCTAAGTGGATTTTTTCTAACAGCAGGTTGAGGCGCCGATTCTCCTCGGTTTCCAGTTTCCTCCGGGGCTCCACTCGTGTGTGTCCTCATTGGGATGTAATGCAGGGTGTGGAGGTGATAAAGCCTCGGTGTTAGCATGCACTCCACCACCGGTCTGCACGTCCAGCCGGCTAACGGGCCGCTTCCTTCCTCCAGTCGAGGTCCGTTTCAATTTCCTGTAATTACAGCAGCAACACGGCTCGGCTTAAGGGAGTAAATCACTTAAGAAGGGCAGGGTCCTCTGAGGTGTGCCGCCTCGGTGTTGAAGCCAATTTGCCTTGCAGTCGGTTCAGAGAGCAAATCTCCATATGTTACCGAGAGCGTTAAAGGGGGTCGACGAGGGCCTTCAAGAATCCTTCAAATCCATTAGCTGCCCTCAGTAGCAGCCTTCTGACCTGATTTAAGGCTCTGAAACAGCCGCACCAGCCAACACCTGTCAACTCAGTGTGCAGTGATGTGGAAAAGTATTTGACCTCTTATCAAATTCTTATTTTTTTGTATATTTTACCGACAAATTGAATCAAGAAATCACTTCAATGTAACCTGTTCAAGCTTGTCCACCAGGAGGCACTGCAACAGAGTTGATGGCTAACTATCAAAACAGTCCACCAGGTGGCGCTATCACTGTGACTCTATATCGACCTACAGATGTCATCACAGCTGGACTCTGCTCACACATGTAAAGTTTGAGGCAGATTGGAGCATGTACACGCCAGTTAAACAGCATTTCCTGTGTCATGGCAAATTGTCGAAATTCCACCGACCGCCATTTCCAAGTTCTCAGACTTTTACGGAGCATTTTGGTAACTTTTGATCACCAATGCCTGCTGTGCATCACGGCCAAATTTCAGCTACCCTGTTTGAGTGTGCAGCTTTTGGAAATGTGCAAAAATTGGTCCAAAATATGACAGCTAAAACAAAATGGCTGACTTCCTGTTGGGTTGAAGGTATGGTTATCAATTACATCTTTCATAGCTTGTTTCATAGCTGTAGGTGACACATAAAGGTAGGGCTGGGCGATAAATCGAATTAATTGGATTAATTTGCGTTTTTAAAACTTGACGATTTGAAAATTTGCCAAAGCGTAAAATCGAGGCGAGCTTAAATATATAACAATACAGATTCTTCTTCTGCCTTTCACAACTTGTGCACTGGCGTTTGCTTCAGCCTCTCATCTCCTTCCACCAAAACACTCACACCCCCATCATGGCGGACAGAACAGCAGACGAAGAGTTGGTCGCAAGAAAAGGGCCTCATGTTACATCGATTATATGGAAGTGGTTCGGCTTTGATAAGACTGACACAGAGCAAACTACAGTCATGTGCAAGGTTTGCAAAAGTACTGTGAACACGAAGAGTAGCAGCACAACTAACCTCTTTCAGCACCTCGGACAGAGGCATCCTAAAGAATGGGAAGAGTGCTGCAGCTACGGGACTAGCCATAGCAAACAGACGCAAAGAAGCAACAAAAATGGATTAAAATCGGAATTGTCCAAGATGACTTTAAAAAAAATCATATCACCCAGCCCTACGTAAAGCTCGTATTTACCGTTTGAAATTTTCCAGGTGGCGCTATTGAACCACTTTGACTCACACCTATGCAATTCCCTTGAAATACAAAATTTTTGACTGGTCCTGTAGGGTTCTCCAGTATTTTTTAGGCCTTGAAAACTGCGATTCAAAAGACAGACAAAGAATGAAAAATAATAAATTCATGAAGGTCTTCACGCCATTCGTTGCTTGGACCCTAAAAACAAGAAATTGCGAAGGGGGCAAATACTTTTTCACAGCACTCTAATGTCAAATCAGTGAAAAGTCCGTCCTCGTTAATGTTGGCACTTTGCTAGCTGACACGAGTTGGCTTCATGTTTACCAAATCTGGGTTATGTGGTGAGTTTTCTGCTATTAAAGGTCAATCATTTCACAAATTATTCTCACAAGGGAGGTGTTGATTGGAGAGTGGCCTTTATGTTCACGGAGCTAATGAGCGCTGAGTTAACTCTTGTTGGTGTTGACTTGCGGGATGATTTTTCTGGCCTTTCGCTGCACCCTATCTGATAGAGGACACCACGGCAGGAAGAGCTCAGTGATAATGTGATACGTGGCCGATCCCTGCAGGGAGAAACTCGTTCTGCTGCTCCATGTGAAGGTCAGAGGTCTCCTGAGTGGCTCCAGCGTCTTGTTTCGAGGACAGATTTCTCCCGTTTAGCGTCACTCGTTGCGCTGCTGCATGTATATTTCAGAAGAAGGTATCAGATTTGAGCCAAATGCAGCCGTGAGTCATAACTCAGCTTATACCCGTGAATTTGTCGGTGGATGTGTGAGTCATAACTCATTCGGCGGCCACAAATCTGTCACACCAAGTTCTCATTTCCCCCGAGGATAATGCCGGCTTGATTTCCTGTCCACACGCCTTTGGAAGGAAATATCGGGGAACCGTTTGGAGAAAGACGAACAATTAAGCCGAGACATCGCTGTCGTTTCAGATTAAACCTGCTGAATAAAGACTCTGCAGAGCTTTTCTGCGTCGCCACCAGGTTTCATGTTGCTGCTTCATCAACCCTGAAAGGCTCGTGTCCCGTCGCTTTGGGCGATGTCGTCCCTCCGCGATGGACGCACAGCGATGGCAGCCAGGGAACAGAGCCGAGTCTGTTTGCATTTGTACAGAAGTCGTGTAACAGCTCATAATACAATATTTAATGCTACTCTGATCTGCCCTGGAAGATTACTCTGCCTCACTGGATTTGTTTGTGTTCTGCCTTGATCCCTCTGTTCTTAAGAGGTTAAACAGTATTAGAGCCAAACATCTATAATCCCCATTGCTTTATCAACTCACAAAGAACTCCAAATGTTGTTTTCCGGGTCTGATTGCACAAGAAAATCCGACTTACTACCGGCGTGTTGGCACTGAAGGATGACTCTCATCTTATACAAGTCACATATAGCAATAAGAGTGCAGACAGGCAGCGATCAAACACGCCGGGAATGGAGGACGCCCACACTTAGCTTCAGGCTACATCCAGCAGGGTGTGATGCAGTTTGCAGGGAAGACTCGCATATCCGAGCCCTCAGACAATGCTCTGGTTTATTTAACTCCCCAGGACAAGACGGAACACAAAAATGCGCTTTACTCAGACAGTGTAGTTGTACAATTTGGAGTTCTTCCATTTGCTGCTACTTTAACCCTGTAAAAAATACTGCTCCAGAAATACAATATCGGCTTTGATTATTTTTTTGTGGACATTTTTCTATTTTTTTGGTTTATTTTATGTTTTTTGCTTATTTTTTGAATATTTGGGTTTATATATTATCACCATCATTGTCATTATTATTATTTATATATTTTTTTTAGCTTTTTTGAAGTCATTTTTTTCTATTTTTGGATATATATATATATATGTATATATATTTGCAATTTTTTCTATATTTGTTTTTCTATATTCTTTTTTTGTACATTTTTTTTCTATTTTTTATTAAAAAAGAGCTGGATTAGGAGCCTTAACGCCACATTATGTCAGTGGTAAAACAGGCTAGGTTTAAAGTTAGCATAAATGTGACACCATTTGACCAGTTTGCTGGATTTTATGCTGCGCTTTTAGAGCCCGTTTTAATTTTCTACATGTGTTTTATAAGTTTAAAGTCTCCTGGAGCGCTGCCAGCATGTCTTTCTAACCTGTCGCAATATCTGGTCTGGACTCATCGCTCTGCTCGGCCACCACCAGACCCCGCTAGCTGGGCCGCCACTCACCTCTGCTGCTGGGTTGTCTTCTCGACCAAATCGGCGATGAAGGGCGCTGTAGGGGTCACTGGACTCGACTGCCCCGTGTTCAGATGCCACCGATGCCCCGGCCGCTGGAAGAGAAGCCCAAGACCAACATTACTTTAGCGACATTACTCAAAAACAGACCAACAGATTTGGATGAAATTATCCCTGAAGGTTAGCCTAGCTGCACTAGACCCATGTTCTGACGGCACAAGGGTCTAGGGAAGCTCGACAGGGAGGGAGGCGGGCTAAAAGGTTGTCTATCAAATCCCTCTGCAGCAATTGGGTAGGTATACAACCAATCAGCGCAACGAATAGGCTGACGTAGTTCCTAGAGCGCTGGCGGATTGTGGCTAAGTCCCATTAGCTTCCCAACCAGCGGAGCCAACTGGTATATTAAGGATTTGCCATATCCCGTCGGCATAAGTCCAAATACGTCTTTCTTCTCAATGAAACACTTCAGTGCCGTCCTTTGTTTATCTTTCAAGTTGAATTTTAGCTTCAAATCTTTAAGGGCTGTGGCCAAAGCCGAGTCCAAAGATAACTGTTTATTGTGCGCCGGTTGTTTCTGTCAGAATCGTCACGCCTCTGTCGTCACTTAGTTACGCCCGCCTTCTGACTCTACACTTCATGGTGATTGGTCCGGCCAGTTTTAGGAGAATCCAGCCTCGAGCCTTATGGAGGGTAACTAGACCCACCCTGGCAGAGAATTAAATTCGTTGCCGTGGGTTGTCTAGTGCGGCTAGGCTAACTGAAGGTCAGAAATGACACAAGGACCCAGTGATCAGATTTTGGCAGTGATGCGGCTTATAGTCTGGATGAAAACATCTTGAACTGGAGCTGTTGCTGGTCAGAATCTAACATGATATCAGCTCATTCATACATAATTCAGTTCACATTGTGGAAAAGTGCAATCTGAACTGCAGATTTCCACGTGCATGAGATTATATCTGTACAGGAAGAAAGACGAAGTGAATATCTGAAATCAGAAGAACAGAATTACAGATATCTATAATAAATATACTGAGCGTCTATATGTCCACAGAACCTCTTCACCTCAGCGTAACCAGCTGCCTCATTTCCCATAAACATCCTCTGATGAAACACATTTTTCCATCAGGGAGGCTGTGAAATCAGTGTGTCTAAATATTCTCCACTCTCCCCTGAATGTGCAGAATTTCTACGGGTCTGTTCACAGCCCACATTTCAGCTAAAGCCACCTTTCTCCACGATGACATGATTCAGTGATGTCTTTTACCTGGATTCACCTCATTACTGTACCTCAGGAAACGAGGAATGTTTTGCACATTCGGTGCATGTTGCTGGTCCTGCTGGTCTGTTCTGGAGACAGAAGCACCATCTGTCTGCTTTTGAGCAGCACTTAATAGTCACCTTGAAATCACCTCTCTCCTACACACCCTGCCAGTGTAGATACTAATAACAGCAGCAGACACACAAACTGCAGCATATTATCACACAGACGTGGCCATACCTGCAGCGCAACGGCTGGAAATGCATCTTCTTCGTAATTATTCTATTTTCTGTGCTTTGCTGTGAATGTGGGGTGTTGACATCTGGAAAAAAAACGCGTCTTTATAATTGCATAAGACTAAAAAGTGAGAATTTATTAATTAGCTCCTTAGTTACCAGGAGAGTTAGCATAGCAACCAGCTATAGCAGGGGTGTCAAACTCTTTTAGTTCAGGGTCCACAAGAAAAATAAATTTAATTTCAGCACCATTCATCCTCAGTTTATCATTTCCACGTTACAACTTCCAGATCACAGAGTGTCTACAAAGGAACACAACATTTAGTCACCTGGACTTGAACCATGGAGGATTTTAGTTTATGATGAAAATGATAAAAGTAAGACAAAAAAACCCAACAAAAATAAAACCAAATATTACAAAAATGAGACAAATGACATGAAACAAAACAAGAGACAAAAATGTGATAAATGTTACAAAGCGACAAAAAAATAGACAAAAACTAAACAGAAAAAAAATCACACAAACGACACAAACGAGACGAAGAGCGGCAAAAAAAGAAATGACAAAAAATAGACCAACACCACAAGCGAGACAAAAGGAAACAAAAAAACCAACAAAAACAAGACATAATATTAGAAAAACTAGACACAAAATGACAAAAAAGAGACAAACGACACAAAATAAAAACCAAAAAAAGAGACAAAAATTTGACAAAAAAGTTACAAAGTGACAAAAAATGGACAAAACGAGACAGAAAATGACAAAACGACAAAAGTTAGTGGAAAAATGAACAAAAAGCAACAAAAACAAGACACAATGACAAAAACAAGACACAAAAAATGACAAAAACAAGATACAAAAACCAACAAAAACAAGACAAAATATTCCAACAATGAGACACAAAATGACAAAAGAACAATAAACAATTTTGTATTTTACTTTAAGATCCAAACAACTTGTCATGGTCTAGAAATGATTTTAAATTTATAGTTTTACTAATTTACAATCTGCAGTTAATGTCTTCTCTGTAATTTTCACACTTTGAGGGCCGGATTGGACCCTCTGGAGGACCACTTTTGGACCACGGGCCTCATGTTGGACACCAATGGCCTATAGCGCTGTATTATGAAAATATGCTGGCTTTAATGAATTTGATAACATCACAGGGTTTGCAATTCACCTCCTGGAGTTATATCCCCCTTCTTTTTTTTTCTATTTTCCTCCTATTCTCCATTAGCCTCTTAGCTAACATCAGCAGCGTCTCCTTGCCCTCCTCATGTAAACCTCACTGGGTAACACATCATCACTTCTAGTAGCCTCTGATGGGTACACCAGCGGTCAGAGGCTCCTGC
Organism: Acanthochromis polyacanthus; assembly: GCF_021347895.1. Taxonomy (NCBI): domain Eukaryota; kingdom Metazoa; phylum Chordata; class Actinopteri; family Pomacentridae; genus Acanthochromis; species Acanthochromis polyacanthus. Next base: position 27,983,334 of record NC_067134.1, on the reverse strand, counting down.
AGGGCTTCACTCACAGCAGGAGGCGACAGCATTGGCATCGCAGCGGGCGACCAAATTGCCGGACGTCAGACCCGGTTGAACTGCCGGGCTGCTCCTCCTCGGCCTCACACTGAGCAGTCAGAGAGTGGAACCTTATTACTGACCTCATTATTTCACATTAGAGCAGAGAATGCAGGCCGGCCGGAGCGCGCTTTGATTAGCTCGGCTCGTTCTGCACACACAAGGTGGTTTTAGCCGCTAACTGATCACGATGAAAGCTGTAAAACAGGGGCGTCAAACAGTTAGAGAAGTGTCAGAGAGAAGACATGAACTGCAAAATGTAAACATGTAAAACGAGAACTGTAAAGTAATTTAATTCAGAAAGTGAAATACTAGATTGCTTGTTGTTCTTTTGTCATTTTGTGTCTCATTTTTGTAATTTTGTGTCTCATTTTTGTAATATTTTGTCTTTTTTGTAACATTTTGTCTTGTTTTGTTGCTTTTTGTCTTTTTTGTGGTACTTTTGTCGTTTTGCTTCTTGTTCTTGTTGTCTTGTATTTACTTTTTGCCACATTGTAGCTGTTTTGTCAAATTTTTGTCTCTTTTTGTTTTGTTTCATGTCGTTTGTCTCTTTTTTTGTGTCTCATTTTTGTAATATTTTGTCTCATTTTGTAATATTTTGTCTTGTTTTTGTTGCTTTTATGTTTTTTGTGGGACTTTTGTCATTTTGCTTCTTGTTGTTTTGTGTTTCCTTTTTGCCACATTGTAACTGTTTTGTCAAAAAAAATTCTCTGTTTTGTTTCATGTCGTTTGTCTCTTTTTTGTCATTTTGTGTCTCTTTTTTTGTCATTTTGTGTCTCATTTTTGTAACATTTTGTCTCATTTTTGTAACATTTTGTCTCATTTTTGTAACATTTTGTCTTATTTTGTTGCCTTTTGTCTTTTTTGTGGTACTTTTGTCATTTTGCTTCTTGTTCTTGTTATTTTGCATTTCCTTTTTGGCACATTGTAACCGTTTTGTCTCTTTTTGTTTTGTTTCATGTCGTTTGTCTCTTTTTTGTCATTTTGTGTCTCATTTTTGTAATATTTTGTCTCATTTTTGTAACATTTTGTCTCATTTTTGTAACATTTTGTCTTATTTTTGTTGCCTTTTGTCTTTTTTGTGGTACTTTTGTCATTTTGCTTCTTGTTCTTGTTATTTTGCATTTCCTTTTTGGCACATTGTAACTGTTTTGTCTCTTTTTGTTTTGTTTCATGTCGTTTGTCTCTTTTTTTTGTCATTTTGTGTCTCATTTTTGTAATATTTTGTCTGACTTTTGTCATTTATCTCATGTTTTTGTCGGTTTGTTTCTTGTTTTTGCCGTTTCTTGTCTTGTGTTGTCTGACTTTTGTCGTTTTAAACATAAACTAACATACTGTATCGTTCAGTTCCAGATATGTGTGACTAAATGTTGTGTTCCTTTGTAGACACTCTGTGATCTGGAAGCTGTAATGTGGAAATGATAAACTGAGGATGAATGTTGGTGAAATTGAATTTCTAGTTGTTCTTAATGTTTTGTTTAAAAACAGTTCCTTAAATGTGAACATGTTTGCACTAAAACAAAGGCAGACATGAGGAGCTGTGGTTATTTATAGGTTCTTATGCTGTGATTTTACTGCAGATCAAACTGGGCTGAATGTGGCTCTTGGACTAAAATGAGTTTAACACCCCTACTTTAAAATGTGAAAGTTCATGCTCAAAAAGTGACGGGATTATGGCGACAAAGATTTTATCGATGATTTAATATTTCTGCGTGTTAAATAAACTCGTGTCTTCGCTGAAACACTACAAGCCGAATGAGGAAAAGCATCTGGTTGCAAGTTTTTTCTGACATTAATCTCCCTTCAGTTCCAGCGAGTCGGTTTAAATCCTCAGCTGAAGAGAGCCATATGCAGAGACTTCAAGGAGGGATGTATGTTACTGAGAGTGTTCTTTTTATCCACTTTAAAGCAGAGTTCTTAAACGCTTTAGGCCCAAAACTGCCCTTTCGCTGTCAACTTTGCTTTTGACTGTGATTTCAGTCTCTCTGCTTACACATCAAGTTATTTTCAGGCTGCTGACGGCCACACATTGTTGTTAAACTCAGTGTGACAAGAATGCTGACAGAGAGTGTGACCCTCGGTAGCCTGAAGACACAGAAACTGTGCATCTGTGATCCCTTAGACCGAGGGTGTGCAACTTTATAAGGATAAATGTGTCATATACGCTAAATTTATTTACTAAATGGAAATGCTCCACTGCTCAGTTTTACACAGGAATGGGGTTTTTCTGGTAGAGGCCATCTGGCTGTACGTAAAGACGGACAAGGACTCCATTACGTTACCCATAGGTTTCCTGAATTTTGAAGTAACAGTGCGTAAAATCTACTTCATCTAATCAAAAAATGAGCAAAGAAATTGAGTGGAGCTGAACCTGTCACTCAAAACAGCCACAATCTTAACAAGAAAAGCACTCAGAGATGGCAGTCCTCCTCCAAGGCTGCTCATTCCCCCACACAGCATTGTCACAAATGCAGTAATGTTTATTAGTTCTTGATGATCAGAAATCACTGCTTGTGTAGGACCAGTAGCGGATGGTGGCTAGCACAGGCGTGTGTCATACATGTGTATGTTATGTACAGATACCGAATGACCTAAATATGTAGCGGGTGGCAGGACTTGATGGGACATATGGAAGAACGTACACTGTAATCATTTCAATTTTTGCAATAAACTAAGAATCAATAATGTCTCCAGCTATTATCAGTGAAGAAAATTGTTTAAAATTTGTCTTCCTGTGCAGTACTTTCCATTCCAAATCTAACAAGAAAAGCACTCAGAGAGCGCAGTCCTCCTCCAAGGCCGCTCATTCCCCCGTATGGCGTTGTACAGATACCGAACCATGTGACCTAAATATGTAGCGGGCGACTCAGAAACACCCCCACAATTTAATCAGTTGTTCCTTGTATCATTTCCAACGGACAAGTCCCGATAAGTCTACAGCAATCGATTTGTAGTAGAATCGCAATTATGTGATCGTCAACAGTGTTCACTTGTTGTCATGGCTATCTGGCAATGATACAGAAATCTTTAACTAATCCGTGGATCCAGACTAAAAGCTGCATCACTGCCAGAATCTGATCACTTGGTCCCTGTGCCATTTCTGACCTTCAGTGAAAATTTCATCCAAATCCGTTGGGCTGTTTTTGAATAATGTTGCCAACAGACAGACGGACAAACGTACACTGATCGTCACATAACTCCTTGCTGGAGTAAATATGCCAATACTAAACCTTTAATAGAATTTAAACGAGTGAGTTTTCGAGAAATTCATCCCCCGTGCAGTTGTCTTCGATGAAAAAATTAGCTATAAAGACCAAAACTAACACCAGGCCATTGACTCACTTTGGCGCCGTTCTCATGTGGACATTTGAGGAACTGCAGTTTTTGCATTTTTATCTTGTTTTACTTTTAAAGTCGCTGCTTGTGTAGGACCAGTAGCTGATGATGGCTACCATGTTAGCAGAATTTAGAACAATACTTCCACTATAACAAACATAACAAGCTAACTCGCTAAGTTAATGCTAATTTTGCAATGCACAGAGAGATCAGTAGCATTAGCTTTATCCCAGTGTAGTTGCTGCGAATAAACATTACACATGAAAAGCTTAATTTGTGACGCCATCTTGCTCAATTCAAAACACGTAGGGAGTTTACAGTGCCTGCTAGTACCAGTCGTTTATGTTGGCTAATGCTAACTATAATGCTAATTAAGTAGATATTTCTGTATAACAGACTTGACCAATTCCACTTGCTAGTGCTATACAGCAAACTGAATGCTACCTTTTACTCAAAACTGCGTAGCATTTAGCACTGGGATAGCATTTAGCGCTATCCCAGCTGTTACGCTATGCTAAATCCCATTGTTTTCTATGAACATTAGCATTTCGCGTAAAAAGTTGCGGACTGTCACTTTAAGGAAATCCACTTCACTTCTGTTCAGGAGACAGTTTTCATTTCACATGTTCTGATTCGTCACTTGGTGTGGGTGGGAATGTGGATGTACAGTACCTGACACCACAGTTTTATTTTTAGGAAGGGGCGAATGTGCAGGTCTTTTGGGAGATTCTTTGCTGCAGCCTGATGTTGTGAAGTAGGAAGATGAGGAACAAAATCTCCTCAGGTTTAGCATTTGGTGTTCGTCTTCTATCCTCACACAACCCTGGGCGCTCCAACAAACGACACAGATGATGAGGCATAAACGTTTGGTTTACGTGTTACAGTACGTCTCTTCACATACGCAGCAGCCTGTCGATGACATCTGTCTGGATTAAATATATCGCCTTTTTTATCACTTATGACTTGGAATATGGTGATTTATGTCACAGTGTGCTGTTCCAGTACCATGACCTTAATCAGAGATCTGATAGCAGAAAGATCACGACAACCTGAGATTTCTAAAGAAAAATGAATTCAGTTTCAGCAGCATTCAGCCTCAGTTCATTATTTCCACATTAAAACTTACAAATCATAGTGGAACTACAAAACATTTAGTCACAAATATCTGCAAGTGAATGATATAGTACTTTACTTTATGATTACAATGACTAAAGTCAGACAAAAAACAACAAAAACAAGACAAAATAGTAGAAAAAGGAGACAAATGACAAAAACAAGAAACAAAGTGACAAAAAATAAGACAAACGATACAAAACAAAATAAAAAAGATAAAAAAGTTGACAAAAAGTTACAAAGCAATAAAAAATGGACAGTTGACAAAAATGAGACAAAAAATTACATAAATGATTAAAATGAGACAAAAAATGACAGAAACGAGAATCCAAACAACAACAAAAAAAACAACCCAAAACGAAAGAAACACAAAACAACAAAAATGACGCTCAAAACAACCAATAAAGCGAAACACAAAATGACAGAAATAAGCCAAAAAACTAGCCTTGTCGCGCTACACAACCCACGGCAACGAATTTAATTCTCTGCCAGGGTGGGTCTAGTTACCCTCCATAAGCCTCGAGATTGGATGCTCCTAAAACTGGCCGGACCAATCACCATGAAGTGTAGAGTCAGAAGGCGGGCGTAACGAAGTGACGACAGAGGCGCGACGATTCTGACAGAAACAACCGGAAACAACTAGCCTAGCCGCGCTAGACAACCCACGGCAACGAATTTAATTCTCTGCCAGGGTCAACAACAAAAACAACAACAGTCGTTGAGCTCCATTAGCACCGACTCTGAATAATCTTTCTGTTAACATGTCTGTAATATACTTGAGCTTCACCCATTGACTGTATAAATAAGACTTCACCGAACTACCGCATCCTCTGATTTCCAGCGCGCTAGGAATTACGTCAGCCTATTCGTTGCACTGATTGGTTGTATACCTACCCAATTGCTGCAGAGTGATTTGAAAGACAACCTTTTAGCCCGCCTCCCTCCCTGTTGAGAGTTCCTAGACCCTTGCGTCTTCAGACCTGGGTCAAGCGCGGCTAGGCTACCAAAAAACATAAGCGAGAGAGAAATGATACACAAAATTACAAAGACATGAGACAAAGGACAAAAAAAGATAAAATATTACAAAAATGAGATACAAAATGACAATAGAACAATGAACAATCTAGTATTTTATTTCATAAGCTAAAATATAGTAAAATATCGTAAAATACAGTAGTGTAGGCTAGCTTACTTTGCTAGCGTAGCTGTAGAGCTACTTACAAACAGAATTCTGTTAGCCAGCAAAGCTAGTTTATATTATAAAAAGAACCCTCAGCTATTGTTCGTCTCTAATGAGGCTTGATAACCAATCAAAGTTAAGAAGTTAATTTTATTATTACCAATATTGTCAGATTAAAGGTCAAAAACGATGCAAACCCCCCCCAGAAAACTACAATATACAACATTCCTTTTTCAAATAGAGGAGTCGCCCCCTGCTGGCTGTTGAGGAATGCAGGTTTAAGCACTTCCTCACTTTTCAGACAGCACTCACAGCATTTCAAACCAGTGGAAATGTTGGGAATACAGGACCACGCTGTGTATAAGCGTTATGAAAGCACATATTTAAGTCCTGCCTGTAAACACGCACCATAAATAAGGAACGGCAGATGCGTTGCTGCTGCCTGAGTGTGAATATGATAATGAACTGATAATGATTTCTGATACCTTAAACTACCAGCGCTTGTGGATGTTGTTGTGTTTACCGCTCATGTTGACACACTTCTATAGCTGCTGAGGTCCTGTGAGAGAAGATCCCACCAGTAATTACCGCCAAGGTTATTCTACATCAATACCTAGTTATTTTGTGCTTTTTTTTATCGTGGTTTCATGTTACTTTGTGGTTCTTTTGTGCCAATTTTGGTCCTTTTTTTTTGTCTTTTTTCACCCATTTTGGTCAGTTTTTGGTGATTTTACATCAATTTCTTCAAGTTTTTGTTTGTCTAATTTCCTGCTTAGTTAAAATTCAAGCAAGAACACTTCATTTAATCACATTCTAGAGATCTAAACTGTGTCCCTGAAGCACGTATGGATGTTTTGAGGGGGATCAATAACAGCTTAAATGCCAGAAACCAGAGTACAAAGGCCTGGGTTGCTGATGAGCAGAAGTATCCCCGTTTAGATCCCAAACTGGTTTGAAGAAATAAGTTAAAGGAAATTCCTCAGACAAATGGCCTGAACCCGTCATGTGGCTCCCTTCAGGACACTGAGCAGTGGCTCTTATTCTTTGGAGAAATGGGAGATATTCAGAGGATCGTAGTAATCTCCACACTCCTTAGAGGGATTAGGGGCAGTCGAAGACAGCTTTTATTATACGAGGGATGAGGAAGGAGGGGGATTAATCCAGAAGTCCAGATTTATACAGAAACCTGTCGACTGTTTAGAAGGTTTCAGGGAACAGCGTACGTATGTGTCGCCTGGACTTCATGCTAGATAAATCATGAAATGCGTCTCTGTTGGGTTGACGGATTGATCGTCATAGAATAAGAGTGTTTAATCTCCTAGGTCAACCTCATTTAGTGTACGGCAAAATATTTTTTTAAAAAGTAGCAAACACACGTATAGGAAGCACACAAGTAGTAAATCACTCACGACTTTCAGAAAGCCCAGCAGTGAAAGCAGCCTTCACAGATTTCTGAAAAGCTTTTCAGAAATCTCTGTGCAGTTTGTGTGGGTAGACGCAACCTTTGCAGGGTACAATCTTCCATTTATCCTTCCATATCTACGCGCTCCGAGAAGCCCGGCCGACACCTCACAAAGCTGCAAAGATTAAGGTGTCAGGCAAAGGTTAAGGCTAAGACGTTAAAGCCACTAAAACTGCACGCGGCAGGTCACGGCGCAGCGTATGTCCTCGTTACCGTGTTTGTCGTCGGTGCGTTTCAGAAGCAAATGAACTCTGGGAACTCTGAGAGAACGTAGCAGCATCTATAAACATTTCTTCTTCCTATGTGGAAGCCTGCTTAATTTAATTTCAGTGTGAACTCCAGCTCCTTACACAGTCTACCACCTAGTTTCCAGCAAAAAACCCACATCTTCACACCCCGCACTCGCCCGGACACGGCATCTTTCTCGAAGCGTTCTCGGCTCCCTCGTCTCCACACCAGCAGCATCCCTGGGGCTTTTCCTTTATCGCCCAAAATAGCAACTCATATCTGCGACCGGCGAAGATCACAGTGCAGCTCCTCGCTCATCACTTCTCTGCTCTGACTCTCTGTTTAAGCAGCATTACCTGCTTCCTTTCTGTTTGTTTCTCCTGATCCTTTGTAGTCATTCTTTGTCCCACTGCAGAGCTGAAATGCTAATTAAATCGAAATGAAGTATTTCCCACTGTGGGCATTTATTTTAGTTGTTTTGGTGCAAAATTAGAGTCAAATTCGGAGCAAAAAACTATTATTTAATAACCATACAGTGAATTGGCGCCACATAAATAGAATTGAACTGAATTAATAAGAGCTTGATGCTTACAAACTGTCTTACAAACACGACTGTTCAAAGGTTTTTTTTTAATGAAGACAGCATTAAATTAATATTCTAGACGTTGTTAATGTGGTAAATGACTATTCTAGGTGGAAATGCTTAATGGAATATCTCCATAGGGGTACAGAGGAACATTTCCAGCAACCATCACTCCTGTGTTCTAATGCTACATTGTGTTAGCTAATGGTGCTGAAAGGCTCATTGATGATTAGAAAACCCTTCAGTTATGTTAGCACATGGATAAAAGTGGGAGTTTTCATGGAAAACATGGAATTGGTTAGATGACCCCAAACTTCTGAACTTTGTAAAATGTAAAAACTACAGAGAAGACATTAACTGCAGATTGTAAATTAGTAAAACTATAAATTTAAAATCATTTCTAGACCATGACAAGTTGTTTGGATCAGAAAGTAAAATACTGGATTGTTCTTTTGTCATTTTATGTCTCATATTTGTAACATTTTGTCTTGTTTTTGTCTTTTTTTTTTAGCCTGACTTTTGTAGTTTTGGGTTTCCTTTTTGCTTTATTTGTTGTATTGTGTTTTTTTGTCTTTCTTGTGTAGTTTTATTATTTTTGTCGTTTTGTTTCTTTCTTTTGTCATTTTTGTCTTGTTTGTGTAATTTTGTCTTGTCTTTGTTCACTTTTTTGTCGCTATGTAACTTTTCAATGAAATTTTTGTGTCATTTGTCTCATTTTATTTCTCAATTTTGTCATTTTGTGCCTTCTTTTTGTAATATTTTGTCTTGTTTTTGTTGTTTTTTTTGTCTTTTTTTAGTTTTTTGTCTTATGTTTGTTATTTTGTTTCTTTTTTTGGCATTTTTCTCTCATTTGTGTGAATTTTTTGTCCATTTTTTTGCTTCGTTTTGTGTTGTTTGTCTCATTTTTTGTCATTTTATTTCTCAATTTTGTCATTTTGTGCCTCCTTTTTGTAATATTTTCTCTTGTTTTTGTTGTTTTTTTGTCTTTTTTTTAGTTTTTTGTCTCATGTTTGTCATTTGGTTTCTTTTTTGGCATTTTTCTCTCATTTGTGTGATTCATTTTGTCCATTTTTTCACTTTTTTTGTTTCATTTTGTGTTTGTCTCATGTTTGTCGTTTTGTTTCTTTTTTTGGCATTTTTCTCTCATTTGTGTGAATTTTTTGTCCATTTTTTCGCTTTTTTTGTTTCGTTTTGTGTTGTTTGTCTCATTTTTTGTCATTTTATTTCTCAATTTTGTCATTCTGTGCCTTCTTTTTGTAATGTTTTCTCTTGTTTTTGTTGTTTTTTGTCGTTTTTTAGTTGTTTGTCTCATGTTTGTCATTTTGTTTCTTTTTTTGGCATTTTTCTCTCATTTGTGTGAATTTTTTGTCCATTTTTTCGCTTTTTTTGTTTCGTTTTGTGTTGTTTGTCTCATTTTTTGTCATTTTATTTCTCAATTTTGTCATTTTGTGCCGTCTTTTTGTAATGTTTTCTCTTGTTTTTGTTGTTTTTGTCTTTATTTAGTTGTTTGTCTCATGTTTGTTGTTTTGTTTCTTTTTTGGCATTTTTCGCTCATTTGTGTGAATTTTTGTCCATTTTTTTTCTTTTTTGTTTCGTTTTGTGTCGTTTGTCTCATTTTTTGTCATTTTATTTCTCAATTTTGTCATTCTGTGCCTTCTTTTTGTAATGTTTTCTCTTGTTTTTGTTGTTTTTTGTCTATTTTTAGTTGTTTGTCTCATGTTTGTCATTTTGTTTCTTTTTTTGGCATTTTTCTCTCATTTGTGTGATTTTTTGTCCATTTTTTCGCTTTTTTTAAAATTTCATTTTGTGTTGTTTGTCTCATTTTTGTCATTTGCTTTCTCTATTATGCTGTGATTTTACTTTAGATCAAACTGGGCTGAATGTGGAACCTGAAGATGAGTTTGACAGTCCTGGTTTAAATATCCAACCTTTCACCTTCCTGATGATATTTAAAGTAAAACATTCAGATGAAGCTGAACTATTAAAGGCGGTGTGGCTAGAGAAAAGCCTCTTTGAGCCAATGGTTCAGGGATCCCTTGTGGGCACAGAAACACCTTTAAAATGGATTTGCTCCCACTGTGCGAGTTATAAACGCTCTGACTGTGTGAAATCGATGTGCAGTCCTGAGCTTGTTTTCCAAATCGCTTCTTCTGCCGTAGAACCAGTGTGGAAAGTGATACTTCATCGACGGCGCTCGTTGGAACAGCTGAGCCGGAGCCGTAAACCCATACTTGAGAAAAAGCTTCAACTAAAAGCAGCGTGATGTATTTTCATTTTTAAAAAGACGAGCTAAATGAGATTGCTGTTGATCCGCTCGGGTTTTGAACGGGCGGCTTCTTCAGCGGCATAAATAGTTTCCATCAGGGCTTTTATCATGAGTCTGATGGCGTCCTTGATGGCGGTGAGTGAATTAACAAGGCAGATATTGATCTTTGGCTGCGAGTTTCCTCTGTAGCGTTTTTGATGGTGATTTAGAGAGTGAGGGAGAGACAATCAAAGAGCGACGGAGGAGAGAGGACGGTCGATAGTGTTTGCAGGTTTGCTGCGTGGAGAAAGGTGACAGGCGGAGAGAAGGGCACGGACGAGGCGTCGGATTGATCGAGAGCGAAATGCGACGAGCAGATTGAAGTTTACCTTCAGGAAGAAGCATGCGTGCTCTCACACTCACTGCTGCTGATTGTGCGATTATCTGACGCTTGCTTCGACGCTGTGGACGATCACTCGCATCTCTGAGAACATCAGGCCTTCGCTCCGTCCATCAGGAATCAGAGAACCGTAAATGTTCATCAGCCTGAAGACTTGAAAGCCGTTTAGACAGATTTAACTAAATTAAATTGATAACTTCAAGAGCTGGTTATCATGAGCACAGTTTTGGATGCTTTGGAAAACCAAGATGAATCCAAATCTTACGGGGATGAAAGGAAAAGACAGAGGTATTTACCACCATCAGCACCATTAGCTAACACAATGTAGCATTAGAACACAGGAGTGATGGTTGCTGGAAATGTTCCTCTGTACCCCTATGGAGAGATTCCATTAAACATTTACAGCAAGAATAATCATTTACCACATTAACAACGTCTAGACTGGATTTGTCATTAATACAATGTGATCTTCACAAAAAAAGTGCTTTTCTTTCAAAAATATGGACGTTTTTAAGTGACCCCAAACTTTTGACCGGTACTGTAATAAACTAGAGTAAAATATAGAAAAAAATATAGTAAAAATATAATAAAATACAGAAAAAACATAGTTAAAAATATAGCAAGAATATAGTAAAAAAATAGTAGAAATGTAGTTAAAATACAGTAAAAATACAGTAAAAACACAGCAAAAATATAGTAAAAATATAGTAAAAATACAGCAAAAATATAGTAAAAAATACAGTAAAAACACAGCAAAAATATAGGAAAAATATAGTAAAACGTAGTAAAAATACAGCAAAAATCTTGTAAAAATACAGTTTAAATGTAGTTAAAATACAGTAAAAATGCAGTAAAAACATCAAAAATATATTAAAAATACCACAAAAACATAATAAAAAATATAGTAAAAATACAGCAAAAATACAGTTTAAATGGAGTTAAAATACAGTAAAAACACAGCAAAAATATAGTAAAAATACAGCAAAACATAGTTAAAAATATAGCAAGAATATAGTAAAAAAAACAGTAGAAATGTAGTTAAAATACAGTAAAAACGCAGCAAAAATATAGTAAAAAATACAGCAAAAATATAGTAAGAAATATACTAAAATTCTGGCATGGTTCCATAGTTTGGGGTTTACTATATCTGTTCCTCAAACTCCTAAAGTTGTTCTATGACGAACATCATCAGTGGTTAAAAATGGTTTTATGAACATATGACGAACTTCCACCATATTTCATCAAATTCAACGACCAGTTTTGTAAGTAGTGAACCATTTAGCGAGTAAAAAGCCCAACGAAGGGGTTAGTGGAGACCAAACTAAAAGGTGAACAGATCATTCAGGGCAAAACGTCTCATTCTAACACAGCTTTATGTCTTGGTTGACAAATAAACCAGTTTGCTAACATGTTAGAGTTGTTTCTGCCCCAAGTGGCTAAAAACAAGCTGAAGAACATTACATTTTTAAGTTAAACGCTCCTTTCACAATCATAATAAACACCCACTGTGACTGTTCTCTGCTTTAATAAATGCTATAAAGTTGTTTCCTGCGTTCAAACCTCGGCCATGAATCCAACAAGGGATCACTGTTGACCTTCTAAGCGTGACCCTCCTCTGTCCCTGACACCGGTAAGAGGAGAGCTTTGACATTTGCTGCTCTTTGTCAATAGGAAGGCGGGCTCGCACGGACGTTTATCGATCCGGCTGTCTGGCAGTTTAGCCGTACAGATAGATGATAGGCGCGGGAGGAGGGAGAGACTGCACTCGTTTTCCAGGAAGTACAACAAAGGCCTCTTGTGCGAGCCGTTGGAGCGCGTCCATCCATCCAGCGCTGTCCGTTCAAGCCGCCAAAGATGGCAGGGTAATTCACTTAGCCTCTGCCGTGGATGGCCATTATCTCTGGGTGGTGTGTCTGTCTGCCATGAGATCATCACAGCACTCACTCGAGTATACATCACGGCTGATTCATGTCTTCTGTCTGGCAATAATTGCTAAATTGAGGACCTTTTAGGGCCGTTCGGCTGCGAGTGGCACAACCGCTCTCTCGATTAATCAAATTTCCCAGTTTGGCAGTGAAGCTGAGACCGTCACAGATGCTCTTTTTTACCTCGGAAACGCAGCGAATTTAGAAAGAAGCAGCTTCAAATGATGTTTCATATCTTGTCTTTATCTCACAGACAGATTTATTTCTGTGTGATGGAGGCCTGTCATAAGAGCTGTTATTTTTTCCTTTTGAAACTAAATCATCCCAGTGAGTTTTGGGTACGTACACACGTGGACAAAATTGTTGGTACCCCTCAGTTAAAGAAGGAAAAACCCACAATTCTCACTGAAATCACTTGAAACTCACAAAAGTAACAATAAATAAAAATTTATTGAAAATTAAATAATCAAAATCAGCCATCACTTTTGAATTGTTGATTAACATAATTATTTAAAAAAACAAACTAATGAAATAGGGCTGGACAAAAATGATGGTACCCATAACTTAATATTTTGTTGCACAACCTTTTGAGGCAATCACTGCAATTAAACGATTTCTGTATTTGTCAATGAGCGTTCTGCAGCTGTCAACAGGTATTTTGGCCCACTCCTCATGAGCAAACAGCTCCAGTTGTCTCAGGTTTGATGGGTGTCTTCTCCAAATGGCATGTTTCAGCTCCTTCCACATATGTTCAATGGGATTCAGATCTGGGCTCATAGAAGGCCACTTTAGAATAGTCCAACGCTTTTCTCTCAGCCATTCTTGGGTGTTTTTGGCTGTGTGTTTTGGATCGTTGTCCTGTTGGAAGACCCATGACCTGCGACTGAGACCAAGCTTTCTGACACTTGGCAGCACATTTCTCTCCAGAATGCCTTGATAGTCTTCAGATTTCATCGTACCTTGCACACTTTCAAGACACCCTGTGCCAGATGCAGCAAAGCAGCCCCAAAACATTACTGAGCCTCCTCCATGTTTCACCGTAGGGACAGTGTTCTTTTCTTCGTATGCTTGGTTTTTGAGTCTATGAACATAGAGTTGATGTGCCTTACCAAAAAGCTCCAGTTTGGTCTCATCTGTCCAAAGGACATTCTCCCAGAAGCTTTGTGGCTTGTCAACATGCATTTTTGCAAATTCCAGTCTGGCTTTTTTATGAGTTTTTTTCAGCAGTGGTGTCCTCCTTGGTCGTCTCCCATGAAGTCCACTTTCGCTCAAACAACGACGAATGGTGCGATCTGACACTGATGTACCTTGGCCTTGGAGTTCACCTTTAATTTCTTTGGAGGTTGCTCTGGGCTCTTTGGATACAATTCCAACGATCCGTCTCTTCAATTTGTCATCAATTTTCCTCTTGCGGCCACGTCCAGGGAGGTTGGCTACTGTCCCGTGGGTCTTGAACTTCTGAATAATGTGAGCCACTGTTGTCACAGGAACTTCAAGCTGTTTAGAGATGGTCTTATAGCCTTTACCTTTAAGATGTTTGTCTATCATTTTTTTTCGGATGTCCTGGGACAATTCTCTCCTTCGCTTTCTGTTGTCCATGTTCAGTGTGGTACACACCTTTTCACCAAACAGCAGGGTGACTACTTGTCTCCCTTTAAATAGGCAGACTGACTGATTATGAGTTTGGAAACACCTGTGATGTCAATTAAATGACACACCTGAGTTAATCATGTCACTCTGGTCAAATAGTTTTCAATCTTTTATAGAGGTACCATCATTTTTGTCCAGGCCTGTTTCATTAGTTTGTTTTTTTAAATAATTATGTTAATCAACAATTCAAAAGTGATGGCTGATTTTGATTATTTAATTTTCAATAAATTTTTATTTATTGTTACTTTTGTGAGTTTCAAGTGATTTCAGTGAGAATTGTGGGTTTTTCCTTCTTTAACTGAGGGGTACCAACAATTTTGTCCACGTGTGTAGATAATATACATAATGTTGTTTTTTTTCACACAAAAACATGAAAAAAATGACAGAATGGTAAATATGCTTTCTGTAAAGTGATGCTTCAAACTTTTTACAATATTTTAAAGCAATGTTTTTTTTAAAGAAATTAACTAAATTACATCAAAAAACTAAGTAGGTTTTATGCCAAAAAAAGTAAGTAACTGAAGAGATTGTTGATAAATATGATTTAGCCTACTACTCCAAAAAATAAAGTAAAAGACGACAAAAAATGCATCTGTGGCTAAAAACCAACCGTTGTAAAACAGAGCTACTTGTTTTTGAGCTGTGAGGTATAACAAAACTAAATTAAAGAACTTAGAGGTGTGTATTATTTACAGAAACTGTGCCTCAATAATCCACCCTGATCTGTCGTAGTGACGCTGGAGATGTTTGGAAATGGACTCTGGTTTGTTATTTACCTCCATAAAAGCAGATTCTTCCTCCCATGACCACTGAAACGTCACACAACTAGCATCTAGCAGCCATACACTCTACTTCCTTTACATTTCCTTTGAGTTTGAAAAGGAGTTATAAACAACCTACTGGTGCTTCACTTCCACCAACTGGTACAGCGACCATCTGTTGGAGGAGAAACTTTAGAACTTTGTCCATCTAAAGAAGCTCCAAACCCAAAGCCATTCTCATCAGGTCCTCCAAAACCCCCATCACCTTTTCCAAACAAGACATTCCCGTCTCATCATCAGCTACCGACCTCGGTGTGAGACTGGACTGGACTGAACAACCACAGCAAACATCTCTGCAAGTCTTCATTCTTCCACCTCAAAAATATCTCCACACTCCGTCCCACCCTCAGCCTTCCTGACGCTGAGAAACTCACACTTCTCATCAGGATCCCCTAGCAAGAGCTCCAAAAGCTCCGATATATTCACAACAACTGCTCGGATCCCGATGAGAAGGAAAAGCACATCAGCTCATCCTCCTTTCACTCCACTGGCTCCACATCTCCAGGATTAAATGGTTCTCCTCAGCTGTCAGTGCATTCATGGAACACCCCAAAGATCTCCTCAGCCAACCACCATCCAAAACAAACCCCCACACCAATAATCTTCACTTCCTCCACCTGCCAGAACCAAACTCTGGACCACTTCAGCCACCACCACATCTGGAGCTTCCTCCCTGACCACCTGAGAGCTCCACAGACAGCGGATGCTTCTAAAAGCCTTTCTTTTTAACAAAGCTTTTAATTAAACGTGCCCCTGAAATGTCTGTTTCAGTTTCAGTCTCACTTACCTGCCTGTCGCATGGAGCTGAGCGCTGCAGAATAAACACAGGTCACAGGAAACTCCAGATGTGAGAAGCTTCCAACATCGTCAACCAGAAGTTACAGGAAGCACAAAGACTTCCTCACATGAAGCTGCAGACTGGAGCCCAGGTGTGGTGATTCAGGTGTGGTTGGAGGAGGAAACCGGCCGGTGGACCAATCAGACAGGCGGGTTGAAGCTCCAGCCAATCAGCTGAGAGGGCATCCAGGTGGGGTTTGAAGCTGCTCTTCAGCTAAAATCCAGAGTCCAGACTCTCTACCAGAGGCTGTTGAGGATCCACCTCCACGAGGAAACACACCAGGAGACATAACAGCAGCAAACTGCAGACAGAAAGTTCAGTAAAATCTCTAAAGAATCATTTCTGTCCACAATGAACAGACCTGTGACTCTTAAAGTTTTGCTCTGATGAGGAGATAAGACCTTCTGAGTCACTAACGTCTTTAAAATCACTTCTGAAAACCAACTTTTATAGACGTGAACTTTAGCTTTAATTAGTTTTAATCTTTTATTCTTGTCCTGTTTATTTTCTGACGTTCTCTCTTGTTTTAGTTTAATTTTAGCTGCCTGATTCTTTGGTGTGATGTCGTCTGAAATTGTTTTTGGCATGTATTCTAATCTAGCTAATTATTCATTTAACTTATTAGCGTTTTTACTCTTTATACTAACTGGCTGCTCTGCCTTGTCTCCTTAATTCTTGCTTGATTGTCTGTTTGAGTGTCAAAGCACCTTGTGAACGCTGTTCTTAAAGGTCTATATAAATAAAGATGTTATTATTTTTATTCGTATTGTTAGCAGCTTATTAGGGACACATCATTAAAGCTAAATACATGACGACAGCAAATCCTCCCCTCATGAAGATCGTACTGTTTAGCTGCCGTTCAGAGACGTGGTTCAAACATGGAGAACAGCCGTAGACATGGTGTGTTTGGTCACACACACTCCTGATATTGAATATATGAATCAACTTACTCAATATTTACTTTGTCTAAATCATCCTTACTTTCTGAAGTCTCTCCTGATTGATGATTAAATGATTGTACTAACCTTATTCTAAGATAATGGGGAACGGTGGAAGAGTTTTTAATTTATGGCCTTAATCTACTTTCTTAATAATTCCAGCCTCAGAGGTAGAAAGCAGAGGTTTGATCACATTATCCTGTCTCTGAGAAAAGTGAGGATATACGTACAACCCTGCAGTCAGAACTCAGAGAAAAATATAAGCTGTAATATCTGAAAATCACACTTCAGCACTTATCGTTAAACTTTTTTAACCCTCCTGTCGTCCTGTGGGTCAAAATTACCCGTTTTAAAGTTTAAAAATGTGAAAAAAAAATAGATTTTCACAGAGAAACTTCTGATTTCCACATTTTCAACATTTTTGGGAGATTTTTGAACATTTTGTAGTGGAAAAAAACAAAAAATAAAAATGTTTCTTTCAGAATATTCACAAAAATAATCAACCAAAATCCAGCAAAGTTTTACTGAGATATATGGAATCACTTTGGATATTTTTACTATTTTTTGGAAGATTTTTACTCATTTTTTGAAAATATTTACAAGAATTTTCTTGCAAAATTTTGGGGTTTTTTTAATTAATTTTTTAAGGGAAACTTAAGGAATTTTCATCCTGAAGGTTTTACAAATTTCCAGAAATTTGGGGGATTTTTTAAAAATAAATTTTTAAGGGAAACTTAAGGAATTTTCATCCTGAAGGTTTTCCAAATTTTCAGAAATTTGGGGGATTTTTTAAAATAAATGTTTAAGGGAAACTTAAGAAAATTTCATCCTGAAGGTTTTATAAATTTTCTGAAATTTGAGGGATTTTTTTAAAATAAGTTTTTATGGGAAACTTAAGGAATTTTCATCCTGAAGGTTTTACAAATTTTCAGAAATTTGGGGAATTTTTTACTGAGTTTTTTTCAGACAAGGTAACAGTATTTTTTGGTGCCCTTAAATGAGGACAACAGGAGTTTTAAAGACGGTTTTCCAGAGCGTCATTGCTGCAAACGTCCATTCGTCTCCAATGTGTTTCTCGCTGTTGACTGGAAGCTCCCAGAGAATAAACTGCAGCTGTGTGGAATCCAAGAAATAAAGCCTAAAGTGTTCAGCTTTCTTCTTCTTGCAGCTTTATATTTGGCTTCTGTCTGCCGCTGTGAGGTCGCGGTGATCTCTGCACACAAGATGAACGTTTTCAATTTCCCCTTTATCTATGCTGTTTTCCTTTTATGAAAACTTTTCGAAAACGGCTGAATTCCTCCCGCTGCTGCTGACTCCTCCGGTCGCCCCGCTGCCACGCCGGTCACCGCTGGAGTCAACAGATAAGTGTGTTAGCTGAAAGGTGTGTGTGTGCAGACGGGTTACAGCAATTTGTGAAGCGCCGTTAGCGGCAGATCAGAGCGATCCAGAAACAGGAAAGGTGCCAGAGATGAAAAAAGCTCATTACTGGAGGTAGGAAGGAGCAAATTGGTGTGACAAAAACAGAAATAATTCCACATTTGCAGGATATTAAACGCCACGCATGCCTGGTTTGCGTTTCTTTCTGTGTCATTACTCGGTAACTCCCTCAGACACACTCAGTGATGTTTTTCATTTAAACCTTAATCAGACTTTCAGTGCACTCTATAGAGCTGTGCTTCTTCTTCCTGCTCATATTTCGTTTTTTTTTTACTGCAGCAGGATATGAGAAGTTTGATGTATAGTTTCATCCTCCTCGGCTGAGCTGAAAACGTGGCTTTGCTCAGAATTCTTCCACCTCTGTATCGTTCAGCGCGCACACACACACAGAGCTGCTGTGGTTCTGCTGAAGGATGAGGTTAGAAAGGAGCGAAATAAAATCCGTATTCATGCAAAGGTTAAAACAGTAATGAACCGGAGATAATCCACGAACAGCGGTCTTTGACTGAGCTGAATTCAGTTTACCTCCAACAAACGTTTTCTCAAAGCACCTCAGAGTTCCGTGAAATTATAAAACTTCACAAACTTTAGAAAGTGAAAGTATTTGCAAGATTTATAAAGTGAATCTTATGGAAGTGAATCACAGAAAGCACTGACCTCGCTTAAAATCTGCCAAAGGAAATGTAGTTTGAAGGAATAGTTCTGCATTTTAGAAGGTTTTTCATTCAGTGAGAAGTTCTATCTGAATATGATGTTTGTATGCTCGTACAATCCTGTTCACAGGTTTGGGGTTACTTAGAAAGTCCTAATTTATGAAAGATAAATATATATAAATGTGTAAAATAGCTAGACATTACTCAAATTTGTCAAAAACTTGCTCAATAAATCCTCCTTAACTGTTTAAAACCTGTCCAAAAAGAGTTAATGGTCTAGGATGGCTGAGAAGGGTTAAAAAAAATGACTAAAAATGACTTCAAAAGGTCTTCAGACTGTTAACATTTTCTTTTAAAACGTAGGAATTATTCACAGTTACAGTTTTATAAACATTTGTGGATCATAGAGGTGGATTTGTAGCAGGATCACAATCATGTGGTGTTCTCTTGTTGTCATGGTTACAGTGACACCCTGCCGCTATCTGGCAATGATACAGAAATCTTTAACAAATCCGTGGATCCAGACTAAAAGCTGCATCACTGCCAGGATCTAGTCTCTTGGTCCTTGAGTCATTTCTGAGTTTCAAATAGAAATTTCATCCAAATGCGTTGGTCTGTTTTAGAGTGATGTTGCTGACAGACAGACAGACTGATGTACTCTGATCTTCACATAACTCCACCGTTCCTTGGAGCAGAAATAAAGAACACCTCTCAGTGCTTAGATGATCTCCCTGCTACACCCTCATGTTCCTCTCTGTGTCTCTGCAGGAACTTCTACTACATCACGATGCTCCGTGACCCCGTGTCCCGCTACCTCAGTGAGTGGAAGCACGTGCAGCGCGGCGCCACGTGGAAGACCGCCCTCCACATGTGTGACGGCCGCCCTCCCACTCAGGACGAGCTTCCCGCCTGCTACAGCGGAGAGGACTGGACGGGCGTGCCGCTGGCCGACTTCATGAACTGCCCCTCCAACCTGGCCAACAACCGGCAGGTCCGCATGCTGGCCGACCTCAGCCTGGTGGGCTGCTACAACATGTCCTCCATGAGCGAGCTGGAGCGAGGCCGCGTGCTGCTCGCCAGCGCCAAGACCAACCTGCGCAACATGGCCTTCTACGGCCTCACCGAGTTCCAGCGCAAGACGCAGTACCTGTTCGAGCGGACGTTCGGCCTGCGCTTCATCCGGGCCTTCACGCAGATCAACAGCACCCGCGCCGCCAGCGTGGGAATCAGCGAGAAGGTGCGGTGGCGCATCGAGGGCCTCAACGCCCTGGACGTGGAGCTCTACGAGTACGCCAAGGAGCTGTTCCTGCGGCGCTACCAGTACAACCGGCAGCAGCAGCACCAGGAGGAGCGTCTGAGGAGGCGTCAGGAGAGGCAGCACAGGCAGCGCATGCACAGGACCTACCTGGCCCAGCTGTGGAGGCTGGGAGGAGGAGGAGGAGGGGAGGAGGAAGACGAGGAGAAGGAGGAGAAGGCGGTGGAGGAGGTGGCCACCACAGAGGACTACAGCAGCCAGGTGGTGCGGTGGTGAGGCGGACACAGGGACACTGACGCTGGTCCATCCGTCACGCTTTCCTCTCCTCCCTCCTTCTGTCTCTCCTCTGCTGTGAATCTGCCAAAACCTGCCCTCCAGACCTCATAGCGCTTCGTCAGACTGCCGGATGATGTCTTAATATTTATGATGGATGTATTTGTCATGGCAACATCAACATTTTGTATTTATGTTTTTTTTCTTATGGCTATCTTTGGCGCTGCAGTCGTGAAATGTATTTATTTATTCATTAGCGCTTTGGAAGCTCTCAAAGCGGCGGGGATGGTTCTTAAAGAGTAAGAAGACGACGGAGAAGAAGCGCAGTGACTGATGGTGGTGAAGGATCCTCAGTGTCATGTCTGTGATCAGTGAAACCTCGTAGTTGCTCTGTGGTGTTTGGCTTCATAAGAATATCAAAGCACAAACCTGGCAACAGTCTGCCGTGTGTTTTCTTCTCTCTGACTGATTTAGCTGCGACGAACAGAAACAGTCACAGGAAATGTGTTCAATAAAAACATGCAGCATCCAGTGATGGTAATCTGTACCTGACGGGCTCGTGTCCGTGCACGTGTTCTCGCTTTCTCCTTTTTCACAGCATGTTCTCGCCAGAAAAAAATCTGAAACCTTCATGTGCGCTGCAAAAACTCTAAATCTCACCAAGTCTGTTTGTCTTATTTTTAGTCAGAATGTCTCGTCCCGCTTGATTTAAGATAAATTCACTGAACAAGACACATTTCAGCAGATGGAGGGACTTGTTTTAAGGACAACGCATCTTAAATATCTTAAGTCAAACAATCTTGAATTGAATTTTACAAGAAAACTCAAAATAAGTTTAACCCTCGTGTCGTCCTGCGGGTCAAATTGATCCGTTTTAAAGTTCGAAAATGTGGAAAAAATCTATATTTTCACAGCGAAACTTCTGATGTTCACATTTTCAACATTTTTGGGAAATTTTTGACCATTTTTTGGTGGAAAAAAAAATATTAAAAATGTTTCTTTAAGAACATTCACATAAAAATCAAACAAAATCCAGCGAATTTCGCTGGATTTTGTTTGATTTTTATGTGAATGTTCTTAAAGAAAATATTACAAGTTTCACTGATATATATAGAATCACTTTAGATATTTTCAGGATTTTTTTTGAAGATTTTTACTCATTTTTTTGAAAATATTTATAAGAATTTTCTTGCCAAATTTGGGTTTTTTTAAAGGGCAACTTTTAAGGAATTATTGGAATTTTCTTCCTGAAGGTTTCACAAATATTCAGAAATTTTGGGAATTTTTTTGATTTTTTTTTTCAGACAAGAAAACAATATCTTTGGTGCCTGTAAATGAGGACACCAGGAGGGTTAACACATCTCAAATGAGGAGGTTACATGAAAGCAAAAACCTATTTTTGAGTGAGAAACAGCTTTTTAATCATGCCTGGCTTATTTTAAGACACCTAAGCTTGACAAACATGGTAAAATAAAGTTTAAAACGAGTTTCCCCAGATCATTTTAAGATCTCAGTCATATTTCTAGAAATCTTACCAAGCCATTTTCACTTGTTCTATTTTATTTATATAAGTTCTTTGAAGTAATTTTTATTTCCTCGTTTTGAGAGGGGCATTTTTTTCCCCACGTCTTCTCCAGCAGCAGAGCTTCAGGCCTGAAAGAAGCCTGTCAGAGGCACTTTGAGCGCTCTTACATCACTGAGACAGAACATTGGTATTTCCACCATTAGGGCATTGATCACGGGGCTCTTTGCTTCCAAATTGATCATTTAAAGTTCAATTAACCGTGACTCCGGCGCGGCGGAAAATAGAAGAAACCCAGCGGCGCGCTCAACGCTTTTTCCCTCCCTAATTTGACAAACATGCAGCTCAACGGACGTAGAAAAAAAACAACAACAATCTGTTCCAACATGTTTCCACAAACAGCTCGCCTCGGGATGATTGCTTGGCGTTCATATTCTCATTCTGGAAAATCGCGGCCACGCTTCCCGAAGGCTCCACTTTGCTCACGGGAAGAAAAATGAGGATGATGAGGAGATCAGTCAGGAGGCAGGAACGGAAACGTCTGCGGACCAAAATAGCCTTTCCATCTGTAGCTGCAGTCTCCCTGTCTAGTTGTAAAGCATGAAGATTAGAATGATAGAAGCCTGTGATGATGCTGCTTCTCTGTGTACACGTGCAGGAAGGTGCAAACACCTTTACATGTTGGATTATTTACGTTTTATGTCAGAAAATTCTGCTTTTCGTGTGTCACAGCTCTGTAATTATTTGAACTGCGATCTGAGCAGGATGACACACGGTATCCAGGATGAAACTATCTGCAGACGAATAACGTAAAAGCTTCCCTAATCTACAGAGGATGTGTCTGCGTTGACAGGGAGGATTTGTTCTGCATTAGATGGAGATGGTAGGACGTTCGTCTGCTCTCAGGTTTGCGAAACACCGACGCCTTCTTCGAAGATTCCAACCTTTCTCTTCCTTTGTTGTCAGAAGTCTTTGTGCAGCCGTGCAGATATCAGCATGTCGCCTTTTAAAATGGGTAATAATGTGCAGCCTGCCTCGTTAGCTCGCTGGGAAGGTGGACGCATCGGAACAGAGGACTCGGCTAACTGCTCGGATACTCGTCTTTCACAGATGAGAAGCTGCAGGAGGTGTCAGCCCGGAAAATCACTTCACTGCAACAAAGCATGATACAGTCTGAAGTGGAGCATTTCAAATAAAGGTGGAGATTATGAATCATGGCTGATCACTTCTGAGCGCTTTTTCCATTCCTCATAAAACACGCCCTGCTTTTCAAAATAGACATTTCACAAAATTATTTGTTGAAAGAGACTTCATACTAGAGATTCAGACTATAAACTCAGCAGGAAACTGTTTGACGATGTAACAGATGAAGTCGGAAGTAGGATCGTCTTCCCATTCACTTCTATACAATCAGACTTCTTTATCTAGTCACATGAGTCGCCCCCTGCTGGCTGTTTGAAAGAATGCAGATTTGGCTTCACGCTTAAGATCCAGAGGCTTCATCCACCTTTTAGAAACAATCTATGCATGATTTATGTACTCATTATCTCAGTTAATCATCTGTTTGATCAGTTAGCCGAAAAACACAAGTCTTATGTTTCAAAAAAAAGCTTTAATTTCTTCACATTTACATTTTAAGATGCTTGGTTTGATGTGTTTCGTCGCTGCTAATCATCTACTTGGGTTCAGCTCCAGTGTGGCGCTGATCGGTCCGTCATTTCATCCTGCATCCATCAGGGAATCGACTGTTTTCACGTCTTCAGCAGGAACTTTTGTTGGTGAATGAGAGACATTAGAATGGGACATGTCTGGATCTCCAAACCAAAAACAAGGAAGTGGATTCCGTGATGTACGTGCGTTACGCTGGGCACTGCTGTGATTGGTGGAACTCATGGGAGGCGGGACTAAATTGCGGAAAAGTTGAATTAACGTTAATTTGCACGATCGCAACATCATGAATTCCTGGAGGGACCGTCCTTTGCAGCCGACGTTGGCAGTGAAAGGCGCTCAGGAAGGCCCTCCTGAACTTCTCTCCTGACAGAGTGTACAGAGCCAAGTTAAAGAAGGTGTTGAATCCGGCCAGAGGTCTGGAGATGATGTAGGCGGCGTGCACTATTTCCTCCATGCACGATGCACACCCTTGGATTTTTATCCGCCACGCACGCAACACGTGATACGGCAGGAAACACGTGACGAACACCACCAGGATCAACACGGTAACACGGCGCGCTCTCATCCGAGCAGGACTGCTGGCGTCGGGCCCTTTCTCCAGCTCTTTGGCAACGCCGATGTAACACATGAACACGACCACTAGGGGCAGCAGAAACCCCAGAGCAGTGAGCAGCCAGCCGTACCACTCCATGCCACGGCCGGACATGCTGCTAGCAAAGTCCAAGCAGCTGGTCTTGTTGTCTTTCACGTCCACCGATATCACGGTTAGCATCGGTGTGATTTTGGCGGCGGCGACGATCCAGACGGCCGAACACGCAGCGACGCCCCAAAGCTTCTGCTGCACCTGCGCCGCCTTCAGGGGCTTCATCACCACCACGAAGCGGAAAACCGCCAGGCAGGTGAGGAAGAGGATGCTCCCGTAAAGGTTCAAGTGGAACCCGGAGCGCACCAAGCGGCACATGAAGTCTCCGAGCGTCCAGGCCTCCTGGTTGGTGTAGTAGTGGATGAGGAAGGGCATGCTGAGGACGTAGAGGAGGTCTGTCAGTGCCAGGTTCACCAGGATGATGCTGCTGCTCTTCCAGGGACGCAGTTTGGTTGCGTAGATGCTGATGGAGGTGATGTTTCCCACCAGGCCCACGATGAAGATGATGGAGTAGGCGACGGGTAGGTAGTAGCGGTTCATCAGCCGGTCCACGTCAGAGCAGGTAGGATCCATAGCTGTGCCCTGCTGAGGAAGAGGAACTGTTTTATAGGCCAGGCTGAGAAAATAAAAAAGTCAGAGAGGAGATGGAAACGTTCATGGAAATGTGAATAAACGACCCAAGGAATAGACCTCAGGGGTGTCACAATCGTTTTAGTTCAGGTTCCTTGTTCAGCCCAGTCTGACCTCCAGTAAAATCACAGAATAATAACCTATAAATAACCACAGCTCCACATTTTTCCTTTGTTTTTGTGCAAAAATATTCACATTTAAGGATTATCTTTCTACAAAACGTTACAAACAACCTGAAATGTCTTAAGAAAATTAAGTTCAATTTCAACAAAACATTAAGTCACAGGTATCTGGAACTGAATAATATAGTGTTTTACTTTAAAAAAAAAGACCAAAAACAACAAAAACAAGACAACATAATAACAAAAATGACACACAAAATGACCAAAAATTTGACAAAACAAAACAAATAACGGACAAAAAAGTTACAGACGAGACAAAAAATGGCAAAAGTGTGAAACAACACACAGAACACGAAAAAACGCAAAACACAAAATGACAAAAATGAGACAAAAAATACAAGAGACAAAAAAGAAACACAAAACGACAAAGATGTGGAAGAACAATAAAAGTCAGACAAAAAACTGCAAAAACAAGACAAAATATTTCAAAAATGAGACACAAAATGACAAAAATAGACAAATAACACAAAACAAAACAATGACAAAAAATTGGACAAAAAGTTTCAAAGTGACAAAAATGGACAAACAAAACAAAAAATGACAAAAGCGTGAAACATGACAAAAATGACAAAAATCAGACATAAAAAGTCCAAAAACAACAAAAAGGAGACAAAATATGACAAAAATGGGACAGAAAACAGGAAAAGAACAATCTAGGATTTTACTTTAAGATCCAAACAACTTGTTGTTTTGTTCATTTTCTAGAAATTATTTTAAATTTATAATTTTACAAATTTACAATCTGCACTTAATGCCTTCCCTCAGACACTTTACAAAGTCGTCCCATGGACCAGATTGGACCCTCTGGAGGGCCGGTTTTGGCCCGCGGGCCGCATGTTGGACACCCCTGCTCTAAGGTTATTAAACTAGACCATAATCAAACTTTCATACATCGTTTCTTAGGGGGTTGGCTGATGAGAAGAAAACTGATTTTTTCCTTTCTGGGTAAAAGAAAATAGATCCGCAAACACATCTCACATCAGGTTTTAACGCGAACCTAAAATGAGTGATTTTAGCCCATTTGTGGGTGGAGCAGTGCTAATAATGTTCTAAAACGGATATAGCGTAGCAAGCAGATGGCCGTTTTGGCTAACGTGTAAGCGAGCAGACGCTAATTTACACATTCAGAAACAGAAAGAGCGACATTAATATTCATTCTGGGTTGTGTTTCTGTTCTGGTGATGAATGGAACGGCGATATTCTCCCTGTTTTTAGCTCCGTTTTTAGTCTCCACCAACGCCACAACAGCTGTTTATAAAGCTGCTAAACATGCACTAGCTTGTTGCTAACGTGTATTCTTCTTTATTATGATCTGCTCGTATGCTTATTGCCTCAAAGTTGGCCTCCAGCTGTGTTTTAAATCACATGAAATGATTTTTTCACGCTGAGCGGTGAGCAAACAGCATAATGAGAGAGCTGAGTGTGAACAGGCCCTAAAACCAAAACAAACTCTCAGGAAAATATTGATCAGTGCAGCTCAGATGTGTTGAACAAATGCTGCTCGTGAACAACGTTTTACCTCGATGGAAAAAAATCGATTCATCTGTCTACTGCAGGAGGGTCCAACATGAGGCCCGTGGGCCAAAAGTGGTCCTCCAGAGGGTCCAACATGAGGCCCGTGGTCCAAAAGTGGTCCTCCAGAGGGTCCAACATGAGGCCCGTGGGCCAAAAGTGGTCCTCCAGAGGGTCCAACATGAGGCCCGTGGTCCAAAAGCGGTCCTCCAGAGGGTCCAATCCGGCCCTCAGAGTGGAAACATTACAGAGAAGACATTAACTGCAGATTGTAAATTAGTAAAACTATCATTTAAAATCATTTCTAGACCATGACAAGTTGTTCTGATCCTGAAGTAAAATACTAGACTGTTCATTGTTCTTTTGTTGTTTTGTGTCTCATTTTTGTCGTTTCCTTTGTGTCTCGCCTGCATTTTTTTTCTTGTTTTTGTCATTTTATGTTTTGCTTACTTTGTCGTTTTGTGAGTTTTTTGTCTCACTTGTGTTGTTCATTTACTTTTTTGTCGTTTTGTTTCTTGCTTTTGTCGTTTTTTGTATTATTTTGTTTTGGGTTTTTTGTTTCTCATTTTTGTCGCTTTGTAATTTCTTTGTCAAATTTTTAGCCTCTTTTTGTTTAGTTTTGTGTGGTTTGTCTCATTTTCTGTTGTTTTGTTTCTTGCGTTTGTCATTTTTTGTGATTTTTGTAATATTTTGTTTTGGTTTTGTTTTTTTGTCCAACTTTTATTGCTTTATTTCTCATTTTGTCGCTTTGTAACTTCTTTGTCAAATTTTTAGTCTCTTTTTTGTTTAGTTTCGTGTCGTTTGTCTCATGTTTTGTTGTTTTGTGTCTCGTTTTTGTCATAATGCGTCTCATTTTTGTAATATTTTGTCTTGTTTTTGCTGTTTTTTGTCTGACTTTCGTCGTTTGCCTCGTGCTTTTGTCTTTTTGTTTCTAGTTTTTGCCATTTTGTGTTTCTTTTTGTCACATTTTGCTTTATTTGTTGTTTTGTTTGTTGTATAGTGGATATTTTTGTCTCACTTGTGTTGCTTGTCTTCTTTTTTACAGTAAACATGTGTAGTTGTGGTTATTTATAGGTCATTATGCTGTGGTTTTACTGGTCACTGGAGATCAAACTGGGCTGAACGTGGATCCTGAATGAAGATGAGTTTGACTCTACTGCTCGACTGTATTCATATGTTGTGTGACTAAAAAGACAGAATAGGAGTGAACGAATCACGGTTCCCTTTTCCCTCAGCTGTCACATCACTGTCAGAAGCAATTACTGCTGGAGGAAGGAAGCAGAGAGCAGGAGAAGAAAGCCAGAGGTGAGCGAGACGAGCGACCAAACAAACAATCAAGCAAACTCAGTGGGAAAGAAGCAAACAGAACTCTTGTTTCCTCGTCGACAGCTCGCTTTCTGACAGCGCCCGCGGCATCGAGGCTTGATGGCAGCTTCCTGTAACGCTGTCAGAGCAATCTGCTCTCGTCATGGATGAGAGGAGACGTGTGAGGTGTCGTTTACACATCATCTGAGAAGGCAGCAACTCATTAAAACCATCACAGTTTGGAAAAACACAGGCCCTGTCTGAAGAGTCGACTTGTGCACTGGAAAAAATGCTCCTTTCAAAACAAGAGAAAAAAACTGATTTCAAACAACTTTTACTTTGAAATAAGTGAAAAAATCTGCCGATAGATATTTTACCAGGATTTTAAAGATTAGCTGTCTTGACCTTCCTGTTGTCTTCATTTACGGCACCAAAAAATACTGTTTCCTTGTCTGAAAAAAAAATCCAAAAATTCTGCAAAAAAATCCCCAAATTTATAAAAATTTACAAAACCTTCAGGAAGAAAATTCCTTCAAAGCTTTTGTTTTTTATTTTAAATCCCCACATTTGGCAAGAAATAAAACTTTAAAAACTAAAAAAATTATAAAAATTGTAAATATTTTTTAAAAAATGAATAAAAATCTTTTTAAAAAAATCCTAAAAATATCTAAAGTGATTACATATATATCAGTAAAACTTCTAATATTTTCTTTAAGAACATGCATTTTTTTTGTGAATGTTCTTAAATAAACATTTTATTTAACATTTGTTTTTTTTTGACCAAAAAAATGTCAAAAATTTCCCAAAAATGTTGAAAATGTGGACATCAGAAGATTCACTGTGAAAATAAGTATTTTCCCCACATTTTCAAACTTTAAAACGGATCAATTTGACCGACAGGACGACACGAGGGTTAAACTTATTTTGAGTTTTCTTGTAAAATTCAACTCAAAACAAGATCATTTCCAGATTGTTTGACTTAACAAGATATTTAAGATGCGTTGTCTTAAAACACGTCCCTCCATCTGCTGAAATGTCTCTTCTTTAGTGAATTTATCTGAAACCAAGTGGGATGAGACATTTAGACTAAAAATAAGACAAACAGACTTGGTAAGACTGTGAGTTTTTGCAGTGCAAAGCTTGAAACAGAGATGTCTCTACTCACTTCTAGCTGCTCGCTCCACACCGTCACCGACCGTTTTCATTTCCACTCCTCCTGCTTCCACTCTTCCCTCCCGGTTTCTCCTCCTTCAGGGGAAACTCCAGCAGCTTTTCCAGTGACCGACTGTTTCACCGTCACACGACTTCCTGGTGTCATGGTTGAGCTGATAAAGCTCAAGGGTTGCTGTGTTTACACAGTCAATAAGTGAGAAAAGGGAAATCCAGGAACGCATTCAGAGCGTCTTGATCAGGGGTGTCCAACATGAGGCCTGTGGTCCAAAAGTGGTCCTCCAGAGGGTCCAATCCGGCCCTCAGAGTGGAAACATTACAGAGAAGACATTAACTGCAGATTGTAAATTAGTAAAACTATAAATTTAAAATCATTTCTTGACCATGACAAGTTGTTTGGATCAGAAAGTAAAATACCAGATTGTTCTTTTGTTGTTTTGTGTCTCATTGTTGGAATATTTTGTCTCGTTATTTGTAGATTTTTGGCCTGACTTTTGTTGTTTGTCACACGTTTCTGTCCTTTTGTTTCTGGTTTTTGTCCTTTTGTGTTTCCTTATCAGAAAGTAAAATACCAGATTGTTCATTCTTCTTTTGCCGTTTTGTGTCTCGTTTTTGTTTTGCGTTTCCTTTTCGTCTCACTTGTGTCTTTTTGTTGTTTTGTTTCTCACTTTTGTCATTTTTTGTCTCATTTGTCTATTTTTTTATAGCTTTGTAACTTTTTTGTCAAACTTTTTGTCACTTTTTTGTGTCGATTGTCTCCTTTATTGTCATTTTGTTTTTCGCTTTTGTCATTTTGTGTCACGTTTTGTGATATTTTGTCGTGTTTTGTCGTCATTTTAAAGTAAAATCCTCCATGGTTCAGCTCCAGGTGACTAAATGTTGTGTTCCTTTGTAGACACTCTGATCTGGAAGTTGTAATGTGGAAATGATGAACTGAGGATGGATGTTGATGAAACTGAACTTATTTTTCTTAACAAATGTCAGATTGTTCATGATGTTTAGTAAAAAGATAATTCCTTAAATGTGAACATTTCATAATGTATTGTAACAGTTAGGAGTTGTGGTTATTTATCGGTTCTTATGCTGTGATTTTACTGGTCACTGGAGATCAAACTGGGCTGAACGTGGAACCTGAACTAAGATGAGTTTGACTCCCCTGGTCTTGATAAATTCTCTTGTGCTTCTTTTGTTCAGAAAAACAAATGCAGGTCTTTGTAATTTCTTCAAACAGCCGTGTGATTACCTCGCTGCGACACCGCCGAGCTAAATCTGGGACAGACAGACCCTCGGTTTGTGATTAAAGTAGAGAAGAAGTTTAGAATAATGTGGGAAACGAGCGGTTAAATATAAAGTGTCGTCTGCGTGTCATTATTTTCAGGCCTCACGCGGCATCTGTCACGTCAGTTCTCAGTGTTTATTTCACAATAAATCAAACAGAACCACAGTCGCTTTCAATCTTGTCAGAATATCCGTCAGGGAACAGAAATCAGTCATTACCGGCACACAAACTGGTGTGTGTGTCGGGCAACAGAGCTGTGATTTCTGCAGTTTTTACAGCTCCACATAAAAATCAAACCTTTTATAAATCAAGCAGTAACAGCTCGGTTTTTGGTTGATGTAAAATTAAAGTGAAGCCTGCATTAATTCACGCTGACAACAACAATGGTGCTGCAGATTATTTACAATAACGTTCTAAAGTTTGGGGAAAAGTCACAGTTTTATTCATGGGCTGACATAATTACACAAAGGTTTGCTCATCATCAATTAGCCAAAAGAAAACAACAAAAACTAAGACAAAATATGACAAAAATGAAACGGAAAACGACAAAAAGTTACACAAATGACACAAACAAAAGAAACAACAAAAATGATACACAAAACAATGAAAAAAGCGAAACAATTACAAAACTAAGACACAAAAAACGAAGCGAGACAAAAAGGAAACAACAAAAACAAGACAAAATATTACAAAAATGAAATGCAAAATGACAAAAAAATTAGACAAATGACACGAAACAAAACAACAAGAGACAAAAAATGAGACATAAAAGTTATAAAGCGACAAAAAAGGCAACAAAAACTAGACAAAAAATTACACAAATGACACAAACAAAAGAAAACAGCAAAAATGATACACAAAACAATGAAAAAAGCGAAACAATTACAAAAATAAGACAAAAAAAGGCTAAGCGAGACAAAA
Source organism: Acanthochromis polyacanthus (assembly GCF_021347895.1). NCBI lineage: Eukaryota > Metazoa > Chordata > Actinopteri > Pomacentridae > Acanthochromis > Acanthochromis polyacanthus. Next base: position 27,952,102 of record NC_067134.1, on the reverse strand, counting down.
AGGAAACAAAATGACAAAAGAACAATCTAGGATTTAACTTTCTGATCCAAACAACTTGTCATGGTCTAGAAATGATTTTAAATTTATAGTTTTACTAATTTACAATCTGCAGTTAATGTCTTCTCTGGAATTTTTCCACTTTGAGGACCGGATTGGACCCTCTGGAGGACCACTTTTGGACCACGGGCCTCATGTTGGACACCCCTGCTTTAGTCATTCCACTTCAACACTTCATCTCCTTTCAGTGCAAACTGTTTAGTCTGAGTCACACAAAGTTCCCCCTAGTTATCCCTCTTTTCTAATGATTAATTTCAGGCATTAATGAGTATAAACTCCATCGATTGTGTGTCTTCTCACCTCGTGAGCGGCAGCAGAGCACAGGTGACTGATTTAAACCGGGTGTCATTTCCTCCGTCTGCATGCGGTAAAAGTCCTGATGGTGTGAATGAAAAACATGTAGAAACACTACAGAGATTCAGTGCCAATTTATTCCACTCCCCGCCAGGCTCAGTGGCAGAAACAGACTTTAACTTTTCTGGCTTTTTGTGTTTGACTTCCTGAACTTGTAGTGCATTAGGTATGTGTGTCGCGTGTTTTAGTGTCAGGGCAACACCTGCCGTTAACTCAGTTCCACTTCCTGGTTTGTCTGAAAGCACAAAGGAGAGACAAATGTGTGTTTTTCCTGCCCGTCTGCCCTCGATAAAAAAAGAAAACTAGACAAAAAATGAGACAAATGACACCAGAAATGATAGAAGTCAGAAACAAAATGACAAAAACATGACAAAAGTCAGACAAACAAGGCAAAAAACAGCAAGAACAGGACAAAATATTACAAAAATGAGACAAAAAATGCCAAAAAATTTTAAAAAATGACACAAAATAAAACAAAAAAAAGACCAAAAATTTGACATTAACGCCACAAAGCAAGAAAAAAATTGACAAATGACACAAAACAACAAAAAAGTAGACAACAGAAGCCAGACAAAAAAACCCACTAAATTATCCAAACGATACACAAATTAAGCAAAACATAAAATGACACAAATGAGACAAAAAGGAAACACAACATGACAAAAACCAAAAATCAGAGCAATGACTTGAAACAAAGTGACAAAAAAATGGACAAAGGACACAAAAACAAGTCACAAAACAACAAATAAAGCAAAACACAAAATGACAAAAGACTCAAGCGACAAAAGGAAACACAAACCTACAGTCAGAAGTCGTCCCTCTTTTTGAATGATTAATTTCAGGCATCAATGAGCACAAATAAACGTGTTTGTTCCTCCTCCATGTGCTCATTTTCTCTGTGATGTCATTTTTCTGTAGATCACACGGAACCAAACGCAGCACAAGTTTACAAATGTTTATTTTACAAAAGAAGAGCTAGAAAGGACGTAAACAGAGCTTCAGAGATCAGTCTGAACTCCTTTTTTCTTCCAGTACTGTGGGGATGGTGCAGTCTTTGAAGCAGCAGTTTGTGGTACAGAGAAGAACCACCAGAGGAACATGAATGTCAAAGGTCAACCCGACGAGGGCAGAGGATGCTGGGAGGGGTTGACTGAAGGAAGGAAGGAAGGAAGGAAGGAAGGAAGGAAAGGAAGGAAAGAAAAAAGGAAGGAAGGAAGGAAGGAAGGAAGGATGGAAGGAAGGAAGGAAGGAAGGAAGGACAGAAGGAAGGAAAGAAAGGAAGGAAGAAAAAAGGAAGGAAGGAAGGAAGGAAGGAGGAAAGGGAAGAAAGGAAGGAAGAAAAAAGGAAGGAAGGAGGAAAGAAAGAAAGGAAGGAGGAAAGGAAGGAAGGAAGGAAGGAAGGAAGGAAGGAGGAAAGGATGGATGGAAGGAAGGAAGGAAGAAGGAAAGAAAAAAAGGAAGGAAGAAAAAAGGAAGGAAGGAAGGAAAGGAAGGAAGGAAGGATGGAAGGAAGGAAGGAAGGAAGGAAGGAAGGATGGAAGGAAGGAAGGATGGAAGGAAGGAAGGAGGAAAGGATGGAAGGAAGGAAGGATGGAAGGAAGGAAGGAAGGATGGAAGGAAGGAAGGAGGAAAGGATGGAAGGAAGGAAGAAAAAAGGAAGGAAGGAAGGAAGAAGGAAAGGAAGGAAGGAAGGAAGGAAGGAGGAAAGAAAGAAAGGAAGGAGGAAAGGAAGGAAGGAAGGAAGGAAGGACAGAAAGAAGGAAGGAAGGAAGGAAGGAAGGAAAGGAAGGAAGGAAGGATGGAAGGAAGGAAGGAAGGAAGGATGGAAGGAAGGAAGGAAGGAAGGAAGGAGGAAAGGATGGAAGGAAGGAAGGAAGGAAGGAAGAAAAAAGGAAGGAAGGAAGGAAGAAGGAAAGGAAGGAAGGAAGGAGGAAGGAAGGAAGGAAGGAAAGAGGAAAGGAAGGAAGGAAGAAAGAAAGAGAAAGAGAAAGAAGGAAGGCGTTGTGTCTACAGTTTGGGCATCCTGGCGGCATTGAGGCGCATCGACACGCAGGAAGAACCGGCAGCGTAACGCATCTCCCTCAGCATGCCGCCCCACTGCTTCTTATCGTTCTCGTACCTGAAGATAGAAACGAGAACAACGCCACAGTCACACATCTGGAGCAGCACAGACACAAACTAAAACCTGGAATGGTTGCTTCCACAGCTGGAGAAGACTTACTGCCAGACGTCGGTGACCTCTGTGGGAGCCACCTCCTTGTTGTCCATCTGAACCATGGCGAAGCCGCCCACGGCGTACAGAGAACCGCCGGTGCTCACCAGGTTGACGGAGCTCCTCTCCTGAGGGAACTCTGTGAAAGCCTCCCACCTGAGGAGACGCAGCATCAGGAGAAGGTCATCCATGTGTCTTATTTTTCTGTTTTACTGGTTAGCATAGCGGGGATGTGCCATGTGGAAGCTTAAAGAGATCAATTTAAAATGAAAAACTGTGTTAGATAAAGTAATGCTCAGAAGTTTGGGCTCCCCCAGGCAGTTAATGTCAATCCAGATAAAATACAGTAAAAGTCTACAAAAAATTTAGGAAAAACACAGTAAAAGCATGGTAAAAAATCTAGAAAAATACAGTAAGATTCTACAAAAAATTTAGGAAAAACACAGAAAAATATAGTAAAATTTCACAAAAGATGTAGTAAAAATACAGTAAAAAATACAAGAAAAATACAGTAAAAATGTAGAAAAAATTAGAATAAATACAGTAAAAAATATGGTAAAAATCAAGAAAAAATACAGTAAAAGTCCACAAAAATTTAGTAAAAATACTATAAATATATAAAAAAATACAGTAAAAATATAGACTAATTTAGAAAAAAATACAGTAAAAACATAGCAAAAATACAGTAAAAATGTAGTAAAAATACAGTAAAAAACACAGTAAAAATGTAGTAAAAGTATGATGAAAATATAATACTAATACAGTAAAAAATATAGCCAAAATACTCCAAAAATATACAGTATCAGTCAAAAGTTTGGGGTCATCCAGACAATTCCATGATTCCAAAATCCAGTGAAATTTACGGGATTTTGGTTGATTTTTTTTGTGAATGTTCTTCAAGAAAATATTTGAAGTTTTGCTGATATATAAGTAATCATTTTAGATATTTTTAGGATTTTTTTGGAATATTTATTTCCAATTTTGGGGGACTTTTTTTAAATTAAAACTTTCAAGGGAAACTTTAAGCTATTTATTGGAATCTTCTTCCTGAAGGTTTGGCACTTTTTCCAGAAATTTTGGGAATTTTTTTTGCTGATTTTTTGGATTTTTTTCAGACAAGGAAACAATATTTTTTGGTGCCTGTAAATGAAGACAACAGGAGGGTTAATATTGGAAGTGCTTGATGCCAGAAATTGCTGCCAAATTGAGCCACTTTATGAGCTAAAGCTGCACATCACCAATCAGTCACACAGCAGCACATTAAGATGAACAGTCCAGGCTGCATGTTGTACCTGTCTAGCTGGCTAACTCACTGAGCACATTAATAATTAGCATGAGGAGCTGAAGGAAGCAGCGGATGAAGCTATTAGAGGCTGAGACGACTCAGTGAGCATGAAGTATACAGTCTGGAGGCCTGAGTTAATATTAAACATAATGTGACACTAAATGGAAGTGTCACTGGAAAAACACCACAACGGGGTTTGAAAAACGGCAAGAAAACACTCAGTACGATATGAATTCATCTAAGCAGACTCCTACTTGTTTGTGGAGAAGTCGTAGGCCTCACAGGAGGCGGTCAGGCCGTCCTCGTTCACTCCTCCGGCCACCAGGATCTTCCCGTTGTGGACGACGGCTCCGAACATGGCTCTGGGCGTCTTCATGGCCGCCAGCTCCCTCCACTCCGACTGCTTGTGGTTGTAGGCGAACATCTTGTTGAGGGCTTTGCTGCGGACACGGAGGGAGGAAATAATGAGCTGAGGGATTTTTAGTGTCAGAAGCTGTTAGACGTCAGACACCAGATGAGAGAGAACGGGCGCTGAAGCTTCATGTTCCCTCCCGTCATTCAGACAAACAAACATGTTTCCATCAATCACACGACGACACGGAAAGGCCGTCTAATAAACTGCTTTTGCAAATTTGAAATTGTCTTCATCAAGGCTGGCAGAGAGTTTCAGCATGAAGCCTTCACTAAGTTTCATTTTAAAACCTCCAAGCAGCAGGAAATCAGCTCCACCTGGGAGAGAATGAGAAGCTCCAGGGGAAGAAATAAAGAGAAAATAATGAGCAAAAAAGAAATGTATAAAGAGACAGAACAGAAATTAAACTAAACCCGAATAAACTGGAGACACAGTCCTCCTCCAAGGCTGCTCATTCCCCCATATGTCAGAAATGCAGCGTTTGTTTTTACTGATGATCAGAAATCACAGCACCATTTAATATAGACGTACCCACAAACACAGTGACCTCACACTGAGCACAGGCGTGTGTTCTGCATGTGTATGTTCCAAAATGATTAGAAATTTGGACAGAATTTGCTCAAAAAATCCTCTTTTCCTGTTCACAATCTGTCCAAAATGAGTTAAACGTCCAGGACGGCTTAGAAGGGTTCCAAAAACAACTAAAAACTCAAGTATGTTCACTAAATGTTGTCAACATTTGTCAAAAATGCCCTAAATATGTGCAAAATTACTAGAATTAGTCATATTTGTCCAGAACTTGCTCAATAAATCCTCCTTAACTGTTCAAAAGCTGTCTAAAATGAGTTAATCGTCTAGGATGGCTGAGAAGGGTTAAAAAATGACTAAAAATGGGTCCAAAATGACTTTAAAATGTCTTTAAACTATTTTAAAAAGCAGGAATTATTCACAGTTACAGTTTTATAAAGATTGGCGGTCCTCAGAGGTGGATTTGTTGTAGGATCACAATCAGCTGACGTAGTGTTCACTGGTTGTCATGGTTACAGTGACGCCGTGCGTGGAGCGTCTGATAGCAGCAACTTTTGTCCAGAAAAACTGACTCAACATGTGATAGCAGTCAGAATTAGAATAATATAGAGCAGCTTTAGCTAATATAGAGAAACCTTAGCTAATGTAGAGCAACTTAAACTAATGTAGAATAACTTTACTTCAGGTACTGTGTATATGAGATGATTTCCAGGTAGTTCTAATTCAGATATCAGCGTTCCCCATATATCTGTCTGCAGCTGAACTCTACATGTCTGTAATGATGAACACATGAAGGTCAAACGTGACATCATTTGTCCTGGAAAAAAAATGACATGTACACATGAAACGTTCTTTTTGTCCAGAATCATTTCTTTATCTTACATCAGTTTTCCGTGCTGCTTTTATGGGTTTGTGTCTGACTCATGAGAAGCTGACTGAAGAAAATCACAGACGGTGTCATAGTGGTGTCGTCGGGGTAAAACTGGATCATGACTGGAAACAATTTTCTAACAGCAGTTCTGAATTACAAACTCAACTGAGCATGAGAGGAAAATCAAAGTGGAGTGAGCGGCTCTGATTAGGATTTACTGTGTGAGTGCAGCACAGAATATGACAAACTGGAGCTCTTAAACAGCCCTTTAGAAGCTGACAGTATGAGGCCAGACCTACTTATTATGACTGGTTCTAGGGAAGGGATGTGCATCAGGTTCACCCAGCTACAAGTCAAGATGGTAAAATACACAAAAATACCATTATCTTTTTCTGATGTCTGATGGCTACAGCGGTTTTGGAAAGCACAAACACCGTCCTACTAACCAGGAGAAGTCTCACACTCAAACACAAAACCCACTAGAATGGATGGACTGGAACGATGTTGGATCAACTTTAGCTCGGTTTTCACTATCGTTTAAAAGTTTGGGGTCACCCAGGCACTTCTATCCATGTGCTAACATAACTGCACAAGGGTTTTCTAACCATCAATGAGCCTTTCAGCACCATTAGCTAACACAATGTAGCATTAGAACACAGGAGTGATGGTTGCTGGAAATGTTCCTCTGTACCCCTATGGAGGTATTCCATTAAACATTTCCAGCTACAATAGTCATTTACCACATTAACAATGTCTACACTGGATTTATCATTCATTTAATGTGGTCTTCATTGAGAAAATCTGCTTTTCTGTCAAAAAATAAGGACATTTCTATGTGACTCCAAACTTTTGAACAGTAGTATAGAGGAGGTCCTCGGTTTACGGCGTTTCATCGTTACGTCAGAACTGGTTACGTGGAACTAGTTGACGAGCGGAGTGGATGAATACATCGTCACACGGCGCTATCAGACGGGTCGGTTTTCATTCTCCGGTTGTAACTCCACTTTGGATTGTGCTACATTCACTAACTTTTTGTCCTTCATTGTGGTTCCCAAGCAGAAGTCAAACTCTTCTGATGCCGTCTCCATGGAAATGAAATTAGATGTAAAAAAAACCCAAAAAAACGCTCCGAACATGACTTTTCCAAAGAACCGATTGATATCGTGATGCACGTAACGGTTTGGTTTACATTTTCGCCGAAGTGCCGACTTACAGCCAAAAGCGACGAGGAATGGAACTCTGATGTACACCCCCTGTCAAAAGTTTTGAGACAGGTTCTAATTTATTTGAATGAGAAAGTGTCTCAAAACTTTTGTGTAAGCTGAGGACCTCCCAAACTAATGTCAACAGAGGAATCATCAGTGTCTAACCTCAGTCCAGCTACCAGTTATTACTGATCCACTCCTCTAACCTCGGGACGACCTACCTCCTGCACCTCTTACATCTTCTAGCCACTAGAATACGGTAGCCCAGAAGTTAAAAATTCCAGAGAAGACATTAACTGCAGATTGTAAATTTGAAAAAAAATATAAATGTAAAATAATTTCTAGACCATGACAGGTTGTTGTGATCATAAAGTAAAATACTGGATTGTTCAGCTGTGATTGAAATGAGGAGTTGTGGTTATTTCTCGGTTATTATGCTGTGATTTTACTGGTCACTGGAGATCAAACTGGGCTGAACGTGGAACCTGAACTAACTCCTCTGGTCTACCATCCTGCCGGCCTGCGGGGCTTCATGGAACATCACAAACAACAACACTCCTACGATCCACTGCTGCAATAATGGTAAGTAGTGGTCCTGTACGTCTCCTGTTACACTCTGAGAACATGCTCTGTTCGACTCCTCTGCCGACACACGTCCTGTGATCTCCAGCATGTTCTCTAATGCATGCAGCAGAGATGTGCCGCCTCACAGGGAAAAAACGAGGAATTTAATGCTGGAGCTATTAATAGAGCCATCAGTCAGCTGGGTGAGTTCAGCTGTCAGCGGAAGATTCTCATCAAGAGGAAACAGGTGTGCTTCTCCTGCTCTGGATCTGAAAGGAGAAGGTGTGAAAGCTACCAGCAGACCATTTCAATTCAGCAGGGAAACAATTAGGCCTGTGAGGAAGAGATTTTAGAGGTTCAGACGGAAAAATTCAGATGTGAAGTGGCTTGTAGGGGATTAAAAACCGAAAGGTCAAAATCTAACAGACTTTCAGTCCAGGAACGCCTCATTTTACATTCATCACAATGCAGCTCAGTTGTATGCTTTCACTGCAACAGAGGCGTCAAACTCATCTTAGTGCAGGACCACAGTTTGATCTCCAGTGACCAGTAAAATCACAGCATTATAACCTATAAATAACCACAACTCCACATGTTAATCAGAGCTATCTGGAACTGAACAATAGAGTATTTACTTTATGATCAAAGTCAGACAAAAACACCACCAAAAACAGGACAAAATGTTACAAAAGTGAGACACAAAATGACAAAAATTATGGATAAAACAATGAATAAAGCAAAACACAGAATGACAAGAATACGACACAAAATGGCAAAAGCGAGACAAAAAAAAAATCACAAAAATTCGACAGAGAAGGTTACAAAGCGACAAAACAGTGGACAAATGACACAAACAAGACAAAAAGGAAACACAAAACGCCAAAAACGAGAAACAAAATGACAAAAACATGAGACAAATGACAAGTCAGACAAAAAAATACAAGAAACAACGTAAACAAGACAAAATACGTCACGAAATGACAAAAACAAGAAAAAATCTGACAAAAAATGAGGCAAAGGACACAAAACAAAACAAAAAAAGACAAAAAATTTGGCAAAAATATTACAAAGCGATAAAACAATGGACAAACGACACAAAAAATGACAAAAGAGAAAAAAACGACAAAAAAGTAGACAACACAAGCGAGACAAAAAACAAAATGACCAAAACAATACACAAAACAATAAACAAAGCACAGAATGACAAGAAAAGAGAAAAAACACAAGCGAGACAGAAAGGAAACACAAAACGACAAAAAACAGAAACAAAAGGACAAAAACATGAGACAAACAACAAAAGTCCAACCAAAAAAAACCAACAAAAACGAGACAAAATATTACAAAAATGAGACACAAAACAACAAAAGAGCAATCTAGTATTTTACTTTATAATCCAAACAACTTGTCATGGTCTAGAAATGATTTTAAATTTATAGATTTCCTGGTCTACAATCGGCAGTTAATGTCTTCTCTGGAATTTTTCCACTCTGAGGGCCGGATTGGACCCTCTGGAGGACCACTTTTGGACCACAGGCCTCATGTTGGACACCCATGTGATAGACCATAAACACACACGGTTTAACTCACTTGTCGTCCGTCTTTCCTCCGATGCAGTAGACCATTCCTTTGTGGGAGACGACAGCGTGGCCGTGGATCTTCAGAGGAAGCTTTTTGGTCTCGATCCACTTCATCTTCCTGTCATCGTTTCCAACAAGTGGACTCATTAAGTGTTAAAACTGATCCATCAATGTCACAAAACACACAATTACTGAAGAAAGAGCAGCTGGAGAAGGTGAGATCACATCTAAACAGAGTTATTTATATCTAAACATCACACCTTCCCTCATAAAACCAATCTAGATGACTTCCTGAGGTTAATTACTGCCTCACAAAAGGTGAGAATCAAACTGAGAAGCGACAGGAAAAGCAGTGAAACAAACAACGCTACTGACTCGACGTCGTAGCACATCACGGTGTCCAGAGACTCGTTGGTCTGGAGGTCTTTTCCAGCCACGGCGAACAGCAGATTGTCGCTCTCTCCGATGCTGAAGAGGCATCTTGGAGAGGGCATGGGCGGCAGGGCGACCCAGTCGGATGTGAGCGGATCCAGCTGAGGAGGGTGAAAAACACATTAAAGCACGAGAGCATCCTCTTAGCACCCATTAGCTCCATGCCAATCTCCGTCTGTGCGATATCCACATATTGATTATGCCGTAAAATACAGTTATTCGTGGTGTTTAGCGTGTCCTTTAGCGTCTGCAGTGCTCAGGCCTGATGGGCAACGTGGGGAGCGTAATCCATCCGGTGTCGGGGTCGTTTTTGTGCTAAAAATGTTCATCTGTGGTTTGAGTTCCATTAAAGCACTGAAATAAAAGGCCAAAGAAGGTTTAGATGAGCTCAAATAATCCCCGAGAAGGAAACTTGGTGAGCGAACGCTAAGTGACTGATGAGGAAGATTGATAGAGCTTTTATTTTTTGGCCAATAAAAATGAAACTATGGACAGGAAACAGTAGAGAATGGATGGATGGATGACAGATGGATGGATGGATAGAAGGATGGATGATAAATAGATAGATCGATAGAAGTGTTCAGCAGCTTACATACAACATAAAACAACAAAAAGGCGTGTTAGTAACATTAAAGATTCATATTTAGTCTGAAAAATCTTCCTCTATGATACAATACTACACTACAAAGCTCTATTTATGCATGTTCACTGTCCACTTTAACTCTAAATGTGCGTCTAATGTACTCTTGTCGACTCATAAATCAACCTTTTAGCTTGGATTAGCTAAAAGACAGTAGGTAAGAGCTAACCGTTAGCATTCCACGAGCAAAAAATAAGTGAAATACCTTCATCTCAAACACTAAACATGTTATATCCTCAATAATATATCTGATTAATGTATATAAAAACTTAAAAACAACAGGGCCTTGCTAGCTACTTCCCACAGCTTCCTTTGCTAATGCTAAGCTAACTGTCTCCTGATTCGAGCTTGATGTTTGGCATGCAAAAAAAAAAGTAGCGTCAAACACTGTGTTTCAGTGATTCATTTCAAGCAACTTTTTCTGAACTCCTTACCAAGTAGAGGTAGCACTGTAGAGGCACATCTTTGTTGTCTTCGTCCACGAACAGTCCTCCGATGATGTACAGCTGGTTCTTCTGCGATGCCAGGCTGACGTGGTTGCGTGGAACCTGCTCCGACATGGCCACAAGGAAGCACTCGTTCTCGCCCACGTCGTAGGCCACCGCTGCCGTGTCGTTGATCATCACGATGAAGTCGCGGGCGTACATGCCATGTCTGCGGTTGTCGTTGAGGAAGCCGGGGAATAGGCTGTCCTCGTCCTCGCCTCCTTCCTTTCCAGCCCCCTCCTCCCCTTCCTTCTTGGATTTCTCTGGAAGCTTCCCCTTGAAGGCATCCCTGACGACCTGGATCGTCTTCTGAAGCTCCGGGTCGGCCTTGATGATCTCATCGGTCTCCACTCTGTCCTTGAAGTACTTTTCGGGAAGCAGGCGGAAGCGGATGCAATTGAAGGCGTCTTTCAGGACCTTGATGCGCTCCTTGTCATGGCGGACCCAGGACATGACCGCCTCGAACACCAGCTCCTCCTTCTCCACGTTCAGCGAGTCTCCACCGATGATGGCGAAGAGCTCGTGGGCTGCCAGCTGGAGGAACTCCTCTTCCTTGTACAGGAACTCGAAGCGGTCGGCGATGTAGTTGCGTGCTGCCACAGCGAGCCTGGGACAGCTGATGACCAGACCCATCCTGAAGATGGCCAAGCAGTTCCCCATGGACAGCTTCTTCTGGAGGTAGTTGACGCACACCGTGAAGACAGAAGGAATCTGGAATCTGTTGGCCACAGCAATGATGTCCTGAACGTTGTCATCGGTGAGGTCGATCTCAGCCGAGTAGAGATACTGGATGATCATGTCCAGGATGGAAGGGTTGACATCATCCAGGACCACCTCTTTGGTGTTCTCCACCTCCTTCCCGTCCTCGGTGAAGAAGATCTCCCTGAAGTAGGGGCTGCAGGCGGCCATGATGAGCCGATGGCAGGGGAAGCTGCGGTCGCCCACCTTCAGGGTGCAGTCCACGAACTTGTTCTCGTTGAGCAGCTCCTTGAGGCCGTCCTGGAGCAGCGTGCTCTGGAACAGGCGCAGCTCCTCCTTGATGGCGTTGGGGTCCATGTTGTGTCAGGAGGACAAACGGTGGAGAGAGGAAGGAGACGGCGGCCACAGGTCCTTTTGGCAGTTGGTCCTGGCTGGAAAAGGCAGAGCAGAGAAAAGGGTCCCGGTGTGAAGACCCTGCAATTTAATCCTGTCTAAATATAGCTGCTCTGCCCCCGCCTGCTGCAGCTCCCCAGGAATCCGACTGGACCGACTCTGGAGCAGCTGCTGCCACAGACTGAAAGAAGCAACTGGCTGGAGATCTGCCACCGTGATTCAGCTCCCAGAGGGTCATGTGGCCGGCCGACAGCGGAGACAATGCTGTCAAAACCCTCGAATAGCTGCTGAACGTATGACTGAGGGGACATTCAGGGCAGTCGCTGTCATCTTCACATCATCCTTTAATCTAACTTCTGACGGTCACAGACGCTTATGTTGGTCCTTTTTATTCACATTCCTCCCACTGACTTTAGCTTCTTCTTCAGCAGCGTCACGTTGTCCAGAAAAACACTGATTCAAGATGTGTTAGAACAACAGAGATAGCTTGAATTTGAAATACGACAAGTCAGAATGAAATGTGGAGCAACTTTAACCAACATAGAGCAACTTTAACCAACACAGAGCAACTTTAGTTAATGTAGAGCAACTTTAACTAATTTTTGAACAACTTTAACCAACATAGAGCAACTTTAGCTAACAGAGAGCAACTTTAGCTAACAGAGAGCAACTTTAACTCATTTTTGAACAACTTTAACCAACATAGAGCATCTTTAACCAACATAGAGCAACTTTAGCTAATAGAGAGCAACTTTAAAAGAGAGCAACTTTAACTCATTTTTGAACAACTTTAAACAATATAGAGCAACTTTGACCCCTTTTTTAGAGCAAATTTAACTCATATTAGAACAACTTCAACTTATTCAGAGCAACTTTAGCTAATATAGAGCAAGTTTAACTAAAATAAACTATAAATGTAACTTATTTTAGGGCAACTTTGACCCATTTTAGAGCAACTTTCACTCATATTAGAACAATTGTAATTCATTTTAGAGCAACTTTAGATCAACTTTAGCTAATAGAGAGCAACTTTAACTCATTTTAGAGCAACTTTAACCAATTTTCGAGCAACTTTAACTAATATAGAGCAACTTTAATTCATTTTAGAGCAAGTTTAACTCATTTAACTCATGAATAAAAGCATAAGTTTTCATGGAAAACATGAAGCTGACCTCAAACTTCTGAACAGTCGTGTGTACACTGATTTCTTTATACTTCACAATCCTCATACTATTACAAACAAGACATGCAGTTTTCTGTCATTAAAACTGCAGATCACACAACTAGAATCACTTTTGAATAGTCATTTACCACATTAACAATGTCTAGACTGGATTTATCATTCATTTAAGGTTCTCTTCATTGAAAAAAAAGGCTTTTCTTTCAAAAATAAGGACATTTCTAAGTGTTTAAGGGTACTATGTGACAAAGAAAGAACAGCAGAAACAACTCCAACCTTATAAACCCACTAAAAAAACCCACTAAACCAACTTTAAAATAGTCACTGATTGATTTTCTGAGGATCCTCTGCTGACTCTACATTAAAATCCACAGATGTTCCGGTTCTTATCTGTGAAATATTGTTATTTAAGCTAATTTCCTGAGGCCACAGTTCCTCAAAGAACACCAGTTATTTCCCTTTATCCTCCTACGGTGTTATTTATGTGACGAGCACAATGAAACATCGAGCTAAAGTTGGAGCAGGAAAGTCTGGATGCAGCAGCAGCTGCTGTGGAGAAACAGGTGAGAGTCGTTCATACAGGCAGCTCCGTCAGCCAATCACAATGACCCGTTCCTGGCTGTGTGTCAGGACTTTGGTCACTTTACACACATTTTGAGTCATTTTGCACCAAGTTTGAGTCATTTTGAACCATTTTTGAATCTTTTTGGACCAGTTTCAAGTCATTTTTGACAATTTTGAGTCGTTTGGGACACATTTAATTGACTTTAAATGAGAAGTTTTAAGTCATTTTGCACTTTTTAAAATCTTTCGACTAGTTGGAAGTCATTTTAGTCAGATTTGAATCATTTGGGACCCATTTAACTGACTTTAAATGAAAAGTTTTAAGTCATTTTATACCATTTTAAGTCATTTTTGACCAGCTTCAAGTCATTTTAGTCAAATTTTGAGTGATTTTGCAACAAGTCTGAGTCATGTTGAACAGATTTTGTGTCATTATGGACAAAGTTAAGGTAATTCAGGGGATTCTGACAAGTTTTGGGTCATTTTGAGAAATTTTGAGTCATTTCATACCAGATTGGAGTCATATTGCATAAATGAACCATTTTTAAGTCATTTTGAAGATTTTGGAGATCATTTTGCAGAATGTGTCTCATTTTGGACAAGTTTACAGTCATTTTGAACCAATTTTAATCTTTTTGGACTAGTTTCAAGTAATTTTAGTCTAATTATGTCATTTGGGACACATTTAATTGAATTTAAAAGAAAAGTTTTGAGTCATTTTGAACCATTTTTAAATAATTTTTGAGATCATTTTGCAGAACGCGTCTCATTTTGGACAAGTTTACAGTCATTTTTAACCATTTTCGAGTCATTTTCGACTAGTTTCAGGTCATTTTAGTCTAATTTATGTCATTTGGGGCACATTTAATTGACTTTAAATGAAAAGTTTCAAGTAATTTTGGAGCATTTTTAAGTCATTTTGGAGATCATTTCGCAGAACATGTCTCATTTTGGACAAATTTACAGTCATTTTTAACCATTTTTTAATCTTTTTGGACTAATTTCAAGTCATTTTTGACCATTGTGAGTAGTTTGTGACCCATTTTGTATAATTTTAAAGAGGTCCAGCTGCTTGTGTGTCTGAATGACATATTTTAAAACACACTTCAATCAGGGAGGTAATTAAGAGCTTAAAAATACTTCTTTCTTCCTGCAGATAAATGGCATCAATCTGTTCCCGGCCGTGAGTTTTATTGCTAAACGTGAACCGTGGTGAGCATTTGGATCGATAGCAGCGTACTTTGTGGAGTCTCACTCCTGCAGCCTGATAAAGTGTGAGGAGTGTGTAGCGTTAGGTAACGCTCCTCCCGTGGGCAGCACTAAAGATAGATCAGACTACGCCACTTGTCGAGGAGTGTCCAACGTGTAACTTAAGCAGGAGATTCATTAAACAGCATCACTGCAAACAAACGTTCATGTTTCCAGAGTGTTTAGAGGCTGTATGGAAGGTGTTGTGGCAGGAAGAGATAAAAAGAAAAACCCTCATGTTTCACTTAGGAAGAGCCTCTATTTTAAAACAACACTAGATATAAAAACTTGAAGAAAATAGAACAACTTCTGCAAGAGAAGAGATATCTTCTAGCGTCACGCCTTCATTCCATCTCCAACGGTCATCCACAGTTCTTACACCCCGTCAAAAGTTTTGAGACGGGTTCTGATTTATTTGAATGAGAAAGCGTCTCAAAACTTTTGACAGGGGGCGTATAGCTTTTATTTGTCACTAACAGACCTCTTGATTTGCTGAATTTAACCCATTTTGCGTCTCATTTTTGTTTTGTGTTGTCCATCTTTTGTCATTTAGTTTCTCATTTTTGTCACTTTGTGTCTCATTTTTTTGTAATATTTTGTCTTGTTTTTTGGCTGACTTGTCATTTTGTTTCTTGTTTTTGTCATTTTGTGTTTCCAATTTGTCTCGCTTGTGTTTTTGTCTGATTTTTGTCATTTTGTGTTTTGCTTTATTTGTTGTTTTAAGCATCATTTTTGTCCTTTTGTGTTTTTTGTAGCACTCCTGTTGGATACTTTTTGTCGTTTTGTGTCTCGTTTGTCCATTTTGACGTCGCTTTGTAACTCTGTGGTCAAATTTTTGTCATTTAGTTTCTCATTTTTGTCACTTTGTGTCTCATTTTTGTAATATTTTGTCTTGTTTTTTGGCTGACTTATTTTGTTTCTTGTTTTTGTCATTTTGTGTTTTTTGTAGCACTTCTGTTGGATACTTTTTGTCATTTTGTTTCTCATTTTTTGTCGTTTTGTGTCTCGTTTGTCCATTTTGACGTCGCTTTGTAACTCTGTGGTCAAATTTTTGTCATTTAGTTTCTCATTTTTGTCACTTTGTGTCTCATTTTTGTAATATTTTGTCTTGTTTTTTGGCTGACTTGTCATTTTGTTTCTTGTTTTTGTCGTTTTGTGTTTCCAATTTGTCTCGCTTGTGTTTTTTGTCTGATTTTTGTCATTTTGCTTTATTTGTTGTTTTAAGCATCATTTTTTTTGTGTTTTTTGTAGCACTTCTGTTGGATACTTTTTGTCATTTTGTTTCTCGCTTTTGTCGTTTTGTGTCTCGTTTGTCCATTTTGACGTCGCTTTGTAACTTTGTGGTCAAATTTTTTGTCATTTTGTTTCTCGTTTGTGTCAATTTGTGTCTCATTTTGTAATATTCTGTCTTGTTTTTATGTCTTTTTTTTTGCACTAAAACAAAGAAAAAATGTGGAATTGTTTTTATTTATAGGCTATTATTCTGTCACTGGAGATCAGATTGTTCTAAATGTGGAACCTGAACTAAGATGAGTTTGACACCCCTGATCTACCGAGACAAAAGTTTGGGCACTAAAAGCATCCTTCCAGAACATTTTGGGCTTTCCTTGACTGGGACAGAAAAATAAACCGTTTTAATGAAGCTAATTTGGTCTGGTTTTGAATAAATAATCTCACAAGGGCACCAGGGAAGGCTGAAATAAAACATAAATATGGGCAAAGAAAGACAAAAAAGAAGAAATAAATCACCTGAAGGTTTACAGTCCTCCACTATGAATGTGAGGCTTTCACACACTTTAGTTCGGATCAGATTTATTAGAAACGTTTGACATCTTACAGTGTTTCTGGATGGATTTAATGATTCTGCTCCACCAGTAGAGGGCAGTGTGTGAGTGTGTGTCCATCAGTGTTAGAAGCTTACAAAACATCACATTTTTCATTTAAGAACTATAAGAAAACACATTAAAAAAAACGCACAAAATGTAAGTTACACATATATTTGATGGATATAAGGGGCGTCAGGTGGTGTCGGTTAAACACTAATAGAAGGAAGATCAGCTGCAGGTCGTTTTAACCCTCGTGTCGTCCTTTAAAGTTTGAAAATGTGAAAAGAAAAATACATATTTTCACAGTGAAACTTCTAATGTTCACATTTTCAACTTTTTGGGAAATTTCTGAACATTTTTGGTGGGAAATAAAGAAATTTTTCGTAAGAACATTCACCGAAAATCAACCAAAATCTGGTTGATTTAGGTTGATTTTTTTGGTGAATGTTTTTAAAGAAAATATTAGAAGTTTTACTGATTTTTATGTAATCACTTCAGATATTTTTAGGATTTTTTAAAAACATTTTTACTCATTTTTTAAAAAATATTTACAAGAATTTTCTTTATTCTGTATTTTTTAAAAATAAAACTTTCACCCTCGTGTCGTCCTGCGGGTCAAATTGACCCGTTTTAAAGTTTGAAAATGTGGGAAAAAAATTACATTTTCATCGTGAAAACTTCCACATTTTTGGTACATTTTTGAATGTTTTTTTGTGGGAAAAAAGGAAATATTAAAAAAATGTTTATTTAAGAACATTCAGACAAAAATCAACCAAAATTCTGTGAATGTTCTTAAAGAAAATATTACTGATATAAATGTAATCACTCTAGATACTTTTAGGATTTTTTTGGAAACTTTTTCCTCATTTTTAGAAAATATTTACAGTTTTTATATATTTTATTTTTTATTTCTTGCAAAATCTGGGGGATTTTTTTTTAAATAAAACTTTTAAGGGAAACTTTTAAAGAATCTTTGGAATTTTCTCCCTGAAGGTTTTGCAAAATTTTATAAATTTGGGATTTTTTTTTGCTGAAGTTTTGGATTTTTATTTTCAGACAAGAAGACAATATATTTGTTGGCTGTGAATGAGGACAACAGGAGGGTTAATCTGTGTCGATGGGTTGCTTTTTGTGTATGAAGTTCAGACTGCAGCGCTCGTCTGTATTCCTGAGTAGAAGATGTGGAGGAAAAACAACGGAGGTGTCTGTCCAGGATCATCTGACTCGAAGTGCTGGAGGACGGGGCTCAAAGACGGGGATGTAGTGGAGATACGGAACATCAGTGTGTGTGCCTGAGATTTATGAAAGGACCTTTACAACCCTGTGGAGAACGAGTGGTTCTAGCTGCCCCTCCTTGGAGTCTGTACAGCAGATGTAGGACAGACGAATTCCCTCAGCCTCCTGCAGAAAGAGATTTAATTCAGTTAGGATCCATGCACTGGAAAAAATGCCCCTCTCAAAACAAGAAAAAAAGAACTTAATTCAAGGAACTTTTACCTTGAAAAAGGTGAAAAAATCTGCCAATAGAACAAGTATAAAATGGCTTTGTAGGATTTCTTGAAGTATGATCTTGAGATCTTAAAATTAGCTGGGAGAACTTATTTTGAGCTTTATTTTTTATCAGGATTGTCAAGCTTAGGTGTCTTATCCCTCCTGTTGTCCTCATTTACGGCACCAAAAAGTATTGTTTCCTTGTCTGCAAAAAATCCCAAAAATTCAGCATAAAATTCTACAAATTCATAAAAAAATTCCCAAATCTTCAGTAAGAAGTTTCCCCTGAAAAAATATTTTTTAAAAATCCCCAAATTTGACAAGAAATAAAATTTTAAAAAATATAAAAATTGTAAATATTTCCAAAAAATGAATAGAAATCCTCCCAAAAAAAATCCTAAAAAATATCTAAAGTGATTACATATATATCAGTAAAACTTCTAATATTTTCTTTAAGAACATTCACATAAAAATCAACCAAAATCCAGCGAATTTCGCTGGATTTTGGTTGATTTTTATGTGAATGTTCTTAAAGAAACATTTTTTAAAATATTTATTTATTTCCACTAAAAAGTGTTCAAAAATTTCCCCAAAGATTTTAGAAAATGTGGAAGTCTTCACTGTGAAAATATTTTTCCCCACATTTTTAATCTTTAAAACGGGTCAACTTGACCAGCAGGACGACGGGAGGATTTAAATAAACAAGATAATTTCAAGATAATCTGACTTAACGAGATATTTAAGATGTCTTAAAACAAGTCCCTCCATCTGCTGAAATGTCACTTGTTAAGTGAATTCATCTTAAATCAAGCGGGACGAGACATTTAGACTAAAAATAAGACAAACAGACTTGGTGAGATGTAGAGTTTTTGCAGGGCACTAATTCTGATGCAGCGTCATTATTGGAGGCGGAAGCAGAAAGCAGCTCGGTGTGAACAGCATTAAAACAGGCGTGATGAGTCATGAGAGCGTACCGGTGGATCTGGAAACCACACACGTCCTCTTGCACTCCTCCTCCGTGTCGAAGCGGTTCTTGTTGCCGCTGCAGCCTCCGTACCAGAACTGGGCGCAGGCGTTGGCCTGCCGGTCGTAGTACCAGCGGATGTTGTAGTCCCGACACGTGCCCTGGTCCAGAACCAGCCCACAGCGGGGGTCCAGAGGGGCCGACTCTGCAGGGAAACCTCACGTTAGGATTTAAACATAAGAGAATAGGACAGAAATGACACCAAAAACGAGACAAAGGAGGTGAAAGAAAATAAAAAGAGACAAAAAATAGACAAAAAAGTAACAACGCAACTAAAAATGGACAGACGACAAAAACAAGAAAACGACAAAAACATGAGACAAACGACCAGTCAGTCAACTTTTTTGAAAAGTTTTTGGTTGGAAAAAAGAAATGTTAAAAAAAAGTTTCTTTAAGAACCTTCGGCGAAATAAAAAAAAATCCACCAAAATTCTGTGAATTTCTCTGGATTTTGGTTGATTTTTTATTTTTTATTAGAAGTTGTACTTATATATATATATATATATATATGTAATCATTTTAGATATTTTTAGGATTTTTTTGGAAGATTTTTATTCTTTTTTTGGAAATATGCACATTTATTTATTTATTTTTTATTTCTTGCCAAATTTGGAGATTTAAAAAAAACATTTTGAGGGAAACTTTTAAGGAATTTTCTTCCTGAAGATTTTGCAAATTTTCTATACATTTGGGGAATATTTTTGCTGAATTTTTGGACTTTTTTCAGACAGGGAAAGTATTTTTTTTGGTGCCGTAAATGAGGACAACAGGAGGGTTAAGACACCTAAGCTTGACAATCCTGGTAAAATAAAGCTTAAAATATATTTTCCAGCTAATTTTAAGATCTCAATGTTCTACATATCAGATCTTATTTCCAGAAATCTCACCAAGACATTTTTCATTTGTTCTATTGGCAGATTTTTTTTTTACTTATTTCAAGGTAAAAGTTCCTTGAAATAAGTTTTTTTCTTGTTTTGAGAGGGGCATTTTTTCCAATGTGTGCTCTGAGTGTTTTTCTCCTTATATCTGGCATCATTAGAGCATTAACAGTGCAGTGTCAGCAGTGTGCTCATGCTGTCGCTGTAGATGGAGTTTGAACAACAGCAGATAAATCTGAGATGTAACGTCTGCGTCTCAGTCACAGCACAGGTTTGTCATTTATTCAGCCTTTAAAACACAAAACTTCCTGATTGATTAATTAGTAGTGGATGTGATTCCAACATGTGGCAGATGGATGCTGATTCTCCTGAAGCTCGTCACATGATTAATGGGAGAGGAAGGAAGAAAAAAGCAGTCCGGACACACAAATCTGTTTTCAGTTTGTCTCCAGTCTTTGATTTTGACTCAGACATTGGATCACCGGAACATTTCTGGAAATGAAACCATGTGAGAAGAAAAAAAAACATGTGAGATGTGACAGACTACACGCTGCTTTCTAGAGGAAGGTCAGAAGTCACTGTTTAATCTGGAACTGTTGTATTTTATGAGCTTCTTAGAGTGTCTAGTAGAAAGTACCATGAAGTCACAGACAATGGGAGTAATTAAGTAAATGTTCTTTGTTACTTTCCACCACAGCTGTGCAGGAATGACGTATTTATCAGTAAAACTACTGTTCAAAAGTTTGGGGTCATCACGTTTTCCATGAAAACTCCCACTTTTATTCAGAGTTAAAGTTGCTCTACCTTAGTTTGTTAAATTCCAAATGTGATGGAATGGAATGAAAACTAATTCAATCATTTAAAGTTTGGCAGCGACGGATTCTGCTCCAGGAAAGTCCACAAATCACAGCCACAGTTTACACACAGAATCATTTCAGAACTAACATCAGAGAGATCAGCATTTAGACTTCAGGCTTTTTAGTTAAAGGTTTCACTTTGGTGGACTTTTTGTTTTAAAGATGCACAGTGCGCTCACTTCCTCTTTTGATGCTGTAACGCGCACGCTTAGTGCGGAATCCAATTACTCCATTAATCCCCAGAATAATCAATAGAATACTGGATCACTAAAATAATCGATAGAATACTCGATTACTAAAATACTCGATAGAATACTCGATTACTAAAATACTCGATCACTAAAATAATCGATAGAATACTCGATCACTAAAATAATCGATAGAATACTCGACCACTAAAATACTCGACCACTAAAATTATCGGTAGAATACTCGACCACTAAAATACTCGATCACTAAAATTATCGGTAGAATACTCGACCACTAAAATGCTCGATCACTACAATTATCGGTAGAATACTCGACCACTAAAATGCTCGATCACTACAATTATCGGTAGAATACTCGACCACTAAAATTATCGGTAGAATACTCGACCACTAAAATACTCGATCACTAAAATTATCGGTAGAATACTCGACCACTAAAATTATCGGTAGAATACTCGACCACTAAAATACTCGATCACTAAAATTATCAGTAGAATACTCGACCACTAAAATACTCGATCACTAAAATTATCGGTAGAATACTCGACCACTAAAATGCTCGATCACTAAAATTATCGGTAGAATACTCGACCACTAAAATACTCGATCACTAAAATTATCAGTAGAATACTCGACCACTAAAATACTCGATCACTAAAATTATCAGTAGAATACTCGACCACTAAAATACTCGATCACTAAAATTATCAGTAGAATACTCGACCACTAAAATTATCGGTAGAATACTCGACCACTAAAATACTCGATCACTAAAATTATCAGTAGAATACTCGACCACTAAAATTATCGGTAGAATACTCGACCACTAAAATACTCGATCACTAAAATTATCGGTTTGAATACTCGATCACTAAAATTATCGGCAGAATACTCGACCACTAAAATTATCGGTAGAATACTCGACCACTAAAATTATCGGTAGAATACTCGACCACTAAAATACTCGATCACTAAAATTATCGGCAGAATACTCGACCACTAAAATTATCGGTAGAATACTCGACCACTAAAATTATCGGTAGAATACTCGACCACTAAAATACTCGATCACTAAAATTATCGGCAGAATACTCGACCACTAAAATTATCGGTAGAATACTCGACCACTAAAATACTCGATCACTAAAATTATCAGTAGAATACTCGACCACTAAAATGCTTGATCACTAAAATTATCGGTTTGAATACTCGATCACTAAAATTATCGGCAGAATACTCGATCACTAAAATAATCGATAGCTTCAGCCCTAATAAAGACTGAACTGTCACATTTTTTGAACACAAAGGATGACTATGATGTGTGATGATGAAGTTCCTTGTTTGATGAAACCTACAGATAATATTCCTCTTTTTTGTGTTTCTGGAGAACTTCCTGCATCGTTCAGAGGAAACATCTCCACTTTTTCATTCTCCTGTGTTGCAATTGCTTCTCTGTAATTACGTCCTGTTTAATCTGGACGGCCGCTCTGTTTGGTGTCAGATGTTTAAAGAGAGTCTTCTCTTGATAAAAATGTTTCAAACACTAAATCAGACTCTGTACCTTTGGGAAGAGCCGGCCGTGGAGCAGGAATGTACTGCACCGACACACTGGATGTGGTTATATTTGTAGAGGATGAAGAAGATGAAGAGGAGCCTCGGCTGCTGGAGGAGTCCTCTCTGGAAGTGGGAACTGGAATGTAGTCCGAGGTGTTGCGGTTAAATGTGTCCCCGCGCTCGGTTCCTGTGAAGACCTGCTGGCGTCCTCCTCCCTGAAACGGGAAACAGGAAGCAGTGGCTGCAAAGATCTCAGTGTGAAACGTGTGTGTTTGTGTCGTGTTGTTTCATACTTGTGTTGTGCTGGAGCCTCGGCCTCCTTGGCTGCCGGTCTGTCGGCCATTCTGGACTTCCTGTTCGGGTGCAGGTCTGTAGCCGTAGCCTCCGATGGCGTAGTTCCCGTTGAAGCCGTTCCTGTTGCCGTTGTTCCCGTTGTAGCCGTTGGTTATCCTGTTGTAGATCAGAGCTCCGTTCTCGTCTTCACAGAACTGGCTCACTAGCTTTGATTCCAGAGCTGAAACAAAGACGAGACGAGGAGGAAGTAAGTTACTGTTGGTCTGAAGGTTGCCTGGAAATGAAGGGAGAATCCTTCAGAGACAAAACGGATGTTTTTACATGAACATGGTTCACACTAACCCAAACAGGATGAATTCTAACACTCTTTTTACTCATTTAAGGCCTCTTCTTATCTGCATTTTTCAAAATAAACTTCAGCTTTCTATAAAGTTCCTTTCTAGACGTTGATTAAACCCCTAAAACTCCTCTTTGTGTGTCAAACCCATGAATTTTGAAGTTTTTTTCTACTAAAATAATCCCTTCCTGCTTCAGTATGGCTTAGATGTAACAGTGCAGAGTAACATTTTTACTGTTTTTTTGAGATTTAATAATTTTTGCTTGTCAAACCACAGTTTTTTGCCATTTCTGTTTGAACACCACTTTATAACATCTCTAAAATGTCATCTGAGCAATAAACAGCTGCATCATCTGCGTAAAAACACACATTAATTTTGTGATTTATCCTAACAGCTTTACTGTATAATATATTTACTGGATGTAAGAAGGTTCAGGAACATAGGTTCTATAAAGCGTCTTGAGACCATTTGAACTGTAATTGGTGCTACGTAAGTAAAATTGAATTGGAGTAAAATACTGTATTGTTCAGTTCTAGATACCTGTGATTAAAATTAGGAGTTGTGGTTAATTATCAGTTTTTTTGCTGTGATTTTACTGGTCATTGGAGATCATATTGGGCTGACCGTGGAACCTGAACAAAGATGAATTTAGCTCATCAGTAAACATGTTTAGTAGTTCAGTCATCTCTTCACGTAGGTTTTTAATGTTTTTCTGCCTCAGAAACAAGGAGCTCTGTAAACATCAGTCTTACCGGGCAGAGTGTTGAAGTCGTCGATCAGGAACATGTGCTCGGCGTCGGGGTCGGAGGCGATCAGGTTCAGCTCCCTCAGGAACTCCGCCTGGGTCGGGTCTGAGGTGTTCACGATCCCCAGAGCGAACATCTCGATGTTGGCAGCATGAGCTTCCCTCACAGCGATGTCCAGCTTCACCGGCTCCCGTTTGTCTGTCTGCCCGTCGGTAATCACGATGGCCACTTTACTGACTCCTACCCGTGAGCTGTAGAAGGCCTCCTGAGTGGCTTTGCGGATGGCGGTGCCGGTGTGGGTTCCTTCTCCCATGTAGGGGATGTTCCTGATGGCCTGCTTGATGTCCTGCTTGGTGGCGTAGCGGGCCAGGTTGAAGACCAGTCTGACCTCCAGGCTGTAGAGGACCAGGCCGATCCTGGTGGCGTTCCGTCCCACCGTCACCCGGTCAACCAGAGCGTTCACAAAGTCCTTTATGATCTCGAAGTTCTCCGGGCCGACGCTCTCCGAGCTGTCGATGACAAACACCAGCTCCATGGGCCTCTCCTTACACTTGATCCCACATCCTGGAATCACATCACACCAACACATGAGATCACGGCTGAAGTGTCACGTTGACGAGGTGGAATCCGATCAGACGATTCACAGATAAGATGAGACGGCTGCTCAGACGGAGAAACTCAATCTTCTCCTGTGATATCTGTGCTGTTTGGTCAATGCTAGGAAGTGAAATAAATACTGCAAAGATCAGGAGATACCTTACCGCAGATCTCTTTGATCATACGAATGATGTCCTCTCTCTGAAATGAAGATACCAACGCAGAATAAGCAAAGAACGGGAGACATAAAAGATGAAAAAGTAGATAAAAATAAAAGAAACTCACAGTGAGGCCGGCTTCACCTTTGATACCTTGGCGACCCTAAACATTAAAATGGAGATAAAAAAGAGCAGAAATGTTCTAAAAGTGTTGGAGTACCTACTAATGTTGGGACAACAAAGACTATCATGCCCTTCTATTAAACCCTTAAATGCACAACACGAGTCAAGAGGTTCTCATTTTCCATTGAATATGGGTCACTTTTGACCCACATTGTGCATCAAAGGGTTAATTCTTCACACTATAGAGGAAGCTTCAAGCCCCATTACCACAGTGAAAAACAAGGACGCAACAAATCAACACATGAAGACATCAACGGCGTCACCTACAGGCTGTCCAGGAACTCCAGCGTCTCCCAGATCTCCTTTGGTTCCCTTCATCCCCCTCTCCCCCGCTGAGCCTCGGTCACCCTGTTGCACATTATACGGCAAATATACCATCAGTGACGAGACTGTTACAAAACACTGACAATCCAAATGTCCCAGACAACATAGAGACTGACTTTAGCTCCAGGAAAACCCTCTCCAGGGAGTCCCCTCGGCCCTGCCACGCCCTGAGGACCCTGTTCCCCCTGAACCAGAAACAGAAATCAACAGAGGGGTTAAAACAAACCAATACAGATGAAAGTATTTCAGTTAAATATTCCTTTTGAGATTGTTGAGACAAAGACAAATAACAAGACCGATGAGATTGCATCCATTTCTATGAGAAGGAGCACCAATCACACCTTTGGCCCTTGAACTCCTTGTCCTTGAGGTCCTGTTGGTCCTGGTGGACCAGGCCGACCCGGGTTACCCTGCAAGTCAAAGGAACTGTATTTGTACGGCATCTTCCAGCTACAGCTCCATTCAAAGAGCTTTACATCCATCCGTCCATCCATCCATCCATCCATCCGTCTGTCCATCCATCCATCCATCCATCTATCCATCCATCCATCCGTCCATCCATCCATCCATCCATCCATCCATCCGTCCATCCATCCATCCGTTCATCCATCCGTCCGTCCATCCGTCCGTCCATCCGTCCGTCCATCCATCCATCCGTCCGTCCGTCCATCCGTCCGTCCATCCATCCATCCATCCATCCGTCCATCCATCCATCCGTCCATCCATCCATCCGTCCATCCATCCGTCCATCCGTCCATCCGTCCATCCATCCATCCGTTCATCCATCCGTCCATCCGTCCATCCATCCATCCGTCCACCCATCCATCCATCCATCCATCCATCCATCCATCCATCCATCCAGGGAAAACATGCAAACTCTATGCAGAAAGATCCAATTCAGCATCAGATTGAGGATCTGACTTTTGTCATGCATCTCATGTTTTTGCTGTTTTGTTTCTCATTTTTGTCATTTTGTGTCTCTTTTTTTTTTTTAAAAACTACTTTTCTTTCAGAAATAAGGACATTTCTAACCGACCCCCTGACTTTTGAATGGTAGTGTAGATTCTGATTCCAGTGAAGTCAGTTCTGGCTAACTGGTCAGATCTGCTAACAGGTGAGAGGACGCTGCAACGAAACAGTGACATTATGAAATATTTAACTATTATTAATATTCATTCCTTTGAAATTCCACATTTTTGCCCTGGTTTGTTGACCTTGATAGAACTAAATTAAAGAGAATCACCTGGTATCATGATGAACTGAAATAAAGTCTATCTATAACAGTTTTACTGTAATGGGTTTCCAGAAAGAGAAGACATCAGAATAAGGCTGTAACATGAAGAATGTATGGCTGGTATGACACACATGTATCATCAATTATTCAGTTTTAACCAGATCCAAAATGAATGATGAATGATGTCCACATTTTCAACATTTTTGGTGACAAAAAAGAAAAGTTAAAAATGTTTCATAAGAACATTCACAACAAAATCAACCATAATCCAGTGAAATTCACTGGATTTTGTTAGATTTTTTGTGAATGTTCTTAAAGAAAATATGATAAGTTTTACTGAGATATATGGAATCACTTTAGATATTTTTAGGATTTTTTGGAAGATTTTTACTCATTTTTGGAAAATATTTACAAGAATTTCCTTTGCAAAATTTGTTTCTTTTCAGTATTTTTTAAAATAAAATTATTAACGGAAACTTCTAAGGAATTATTGGAATTTTCTTCCTGAAGGTTTTACACATTTTCAGAAATCTCGATAATTTTTTTCTGAATTTTGGGATTTTTTTCAGATGAGGAAACAACGTTTTTGGTGCGGTACATGAGGACAACAGGAGGGTTAAATCCTGGCTTTGCAGCATGACTGACAGACCTGCAGAAATGCTGTTGTGAAGCAGCAGGGAGCCTGGTTGGGATCTGAGAGGACATATGGGGTTCTGGGTGCTGTTTCAGTGGATCCTGCTGGGCCGAGTGTTTCTCATCAGACACATATGTCCGTGGAGATTCACACTCTGCAGCCATGTGCCAGAGCACTGAGGGGCAATCAGGATTAATACCCCGGACAAATCAGCCGGCAGCCTGTGCATATCAGACCTCAGCGGGGTGCATGTCGGCACAGGAGATGAAGAGCTATATTTTCATATCTGTGAATCTTCAGAGAGCATGACTCAATCAGGACCATCTGCTGGGACGTCTTACAATTAAAGGAGGCTTCCTGCGCAAGTTAACACCTCAGAATGTCGTCCTGGACTCGTGTTTGCACAATCAGAAAACAAACGGTGTGTTTTTACAATCAAACAGTCTAAAGCAGGGGTGTCCACCATGAGGTCCAAAAGTGGTCCTCCAGAGGGTCCAATCCGGCCCTCAAAGTGGAAAAATTACAGAGAAGACATTAACTGCAGATTGTAAATTAGTAAAACTATAAATTTAAAATAGTTTCGAGACCATGACAAATTGTTTTGATCAGAAAGTAAAATATTAGATTGTTCTTTTGCAACTTTGTGTCTCATTTTTGTCATTTTTTTTGACAGGTCACCAGTGTATCACAGGACTACATACAGAGACAAACATTCACACCTACGTACAATTTAGAATCACCAATTAGCCTCAGCATGTTTGTGTACTGTGGGAGGAGGCTGGAGAACCTGGAGAAAAGCCACACATGTACAGGAGAACATGGAGACTCCATGCAGGAAGATCCCAGGAAGACCGGGACACGAACCAGGAACCACTGATCACTGTTCAGCCCCAGAAGTAATCAAAAAAAGGTTGAAATTTACTGGTTGTCCTTGAAGGCCTTCTCCCGGAGGTCCCGGTGAACCAGGCAACCCTCGGAATCCGACATCACCCTGTAAAGACGGAAACACAGCGAGGACATGGGAACACTTAAAACACGGCAAAATACAGTCCATCAAACAAATGAACTTCTGCACTGAGTAAAATGCTGTTTCCTTTAAACCAATGAGCTCATCTTTCACTTCTCTTCAGGCTGAATGTAAACACGGCTTTGAAACTGATCCGACCAGTGATTGGTTTTGGCTAAATTTTAACAACAGACAAAATTCAGCAGAAGTCTGAACACAACATTTTGTCCACATATAACCTGAACTGTGAACCATCTGGATCACATCAGGTCACTCATCTCACTGTAATGTCAGCTCATCGCTTATCTGGAAACGTGTTTTAAATGCAGGTCAATAATGTCTCCAATTCACTACAGCTCACCGTTTATATACACTACAGTAAATCCTACATTTATACAAGATAAAAAGATTACTGTGGACTTTATATGATTCATCTGACTGGCGAAAGGACTTGTGATTGGCTAAAATCTTCCATCATGGTCAGATTTTCCAAAAGTGGAGTCAGGAGGAAGTGCAGAAGTCCAGATTGGTCTCCCATCACCTTAACTGTACTATTTTGAAATTTTAGCATGGAATTAGAGCCAAATAAACCTAAAAAAACTACAGCAACCATCACAGATAAAACCTCATTTTAGACATGAGACAACAGTGGAGGTAAAGTAACACAAAATGTATGCAGCTCTAAACAGGAAGAGGCATCGCTTTCTGTCTGATTTTTAACAAACTCTCATCTTACAGATCCACATTCCTACCTTTGGTCCAGGGATTCCTGCTCCTTCGGGTCCAGGTTCTCCTTGGAGTCCAGGTAGACCAGGAGGACCCTAAACAGGACAGGACATAAAGGTAAAACACTGGAGATGCAGAAATATTGCAGAACGACATCTCTAGGTGCACAATTGTCCAGATCAAAACATAATGAGCTTTACAGGTGCTGAAACGGACTCAAGTTTAAGTTCCGCAGAAACCACACAACCCAAACAACAATAAATAGACTTCAAAACAGAATGCTGCACCCATTCAGTCGCCCTACAACAATATAAAGACGTCATGAATTGGTCAAAAGTAGGGAAAGACTAATTTAATGGTTGTTGGTTGGTATAATTGGACATTTGTGATCTTTGAATGAGGTTTTACTGCTGATTGCTGTAAAAAACAATGCACATCATCTGCATTTAAAATATGTTGAAGTTCTTGTCCGATGGTTTCCTGAAGTGTCATCAGACTCTCCTCAGGGATGCTCAAGAACAGATTGAGTAGGAAGGCCTTGTCCATAGACGAAGCCTCCTGTTGGTTGGCCAATGAGCATTTCCTTAAACGTACATTTGAGGCTTAAATAACATCAAGCAACCAAAAGAACTGCTAGAAACAGAAGGGAGCTGTTGTGGATCAAAGTTTTTTTAAGTTAGACATCCTTGGGGTTGGACATGAAGCGTTTCTAGTAAACAGGAAGTGGTGAAGAAGACGTCTGAATGAGCACCAATCCCCTCAATCTGCATTTCATGATTAGAAGCACGTTCCATTATTAAGGCTAGCTAATATTTACCCTGAACCCATACTTTATACTCCTATCAGCCTAAATGTAAATCCTGTCCTTTGTTTGTACCTCTGGTCTTAGTTAAGGAGAATATGTTCACGAGATGTTCAAAGGTGAACTACTGCAACTTTCGGCAATAAAAGTCTCTCTGATTGATAGATGGCTGGACCTGACGTCCAGAATGTGGAAGACAAAAGGCAGAAGGATGGAGGACTAGATGGAACGTCTACATGGATGGTATGGAAGTAGATTTATGAGATGAAAGATGAGCAGAGTATAAATCAGCTCCTCACCATGGGGCCGGGATAACCGTCTCCTTTGGGACCAAACGGTCCTGTAGGGCCTGGATCTCCTCGATCCCCCTACAGAAGACACATAGAGTCAAGTCCATACGTCAATCAGGCAAAGCATACACAGAGATTTACAGATTTTCAAAGCAAACTGCAGTACAGAGTGGATATAAAAGGACATGTGCTTTCTGCTTCTGTGTTGTAAAGCCTGAAAACAAGGGGGAACGTTAAAACTACAACACATGCTGGAGCATTTTATCAGCTGGAATTCTGAACAAATGTTGGCGTCAGGACAGCAGGACAGGATGTGCTTCCCCTTTTCTGACATCTTCTGTTCTTTGTAAATGTTGGGAAACGGCTTTTCTGATGAAAGCGAACACATGTGCTGCTGGATCTCATTACACTCATTAGATCAGTCAGCATCCAAATATAGACTTTCAGCTGTGAACGTGTTCACTGAAGATCTGAAACCAAGTGTGTTTCTACAGGCAGGCCTCCAAGATGAGTGTAGTCGGTGTTACCTTCGGACCAGGAAGTCCATAACCCGTCTCCCCAATCGGACCTGGAGGACCACTTGGACCAGCATCACCCTAGAAGACATTTTAGAACAGAGTGCAGCCACATTAGAAAGGTTTTAAGTCAGGGGTGTCAAACATGAGGCCCGTGGGCCAAAAATGGTCCTCCAGAGGGTCCAATCTGGTCCTCAAAGTGGAAAAATTACAAAGAAGACATTAACTGCAGATTGTAAATTAGTAAAACTAAAAATCATAAAATCATCTAAAAATCATTTCTAGACCATGACAAGTTGTTTGGATCATGAGGTGAAATACAAGAGTATTCATTGTTCTTTTGTCATTTTGTGTCTCATTTTTATCACATTTTATCTTGTTTTTTTGTCTTTTTTGTCTCACGTTTTTGTCATTTTGTTTCTCATTTTTGTCGTTTTGTGTTTCCTTTTTGTTTCGCTTGTGTTATTTATTTTTGGTTTTGTTTGTCGCTTTTGTCATTTTTTTTGTTTAATTTTTGTGATTTGTCCATTTTTTTGTTGCTTTGCAAAATTTGTTTATTTTTTGTTTTGTTTTGTGGTGTTTGTCTCATTTTTGTCATTTTGTATCTCATTTTCATAATATTTTGTCTTGTATTTGTTGTCTTTTGTCTTTTTTTGTCTGATTTTTGTCGCTTGTCTCTTATTTTTGTTGTTTTGTTTCTCGTTGTTGTCGTTTTGTGTTTCCTTTTTATCTCTCTTATGTTTATTGTCTTACTTTTGTCATTTTGTGTTTGGCTTTATTCATTGTTTTTGTGTATTGTTTCTATTGTTTTGTGCTTTTGTTGTTAGTCTATTTTTTTTGTCGTTTTGTTTCTCGCTTTTGTCATTTTTTGTCTAATTTTTGTCACTTGTCCGATTTTTGTTGCTTTGTAACTTTTTTCGTCACATTTTTATTTTGTCATTTTGTGTCTGATTTTAGGAATATTTTGCCTTGTTTTTGTTGTTTCTTTGGTCTTTTTTGTCTGATTTTTGTCATTTTGATCATAAAGTAAAATACTCTGTCATTCAGTTCCAGGTAGCTGTGACTAAATGTTCATCATCTCTCGACCTCGCTGAAATTCCACAACAGTTTGTCAGAACGGACTTGAAATGTTCCACCAAAGAAAGACTCTTCCAGTAAAAGATCTAAACGCTGCTTTAACCGGCGCTAACATCACTGTGAATAAAGTGATCATCGTCTCAACTGCCATGAAACATTTAACTCTGAAGCAGCTGTTGGTGTTGTTTTACAGATAATCAACTTTCATTTTTTAGTTATTTTTGGCCCTTTTCAGCTTTATTGACATGACATTAATGGGTTGTGTGCCAACCAGTTGAGCTATTGGGGAACCTCAATGTCAGTTTTTAACAAGAAATATGAAGTCTTTTTAGCACCACTGGCATCAATCTAAATAATTTTCACTTGCTTTATGGAAACACGCAAGAAACTTAACAGGATTTCCCAGTTCTACGGTGTAACTTGGGTGGATGTGCGTTACCTTGGGCCCACTGACGAAGCGTCCTGGTGGACCAGGAGAACCCACTCTGCCTTGAGCCCCTGGTTCCCCCTGATGGAAATGAATGCAAACCAAGTGGTTAAAATCATTAAATCATAGCTGATCTTTTGTCCACGAGGCCACAGATGAGGTTCCAGTGCAACAATGAATGAATTGTGTATTAGCTGCTGATGGCGGCCCACCTTTGGTCCTGAAGGTCCGGCGATGCCAGGCGGACCAGTCAGACCTCTTATTCCTCTCTGGCCTTGGTCGCCCTTTAAAGTCACATTGGGAAGACAGTTATTGACCTCCTCACTCATTACATGGAGGTGAGGAAAGGCCCTCTGCTGGACGTTTAAATGAAGCCATCAGGACATGCTGCTCTCTCACCTTTTCCCCCTGGGTGCCGATTCCAGGTGCCCCCTCCAGCCCCCTGAGGCCCACAGCGCCCGGTTCACCCTAAAGACACACAACACGCTGACTGGCTTTTGGTGACACACACAGCAGTGACATTGGTGCAAACAACCTTCCGACTACCTTCTGTCCGGGAGCTCCGTCCTCCCCCGGCAGCCCCGGCAAACCGGACATTCCCTGTGATCCCGGCTCGCCCTGACGACAGATTTGTGGATTTGTGTCAGTTCATGAAGCAAAAAACTTTAAATGAGATGGTTTGGTGGAGCT
Organism: Acanthochromis polyacanthus; assembly: GCF_021347895.1. Taxonomy (NCBI): domain Eukaryota; kingdom Metazoa; phylum Chordata; class Actinopteri; family Pomacentridae; genus Acanthochromis; species Acanthochromis polyacanthus. The sequence goes on along the minus strand of NC_067134.1, from coordinate 27,919,516 downwards.
TTGACCCACCTTAGCTCCAGGTTCTCCAGCCCCTCTTTCTCCTGGAGCGCCAGCCTCACCCGGCAACCCCTGGTCACCCTGTGGAAGACACCAACGTTTGATTAATCTTAGACCAGAGATGTCAAACTCGTCTGAGTTCAGGTTCCACATTCAGTCCAGTCTAATCTGCAGTGAGCAGTAAAATCACAGCACAATGACCGATAAATAACTACAACTCCTAATGTTTCACTTGTTTTTTGTGCAATAAAAATACATTCTGAAAATGTTCACATTTAAGGAATTATCTTTTTATTACTAAACATCATGAACAACCTGAGATTTGTTAAGAAAAATAAGTTCAGCTTCATCAACATTCAGCCTCAGTTTATCATTTCCACATTACAGAGTGTCTACAAAGGAACACAACATTTAGTCACAGCTATCTGGAACTGAATGATCAAAATGACAGAAGTCATTGCATCAGTTTTTTATTATTCCCATCATGACTGCACGTCCAAACCTTGGGTCCAGGCAGGCCCTCCCCTGGTGGACCTCTGCTGCCTGGTGGCCCTCTGGGACCCTCCGTGCCCTGCAAGGATAAATGAAAACAGTCAGTAAAAGGAAGGCCAGATAGCAGTGATTGAAAGCTGGATGGTTGGAGGACTGTTCAGGACCTCATCCAGTGAGATTCCAGTTTGTTATCATGTTTCATACGGAGTTTGTCTGAGATGTGCAGAAAACGTAGAGCAGCTAACAGTGGACTGGAACCATATTTTGATGGTAACTAACTCGTGTTTGGATATCAGGGAGGTGACACTTTCTCCACTGACTCTACAGCTGTTGTGCCAAAACATATAATTATGGAACATATATGTCACGTTATTTAAACTATGAAGCTGATTAATCACCTCATACACTATATAAGTTTCACCCACTTTTGTTCAGTCCTCGTGCACATAAAAAAATTAAAATTTTACCAAGTCTGTTTATCTTATTTTTAGTCTAAGTGTCCCATCCCACTTCATTTAAGATAAATTCACTGAACAAGAGACATTCCAGCAGATGGAGGGACTTGTTTTAAGACAACGCATCTTAAAGATCTCGTTAAGTCAAATAATCTGGAAATTATCTTGTTTTAACTCGTGTCATCCTGTGGGTCAAATTGGCCCGTTTTAAAGTTTAAAAATGTAGAAAAAATAATAATTTTCACAGTGAAAAGTTCCACATTTTCAACATTTTTGGGGACATTTTTGAAAAATTTTTTGGTGGAAAAAAAGAAATGAAAAAAAGTTTCTTTAAGAACATTCACATAAAAATCAACCAAAATCCAGTGAAAGTCGCTGGATTTTGTTTGATTTTTATGTGAATGTTCTTAAAGAAAATATTACAAGTTTTACTGATATATATGGAATCACTTTAAATTTTTTAGGATTTTTTTGGAAGATTTTTATTTATTTATATCAAATATTAAATATTTACAATTTTCATAGACTTTTATTTTTAAAATTTTATTTCTTGCCTAATTTGGGGATTAAACATTTTTTTAAGGGAAACCTTTTAAGGATTTTCTTAATGAAGATTTTTTTTTTTTTTTAATAAATTTGGGGAATTTGTTTCGGATTTAAAAAAAAAAATTTCAGACAAGGAAACAATATTTTCTGGTGCTGTAAATGAGGACAACAGGAGGGTTAAGACACTTAAGCTTGACAATTCTGGTAAAAAAGAGCTTAAAATAAATCTTCCCAGCTCATTTTAAGATCTCAATATTCTAAATATCAGATCTTATTTCTAGAAATCTTACTGAGACATTTTTCACTTGTTCTACTGGCAGATTTTTTCACTAATTTCAAAGTAAAAGTTCTTTAAAATAAGTTTTTTTTCCAGTGTGAAGCCGAAAATCAGAATAAAAGCTGCTTACCTTCTCGCCCTGTATGCCTTGTCCTGTTAGGCCGAGGGGCCCTGGAAGACCTGGGGGGCCAAAATCTCCCTACATAAATTAAGAACAGGCATTAATGATGACAACGACATATAAATGTTGGTAGTATGATCACACTGAAATGATTTACTGCATGTGGAAAGCACCCAGCTGTAAAAGACTTTGCCAAGAACCGTTGCATTTCCTTTTGCAATGAGTATAAATGTGGTTTTACTGCAGGAGCCCATTCAGGCAGTTAAACCTTTTTATGTACATAACTCGATGACAAACCCGTTACATGCAACATTAACATCACAGGTAAACATAAAGAAAGCCCTGCAGGCACAGGTTTGTCACACACAGCAATGATCTGTGATGAACTTCACCACAACGCTGCAGTAAAACTGTCAGCAGGATGTGTGACAGCGGCGCCCACGGAAAGCTCCGTGTTTTCAAAGACCTGTGCTTTTTGGTGGTGAATGATTTCAATAAATGCCAAATGTTAACATCACATTCCAGCGATGTAAGATGAATTATGTAACGTTAGAAGTCTTTTTTAAAATCGATTCAGCGTTTCCTCGTCGTGTCCCTTTCTGTCTGCGAGCTACAGAGTGCCAGATGGCTGCAAACACATCCTGAAAGATAAAAACCTGCGTGTTTCTGTCTGACGGTGCCAGTGAAGAAGAGATAACTTTCCCACATTCATCAGCCGAAACCACGAAGCCGCACTCCTCCTACACCATCCAAGCTCTGACCTTGATTCATCACCTGCAGACGCTGACCTCCTATATAACACCACGCTGAATGCATTCAGCTGTGGATCTGCCAACTCTTGGCCTTTTTTGCAACAGGATTCTGGCTTTCTCTTCGTGCCTGTGTGAAGGCTTTTCAGCCAGGCGCCTTATTTACAGCCTCTCTGTGCTCTACCTTGTCTCCTTTGATTCCGGCGCCCGGCTGTCCTCTGGGCCCCCGTGGCCCCTCCAGGCCTCGCTCTCCCTGTGAAGGCAGAAGAGGAGAAGTCGTTGCATTCTGAGTCTTCAAATCTTAGTTTAATGTGCTGCAGTTATGGCAGAGTGAGAGCACATGCAGCACAGCGGAAAACGTCTTCTTAATGGTCTCTTTGATAAGAGCTGCAGAAAGGACAGGTCAGACTGAGGCTGAATCTTATTTTCAGTCCTCTCACTTAATCTGATATCCACATGAAACACAGAGGACAAAATGTTGCACAACACTAGCTCTGATTGCAATCTGGCAAAAAAAAAAAACACTTTATGTCAACATTTTACTGTCAAATGGTTTTACTTTTGATGGTCTATTTTCCTAAAAAAAAAAACAACTAACTTTGACTTTTTTGACACCGTCACCTAGCCTAGCCGCGCTAGACAACCCACAGCAACGAATTTAATTCTCTGCCAGGGTGGGTCTAGTTACCCTCCATAAGGCTCGAGGCTGGATGCTCCTAAAACTGGCCGGACCAATCACCATGAAGTGTAGAGTCAGAAGGCGGGCGTAACTAAGTGACGACAGAGGCGTGACGATTCTGACAGAAACAACCGGCGCACAATAAACAGTTATCTTTCCACTCGGCTTTGGCCACAGCCCTTAAAGATTTGAAGCTAAAATTCAACTTGAAAGATAAACAAAGGACGGCACTGAAGTGTTTCATTGAGAAGAAAGACGTGTTTGGACTTATGCCGACGGGATTGGCAAATCCTTAATATACCAGTTGGCTCCGCTGGTTGGGAAGCTAATGGGACTTAGCCACAATCCGGCGCTCTAGGAACTACGTCAGCCTATTCGTTGCACTGATTGGTTGTATACCTACCCAATTGCTGCAGAGTGATTTGAAAGACAACCTTTTAGCCCGCCTCCCTCTCTGTCGAGCGGCCCTAGACCCTTGTGTCTTAAGAGCTGGGTCTAGCACAGCTAGGCTAACCGTCACCTCAAATGCTGCCTGTTATTTCCTGTTAGACTTTTACTATATAAACTTATCTGTCTCAGCTTATTATTAGGCGGCAGTTTCAACATTCCTCTTTTAAAGAAGGGACACTTTTCTCCCTGAAATGTTCGTTCCATGTGAGTGATTTGTGATAGGAGACTCCAGTCTCACTTGTATCTTTGACTCATCTTTGTCATTTTATGTCGTTCATCTCACTTTTTGTCATTTTTTTTCTCGTTATTGTCATTTTCTGTCTCATTTTTCGAATATTTTGTCTTGTTTTTGTTGGGTTTATTTGTCTTTTTTTAAATAAAATACCATATTGTTCACTTCTAGATACCTGTGACTAAATGTTGTGTCTTTGTAGACACTCTGTTATCTGGAAGTTGTAATGTGTAAAGGATGAACTGTGGCTGAATGTTGTTCACACTGAGTTTGTTTTTCTTAACAAAATACAGGTTGTTCATAGTGTTTTGCTAAAAGATAATTTTGGTGATCTGACATGACTAATTAGTTTGGTAAACATGCTAAAAGCTACTAATCACCTCAGACCAAATCCAGCTGTAGCCTACAGGTCTGTGTGTTTGCTTCATGTCTTAAGAATCAGTATTTGTACAACACAGAAAAAAGAAGCAGGAGTAGAAGTACGGTGAGGGATCAGAGCATGAATCCAGGCTGACAGTTAGTAAATGAAAAGAGCGCTGCATAATGTCTGGCTCTGCAGAGAAGTCACCCAAGGACAACGGAAAAACAGAACCACACACGGAGGCAACATTTGCATGTTTTCCTCCAGAGGTATGGATTTATCACCATGACGGTACGATCCTTCAGTTTGGCACACAAGCTAAGGTGCTAATGATGTGAAGAAAAGGGTAATATTGCTGCTGAGCTCCTGTAAGGCTGGGACGTGTCGAGGCACGAAATGTGAAGAACGTTGCTTTAGAGCAGAATGCCATCTGCAAGTCCGCAGTCAAATCTGTTAAAAAAAAAACCCAAAAAACAGCACCCTCCAGGGTAAATCTCTAGAGGTGGGGAACACCTCCTCCTGCTCAGGGTGGAAACTAGCTGTTAGCATCTTCGAGGAAAGTCAGCGAGTGATAAATTAAATGAAGGTTAGTGGAAAAACTTCACTCACATTCCGGTTACCTCATCCTCTACAGCTGCCTGACGACGGCAGAAAGCGATTACATTCATCACGACCTAAACGACTTAATCACGCTTAATTTAACTGTCTACACTTATCAAAACTACAAAAGGGCTCGGCCTCGCTTTACACCTGCAGTCTAAAAGGAAGCACGCACATTTCACAGAGCAGTGATGATCAGTTCTGCAGTTACAGTGACGTAAAGTTCAGGAGTGTTTGATAGGGCTGTGAGGCAGATGTGTAAAAATATCTGAGTGTTAAACTAAGCCTGACGGATAATTCTGCTCAAAAATTAAAATGTGTTAAAGCAAGTCTGACGGATGTATGAAGTCTGGGCTGCTGATGAATCGTCCACAGCGTCTTAAATCACACCATTCCATTTTTACAGAATTTATGAGCCAGAGCTTCAGAAACAGTGAAGTCATCACCCCAAGTGGAGTCTTTAACGTAAAAATGGACCCAGAAACGTGGATTCCAGGGTGTTATTTGCATTTAATGGTCTAAATCAGGGGCGCCAAACTCATCTTAGTTTAGGTTCCACATTCAGCCCAATTTGATCTCAAGTGACCAGTAAAATCACAGCATAATGACCTATAAATAGTAGGGCTGGCCCAAATAGTGGTTTCTGGTCTCCGGATATTCGGATATATTTTTGTTTAATTTGTCTGATTCACATAAAATGAATATACTGACCTTTAGTGGACTTGTATGCATGGTCTCGAAAAGAATAAAAAATAAAAAAAAATAACTGTGGACATGGCAGGACCTGAAAAATATCAATCAATGCGCTCGGACCGAGGCGTTTGGTTTGCTCCCTTTCTTGTCAATCAAAAATCTTCCGGCTCAGGCCTAGTTACGTAGATTACGTACGCCTTGGACTTACGTGTTTTCTGAATGTGTTGCTTTGGTATAGCTTTTGCTATACCAAAGTTTTGCTCATCTTTTTTTACACAATGGCAGATAAAGATCCAGGGGGACCCAGCCGTAAAAGACAACTTCACGAGTGCTACGCAAATTTCTGGAGGGGGGCGTTTCTAAATGTTAAATGTTAAGAGGGGGGAGGTTAGAGAGGGGGGTGAGGGACAGGTTGTATGTGCGCATGCTACGTTCAAAGTCGTAGGAAATTAAATCTCCTCTAATGCCTTTAAAGACGAATATCCGAATATTCGTTCCACCCCGTAACGTCCGGGGGGGTGGGGGTGGGGGTGGGGCCCCGAACATTCGGATCCATTCGTCTGGTCTCCCGGAGACGAATTTTGCACACTGCCTTCGTTTTCTCTTCAGTTAAACTGAACAATTCCCAAACAGCGGCGGTCTTCAGCATCTTGTCTTGTGTTTATGCAACAAAGTGAAGCGTGACGTCAGAGTCAGCAGCAACCCGGCCATTCGGGTGGTGGTAAGAAACAGGAATGGAGGAGCCGAGATGAGCTGAACACGACGGGATGAGTCGATGTGGGCCGAAGGCGAAGGGAAGAGACGAGCTCCGAATATTCGTATTTTCGTCTGGGGGGAGGAAGGGGTGATCACATAGACAGACGTGTGTATATGTTTATGTGATCACAGGACGAGATGAGCCGATATGAACCGAAGGCGAAGGGAAGACAGTAACGACGAATATGAATATTCGTTCCGCCCGGTAACATCCAACCGGGGGTGGGGGGTGGGTGGGTGGATATTCGGATACCAAAATTAATATCCAGATACTGCCGTACCAAACGAATATTCGGATATTCGGGTCCAGCCCTACTAAAAATAGGACAAAATATGACAAAAACGCGACACAAAATGACAAAAGAACAATCTAGTATTTTACTTTATGACCACAACAACTTGTCATGGTCTAGAAATGATTTTAAATTTATAGTTTCACTAATTTACAATCTGCAGTTAATGTCTTCTCTGTAATTTTTACACTTTGAGGACCGGATTGGACCCTCTGGAGGACCACTTTTGGCCCACGGGCCTCATGGTGGACACCCCTGCTCTAAATGCTGCCTCAGTAGGAGTAAAACCTTCTGTGGAAGAACTGAATGTGATCATCGTTTTGGCCTGAAACTGTTAAAGACATCGATCATGTGTGACCTCAGGTAACAAAGTGGTGGGACGTGACTAAAAAAAAAATTATCCATTTAATTAGAGGCTTCATAATTAATTTATCACGATTAATCACATTTTATAAGCAAAGTTTTTAAATTCAAATACATTTTGGTTTACGACTGAATGAATGAAAAGACATTTACGTGAACTGAAAAAACATTCATTTATATTTATTTGCATTTTTCATCTGTCTGCTACATTCAAATTACTACCCAAACTTTCTTGTTGCTGACATGACTTAGTGCATCCACTTCACGGTTTTCCAAACAGACTTTATGCTCATTATTGCCACCTACTGGGCTGGAGTGTATTGGTGTGACAGAAATTCGGGAACTGACAAAGGTGTGATTAAATGTGTTATTTTTTTGTCGTCCCAGCCCTACAAACAATATTAATGTTAGGAAAAATGGTGAAAGAAGCTGAGTGTGAGCCTACATGTGACTGAGCTGTGTCTTTGTGTCTGAGCGTGATGAAAAAACACAGATGGAGGAACAGACTCTTTCTTTCCTCTCACTGAGTCATGCCTCTGCCATGTGTCAGAGTGTCCTGGCTCTCTTCCTGCGTCTCCTGCTCTGTCTTTACATCTTCTCCTGTCCTCTAGCAGGGACACTCAGTGGACCGGATCCTCGCCTCAGCTAATCACATCCATACTGCACGGCTCTATGTGAATTTATGGAACTCCTGTCTTGCGTGTGACCGTACACAGTTTCCTGTCATTACGTCCTGGAATCTGGAGTCCAGACGGGGCCTTTGGTGCAGGTCACTGGGTGGACAGGTGAAGTGAAGATGGATGCATGAAACCAGCTCAGAAGGGTTTCTGGTTTGAAGGTTTGAATGCATGAGGCTTCCAGGAAGAAATGTCAGTCCCAGGAGCTTAAAACATAAAAGATAAGAACACTAACTCACCTTTGGTCCGGGGAGACCTTCTCCTGTCGGTCCTCTCTCTCCTTGGACTCCCTGTGGCCCTTGAGGTCCCTGTGGAAACCAGAAGACATGAATGACCACAGGAGGAAGATAGAAATGATCTTTAACAAGTGACTGTTCTAAAAATCCTGTCCTCAAACGATCTGTGCTGCTGGTGTCAGGTGTATTTGTGAGGATTTTTTTTTTACTCACTGGTGGTCCAGCCTCGCCGAGCCCAGGAGGACCGGGAAGCCCTTGTTGTCCCTGGAAACCAACGTCACCCTGCAAAATGCACGAGAAGCACGAGAGAAGAGCCCAAACGAGGTGAGATGCTGGCAGGTTATTATGTTGGCGTGACTTCACTTTCCATAACAATAGGGTGGCAGCCTCACCTTGGGTCCCGGAAGGCCGATCCCTGTTTCCCCTTGGATTCCAGGTGGCCCAGGAAGTCCCCTTTCCCCCTATAAAAACACAGGCAGGGACATGTGCATGCAGGGACGAATTAACGATTGCACATATAGCCGAGTCAAACTGATCATTAGCTTTGTTTTGGTATATGCAAACCAACAAAGCAGCCCCAAGTTCTGAGAAAAACTGCTGTCGTTCCTTTAATATTCCAAATATGTTGGTCTTATTGGGGGTTCAGACTTGTAGTGTTGGGTTCCTTCATTCCTTTAGTCAAGACTTTATTGGTAAAGAATGCGATTATTCACTGAGAAGCTGTAAATCACAGCGGTGGTGTGCAGCGGGAGGGCATACGAGAGTCATAAAGAAGGCGTGGAGATATTTGTCGGCGCATACCAGCACTTTTACCCCCCGTTCCCTTAACCTTTCGAGCAAGTTGGGACAACGTTTAAAGTCAGACATTACCCTGCCATTCAGGTGATATAGGATGACAGCCAGACTATCAACATGAACATTCTTCCAAAATAATTAAGGAGGGAACAGTCGGTGGGGAGTGTGGGCTCATGGCAGAATTGGCAGGTAGAAGAGGAGAGAGGGGCCAAAACGTACGAACAGACAAATAAGCTGACAAGGTAATAACAGACGAGCTACCTGAGAGCCGCTCCAAATGTTCCAGTGGTGATGGATCATAATTCATAAATAAGTGTTCAGATATCACAGGCTGAGCAGTTTGTAGAACATACATGACATCTGTGACACTTTTACACCAGTGCAAAAACGTCAACTTGTGTCAAACCTTATTCCAAGAAAACAGAGAAAAGACTTTTCTCCACTCTGCCACACCACAGGTACTTTGATCATTCATTGTCTGTGTTGCTGACATGAATGCGCCTTTTGTTACAGAGTCTTAATGCAGACCAGACTGGAAATCACATCATGTACCCAACCAAAGATCCAGGGCTCCTTCCATATGCATCTGGTTTTGAGACCTTTGATGAATATGTTTGGGCAGGAGGAGTGGAAAAGCCAGTATAGGGGGTCCTCGACTTACGTCTGAGTTCCGTTCCAACAGATCGATATAAGTCGATTTTCGCCACAAGTCGGAACTCCGGCGAAAACGTATGAATGGAGAAGGAGCCTCAAAACAGTGGAAGGGACTCTCACAATGAGGTAAAATGAATAAAATACCTTCATTTTAAGGTTTCATTTTACTCTACATCTGTTTATGAACACGAGGAGGGCGAAGAGTTTCAACGGGAGGGATTCACGTGCATAAGTCTGACTTACTGGATGTGCACTGTGAATATAAGCCTGCCACAAGATGCAAACATCACACAGCTTTGGATTGGAAACGACAACAACCGCTTCTGGGCTAGCAACCTACCTCACTAAAAACATCAAGTTTTCCCAAGGATTCGGATAGAGCCGTAGGCAGCGTTACCAATTTAATAACAGTGCTCGCCTCCCTGAATATACACCACCGTTCAAAAGTTTGGGGTCATCCAGACAATTCCATGTTTTCCAGTAAAACTCCCACTTTTATCCATGTGCTAACATAACTGCACAAGGGTTTTCTAACCATCAATGAGCCTTTCAACACCATTAGCTAGCACAATGTAGCATTAGAACACAGGAGTGATGGTTGCTGGAAATGTTCCTCTGTACCCCTATGGAGATATTCCATTAAACATTTAGAGCTAGAATAGTCATTTACCACATTAACAATGTCTACACCGGATTTATCATTCATTTAATGCTATCTTTCTCTTAGTTTTTCAAAGACAATGACCCCAAACTTCTGAACAGTAGATGTTCCAACTAAACATTTCCACTCATCACTATTTTGCGAGGACACTCTTGCTTCACTCAAATAAATCCAAACAAGTCACAGCATTTTTTCCCCTTATAGCTGAATGATACGGAGCCATTCTGTGCTGTATAATGGTCTTAAAATGCATGACTGCACACACTAACGTGCATTAATATGCAAGCTGACAAGACCTAGATCAGACAGGCTCAGATCACAACACGCAAAGCTTTCTGCATATTTAATTTCATACTATTTAAAAGCGCCTATATTGAGTCCATCAAGAGTAACTTAATAGATGCGTCTCAAAGGAAGAAAGAGTGATCTACAATCTAGTATTTGTCTTCAGCCTCTTTCTCAGCAGGTAAAACTGTCATTAGGACTTACACACGTGGACAAAATTGTTGGTACCCCTCAGTTAAAGAAGGAAAAACCCACAATTCTCACTGAAATCACTTGAAACTCACAAAAGTAACAATAAATAAAAATTTATTGAAAATTAAATAATCAAAATCAGCCATCACTTTTGAATTGTTGATTAACATAATTATTTAAAAAAACAAACTAATGAAATAGGGCTGGACAAAAATGATGGTACCCATAACTTAATATTTTGTCGCACAACCTTTTGAGGCAATCACTGCAATTAAACGATTTCTGTATTTGTCAATGAGCGTTCTGCAGCTGTCAACAGGTATTTTGGCCCACTCCTCATGAGCAAACAGCTCCAGTTGTCTCAGGTTTGATGGGTGTCTTCTCCAAATGGCATGTTTCAGCTCCTTCCACATATGTTCAATGGGATTCAGATCTGGGCTCATAGAAGGCCACTTTAGAATAGTCCAACGCTTTTCTCTCAGCCATTCTTGGGTGTTTTTGGCTGTGTGTTTTGGATCGTTGTCCTGTTGGAAGACCCATGACCTGCGACTGAGACCAAGCTTTCTGACACTAGGCAGCACATTTCTCTCCAGAATGCCTTGATAGTCTTCAGATTTCATCGTACCTTGCACACTTTCAAGACACCCTGTGCCAGATGCAGCAAAGCAGCCCCAAAACATTACTGAGCCTCCTCCATGTTTCACCGTAGGGAAGGTGTTCTTTTCTTCGTATGCTTGGTTTTTGAGTCTATGAACATAGAGTTGATGTGCCTTACCAAAAAGCTCCAGTTTGGTCTCATCTGTCCAAAGGACATTCTCCCAGAAGCTTTGTGGCTTGTCAACATGCATTTTTGCAAATTCCAGTCTCGCTTTTTTATGAGTTTTTTTTCAGCAGTGGTGTCCTCCTTGGTCGTCTCCCATGAAGTCCACTTTGGCTCAAACAATGACGAATGGTGCGATCTGACACTGATGTACCTTGGCCTTGGAGTTCACCTTTAATTTCTTTGGAGGTTGCTCTGGGCTCTTTGGATACAATTCCAACGATCCGTCTCTTCAATTTGTCATCAATTTTCCTCTTGCGGCCACGTCCAGGGAGGTTGGCTACTGTCCCGTGGGTCTTGAACTTCTGAATAATATGAGCCACTGTTGTCACAGGAACTTCAAGCTGTTTAGAGATGGTCTTATAGCCTTTACCTTTAAGATGTTTGTCTATCATTTTTTTTCGGATGTCCTGGGACAATTCTCTCCTTCGCTTTCTGTTGTCCATGTTCAGTGTGGTACACACCTTTTCACCAAACAGCAGGGTGACTACTTGTCTCCCTTTAAATAGGCAGACTGACTGATTATGAGTTTGGAAACACCTGTGATGTCAATTAAATGACACACCTGAGTTAATCATGTCACTCTGGTCAAATAGTTTTCAATCTTTTATAGAGGTACCATCATTTTTGTCCAGGCCTGTTTCATTAGTTTGTTTTTTTAAATAATTATGTTAATCAACAATTCAAAAGTGATGGCTGATTTTGATTATTTAATTTTCAATAAATTTTTATTTATTGTTACTTTTGTGAGTTTCAAGTGATTTCAGTGAGAATTGTGGGTTTTTCCTTCTTTAACTGAGGGGTACCAACAATTTTGTCCACGTGTGTAAATCTTGTCCAGTCCATGCAGTTTTTGTCTTGGATTTGATGGTTCTAGTGTGTTTGAGCTTATTATCTTGAAGCAGGATGATGGTACGGCCACCATAAGGACACAGCCAGACTAAATATGTGTGTTTACATTTCAGCTTTCTGCCATCATCTGTTCCATCATCAATCCTGATACGTGAGCCAGACCCAGCAGCAGCCGTGCATGCTTCACTGATGAGGTCCAACGGTTGGTTCCGACTCCCTACATTTCTTGTGCTGTTTTTCCTCAATCGCGTGTTTGTTTTCTGCTCTTACATGCACCTCGGTTCTTTCTTTCTGCTGGTGTTTGCCTTCTAGCAACACCTGTCAGTCAGCGGTTAACTTACAGCTGCACACCTGAAACCGGGAGCCTTTTCTGAGAAACAGTAAAGTGAATGTGCACTGTGAAGACTGTTTACTGAAAGGTGATAATCAAATCTAAGCACCTTAAAAAATTGGCCTAAACTTCAAATTTGATGATTTTGTTGACTTGTTTGAAGACAAATGAATGTGGCGTGTTGCAACGACTCAGTGGAGTTCAAACTTCTTGAACCGTGACTGGAGGCGTGTTGACCTCGGTTGGAGCAACTAATCACTGATGACAACTATGTGAACTGAAAGGATTGACAACAAACTAATTAGGGACTTGTGAAGTCCCTGTGTAAAAACAAATGGCCCTACAACCAGCCATAGACTGCATATTTAAGATGGACACTGTGACGCTACCAACTGGTTTGAGGACGACGGCTTTCAAGACCTGAATTTGGGTTTTTGAAGCTGGATGTGATGATGGAGGCGACAGAGAACTTCAGGACACGACACATGGCAATAAGGTAGCACTAAAACACTAAAACATATCTTGCTTTTTAATCCATCCATCCATTATCTATACAACAATTAATCCTCATTAGAGTCATGGGGGACTGGAGTCTATCCAAACTGTCTTAGGGGCTCGACACACGGGAGGTGACAACAGTTGCGCTACATTCATTTTCTATGGGTGCTGTGTGACGAGACGAACATCGCTTTCCCCCCTCCCAACAACGCGACGGCGACATTCGTGCATGTGAAATTTCGCGCGCGTTCACGTAGACGTGCACCCGCTGGCTTGCGACGCGATACAAGAAAGTTGAAAAATGTTCAACTTCTGTTGCTGTCGCCTGGAGCTTCAACCAATCAGCGAGGGTTTCACTCACTGACCAATGAGCTTACAGCATGTTACACAGTGCAGTCCGCTCCTATCCATTAATGGTCCGCTTTGGAAAAAAGTTCTGGGCTAAGGCGAAAGTAGGCCCGGAATTTTTCTGGATCTTTTTTGAGATCTGGCATCAAATGGTGGCATTCTCAATGCTCTTTCTGAGTTTGCAATATGGCATGGACCCAGGGTCATTTCTTTCTTTTAAAAGCCAATGTCAAGAGTAAAATTCCGGCTAAATCAAGCAATATCTTCTGGCTCATCATCTTTATGCTTTTCTGTCATGAAACTCTTTGAAAACGTAAAAAATCCCTCCAATTTCACAGCCAATCAGAAGTGAGGGAGACAAGCGATCTGTGCTTTTGCACAGCGCGCCGTGTGTCGCCGTCGCCTGCCGCTGCCAAGTATCGCGCACCGGGTGTTGAATCCATCTCCTGTTGCGATGACTTTCACATTCCCCCCTCAACTGTCGCTCCCCGTGTGTCGAGCCCCTTAGGGTGAAGGCAGGAGTCTATGAAAGGGCTCCACATACAGACAAACAATCACGTATCTACGGACAATTTAGAGTAACCAATTAACCTCAGCATGTTTTTAGACTGTGGGAGGAAGCCGTAGAACCCAGAGTGGTGATATAGGGTATTGAGGGACTACTTCCTGTACAGCCCAAATAAGAACACACACTCTTTAAGGTCAAACAGTCCCGACACAGCAAGGCGTGACACCATTTAGTCCAGCACCATCAGGACTTTGGTGAACTTTTGGACAAGTTTGAACAATCTTTCCAGGCAGCGGAAAGCAAATAAAAAGTTACAGCAAAGGGTGGACACGGTGACACCTCCCAGATTTAGTTTCACACGTCCAACAGTGAGTTCAAGACTGAGGAGAACTTACTTTTCTACCCATCACACCCTCAGGTCCGATGTCACCAGGTGGTCCAGGCAAACCCTAAAGTATGAACAAATATGTGAGGGTTAGAGTTCAGGTGAATGGAATGTCCAGTCAGACCGTCCACCTGTCAGAACTGGATGTATGGTGGTCTTAAGAGTTTTTCTTTGGACTTGACTGCAAGTGAAAGTTTTTAAAAATCACTATAAATGAGTCGTAAATCTTTCGAACTCCAATGTGAACACGTGATGCTAAAATAGGCAGAAAGAAAAGTAGATTCAACCTGAAGTCCACGGTTTCCTCTTGGGCCAATGGTGCCTTCAAGACCCTGGAGAAAAATGGGAGATCCTTAAGCTTTAAAATCCAAGATGGTCATCAGCAATGCTTTTATCTCTCACATTAAAATACAGTGTGATTAAAAAAAGGTAAAAGAACATGGAGAAAAATGTTAACATACGACTAGATTAAAAGAAAAACAGATATCATTTTATAAAGGTCAGAAGTTTATCGTAAATAGATGAATCATTTCTAGCAATAAGAGGGAAAAAATAAAGGAAATTCAACACTTAAAGGGCAGCATACTCTGTCTCCTTTAATTCCAGGTGTGCCACATTCACCTCTCTCTCCCTGAAAAGGAACAAAAAACAGTTCAGTGATGGCATTAGCATGGTGTTATTCTGCAGAATTTCACACGTATAATCAAAAAGCAGTTTAATATCCCAGCTAGGATCAGGTTTGCAACATCGAATGCCTCCAGATTTACGTAATTAAATCACTTTTGGGTTGAATTCCTTTAAAAAAAACACAATAAGCAGCGAATGATCCTTGTAAACAAGCTTGACGTGAAAAAAAGGAGAAGAAAACGGCTTTATGTTTGTAGTGTCTCAGCATTTTATCACGTCTGGAAAGCAGCGTGGGAAATCCGTTACCGTGAGAAACCATAGGAACGCAGAGACCACAGAGGAATCCATACGGTACCTTCTCTCCTTTGTATCCCGGCTTTCCCTGTGAGGACAGAACAATTTAGTTAAGTCAGAAAGAGACAAGAAAAGAGCATAAATGCTGCCACACAGACCACAGAAAAGGAATTCTTTTTTATGCTGACGACAAAGAAAACAAAAGCGATTTTCATAATGTGCCCGTCAGTCTTATTCTTCTCCTCCTCCAGGTCATATTCTTACATTTTTACATTCCGTAGTGACATTTTTTGGAGTATTTTTATTTGCTTTACATCAGTACACTGGAAAAACTACCCCTCTCAAAACAAGAAAAAAAAACTTATTTCAAAGAGCTTTTATTTTGAAATAAGTGGGAAAAAATCTGCCAATAGAACAAGTGAAAAATGGCTTGGTAAGATTTCTTGAAATAAGATCTGATATGTAGAATATTGAGATCTTAAAATGAGCTGGGAAAACTTATTTGAAGCTCTATTTTACCAGGATTGTCAAGCTTAGGTGGTTTATCCCTCCTGTTGTCCTCATTTATGGCATCAAAAAATATTGTTCCCTCCTCTGAAAAAAATCCAAATCTTCAGGAAAAAAAATTCCTAAGAAGTTTTCCTTTAAAGTTTTCCTTTTTAAAAAAAATCCCCAAATTTGGCAAAAAAATTAAAAATCTAAAAATTGTAAATATTTTCAAAAAATGAATAAAAATCTTCCCCAAAACATCCTAAAAATATTTAAAATAATTACCCATATGTGTATATATATATAACAGTTCTAATATTTTCTTTAAGACTATTCGGGAAGAAAAAAAATCCATTTCGCTGGATTTTGGTTGATTTTTCTGTGAATGTTCTTAAAGAAACTTTTTCTTTGTATTTCTTTTTTCCACCACAAAATGTTTAAAAATTTCCCAAAACATTTCTGAAAATGTGGAAATTTTCACCATGAAAATATATTTTTTTCCACATTTTTAAACTTTTAAACGCGTCAATTTGACCCTCAGGACAACACGAGGGTTAAAACACGCTAATTTCAAGATTATTTGACTTAACAACATATTTAAGAGGCATTGTCTTAAAATAAGTCCCTCCATCTGCTGGAATGTCTCTTGTTAAAGGAATTTATCTGAAATCAAGTGGGATGAGACATTTTGACTTAAAACAAGACAAATAGACTTGGTCAGATTTAGAGGTTTTTCAGTGTACAACCCTTATGTCCCAATTTTTAACAACATGTATTGATTTGTGTCCAAACTACGACAATAAATTGCTTAAAAGTGCAATAAATCGTTCTTGTTTTATTCACATATATTTCAAAATACAAAAATTGCACAACATCCTGTGGTCTCGTTTAGAAAGATTTTTGTTGTGTGCGCTTTATTGTATATTTTTACGAACCCGTAACTGCAACTAAAGAGCTCTCTGAGACCTGGAGAGTGTGTGAAATGTTGGTCTGACTCCCCAGATTTTAAAAGCAAAAAGAACGATGGATCCATCTAATCTGGTTTTAAATCTGTCACCAATCAAAAATACGCTCACCTCTGATCCTTCCCGTCCTGGAAGTCCACTCAGACCGCCCTCACCCTGCACAGAACAGGATTTTGGTTTATTAGGAAAGCTAACACACACTGTCTGCACATAAATTAACAAAAAAATGGAGGTTTCTGAGCATTCAGCACCTTCTGTCCTTTTGGACCGGGGCTTCCATCCTCTCCAGGACGACCTTTTTTACCCTGCAGAGACATTTACATGAGAAACATTCAGTGGAGAGAAAAGAAAGCAGCTAGCAGAGAAATAAACGACAAACTGGTACAAAACATTCAGTAAAGCGTTGTCATTTTGGACAATTTTCCAGTCATTTTGGACAAGTTTCAAGTCATTTTGGACAATTTTCAAGTCATTTTGGACAATATTTGAGTCATTTTGGACAAGTTTTAAGTCATTTTGGACAATTTTCAAGTCATTTTGGACAATATTTGAGTTATTTTGGACAAGTTTCAAGTCATTTTGGACAATTTTGAGTCATTTTGGGCAATTTTGAGTCATTTTGGACAAGTTTCAAGTCATTTTGGACAATTTTGAGTCATTTTGGGCAATTTTGAGTCATTTTGGACAAATTTCAAGTCATTTTGGACAATTTTGAGCTATTTTGGACAATTTTCAAGTCATTTTGGACAAGTTTCAAGTCATTTTGGACAATTTTGAGTCATTTTGGACAATTTTTCAGTCATTTTGGACAAGTTTCAAGTGATTTTGGACAATATTCGAGTCATTTTGGACAATTTTGAGTCATTTTGGACAATATTCGAGTCATTTTGGACAATTTTCCAGTTATTTTGGACACGTTTCCAGTCATTTTGGACAATTTTCAAGTCATTTTGGACAATTTTGAGTTATTTTGGACAATTTTCCAGTCATTTTGGACAATTTTCCAGTTATTTTGGACAATTTTCCAGTTATTTTGGACAAGTTTCCAGTCATTTTGGACAATTTTCAAGTCATTTTGGACAAGTTTCAAGTGATTTTGGACAATATTTGAGTCATTTTGGACAATTTTCGTGTCATTTTGGACAATTTTCCAGTTATTTTGGACATGTTTCCAGTCATTTTGGACAATTTTCAAGTCATTTTGGACAATTTTGAGTTATTTTGGACAATTTTCCAGTCATTTTGGACAATTTTCCAGTTATTTTGGACAAGTTTCCAGTCATTTTGGACAATTTTCAAGTCATTTTGGACAAGTTTCAAGTGATTTTGGACAATATTTGAGTCATTTTGGACAATTTTCGAGTCATTTTGGACAATTTTCGTGTCATTTGCAACAAGCTGTATGTCAACTTGGATCACTTCTCACCATCCAATTATTCATTTTTGAGTCATTTCGGACACTTTGAGTCATTTTGGACAAGTTAATTCTATACTGATCCATCTGCTCCTCTGGGAGATTCTTTAATATGTTCAGTAGCTGCAGATCCATGCTGTACTTTCATGTAATTAGTCAATAATAGCCTTCATTCTTCTTCGTAGCTGTTATATTTTCTGCCTTATGCCATAAAGAGCTCTTTTAGAACACGTTTCATGTCCATCGTGGATAAAGGTCGCCGGGTTTAGGAGCAGATGAGTCAGAGGGACTGCAGTCGTCTGGCTTTTCTCTGCTTCTGTGGACTTTTCTTATCTTTTAAGCGTCTCTGTCTGCTCACATCGCCTCCATCAGTGCTGTCCCCTGATGTGAAACAGCTTTTGTTCACAGCGTTACATTGAAAGGGGGTAATCGCTCCGTTCTCATCCTGTTAAAACACATCAAAGTGAAACCGCAGCGTCTAATTGCGGCTGACCTTCTCCGTGTGATGAAAGGAATGATCGTAGCACGACATGCCAAGAAAGTCCTGCAGGTAACGTCTCATCATCCCATCCCGTGTCCTCAAACAATCCCGACCACCAGGATTCCTACGGAAGACGTGAACCTGCTGCTTTCACGTCTATTATCCAGCCTGTTCTCCATAAACTATAGGAGGAATGTGCGGCATTCCTCTCACTGCTGCAGGGAAACAGATCCTCCAAACCGCATGATTTACTGAAGCCCGACCAAACCCTGCAATTATGCAGCCTGCCGGCATTAGCGGGGCTCTGGTCGGCTATACTGGTCTTTATGATGCTGCAAAATGAGCTATATTGTGAGTAATTGTCTTTGTGTGACATGAGAACAATACATGTGGCTTAAAAAATAAAAAAGTGGGTTTTACTGTATGGAACACCGAAGTGAAGGAAGTTTCATGACAGTTTTTACATGAAAATTCTAGTAATGAAATATTTCTTACCCTGTGGGTCAAAAAACGAGTCATTCTGGACAATTTTCTTGTCATTTTCAACAGGTTTTAATGTCAGATTGGATCTTTTCTCATCATTTTGGATCATTTTTATGTCTCTGGGATAATTTTCGAGTCATTTTGAACCATTTTCTCATCATTTTGGATCATTTTTGTGTCTTTGGGAACATTTTCAAGTCATTTAGGTTAAATTTCATGTCATTCTGGACTAATTTTAAGTAATGATGGATCATTTTCAAGTTATTCTGGACAATTTTCTTGTCATTTTCAACAGGTTTTAATATCAGATTGGATCTTTTCTCATCATTTTGGATCATTTTTATGTCTCTGGGATCATTTTCAAGTCATTTATGACAATTTTCTTGTCAATTTCAACAAGTTCTATGTCAGCTTGGATGTTTTCTCGTCGTTTTGGATCATTTTTGTGTCCTTTAGATAATTTTAAAGTCATTTAGGACAAATTTCATGTCATTCTGCACTCATTTTCTGTAGTTATGGATCATTTTCAGGTCATTTTCAACAATTTTCTTGTCATTTTCATGAAGTTTTGTGTCAGCATGGACCTTTTCTCATCATTTTGGATCATTTTTGTGTCTCTGGGAACATTTTCAAGTCATTTAGGGCAATTTGATTCATTTTGGACAAGTTTTGAGTCATTTTCAACAAGTTTTAGTAGCCGCTCTGAGCTTTTCTTGTCATTTTTGGATCATTTTTGTGTATTTGGGATCATTTTCAGGTCATTTAGGTTAAATTTCATGTCATTCTGGACTAATTTTAAGTAATGATGGATCATTTTCAAGTCATTCTGGACAATTTTCAAGTCATTTTGGACAAGTTTTGAGTCAATTTGGTCAAATTTGAATATCAGCTTGGATCTTTGTCATCTTTGGCATTAACGGGGCTCTGGTCGGCTATTCTGGTCTTTATCGTGTTTCAACATGAGCTATTTTGTGAGTAACTCTTTGTACGACATGAGGAGAATACATATTATAATAATGCTACGATTAAATGCTCTTTTTGATTTCCAACTACTGCAGAACTGTGTTGTTTCCATGAAAATGTCACAAGCTGGTTTTGCAAGCAGCCGGTTGAAACTGAAAATCCCTCTGCAACTTGTTCATGTCACTAAAAGCTGTTTCTTTCTGTCATCAGTCACTTGTCCAGACTGTGTTCTGTTTATGCCGATTCCTCACGCAGGTAAAACATTCGCTTTGACTTGAGAGACGGCTCTGAGTGTTCCTTTGAGCAAACGGCTTTCCAGTCAAGAACTTTCTTCACGTTTCTCGGTCATGTCAAGAGCACTCAGAGTCGTCTCTCAAGTCAAAGGGAAAGTTTTACAGACGGAGTGTTAACAGCTGGAGGGAAAGAGCGGAAAGTGTCGACAAAGTGGACATTCTTCTGCTGCTGTTCTGTGTGACATTCTTCTTTTACAATTATCACAATGTTCAAAATACGTCCTAAAATGAAAAATAAACATATTTCAAACATGAAATCCTCTCGTGTGGACCAGAATAAAATATAAACAACAAGACAAATGATTATTCTTCATTAAAATGACAAAAATGGCATAAAAACACATTAATTCTGTCATTTTTGACCCACTTGTGGAAGAGCATAGTGTCCAATCACTCCATTATTCATGCATTTATTTTACACAGTGGACCCATGCAGCTGTGTTTTAAATCAGTACATCTAACAGTGGCTAGGCTTGCGCTAGCCAGTCGCCACTGCGCCATTGGTGCATCGTTTTGCTGGATGGCGCTGTCATTCTGAACCGTGTGAGCCACAGTGGCGCTCTATTTTTCTGGTAAAAAGTAACAAAAAGCGGTTCGACTTACTTTTTCCTCGAAACGCCCGAGCGATAATATAAGAAAAACAAACTTTTCTCTCAGCAGGCGTCGGAAACGGTCGGAGCCACCCGAATCTTGATGATGCGCCCAAGTCATGACCCGCTCTCGGCCAATCACAGAAAATCATGCTATTTTAAAGGGGAACTTCGGGTTTTTTCAACCTGGGGTCTGTTTTCATGTCATTTCATACATGTGAGTGATGGAGAAATGAATTTTCGACATAGCTCCAGTATTTAGCCAGGCAGGCAGCTTAGCTAGCAGCTCAGCTAGCAGCTCAGCTAGCGAAAACTATGGGGCAACTGGCCCAAAGTCCGCCCTAACGTGCTTTTTCCCCACACTGACCGGCTCAGACAGTCTCAACAAGTGTGCCACAACATACTAGAGATGAGAGGAGAACGAAAACCTCCACATTACGTGGTGATCGCTATTTGTTGTGGTCTGTATCCAAATCTCAGGACGCTAGAAAGGAAATCTCGTTCTGAAATCGCGCGATAGCTCGCGCCAAAACACCGGTTTTGGCTTGAGCTACCGTGTGATTTCGGAATGAGATTTGCTTTCTAGTGTCCTGAGATTTGGATACAGAGTGTGGGAAAAAAAGCACGTTAGGGCGGACTTTGATGCGGGGGGGCCAGCTGCCCCATACTTTTCGCTAGCCGAGCTGCTAGCTGAGCTGCTAAGCTGCCTGCCTGGCTAAATACTGGAGCTATGTCAAAAATTCATTTCTCCATCACTCACATGTATGAAATGACATGAAAACAGACCCCAGGTTGAAAAAACCGAAGTTCCCCTTTATCTGTATGAAATCTCTGAACGGTGTGCCACAAGGCGAGTCATTTGCGATCAGGAAAAGCGAGAAAGAAAGAGGAGGTTTTTGTTGAGTTTATGCTACAGTTGTGAGATATGGTACATAGTGAGGGTTGAAGAATTGGACACAGGAGGAAAAGAAGGTAACTTGGACATGAAATTAATATTTTTATGGGTCAAAAAGTTTTGATCATGAACATGTTTCAGGTAGAGGTTTTTAAATGGCCAAATGCACATGGGAATGTGTCTTCACCCCTGACTGCCTGTTTTTACGAAAAGAACATTAAATTTGGATCTGAAAGTTTAGCAAAATTATACAGACTCACACTTTGTGATGATATTTATATTCAGGACTTAGAATTAAACATTTCACATAGTGTGTGTGTGTGGGGGGGGGGGGGCAGCCGAGGAGGAGTAAAAATGTGTAAAAACAATGAAAATAACAACATACATTTAAGTAGAAATAAAATAGTTAAAATAGAACTGTTTTTTAACCTCAAAATGCACCAGAAAGCAGGAAAATGACTCCATTTTTTCCGCTATCACTCACACAGAACTTTGTGGCTTTTTGTGGCTCATTGTTATTCTTATGAGTGAGGCACAGTGGCTCTTCATTTCAAATTCCTAGTGCAAGCATAGAGTGGACAGTCATACTTACTGCAGGGCCACTGGGTCCCCTCTCACCCTTCTCACATGCACACTTGCTCTGGGCCAGAGGACACTTTAAAAAAAGGAAAACAAGAGTGAGACGGGCCATGAAGACACACAAAAAGCAAACTATGAGCAGGAATATGAGCAGTCTGCAGACTCACCCCTTCATCCGCCAGCGCCGTCTGCGGAGCAAAAAACACGAGAAGGTCAACATGTGGACAGATTGAGTCCATACGGCTGATTTAGTACTTCATTCTAAACCTGAGGACAGCAAATGTTCTGGTTTTGAGGAAAACTGTGAGCACCTGCTGCTCAAAACGCCTAATTAAACTCCTCCAAGTTCAGTGTGTCAAAGCCTGCTCCTGCCAGCAGATTCACATCCTCCACCAGTAAAAGACAAATATTGCGTCACAATTTTCACCCGTTTCTCCTCAAAGCCGACAACATTCTCTACAGCAGAGGAGTCAAACTCATTTAGCTCAGGTTCCACATTCAGCCCAATTTAATCTCCAGAGAACCGGACCTGTGAAATCACAACATAATAACCCAAAATTTTTTCCTAATTTTTCCTTTGTTTTAGTGCAAAGAAGTACATTCTGAAAATATTTACTTGTAAGGAATTATCTGTTTATAAAAAATCATAAAAACGTGAAATTTCTTCAGAAAAATATAATCAATTTTAGAAATAATGTGCCTCAGTTTGTCATTCACATAAAATATATTTTAAAAAATTAGACAAATGACACAAAACAAAACAACAAAGAGACAAAAAAAATGGACAACGACAAAAATAAGACAAAAAAATTGCACAAATGACAGAAACAAGATCAACAGATGACAAAAGCGAGAATCAAAATGACAAAAAATTAGACAACACAAAACAACAAATAAAGCGAAACACAAAATGACAAAAATTAAGACAAAAAACACAAGCGAGACAAAAAGTAAACACACAACACCAAAAAAAATGGGACAAACAACACAAAAAAGGTACAAAAAATAACAAAAAGTTACAAAGTGACAAAAAATGGGACAAACAACACAAAACAAAACAAAAAAGATACAAAAAATTAAACGAAAAAGTTACAAACCGAAAAAAAATGGATGCAAACAACACAAAACAAAACAAAAAAGGAACAAAATGACAATAAAACACAAGCGAGACAAAACGGAAACACAAAACGACAAAAAATGGGTAAAACAACATGAAACAAAACAAAAAAGATACAAAAAATTAAACAAAAAAGTTACAAAGCGACAAAAAAATGGATGCAAACGAGACAAAAAACAAAAGACCAAAATGACAGAAGATACACAATAAAACACAAGTGAGAGAAAACGGAAACACAAAACGACAAAAACATGAGACAAACGACAAAAGTCAGACAAAAAATGACGAAAAGCAACAACATGACAAAATATTACAAAAATGTGACACAAAACGACAAAAATGAGAAACAAAATTCCAACAAATGAGACAAACGACTCGAAACAAAACAAAAATGACAAAAATTTGATCAAAAAGTTAAAGCGACAAAAAATGGACACAAATTAGACAAAATAATGACAAAAAAGAACAAAACAAGAAAAAAATAGTGACAAACAAGAAATATGAAACGACAAAAATGAGAAACAAAACAACAACATGAGACAAACGACAAGCCAGATAAAAAACAACACAAACAAGACAAAATATTAACAAAACGAGACACAAAACGACAAAAGAACAATCTAATATTTTACTTTATGATCCAAACAACTTGTCATGGTCTAGAAATCATTTTAAATTTATAGTTTTACTAATTTACAATCTGCAGTTAATGTCTTCTCTGTAATTTTTCCACTTTGAGGGCCGGATTGGACCCTCTGGAGGACCACTTTTGGACCACGGGCCTCATGTTGGACAGCCCTGGTTTACACAATGGAGCATCATCAAACCTCTACTGAGACTAAACATAAAGCACATTTACATGATGAGGAAAACAGCCCAGCTAAGCATGCAGAGGATGTTTCTGGTGTCTGAAGACAGTCGGTCCATTCTTCGTGTCGCGACTCAGACTGAAGATAAAAGAATGTTCTCAGCCGGGACAGAGGCACATGCTTATGACATACAGATGCTGTCTGTGGAGCAACGAGATGAAAGTCTGGCTGGAGCTGCTGTTTCTGGGCTCTTTGCATGCCAGCAGAATACAGTCTGTTGGGCTCAATGCTCTGAGAGGCTCACTGTGAGGTTTCTGTACAGCTTTCCCTTCATCAAATTTAGATGCATGACACTTGTGTCAACAGCAAAGCCTCGGTTTGAAGTGGTGTTTGCTGGATGGTATAGCGTGCATTCATGTTCTAGCCGGGTTCCTGCACTTACTGCAGCCCATTTTCCCACAAAGAGGTTCTAATGCAGAGCACATGTTGCTGCCAGCAGGATGTTACTGTACAGCACATGTTCCACTTCTCTAAATGGAAATTCATTGCTGGCTTATGGAAGTTACACGTCTCATTCAGGTCAACATAAACAACTGGATATGAAGTTTGTCTTAGTTAACGTCCAACACATGCAGAATCTCAGTACATGAGTTAAAGTTGCTCTAAAATGACTTAAAGTTGCTTCAAAATAAGCTAAAGTTGCTCTACATTAGCTAAAGTTGTTCTAAAAGGAGCTATAGTTGCTCTAAAATGAATTAAAGATGCTCTAAAATAAGCTAAAGCTGCTCTAAAATGAGTTAAAGTTGCTCTAAAATGACTTAAAGATGCTCTAAAATGAGCTAAAGTTGCTCTAAAATGAGCTAAAGTTGTTCTAAAATGACTTAAAGATGCTCTAAAATGAGCTAAAGTTGTTCTAAAATGAGCTAAAGTTGCTCTAAAATGACTTAAAGATGCTCTAAAATAAGCTAAAGTTGCTCTAAAATGACTTAAAGATGCTCTAAAATGAGCTAAAGTTGCCCTAAAATGACTTAAAGATGCTCTAAAATGAGCTAAAGTTGCTCTAAAATGAGCTAAAGTTGCTCTAAAATGAGTTAAAGATGCTCTAAAATGAGCTAAAGTTGCCCTAAAATGACTTAAAGATGCTCTAAAATGAGCTAAAGTTGTTCTAAAATGAGCTAAAGTTGCTCTAAAATGACTTAAAGACGCTCTAAAATGAGCTAAAGTTTCTCTAAAATGACTTAAAGATGCTCTAAAATGAGCTAAAGTTGCCCTAAAATGACTTAAAGATGCTCTAAAATGAGCTAAAGTTGCTCTAAAATGAGCTAAAATTGCTCTAAAATGAGTTACAGATGCTCTAAAATGAGCTAAAGTTTCTCTAAAATGACTTAAAGATGCTCTAAAATGAGCTAAAGTTGCCCTAAAATGACTTAAAGATGCTCTAAAATGAGCTAAAGTTGCTCTAAAATGAGCTAAAGTTGCTCTAAAATGAGTTAAAGATGCTCTAAAATGAGCTAAAGTTTCTCTAAAATGACTTAAAGATGCTCTAAAATAAGCTAAAGTTGCTCTAAAATGACTTAAAGATGCTCTAAAATGAGCTAAAGTTGATCTATATTAGTTAAAGTTGCTCTAAAATGACTTAAAGATGCTCTAAAATGAGCTAAAGTCGCTCTAAAATGACTTAAAGATGCTCTAAAATGAGCTAAACTTTCTCTAAAATAAGCTAAAGTTGCTCTACAATGTTCAGCAGCAGGTAGCAGGGTTACATCAGAGCTGCAAAGAAATCAGGACAGCAGCAGAGGAAGTGCTCATGGAGCTGCTAATATCTGCGCTATCTGGAATACATCTGTCTGTATAATCACTTTTTGGAGCCTCTACCTGTCATAAATTTCTGCCCTCTGGTAACCAGCAATTATGAAACATACATGCAATGTCTCGAGCGATGCAAGCGCCAAAGAAATGTAGTTCCTGGTTGGATCTGAGTGAGAAATGCAAGTCTAAGCATGAACAGAAAAAGCATTAAATTCTGTCAAGTCTCTTTAAGCGAAACGTGTTCAGAAAACTGCATTTGAGGGGTTTGTAAAGCAGATATTTTCTGTAAATGACAAAGATGACTCAATGTTCAATAACAGCTGCAGCGATTAATCGAACAACGAATTAATTAATCTTCACAAGGAGTTTTGTCCCAAGTGACCACATGGACAAAGAAGGAAACGTAGAGAGGAGTGTTTGACACTCCTGATCTATAACCCTGCCTGCAATCTGACAACAAATTAAAAATCCATTTATTTTTACTCACAATCTCCTTGATGACTTTGTCCACGATGCCTCTGTCCTGCAGGTTGTGCAGGTAGCGGGAAGCCGGGGAGCTGGCGATCAGCCTCAGCTGGGCCACGTTAGCCGGCTCGTTGGCTTCAGGCGTGATTCCTATGGTGAAGAAACGGACGCCCTGGTTCTTGGCGTCGGCCACGGCTGAAAATATGTCCGGGTTCCTGGGGTGGGAGATGCCGTCAAAGAGCAGGATGGCCACCTTGATGCTGCTGGTGTCGGACTCCTCCAGGTAGATGCGGGTCAGGTTGGTGATGGCGTAGGTGGTGTAGGTGCCGTGGCCGATGTAGGCGATGGGGGCGATGCGGGCTTTGAAGTCCTCGGTGCCCCTCCACTGTTTGAAGGTCTGCTCGATGATCACGTGGCTGCTGTACTGGAGGAGGGCGGCTCTGGAGCTGAGGCCCCGGCCGGTCTGCAGCCTCAGGCCCTGCAGTCGGTCCATCACGTCCGAGGCGAAGCGCTTCTCCTGGGCATGGTTGTCCTTGGCGCTCTCTGAGCTGTCGATCAAGAAGGCCAACTCCAAAGCACAGTCCTCATCCACGAGAGCTGGACAGAACAAGGAGTTAGCATTTATTAAACATGTTGTAGTAACAGTTACAGGAACATTTTTTGCTTAGAGTTATGCTTCTGTACACCTATGTAGATATTTCATTAAACATTTCCAGCAAGAATAGACATGTAAGACATTAACCATGTCGAGATTGTGTTTCTGATTCATTTGATGTTATCTTCATAGAAAAAATGGCTTTTCTTTTCAGAATAAGGACATTTCTAAGTGACTCCAAACTTTTGAACTGTAGTGTACATGAGTTAAAGCTGCACAATATGAGCTAAAGTTGCTCTAAAGGAGCTAAAATTGTTTTATATTTGTTAACGTTGCGATAAAATGAGTGAAAGTTGCTCCATATTAGCTAAAGGTGCTCTAAAATGAATGAAAGTTCTTTTATATGAGCTCAAGTGGCTCCATATTGGTAAAAGTCGCTCTAAAAGGAGTTAAAGTTGCTCTATATTAATAAAAGTTGCTCTTTATTCGTTAGTGTTATCTTTATTGGAAAAAAAAATGCTTTCTTTCAAAAATAAGGACATTTCTAAGTGACCCCAAACATGAAGCTGTTGCGACAAGCTAGCAAGCGATTCCCATCAGTTCAGTCTCTCGCCTCAGTTGAGCTAATGCCTTTTTAGCTTATATTTTAGCTTAGATCAATATCCCTCCATTAACCATTAAGCTACAGGTAGCAGCTGGCTATCTTAGCACAAACACTACCTTTGCTGTAACTATGATGGAGTAGAGCTAGCAGCTGGGTGATTAGCCTGACACAATTGTTACCCTTCGGTTTTTGTTTGCATTAAACAAATTAATAACCCAAGCTTGTCGTTTCCCATAGTTTACAGTTTTTATTGTTTGCAAAGCTAACCATCTTCACTGCACAGAAGAGCGGTACTGTTTACCTCTCAGCTAGAAAGTCAAAACAACAAAAGTGAAATAGTGGTCCCAGAGCTAAGCTAGCTGTTCTTCAGTTTATAGCTAAGGTAGCTAAGCTAAGGTTAGTCAAGGCCAAGTGTCCCCCTCAGTCTTTTTCTGGTTTGCTATGCTAACCAGCTGCTATCTCAAGCTTTTTATTTTTTTACTGCATAGAAGAGTGTTATTGTCTACTTCTTAGCAAGAAAGATAATATGGCAAAAGGGGAAAGGTAGCTAAGCTAAGGTTAGCTAAGGCCAAGTGTCCCCCTCAGTTTGCAGTTTTTATAGTTTGCTAAGCTAACCAGCTGCTAGTTTGGGCTTTTTTTTAAAACTCTTCACTGCACAGAAGAGTGGTATTGTCTACCTCTTAGCAAGAAAGATAATACGGCAAAAGGGGAAAGGTAGCTAAGCTAAGGTTAGCTAAGGCCAAGTGTCCCCCTCAGTTTGCAGTTTTATAGTTTGCTAAGCTAACCAGCTGCTAGTTTGGGCTTTTTTTTAAAACTCTTCACTGCACAGAAGAGTGGTATCGTCTACCTCTTAGCAAGAAAGATAAAATAGCCAAAGTGAAATAGTAGTGCCAGCGCTAAGCTAGCTGTTTTCCAGTTTTCAGCTAACATAGCTTAGCTAGCAAAGCTATGGTTAGCTAAGGCCAAAAGTCTCCCTAAGTTTACAGTTTTTATGGTCTGCTAAGATAACCAGCTGCTACCTGAAGCTTTTTTATATATTTTTCTTTCCTGCACAGAAGATTGGTATTGTCTGCCTCTTGGCAAGAAAGACAAAACAGCATAAAACAGCATAAGTGGAAATAGTAGTACCAGAGCAAAGCTAGCTGTTTTCCGTTTATAGCTAAAGTAAGTTAACTGTCTGCTAAGTTTGCTTTGTATTTAGCATACAGATATAAAAATGGTATTTCCTCTCAGCTAGAAAACAAATACGAGTAGCAACCAAGATGCCAAACAAGTTGTAATTGATTTAATAAGCTTTTGCAGCAAACAGGAGAAAGTAGTTTGTCTATAAAACTGTACAAGTGGCATTTTATCATTGCTAGATAGCTGTTTTGACATTACAAGCCTCTAGCTTTACCGCATATAATGTATCTTTCCTACATTAGCTGGTTGTCTAGACGTTTTCATGCAGATATCATTTATTACTTTCATGTCCAAAGACCCAGCTGATCACATCCAAATGGTTTTCCTGAGCAGACATGAAACTTTTATCTGTGGAGCCTTCAGCGGGGTGGGGGGGTGGGGGTGGGGGGGGGGGGTGATTTATTGATCATTTAGGTTCTATAGGCCAACACTGTTTGCAGAAAAGTGTGATAAGTTCATAAATGTGGCATACCATTTTGAAGAGGAAATAAAAGGAAGTGGAGTTGCCGCACCAACCTTCAGCAGTGGAAGGAGGTCACAGATGTAATATGGGCCGAGGATAAATCACATTAATCTTCAAAGAAATATGTCACGGAGAGAATGTGCCTGGGGAAACAGGATTCTGAGCGAATAAAACATTTGGGTAACAGAGCGCTGAACGGTCACACGGGAGATGGATGGCTGGGAGAAGCCCCAGAGATACGATCAATCCAAGTGGATTGCATCCTCCAGCAGTGTCCTTGTTGAGCGGGGGTGTCAAACATGCGGCCCGTGGGCCAAAAACCGGCTCTCCACACGGTCCAATCCAGCCTGACTTTGTAAAGTGTAAGAAGACATTAACTGCAGATTGTAAATTTGTAAAACTCTAAATGTAAAATAATTTCGAGACCATGACAAGTTGTTTAGATCATAAGTAAAGAACTAGATTGTTCTTTTGTCATTTTGGGTCTCGTTTTTGTCAAATTTTGTCTTGTTTCTGTCTGACTTTTGTCATTTGTCTCATGTTTTTGTCATTTTGTTTCTCATTTTGAGTTTCGCTTTATTCAATTTTTTCTGTGTATTTTTTTCTCACTTGTGTTGTTTGTCCATTTTTTTGTCACTTTGTGCCTCGTTTTTTGTCATTTTGTCTTGTTTTTGTTGGTTTTGTCTTTTTTGTGGACTTTTTTTGTTGTTTTGATCATAAAGTAAAATACTATATCGTTCAGTTCCAGATAGCTGTTTCTTTGTAGACACTCTGATCTGGAAAGTGTAATGTGTAAATGATAAACTGAGTCATAATATTGCTGAAATTGAACTTGAATTTGAGGTTCATGATGTTTTGTAAAAAGATAATTCCTTGAACATGAAAATTTTCAGAAGGCACTTTTTTGTACTAAAACAGAAAAATGTGGAGTTGTGGTTATTTATATGTCATTATGCTGTGATTTTACTGGTCACTGGAGATCAAACTGGGCTGTACGTGGAACTTGAACTAAAAATCCACACCACTTTTTCCTCAGTAAAAGAAAAAGACTTTAGTTTCCACAGAAAATTCATAACAGAAGGAACTTACATCTGCCATTTTGCGATATGGAATTTGGTGAATAGAGTTTCTTCTTCTTCTTGGGGGTCACCACCTCCTCTTCGTAGTCTTCTTCATAGTCCTGAGCCCACAGACCCTGAAGCCCACAGAGCAGCAGCAGCAAACAGTGCAGAGAGGGCAGCATGACTTCCCTGAGGAGAGGAATCAAGAGAAGACAAAAAAAGGTCTTCGGGTTTTAATGCCCTCCAAACCTGCACACGCTCGGAGAACAAGCTTTAACAAGCTGTTTAAGACTGCGGCATCAAGCATGCATACCTCACAGTGTAGCTCCCTCTGGTCTCCAATGGGCTCTGCTCTGTATGCTGGAGATCTAGTGGCAGAGAAGAAATTCAGCAAGACGATGCAAATGAGGCAAAAGAGCATTCAGGAGTTAGTTTGGTTCCATGTCCTGAGCATCACACCGAGGTTCCTGGGAGTCAAGTAGGCACCATGCAGTCAGCAGCTGCAGCGAGTTCCTAAAAGTTTAGATTTTATTCTCTCTCTGGGACTCCCACAAATTCAAATCATCCAAAGCTTGCAGTAAATGAAGGTAAGTCCTGCCCTTTTTTGAAACTCGCTCCCTCCCTCTGTGGGGGGAGTGTGGGTGGGGAGCCAGCCCTCGTCATGCCTGAGCAATGAGCGCCCTTTCCATTTCTTTTTAGTTGGTGTCATTTCTACTTTGTTAGTCGTGCTATTTAAAGCAGCCACAGGAAAGGAAAGCCCCTGGGTAGAATAGCAATTTGTCTTTTTCGCCGAGGCAGTGGAGATCAAAAGCAGGGATTTATCAGTTTTTGTGGGTGTGTTGCCTTGTAGCGGGGCCGCGGAGGACATCAAGGTAGCGTCCTTGGTAGCACGTCTGGAGACCGGGGTGATAATGAGATGCAGAAAACATTTTTAATATATCCAGAGAAAACAAAAGTAAAAGAAATAAATAATCCAAAGAGTGATTAAGTGACTTTGAAAAAAGAGGAAGAAGTGAAACAAATGAAAATCTGAATTTACACACACACACCTGCAGTTCACTAGCCTAGCCGCGCTAGACAACCCACGGCAACGAATTTAATTCTCTGCCAGGGTGGGTCTAGTTACCCTCCATAAGGCTCGAGGCTGGATTCTCCTAAAACTGGCCGGACCAATCACCATGAAGTGTAGAGTCAGAAGGCGGGCGTAACTAAGTGACGACAGAGGCGCGACGATTCTGACAGAAACAACCGGCGCACAATAAACAGTTATCTTTGGACTCGGCTTTGGCCACAGCCCTTAAAGATTTGAAGCTAAAATTCAACTTGAAAGATAAACAAAGGACGGCACTGAAGTGTTTCATTGAGAAGAAAGACGTATTTGGACTTATGCCGACGGGATATGGCAAATCCTTAATATACCAGTTGGCTCCGCTGGTTGGGAAGCTAATGGGACTTAGCCACAATCCGCCGGCGCGCTAGGAACTACGTCAGCCTATTCGTTGCGCTGATTGGTTGTATACCTACCCAATTGCTGCAGAGGGATTTGAAAGACAACCTTTTAGCCCGCCTCCCTCCCTGTCGAGCGGCCCTAGACCCTTGTGCCTTCAGAATTCAGAACATGGGTCTAGCGCGGCTAGGCTAGCAGTTCACCTGAAACCTGTAGAATTTTTGTCATGTGATTTTTGGTCACAGCTCAGTCACGATTAGCTTCACGACTGCACGAAAGAGCACAGAATTTTTTGTTTTTTTACAGAATCCGATTAGAGAAAACAGAATATTTTTGTCGAATTTTTAAATGAGACATGTAGAATGAGATGACTTTGATGAAATATCACAAGTTTACAGTTAATGGATGTTAAACCGAGTCATTTGGGGGATTTTTTTAAAAAAAGGAAACATGCCTTTTAAACCCGTTTGGCTGAATTATTTATGTAAATATTTACATAAATGCAGCAAATAAGAGAAATGACTGAATATATTGGATATGAGTTGAAATAGTTAGGTTAAAGGTCACATCCAAATTGCATATGCTACCATTTAAAAGCTTGGGGTCACTTAGAAATGTCCTTATTTATGAAAGAAAAGCAGTTTTTCTCAATGGAGATGACATTAAATGAATGACAAATCCAGTGTAGACATAGTTAATGTGGTAAATGAACTGTTCTAGCTGTAAATGTTTAATGGAATATCTCCATAGGGGTACAGAGGAACATTTCCAGCAACCATCACTCCTGTGTTCTAATGCTACATTGTGTTAGCTAATGGTGCTGAAAGGCTCATTGATTGTTAGAAAACCCTTGTGTAGCTATGTTAGCACATGGATAAAAGTGGGAGTTTTACTGGAAAACATGGAATTATCTGGGTGACCCCAAACTTTTGAACAGTAGCCTTTCAACAGCATTAGCTAACACAATGTAGCATTAGAACACAGGAGTGATGGTTGCTGGAAATGTTCCTCTGTAGCCCTATGCAGATAAGTTGAAAAGTTGGCGTACACTATTGTTCAAAAGTTACTCTAAAATGAGTTAAAGGTGCTCTAAAATGAGTTAAAGTTGCTCTATATTAGTTAAAGTTGCTCTAAAATGAAGTTAAAGTTGCTCTATATTAGTTAAAGTTGCTCTATATTAATTAAAGTTGCTCTAAAATGAGTTGAAGTTGCTCTATATTAGTTGAAGTTGCTCTATATTAGTTAAAGTTGCTAGTTGCTCTAAAATGAGTTAAAGTTGCTCTATATTAGTTAAAGTTGCTCTAAAATGAGTTAAAGTTGCTCTATATTAATTAAAGTTGCTCTAAAATGAGTTGAAGTTGCTCTATATTAGTTGAAGTTGCTCTATATTAGTTAAAGTTGCTCTAAAATGAGTTGAAGTTGCTCTATATTAGTTAAAGTTGCTCTAAAATGAGTTGAAGTTGCTCTATATTAGTTGAAGTTGCCTCTAAAATGAGTTAACGTTGCTCTATATTAGTTGAAGTTGCTCTATATTAGTTAAAGTTGCTCTAAAATGAGTTGAAGTTGCTCTATATTAGTTGAAGTTGCTCTAAAATGAGTTGAAGTTGCTCTATATTAGTTGAAGTTGCTCTAAAATGAGTTGAAGTTGCTCTATATTAGTTGAAGTTGCTCTATATTAGTTAAAGTTGCTCTATATTAGTTGAAGTTGCTCTATATTAGTTGAAGTTGCTCTAAAATGAGTTGAAGTTGCTCTATATTAGTTAAAGTTGCTCTAAAATGAGTTGAAGTTGCTCTATATTAGTTGAAGTTGCTCTAAAATGAGTTGAAGTTGCTCTATATTAGTTAAAGTTGCTCTAAAATGAGTTGAAGTTGCTCTATATTAGTTAAAGTTGCTCTAAAATGAGTTGAAGTTGCTCTATATTAGTTAAAGAATGTTTCTGGTCAGTTCCAGAATGTTATCTGTTTACTTGTAAACCCTATCTTGGCTGTAATTTACTTCTTGACTCCTGGAATTGTGTGTTTACAGTAAATCACGGCAGCAGCTGTGGTAACAAACGACTGCCCCGGGTGTTTTTACAGGTGAATCATGGTTTGCTGCTTTTGCAGGGTGTGTTGCCTTCAGGTACAAATCCCCGATCCGAACTTTTCTGGATTACTGTGCGGGCGGGCGAGGCTCTGGAGGTACAATTGAAGAAAACATAAATCAAAGATACTCACAGCGGCTACACTGAGTATTTGTACCACAGCTAACGGCTTTATGTGATGTGAAAGGAGCTGCTTGTTGTGCTGAAGCTGCAGAGGATCGTTGTGTAGCTGTGCTCCTAATGACCACAGCTGTCAGCAGAAAGTTCTACACAGAAGGTAGCCGGAGGGCATTAATGAGTACAAAGACAAATATTCCCCTCAGGTGGTGGTGGAGACCAAAATCAGAGCTCAGTGAGGGTGAATCAGACAAACACAAACATGAATGGATGATGAAGTGCTGGGTGTCAATGAGGATAAAATAATCACTGTCATTGGCTGCTCATTTCTGCTGGATTCATCCTTCCCTTCTACTCCTGCCACCATCTACATACCGTTTTCAAAATCTACTGTCAATTAAAACAACATTTATGTGTTTCTTCAGTGGGTTTTTCATTTTAATGACTGTTCATGTCCCTGTGTAAAGGAGTTAAAGTTGCTCTATATTAGCTGAAGTTGCTCTAAAGGAGCTAAAGTTGCTCTATATTAGCTGAAGTTGCTCTAAAGGAGCTAAAGTTGCTCTATATTAGCTGAAGTTGCTCTAAAGGAGCTAAAATTGCTCTATATTACCTGAAGTTGCTCTAAAGGAGTTAAAGTTGCTCTAAATGAATTAAAATTGCTCTATATTACCTGAAGTTGCTCTAAAGGAGTTAAAGTTGCTCTAAATGAATTAAAATTGCTCTATATTAGCTGAAGTTGCTCTAAAGGAGCTAAAGTTTCTCTATAGTAGCTAAAGTTGCTCTAAAGGAGCTAAAGTTGCTCTATATTAGCTAAAGTTGCTCTAAAGGAGCTAAAGTTGCTCTATATTAGCTAAAGTTGCTCTAAAGGAGCTAAAATTGCTCTATATTACCTGAAGTTGCTCTAAAAGAGTTAAAGTTGCTCTAAAGGAGTTAAAGTTGCTCTAAATGAATTAAAATTGCTCTATATTAGCTAAAGTTGCTCTAAAGGAGCTAAAGTTGCTCTATATTAGCTAAAGTTGCTCTAAATGAATTAAAATTGCTCTATATTAGCTGAAGTTGCTCTAAAAGAGTTAAAAGTTGCTCTATATTAGCTAAAGTTGCTCTAAATGAATAAAAATTGCTCTATATTAGCTAAAGTTGCTCTAAAGGAGCTAAAGTTGCTCTATATTAGCTAAAGTTGCTCTAAATGAATTAAAATTGCTCTATATTAGCTGAAGTTGCTCTAAAAGAGTTAAAGTTGCTCTATATTAGCTAAAGTTGCTCTAAATGAATAAAAATTGCTCTATATTAGCTAAAGTTGCTCTAAAGGAGCTAAAGTTTCTCTGTAGTCGCTAAAGTTGCTCTAAAGAAGCTAAAGTTGCTCTATATTAGCTAAAGTTGCTCTCTTTTTTAAAGTTGTAGAGCAACTTCAGCTAATATAGAGCAACTTTTGCCAATATTGAGCAACTGAAATTAATATAAAGCAACTTTAACTCATTTTAGAACAATTTTAATTAACTCCTTTAGGGCAACATTAAGTAATATAGAGCAACTTTAACTCATTTTACAGCAACTTTAACTCATATAGAGCAACTTTAACTTCTTTAGAGCAACTTTAGCTAATATAGACCAGCTTAACCTAACAGAGCAACTTAACTCATTTTAGAGCAACTTTACCTCCTGTAGAGCAACTTTAACTTCTTTAGAGCAACTTCAACTTCTTTAAAGCAACTTTAACTAATATAGACCAGCTTAACCTAACATAGAGCAACTTTAACTCATTTTAGAGCAACTTTAACTTCTTTAGAGCAACTTTAACTCTTTAGAGCAACTTTAGCTAATATAGACCAGCTTAACCTAACATAGAGCAACTTTAACTCATTTTAGAGCAACTTTACCTCCTGTAGAGCAACTTTAACTTCTTTAGAGCAACTTCAACTTCTTTAGAGCAACTTTAACTAATATAGACCAGCTTAACCTAACATAGAGCAACTTTAACTCATTTTAGAGCAACTTTTAACTTCTTTAGAGCAACTTTAACTTCTTTAGAGCAACTTTAACTAATATAGACCCAGCTTAACCTAACATAGAGCAACTTTAACTCATTTTACAGCAACTTTAACTTCTTTAGAGCAACTTTAACTTCTTTAGAGCAACTTTAGCTAATATAGACCAGCTTAACCTAACATAGAGCAACTTAAACTCATTTTTAGAGCAACTTTAACTCATTTTAGAGCAACTTTAACTTCTTTAGAGCAACTTTAACTTCTTTAGAGCAACTTTAACTAATATAGACCAGCTTAACCTAACATAGAGCAACTTTAACTCATTTTACAGCAACTTTAACTTCTTTAGAGCAACTTTAACTTCTTTAGAGCAACTTTAGCTAATATAGACCAGCTTAACCTAACATAGAGCAACTTAAACTCATTTTAGAGCAACTTTAACTCATTTTAGAGCAACTTTACTTCCTGTAGAGCAACAGTAACTCATATAGACCAGCTTAACCTAACATAGAGCAACTTAAACTCATTTAGAGCAACTTTACCTCCTGTAGAGCAACAATAACTCATATAGACCAGCTTAACCTAACATAGAGCAACTTAAACTGAAACCGGGTACAAATCCTTTTCAGAAAAGTTTCTTTTATTATAATTCCTGTGCAGACTCAGATCAGAGGCAGACGGTAAAAGCTGAAGGAGGATCCCATCAGTGTGCAGCAGGGATGACGGTGTGTGTTTTATTGCCTGCTGTATTACTGAAAGCAGGGAAAGGTGAGCTGTCACTCAAGAATGCTGCCCTGAAAAGATGGACGTCCCTAAATCTTGTTCTGCTCCCTTTGCTCCGTGTCGACTGACAATTACACAAAGAAAGGATTTCTGGGAATTACTTTTGCCATTTGTAAGTAATATGTGTGTATTAGGAACTAGTTTGCTGTGAGAAATACAAAAAAGCTCAGGGTATTTCACACGAACTGATCAAACTTTAGTCGTTTCTGCTTAATGCACACCATGTGGGAAAACACTTCAACACGGCATGCCTCATAAAAATGGAAAACCACGGAATTTTCCAAAGAAATCTTCTATAAACCTAAACAAGTTGGCTGCAATCGGTGTTTTTGAGTTATTTTGTGTTTCTTTTGTCATTTGTGTCTCTATATGATAATTATGTGTCTCACTGAGTCATTTTGTGTTTTCCTTTGGTCATTTTGTGCGTTTTTTTTTTGTCATTTTGCGCCCCTCGGTGGCCGTTTTCACTCTATTTTGTACTGCAAATCCGTGTTTTCGGTGTCTTTGGGTTATTTGTGTTGTTATATGATAATTATGGGATAGTTTTGTGTTTTTCTGTGGTCATTGTGTGTCATTTTTGTCATTATGCGCGTTTTGTGGTTCTGTGTCTTTCGGTGGTTGTTTTGTGTGTCTTTGTGCTCATTTTGTATGTTTTTTGGTTATTTCAGACTGCTTTGTGGCCATTTTCAGTCTGTTTGTGATAATTTTCTGTGTTTTGTGGTCATTCTGCAATTTTTTGGAGTTATTTTATTTGTCTCTCATCACTTTATGTGATAACTATCTGATTCACTGACTCATTTTGTGTTTTTTTGTCATTTTTTTGCATTTTTTTTGGTCTTTTCTGCATTTTTGTGGTTGTTTTGTGTGTCTGCACTCATTTGGTTTGTTTTTTGGTCATTTTCAGACTGTTTTGTGGGCATTTTAGGTCTTTTGTGGGCATTTTAGGTCTTTTTGTGGGCATTTTAGGTCTTTTTGTGAGAATTTAAGTCTTTTTAGTGGGCATTTTGCGTGGCCATCTCTTCCTGAAGAAAAGACTGGCAAGACTCCGAGGCTTTCTGAGTTTTTAATATCAAGTATTGTGGAAGTCAAGTGTGGATTTATCGCATGTCAGCAGGTTTACTACAATATCTTTTTAAATAACTTTCAATTTTAATTTTGCTCAGTTGTGTATATAATATTTAGAAGAATCTTTCTCTAAAATGCCATGTGGTGTTTGGTTAGAGGCGGCCATGTTGGTTTTAGGCCTGAAAACAGCAAAAATGTCGACTATGGTACAAAAAGTCCCACAATTATATACTGACCCAATACAGGGCATCAATAAAGAGCAGGGCACGGCATTGTTTATACAACGTAGCACAACGGAATGCTAATGAGCAAATGGTTTCCTTGGAAAAGGTGTGTGGCATAAAAATAGGAGGTAAAACAAATGAGTGAAGAAGCGAGCACTCTGATACTCGTAAACCCCTCCAGGTATCTTTCCTGTGACTGTCCAAACCACTGTTTTTACAAGATAATACGTGTTATTAGAAGACAACTGAGGCTCTTCACCGTCGTATCAGTTCCCGCATTTGTTGATTACTCGGAGCGACCAAACGATGTGTGTCCCGACAAGTTTTCATACCAGTGAAGGAGAGAAACATAAAAGCTGCAAATAACCATGTCTACACTGGACTTCTGATTAATTTAATGCTAGCTTCACTGATAAAACCTGCTTTTCTCTAAAAAAATAAGGTCATTTTGTAGGTGACCCCAAACTTTTTAACGGCAGTGCACATGAATTAAAGTTGTTCTTTATTAGTTAAAGTTGCTCTAAAGGAGTTAAAGTTGCTCTAAAATGAGCTAAGGTTGCTCTAAAGGAGTTAAAAGGCGTTAAAGTTGCTCCATATGAGGTAAAGTTGTTCTAAAAAGAGTTAAAGCTGCTTTAAAATGACACTTTGCACTAGAAGAAAAGCCTTTGCTTCAGATTTATTACTATTCATCCTGGCATCACTACCCATTACTATTCTGGATGATGTTATTTACTGAGTTAATTAGAGAGAACTTTTTGCCGCCTCTAAAAAATCCCACAATGGCTCAAAAAGAATTCATTCAACAATCCAATAATATAGTTTTCTTATATATTCAATGCAGCTGTACAACTTAGATCAGCTTTAGACACCAAATACAATAAAGAGGGGAATCGAAAACATCATCTATCCATCCATCTATCCATCCATCCATCTCCATCAATCTATCCATCCATCCATCTCCATCAATCCATCCATCCATCCATCTCTATCTATCCATCCATCCATCCATCCATCTCTATCTATCCATCCATCACTATCTATCCATCCATCCATCCATCCATCCATCCATCCATCTCCATCAATCTATCCATCCATCCATCTCTATCTATCCATCCATCCATCCATCCATCTCCATCAATCTATCCATCCATCCATCCATCCATCTCTATCTATCCATCCATCTCTATCTATCCATCCATCCATCCATCCATCTCTATCTATCCATCCATCCATCCATCCATCTCCATCAATCTATCCATCCATCCATCCATCTCTATCTATCCATCCATCCATTCATCTCTATCTATCCATCCATCCATCCATCCATCTCCATCTATCCATCCATCCATCTATCCATCCATCTCCATCAATCTATCCATCCATCCATCCATCTCCATCAATCTATCCATCCATCCATCCATCCATCCATTCATCCATCTTCATCTATCCATCTATCCATATTTCCATCCATCCATCTATCCATCCATCTCCATCTATCCATCCATTCATCTCTATCAATCTATCCATCCATCCATCCATCCATCCATCTCCATCCATTCATCCATCTATCCATCCATCCATCTCCATCCATCCATCTATCCATCTCCATCTATCCATCTCCATCCATCTCCATCTATCCATCTCCATCCATCTCCATCTATCCATCTCCATCCATCCATCTCCATCCATCCATCTATCCATCCATCCATCCATCTTCATCCATCCATCCTCATCAGGTTCATAATCTGGATGTCATCAATATTTATGCAAACTTTCATGTAAATACATGCGAGTCTGAACAAAAGGTCTTCAGCGACCACAAACACAGACATGACTCCGTTCCCTGAAGCCACGCCGCCAGCGGGGCTGACAAAGCCCTACAGAAAAATGGAAGAAAAGCATTTACAGACGCCACTATTATTGCCTCATTAAGTCTCTGAGCAAAGAACGGAAAACAGAAAATAATTCCTCGTGCACGTCTGTGGAAGGTCAGAGGCCGCCTGATGTCCTGAATGAGATGAAACACCAGCTTTGGTTTGGGATGGGAAAGATTTGCATAAAGAGGGTTTTTATGCACTGAAAACACAACAGATCCTCCATAACGAGCATCAGCAGACTCTTCTAACGACAGAAGAAGCAGCAGCAGCCACATCGGCCTGTTGGAGGAACATGTCTGTTCTCGTTTCACATCACAGTAGCTCCAGGAACACAGCCTTTATAAACACTAAGGCAGGGGTGTCCAACATGAGGCCCGAGGGCCAAAAGTGGTCCTCCAGAGGGTCCAATCCGGCCCTCAAAGTGGAAAAATTACAACTTAAACTATAAATTTAAAATCATTTCTAGACCATGACAAGTTGTTTGGATCATAAAGTAAAATATTAGATTGTTCATTGTTCTTTTGTCGTTTTGCGTATCATTTTTGTAATATTTTGTCTTGTTTTTTTATCTTTTTTTATTTGATTTTTGTCGCTTTGTTTCTCGTTTTTGTCATTTCTTGTTTCGTTTTTGTCGTTTGTCTTGCTGCTTTGTAACCTCTTGGTCTAATTGTTTGTGTCTTTTTGTGTTGTTTTGTGTCATTTCTCATTTTTTCTCATTTTGTTTCTCGCTTCTGTTGTTTTTCTCACGTTGTCATTTTGTTTCTCATTTTTGTCATTTTGTGTTTTGCCTTATTCGTTGTTTTGTGTGTTTTTGTCGTTTTGTTTCACCTTTTTGTCCTTTTTTGTCTCTTTTGTCCATTTTTTGTCACTTTGCCACTTTTTTGTTTAATGTGGTTTGTCTCATGTTTTTGTCATTTTGTTTCTCGTTTTTATTTCTCCTTTTTGTAATATTTTGTCTTGTTTTTTTATCTGTATTTGATTTTTGTTGTTTTGTTTCTCGTTTTTGTCATTTCTTGTTTCGTTTTTGTCGTTTGTCTTGCTACTTTGTAACCTCTTGGTCTAATTGTTTGTGTCTTTTTTGTGTTGTTTTGTGTCATTTCTTCTCATTTTGTTTCTCGCTTCTGTTGTTTTTTCTCACGTTGTTGTCATTTTGTTTCTCATTTTTGTCCTTTTGTGTTTTGCCTTATACATTGTTTTGTGTGTTGTTTTTGTCGTTTTGTTTCACCTTTTTGTCCTTTTTTTGTCGCTTTGCCACTTTTTTGTTTCATGTCGTTTGTCTCATGTTTTTGTCATTTTGTTTCTCGTTTTTGCAATATTGTGCCTTCTTTTTGTTGTTTTTTTTGTCTTTTTTTTTAAGTAAAATACTACATTTTTCAGTTCCAGACAGCTGTGACTAAATGTTTTGTGCCTTTAGACACTCTGATCTGGAAGTTTTAATGTGGAAATGATAAACTGAAGCATAATGTTGTTGAAATTTAACTTACTTTTCTTCTGAAATTTCAGGTTGTTCATGATGTTTTCCTTAAATGTGAACATTTTTGCACTAAAACAAAGGAAGCATTAGGAGTTGTGGTTATTTATAGGTTATCATGCTGTGATTTTACTGGTCACTGGAGATCAAATTGGGCTGAATTAAGATGAGTTTGACACCCCCGCACTCAGGAATCATTGCCTCGCAGTATTCTACTCACTAAACGAAGAAATCCTTAAATACTGTTGGCAATCTGCGACCACACTTGCATGTACCTGCAACACAAACCACAAAAGCAGCGCCGTAATCTCAGCCATCACTCATCAGACTTTACTCTAAGGCATGCTCAAGATGCTTAATTCAAATATGTGCTCTGTTTTCGCAGACAGATTCAGACTAGCAGAGATGCATTTTCTGCCTGCAGATGGTCAGATTGTCATCTGTGGGTACGGGTGAGCGGTGCCAAGTCTTGTTCAGTCAGATACAGTAATATCCAAAACAGTAGGTGTGTTTTAAACACATTCAGGAGGAATGTCAAAGGAACACAATGACTGCATCTAATCTGCTGCAAACACTGAAATGATTGTCATTTTTAATGAGCAGCCCCGCAGTAATCATCCACACAGACAGACTTAAAGCAGACAATGGATCAGTTCAGAGACACGTTCACTCCTGTTTGCAGGTTTGTGGGAGAAAACAAATACTAGTGAGTTTATTAGAATAATGTGTTGATAAAATGTGAAGATAACAGAGGACCACAGAGAAGTGTTTGTTTAAGAAAGAGGGCCTGCATTTTGCTTCAAACTGAGTGACATGAATACACGATTCAGCTGTAATATCCATTCTGTTTGACAAGCCAGCACGAAACCAGCAGATCTGACGTCTCTTCTGGTCTAACAGCGCCCTCTAGTGTAAGGATGTCAGAACTGCAATACACACTTCAGCCTACACTGCAGAGAGAAGCACGACAGAACAGTCAAAAACATTTTGTTGCAGTTGCAGTTATCTTTCACATTTTAAACACAGGATCACACTGCAAGTTATGATTATTAAAGAATGATTGGCACAGCTGAAGGTAGCCAGGGATTTAAAAAGATCAAATTCACATTAAAATGCTGCTCTCACATCACCAGTGATAATCCAGTATGATGCACCGCCCGGCCAATAAAAAAGCTGCACACTAACATTTCATTGGACTGCCTTTAGCTCTGGCTCTCTTTCAGTTCCCTTCATGTGGAAATGCTCTTATTTTCTCTATTAAACAGCCGTGAGTTCTTCTGTTGGTTTCCTACGATCATCTAAGAGTTTGTTCCTGAAGATGATGGTTCTCCACCATCCTTCAGGTTTTAATGATGCGTTGGACGGTTCTTAACCTGATTTTAGTCGTTTCATCTCCTTTGTTGTTTTCTTTGCTGCATGCAGACCAATAATTTGACCCTTCTGAGACAGATTGACATCCTTTCCATGACCACATGTCTTCCAACATGGTGACTTTTTTTGGCCAGGCTGTGTAATATCTGCAATAATGCACCATTTAACAGTCTGCATATTCTACGCAACCCACATGGTTCATATCTGCACTTACAGGTGTGCATTGTCGTGGGTGTGTTTTTGGTGCATATGTACGATATATTTAGCGGTGGTGAAAGAAACAGTCTGAGCCACGAGCAGGGTAACAGCAGCAACACTAAACTGTAAAAGCACTTCAAAACAAGTTGAAGTCTTGCATCAAAAAAGTACAGAAATATATTAAAAGATGACAAGAAAGCCCCTTTGGAGTCGATATCATTTTATAAACTGGCTCATTGATTTACGACAATGTATAAATGCTTTGAGGCATCAAGCGTTAAGTTGAGGCTGATGCTGTGTCAAGTGCAAGCTTTTACCTGAAAAATCTTAACTGGCAAAGTACCTATTAACATTAAAGTGTAGGGTATACAATTTCTCTTTCAATTGCAGTTGAGGAAAAGGATGAAATACCATAAAATATTCAAAGTGAGAGCAGTAAGATTCTATTTAAGGATAGTACTTGAGGTAATGCAATAATTCAATCATATATTTTAAGTGTTAACATTGGCAGGAAGACTACTGACAGCCTACGTTGAAGTAAAATGTTATGATGATGGCGATTTATCGTTTTCATTTGGAAAGACTGGTGAATAAGAGCTCCGTTAGTGACCTACAGTTGGCAAAACCCACACTCCAGACTCAGACAACAAATGTCACAGGCTGCAGAAACAGCAGAAAACAGAATTCCTTTCACTGAGGACACTGTGCAAAATAAAATTAGAACTACTGTATGTTCCAACGCAGTTTAGTTTATTTAAACGACAACTTTAAAAACGTGTAACCTTTTGTTTGGACTGACATTCAGCTGTCAGACAGGCAGCTCTGTGGAGGGCAGAATGTCAGCTGGCCAAGTATAACGACCACGCATGCTCAGTGTGGTCGTTTGACGTTGCGCGCCTGCGCAGTCGCCCTCCGCGGTCATTCATTATAAAGCCCTGAGCTGCTCCGTCTCTTTCCACCTTCAGCCATTTTGACCATGTTAGGAGCTGTGGGACGCTGCTGCACCGGGGCTCTGCAGGCTCTGAAGCCTGGGGTCCAGCCCTTGAAGGCCCTCGTCGGATCCCCAGCCGTTCTTTCACGTGAGTCCCGCATGCTTGGTGTTTTTAAGCGAAATCGTACGAAGAAATGACGCATTAACGAAGTTGTCAGAAGAGGGCAGCGCCGATGCTAACGTTAGCTACTGCTAGCAACACGCTGGCTGCCCTGCCGGCGACGCAGGCCTTAACATTAAAATGTGAAATTTGAGATCCACTGGAGCTACACCAGAGCACAAAAATGATATACATATGCACCTAAGGTACTATTGAGTCATGTCAAATGTGGCTTAGTGAGCAGACTCTGTTTTTTCTTGCGCTAGCAGGAATGACCTTTGTGTAATGACATGAGGCGCTGTGTGAGTGGAGCCTGCTAAGTTAGCATCGCAACTTGGAGATTAGCAAGGTTAGACGGTCGTCCTCAGA
Organism: Acanthochromis polyacanthus; assembly: GCF_021347895.1. NCBI lineage: Eukaryota > Metazoa > Chordata > Actinopteri > Pomacentridae > Acanthochromis > Acanthochromis polyacanthus. The sequence continues at coordinate 27,874,950 of NC_067134.1, read as the reverse complement.
GTTTACCAACAAACGGTTTAGAGCTTTCTGGCAACAACAATACCACTAGTAGGATGACCTGTAAACTTACATGCTCACGATTGCGTCGTTAGCAGTAGCAGGATTAGCAACATTAGCTCATTCATCTGTCACTTTGCACGCTAACGGTGTTTAGAGGAAATGCTTTGCTAGACTGTGCAGTAATCAAAACACACTTTTAATGCATGCAAGCGCACTGTTGTTGTTGGTGTCACTGCATTATTGTGGATGTTATTAAATGCTGACTAATACTTGAGGCTTCTGTGATTACTTGACATTGTAACGTAGCTAGTAGAGACGGTCCTGCCCACTGCAGAGCACCAGTCCACTAAAGACGAACCAACACAAGCACCGTAACAAGGTCACAGCTCCAGCAGGTATGTAGGACTTAAGGCTTAATGTACACACTGTGTGGGTCTTACTTTACAGGCAGAGACTATGTCGCACCTGCCGCCGCTGCCAGCGCCACCACCGGGCGCATCGTGGCCGTCATCGGTGCCGTGGTCGACGTCCAGTTCGATGAGGGCCTTCCTCCCATCCTCAACGCCCTGGAGGTCGCTGGCCGCGAGTCCAGGCTAGTCCTGGAGGTGGCACAGCATCTTGGTGAGCTGCTGTAACCTTCACAAACACAAACACACGCTGAAAACATTCCAGTTAAACTAACATCACTGTGTGTGTTTAGGGGAGAACACAGTGCGTACCATCGCTATGGACGGTACCGAGGGTCTGGTCCGTGGACAGAAAGTTCTGGACACCGGTGCCCCCATCAGAATCCCAGTGGGTCCTGAGACCCTGGGCAGGATTATGAATGTCATCGGAGAGCCCATCGATGAGAGGGGTCCCATCACCACCAAACAGTGAGTAGAAAATGAAGGAACTGATGAATTTAACAATAAGTACAGCATATTTTACTTTAATAAAGGGGTGTACCGATGTTTTGCTTGTGCTGTGATAAATACCATTTGCTCCTCTCACAGGACTGCTCCCATCCACGCTGAGGCTCCTGAATTCACCGACATGAGCGTGGAACAGGAGATCCTGGTTACCGGCATCAAGGTTGTGGACCTGCTGGCCCCCTACGCCAAGGGAGGAAAGATTGGTAAGAGCTAAAGCATCAATCACTGAGGGTGATTATTTGACTTTAGAGACTTTAAAGCTGCTCGTTCTAACCCTACCTTTGTGTTTGCAGGTCTGTTCGGTGGTGCTGGCGTCGGCAAGACTGTACTGATCATGGAGCTGATCAACAACGTGGCGAAGGCCCACGGTGGTTACTCCGTGTTTGCCGGTGTGGGAGAGCGAACCCGTGAGGGAAACGACTTGTACCATGAAATGATTGAGTCTGGTGTGATCAACCTGAAGGACACTACCTCCAAGGTAGGCGATTATGGGGGGAAAAGAACAGTGAAAATGTCAGTAATAGTTGCTCAAATCTCACCACTTACCTTGATTTGCCTCCCTGCTAGGTGGCGCTGGTGTACGGACAGATGAACGAGCCCCCCGGTGCTCGTGCCAGAGTGGCTCTGACTGGACTGACTGTGGCCGAGTACTTCCGTGACCAGGAGGGTCAGGATGTGCTGCTCTTCATCGACAACATCTTCCGCTTCACACAGGCTGGCTCTGAGGTAAACTTCAGTCACACGGAGACGAACAGCAGCTAAGAGGATTCCACTCAGGTTAGCCACGCTTGAAACTGACTGAATCCACCGGTATCCCCTCAGGTGTCTGCCCTGCTGGGTCGTATCCCCTCTGCTGTGGGTTACCAGCCCACTCTGGCCACTGACATGGGCACCATGCAGGAGAGAATCACCACCACCAAGAAGGGTTCAATCACATCTGTGCAGGTGAGGTTCAGAACGGTATCTTGATCCAGGCAGCTAATGAAAGAAGATTAACCCTCCTGTTGTCCTCATTTGTTTCCTTGTCTGGGGGAAAAAAAAAAAAATCTCCGGATTTCTGAAAATTTGCAAAACCTTTAGGAAGAAAATTCCTTGAAGGTTTTATTAAAAAAAAAAATCATGTAAATATTTTCAAAAAGTAAAAATCTTCAAAAAAATCCTAAAATATCTGAAGTGATTACATATTTTCTTTAAGAACATTCACAATAAAAATCAAACAAAACCAGTAAAAATTTCCTGGATTTTGGTATAATTTTAGTGTGTGAGCGAGTCGTCTGAAACTTTTTTTTTTTTTTTTCCCCCTCACATTTTCAAACTAAACCGGGTCAAATTTGACCCACTGGACAACACGAGGGTTAGGTGGGGTTACTAAAGCTTAACGAGCTTCATTTCTCTCTATAGGCCATCTACGTGCCCGCTGATGATCTGACTGATCCTGCCCCTGCCACCACCTTCGCTCACTTGGATGCCACCACTGTGCTGTCCCGTGCCATCGCTGAGCTGGGCATCTACCCCGCTGTCGACCCCCTGGACTCCACCTCCCGTATCATGGACCCCAACATCGTCGGATCCGAGCACTACGACGTTGCCCGTGGCGTGCAGAAGATCCTCCAGGTTTGTGACTTGATGGTTGCTTTCAGTTTAATCAGACAAACTGAACATTTATCATGGTAACCGGTTGAATTTTTTCCTCTTTTAGGACTACAAATCCCTGCAGGATATCATTGCTATCTTGGGTATGGATGAGTTGTCTGAGGAGGACAGGCTGACTGTGGCTCGCGCCCGCAAGATCCAGCGTTTCCTGTCCCAACCCTTCCAGGTGGCCGAGGTCTTCACCGGCCACTTGGGCAAGCTGGTGCCCCTCAAAGAGACCATCAAGGGCTTCAAGAGCATCCTGGGCGGTGAGTGTTGGAGATCCAGGATGTGATTTGTGAGCTCCAACTTGTTTGACTCTTACTAATATTACCGTTTCTCCTCTTTAGGGGAGTACGACGCTCTGCCCGAGCAGGCCTTCTACATGGTCGGCCCCATCGAGGAGGTGGTCCAGAAAGCCGAGAAGCTGGCCGAGGAGCATTCGTAAACAATCTGAGGGGAGGAGAAAAACAAAGAGAGAGGGGTTCTGTTGGTTAGGAGCACTTGGTTTGTAAAACATGTCAAAATGCAAATGTACCTGTTTCGTCATCCTGAAAAGAAAGTTCTATTTAATGTTTCCAATTGAAGATGGAATAAACGCTGTCTTTACACAAAACTACTTGTCAACTGTATGTTTCCTCATAGTTGTAGTTCCTGATCTTGTTCCTAGTGAGCAGTCTCATTAAAATGGCTGTCCTCATCTACTCTGACCACTAGATGGACTTCTGGAGCCATGTGAAGCTTTCTGAACTGTGTTGCAGCTTTTGTCACATACTGAAATAAAACGGTGGACAAATAATTGGATGCGTGTTTGTTTGAACTTCAGCTCATTAGTAGCAGAACATTCACAGCTGGGACGGTCCAAATCAGACGGAAAAATAAAGATTTAATGGAAATTAATGCTCAAAACTAACAACTGGGTGTTTTTAACACACTATTCTGCCCTTATCATAGGTAGAGCTGATATCTAGCTTGGCAGATCCTTTAATAAATATCGAAGAATCAACTATTGTGAAATTAGCATCACGTACAGAAAACTTGCGATTAGCCTAATGCTAGTTTAACAGTGAAAACGCCATAGGCAGGCTAACGCATTAGCATCGATCCCATTTTTAAGTTTGCCACACCAACAAGGAACTTTATAAAAACTTTCACCACGAGTAAGCTGAACACAAAGCATACGTATTACTTACAGATACGTGCTTTTTACGGTTCAACAGAGGTCAAATTAACGAGAAACAATTTGCCTCTAGATTTTCTTCAGTGGAAAAACTAATTACGGCAAGTCAATATGGTCAAAAAAGCGCAGCAACGTTGACCTGAATTTGTTTAAGGGGCGGCACATCCACCTTTACAAATACCTAAATTTGCAGATTAGCAGTCGTGTGCATTAGAAAAGTTTCAAGAATTACTGGGGAACAATAAACGTTCAAATGAGATGGGTCAATATAAAATTGAGGGACTTTTGAAGTCCATGGGAAAATGATCCATAACTCCGAAAAATGAGTCCAGAATGACATGAAATTTGTCCTAAATGATCCCACTGACACAAAAACAATCCAAGCTGATATAAAACTTGTTGAAAATAACAGGAAATTTGTTCAAAATGACTTGAAAATGCACCATAATTACAGCAAATGAGTCCAGAATGACATGAAATTTGTCCTAAATGATCCCAACGACACTAAAATGATCCAAGCTGATATAAAACTTGTTGAAAATGACAAATTTGTCCAAAATGACTTGAAAATGCACCATAATTACACCAAATTAGTCCAGAATGACATGAAAATTGTCCTAAATGACTTGGAAAATCATCCCAAAGACAAAAAAATATCCGAAAAGATTCAGCCACAAAATTTGTTGAAAAAGACTCAAAAATTGTGCGGGTTAATATTAAATTGAGGTACTTTTGAAGTCCATGGGATATATCTTGCATACATTTTATTAAAAAATAAAAAACAACTCGTGTGTACATATTATTTAAAAGAATGTTTCTGTAAAAATGCCATGTGGTGTTTGGTTATAGGTGGCCATGTTGATTTTAGGCCTGAAAACAGCAAAAATGTCAACTATGATACATAAAGTCATGCAGTTATATATTGACCCAGATGATTAAAAAACTATACTTTACATTCATGAAATAGCACACAGTTCTGCTGCAGGGATTTAGAATAGATCACCAAGTTGAACACAACTAATACCACAAACACTGCAAGATAAGATCTAATTCACTGTCACACTAAACCAAAGTATGGCAGAAAGGGATCAGAAAACCTTCAGCAAATTATTGCATCACATTTTTTATCATACTCAAATAATAGAGATACAATTAAATGAATGAAGGCTGGACCCACAAAGGCAGCAGAAACAGGTGATAAGTACACCCGATGAATTCATTTGTTCTTGACTTCCCAGCTATTCAGTCTGATAGTGCAGAGTAAAACTAGATAAATAGAGAAAAACTCTGCAGCAAAATCCACCGTCACACCCTTTGTTTATGCATAAATACCTCCTGATAGGCTGCAGACTGCAATAAGGACAAAATATGGACTTCAGTTGATTCTAAGGGTTCTTCTCAAGGAAAGTCACCCTCCAGAGGGTCCAATGTAAAAACTACACATTAACTGCACATTGTAAATTAGTAAAACTATAAATTTAACATCATTCCTGGACCTTCATCATAAGGTAAAATAATAGATTTTCCGTTGTTCTTTTGCCGTTTTGTATCTCATTTTTGTAATATTTTGTCTTGCTTTTGTTACTTTTTGTCTTTTTCTGTCTGACTTCTGTCGTTTTGTGTTTCCTGTTTGTCTCCCTTGTGTTTTTTGTCCCATTTTTGATCTCATTTGTGTATTTTTTTGTCGAGTTTTTGTCACTTTGTAACGTTTTCGTCTATTTTGTTGTTTCTTTTTTGTTTCATTTCCTGTCATTTGTCTCATTTTTGTCATTTTGTGTCTCATTATTGGAATAATTTGTCTTGTTCTTGTTTTTTTGTCGTGTTTTTGGAGTTGTGATCATAAAGTTAAATACTGTATCATTCAGTTCCAGATGTGACTAAATGTTGTGTTCCTTTGTAGACACTCTGTGATCTGGAAGTTATAATGAGGAAATGATAAACTGAGGATGAATGTTGGTGAAGTTTAACTTATTTTTCTGAAGAAATTTCAAGCTGTTCATGGTGTTTTATAAAAGATAATTCCTTAAATGCGAAAAAACAAACAACAAAAATAAGACAAAATATTACAAAAACGAGACATAAAATGACAAAAAATGAGACAACACAAAACAAAACAAAAAAGGAGTCAAAAAAGCTACAAAGTGACAAAAAATGGACAAGCAACACAAGTGAGACAAAAAAAACGCAAACGCTGCACAAAACAATGAAAAATGCAAAATACAAAATGAAAAAACACTTGCAAGACAAAATGAAATTATAAAACAGCAAAACTTGAGAGAAACAAAAGTTAGACAAAAAAATGAGACAAACCAACAAAACACAATATAACGAGACAGAAAGCGACAAAAAAAAACGGACAAGCAAGATAAAAAGACACAAAACGACAGAAATGAGACAAAAAAAACAAATAAAGCAAAACTCAAAAGGACAAAAATGTGAGACAAATGAAAAAAGTCAGACAAAAACAAGATAAATATGAAAAAAAGGAGACACTAAATGACGAAAGAACAATCTAGCATTTTCCTTTCTGATCCAAACAACTTGTCATGGTCTAGAAATGATTTTAAATTTATAGTTTTACTAATTTACAATCTGCAGTTAATGTCTTCTCTGTAATTTTTAATCTTTGAGGGCCGGATTGGACCCTCTGGAGGACCACTTTTGGCCCACGGGCCTCATGTTGGACACTGCTGTTGTAGACTCACCTTAACTGAGGTCAGTGAGGTCTGCAGATCTTTGGATGTTTGTCTTATGACTTCCTGGATTAGAAGTCCTGGGAAGGTTCTCCATCTGTGGATAACGTTTCTCACTGTGGTGTCGTCCTTTCCTGACTGATAAATGTCAACGTTCCTCATCTGTTCTTGAATCTCTCTAGAACGTGGCATCATGTGCTGCTTTTTGAGAGCCTTTAGCTGCTCCACAACACCAGACAGGTTCTACGTCCTGATGTTTAGCTCCAACAAGCCTGGCAGTAATCATGTGTGGGTGTGGCCATGGAATTGAACCAGCTAACACATGAATTTGGTCATTTGGTAGATTGGTAGTTCACATATCACACACAGGGCAAAAAGGACAGCATTTTACCTTCTTTACCTGAATTGTATCTTTCTCTCATATTAAAAGTAGTTTGAAGATCTTAAACATTCATGTGTGCAAAAATAGAAGACATCTGTAGGGGGGCAAATACTTTTTCATGGCATCATGAGAGGAAATTGGTTTACTTGTGATGTCCCAGCAGACATTACAGTCCTGTTTCTGGAAAAAAAAACTACACAGAAACTGTCTGTTCTACCAGTGATGAAGAAAATATCACTCCTTTTGCTTGAGATACCTTCTATTGTCACTCCATTTCCAACAGATTTCCACTATTCTTTTACCTTTTGTTATTTGTTACCATCTGCCAGACTCCTTGATTCAACCACCTTTTGTTCTTTGCTGTATCTTAAATTTCCCTCTGGATTATAAAGTATTTATCTGTCCATCTATCCATGTTACTGATTGGCAACCCTACCCAAATTAACCACTATTCACCCTTGCATTTCCATTCTGCTACCCTCCAATCATCCCTATAAATCCTCTGCAAATGTTCTTGGTCTTCTTCCCTCCACAGACTCATGCTCTGTGTTGGTAGACCCATTAGAATACCAATAAACACTTGACTACAGCAAACTTCCAAGGACTCAGAGTGAAATTTCTTCAACACCAGCAATTCAAATTCTGTGAATTTCCACCTCAGAAGAGCAGAAACCAGAACAGTCCTGCTCCCTGTGTACTTTGTAATCAAGGCCAAACTTACCAGCGCTTTTATTGCTCGTCCTTAAACCTTTCGCACACGCCTAATCGACAATGTCAAGGACATTAGCCTGAACTGATCTATCTGATCGTAGATAAGGTGGCTTTGTAAACAGCCGACCGAGCCCACAGAATGAAATCAGAGAAGAGACACTAGCTGCGTTTCCATTACCCTTAGATATGCGCAAAATGTAATTAGCGCAATAAAAAACTGGTAATGGAAACACCTGAATTTCGAAAAAGGACTAAAATATCGCTAAAAAGTTTTTACGGTCTCATGAGGTGGTTCTTCAGACGTTTCGACATTGAAAAATATCGCAAAAGTGCAATGGAAACACGTTTTTCACAATTATACGTCACTGGACGTGACGTACCTGGTCACATGACCAGTTCTCTCGGAGTAAACATGGCGCGGTACGTGTGGACAAAGAGGAGACCCAGACTTTTCTTGCCCTTATTCTTGAGAAAAACATCACTGCCATACCAGACAGCAAACAGCAGAGGAATGCAGAGTGTTAGAAGGAGATAGAAGCGGAAATGAGGGAGAAAGGGTTCGTCCATCTTCCTGCAGTGAAATCTCGCGGGATGATATTTTACGAGAGTTACGATGCTTCTGCCCAGAACAACCTTCAATGGAAACACGTTCAAAGCACAAACATACTTTGTCGAAATTTTAGAAATATTGCTTTTATTTTGCGAAAAACTGTAATGGAAACCCAACTACAGACAGGCTGAGAAAGAAGTCTTTGAATTCCATACAAGCAGCACATACAAGGTAATGCTTGAACTAGATGGAGACATACAGACTTATTGTATCTGCCTGGCGACAGGAATGGCTTGTGAAAGCAGGATGTAATCGCTGACACATGTTGGCATGTATGACAGCGGCAGCCAGAACAGCTTAGCATCCCAGCCGGGGGAGTATCGAGTGCGAGGCCGGACAGCCGACACAGCGTGCTCCATGCAGTGGACCACCTTCATCAGGTCTCCATCGCTCATCTTCGCAACTTTGTCTGATATCAATGCCAGCGCTAGGAGGGAAAATGAAAGCATTACGATCACTAAATAATAAGCTAAGCAGTCACATAAATGAAGAAAAACCAGATAAATGCGTACACTTCTGGAGATATTCACTGCCATAGTCGTCCCTGACGTCCTGAGGCAGTCGCTCCCACAGCATCTTGACGTTCTTGCTCAGGATGGCAGTGTCGGTCACATTGGTTTTGAAGAAGCCCGGCTCGATGCAGAGGACTTTGACACCAAAGGGGGCCATGTTTATCCTGAGAAGGACATTTCATTTAGTCTGGGTCTGTGTGCAAACTAAGAACGTTGACATCAGGCTCAATAACGTGAGTTCACCTGAGGGCGTCGTTGAACGCTTCAACGCCGTACTTGGAGACGGTGTACGGACCCCCGGTAGGGCTGATCCTCCCAAACACGCTGGCCACGTTCACCACCCTGCCTCTGGCTTTCTTTATCAGCGGCAGGACGCTCAGGGTCACAGCGATGACCCCGTCCAGGTTCACATCCAGCATGGACTTGGAGTCATCGATGGTCAGCCAATCCCACGGCGCCGAGGGAACGGAAACACCGGCGTTGTTCACGACAGCCCACAGGCCTGGCGGTTTACAGCAGACCAGTCAATGACATACTTCGCCCACACAAATTCCTTCACGAGGGCAGTTTGAAGCAAATAAGTACACACTGAAAAGACTTAAGATAACAAGGTGTGTTTTAGAAAGAACAGCAAGTTAATCCAGAAAAAATTAATCATTCAAGAACCCAACAAGGTTTAACTTTCCCTGGGACAAAGTGTTGATGCAGCCTTAAATGGGGGGAAAAAAACATCAGAAAAGAAGCAGGTTTAATGTTCACTGTCTTCTTTGACTTGTCACTTAGCACAAAAGAAACAAGACAACCCCCCAGAGAGGGCAGTCCTAGTATGGATCCAAAATAACTTTAAAATATCTTCAAACTATGAAAAACTTCTTTAAAAAATAGGAATTATTCACAATTATAGTTTTATAAACATCCGTGGTCCTCAGAGGTGGATCTGTAGCAGGATCACAATCATGTGATCAAGTAGTGTTCACTTGTTGTCATGGTTACAGTGACACCGTGCTGCTATCTCACAATGATACAGAAATCTTTAACAAATCTGTGGATCCAGATTATAAGCAGCATCACTGCCAAAATCTGATCACTTGGTCCTTGTGTCATTTCTGAACTTCACTGAAAAATTTATCTAAATCCATTACTCTGGTTTTGAGTAATGTTGCTAACAGACAGACAGACAGACAGACAGACAGACAAACCAACGCTGATCGTCACATAACCCCGCCGCACTACATCCAGGAAGGAGACCACATCTAGGGAGCGGACTACATCCAGGAAGTAGACTACATATAGGGAGCGGAATACATCTAGGAAGTAGACCACATCCAGGAAGGAGACCACATCTAGGAAGGAGACTACATCCAGGAAGTAGACTACATCCACGAAGTAGACTACATCCACAAAGTAGACTACATCCACGAAGTAGACTACATCCAGGAAGGAGACCACATCCAGGAAGTAGACTACATCCAGGAAGTAGACTACGTCAAGGAAGTGGACCACATCGAGGAACCATTCCACGTTGCCCTACTTCAGATATTTCAGTCTACTCACCACTCTCCCCAACCTTGGCCTTGATCATGGTCGCCACTTTCTCCACGCTGTCCTTGGACCGGACGTCCAGGTGCGTGGTGGTCAGGTTGCTGGAGCAGGCCTTCTTCAGGTCCTCCTCTCCCTTCTCAGTGAAACACGAGGCGATCACTCTGAAGCCCTTCTTGTCCAGATGCCGGGCCAGGAGGTTCCCGAAGCCGCTGTCACAGCCGGTGATGTAGACATACTTGCTGCCCTTGTCGGACACTCTGGGCAGCTCTCTGATCCAGCGGTAGACCAAGAAGAGGACCACCAGGCCCAGCAGGCAGAGAAACATGACTGGAGGAACAAAACGGAGACATCCTTTAGGCCCATCACGAGTGGTTGGATCTACGACTTCTTTTTCCGGTAGTAGGGGTATTAAAGCACCCTTAATGTTTTCTGGATGTTTCAGGAGTAGCCTGTTTGATGAACTTGACTGTAGGAGCTCCTTTTTAATCTGTGCAGGGCTCAGTGAAACATTAACCTGCTGCACGTGACAAATATGGACAAAGCAGGTATGTAGAAACAATGCAGTTCAGATACACACGTGGACAAAATTGTTGGTACCCCTCAGTTAAAGAAGGAAAAACCCACAATTCTCACTGAAATCACTTGAAACTCACAAAAGTAACAATAAATAAAAATTTATTGAAAATTAAATAATCAAAATCAGCCATCACTTTTGAATTGTTGATTAACATAATTATTTAAAAAAAACAAACTAATGAAATAGGGCTGGACAAAAATGATGGTACCCATAACTTAATATTTTGTTGCACAACCTTTTGAGGCAATCACTGCAATTAAACGATTTCTGTATTTGTCAATGAGCGTTCTGCAGCTGTCAACAGGTATTTTGGCCCACTCCTCATGAGCAAACAGCTCCAGTTGTCTCAGGTTTGATGGGTGTCTTCTCCAAATGGCATGTTTCAGCTCCTTCCACATATGTTCAATGGGATTCAGATCTGGGCTCATAGAAGGCCACTTTAGAATAGTCCAACGCTTTTCTCTCAGCCATTCTTGGGTGTTTTTGGCTGTGTGTTTTGGATCGTTGTCCTGTTGGAAGACCCATGACCTGCGACTGAGACCAAGCTTTCTGACACTAGGCAGCACATTTCTCTCCAGAATGCCTTGATAGTCTTCAGATTTCATCGTACCTTGCACACTTTCAAGACACCCTGTGCCAGATGCAGCAAAGCAGCCCCAAAACATTACTGAGCCTCCTCCATGTTTCACCGTAGGGACAGTGTTCTTTTCTTCGTATGCTTGGTTTTTGAGTCTATGAACATAGAGTTGATGTGCCTTACCAAAAAGCTCCAGTTTGGTCTCATCTGTCCAAAGGACATTCTCCCAGAAGCTTTGTGGCTTGTCAACATGCATTTTTGCAAATTCCAGTCTGGCTTTTTTATGAGTTTTTTTCAGCAGTGGTGTCCTCCTTGGTCGTCTCCCATGAAGTCCACTTTGGCTCAAACAACGACGAATGGTGCGATCTGACACTGATGTACCTTGGCCTTGGAGTTCACCTTTAATTTCTTTGGAGGTTGCTCTGGGCTCTTTGGATACAATTCCAACGATCCGTCTCTTCAATTTGTCATCAATTTTCCTCTTGCGGCCACGTCCAGGGAGGTTGGCTACTGTCCCGTGGGTCTTGAACTTCTGAATAATATGAGCCACTGTTGTCACAGGAACTTCAAGCTGTTTAGAGATGGTCTTATAGCCTTTACCTTTAAGATGTTTGTCTATCATTTTTTTTCGGATGTCCTGGGACAATTCTCTCCTTCGCTTTCTGTTGTCCATGTTCAGTGTGGTACACACCTTTTCACCAAACAGCAGGGTGACTACTTGTCTCCCTTTAAATAGGCAGACTGACTGATTATGAGTTTGGAAACACCTGTGATGTCAATTAAATGACACACCTGAGTTAATCATGTCACTCTGGTCAAATAGTTTTCAATCTTTTATAGAGGTACCATCATTTTTGTCCAGCCCTATTTCATTAGTTTGTTTTTTAAATATTATGTTAATCAACAATTCAAAAGTGATGGCTGTTTTTGATTATTTAATTTTCAATAAATTTTTATTTATTGTTACTTTTGTGAGTTTCAAGTGATTTCAGTGAGAATTGTGGGTTTTTCCTTCTTTAACTGAGGGGTACCAACAATTTTGTCCACGTGTGTATGCAGTTCTGTAGTTATTAACAGACGGGTATTCACTCTTGCATAAGACTACAGTAAATACACTACCGTTCAAAAGTTTGGGGTCACTTAGAAATATCCTTATTGTTGAAAAAAAAGCAGCTTTTTTCCAATGAAGATGACACTAAATAAATCAGAAATCCAGTCGAGACATTGTTAACATATTTCTACTATTCTACTATATTTTTGCTGCATTTTGTATGTATTTTAATGTGTTCAAAGATTTGGGGTCATTCAGGCAATTCCATGTTCTCCATTAAACTCCCACTTTTATCCATGTGCTAACATAACTGAACAAGGGTTTTCTAATCATCAATGAGCCTTTCAGCACCATTAGCTAACACAATGTAGCATTAGAACACAGGAGTGATGGTTGCTGGAAATGTTCCTCTGTACCCCATGGAGATATTCCATTAAACATTTCCAGCTACAACAGTCATTTACCACATTAACTATGTCTACACTGGATTTATCATTCATTTAATGTCATCTTCATTGGAAAAAATGCTTTTCTTTCAAAAATAAGGACATTTCTCAGTGACCTCAAGCAACACAGAAAACATTGAATAAAAACGCTGTCATTGATGTGGCAGGTCAGCCAATCAAGCCTTTGATAGTTTATTACTGATGAATATGGGGCAAAGAAGGTAAATTGTTGAAAACATCTGACGCCCAAATGTCCTCCAGTTCTGGAATGATCCTCACTATCATGGAGAAGGGGGGGGGGGGAAAGGACTGAAGAAGCTGAAATCAGATGAATGTAAGGTATGCTCATGCTGTCAACAAACCCTTCTATGGCCCCAGTGGTTTCAGTGACTAGAAATGAGACTGAAACAGACACAGCAGCAGGATCACTGGGGAGCTTCTGTTACTTTGCATGCTCCGACTGCAGATGTGTTGAAACTTTAGTTGCCGATGGTGTTTTTCAGTCCTGACAAGCCTGCTCAGACTTTATCCCCTCTTCGACGGGGTTGCTTCAGAGCGCCAGAACACAGACAAGGTTACTGGAAGTGACTGATCAAGTTCACCGACCCGGAGTTTCTTCACCTCTTTAACAAATCCGATTTTAACTGACGATAGAATCTAAACATTCAGACAGAAACTTATTATTTTTTTAGTGTTTTACCACCAGTAGCGAGTCTTACCTGCAGATCCGAGGTGTTCAGTCCGTCAGCCAGCTCCGGTCTGTTCACTGTGGAGGGGGAAGCCGCAGGTCGTTGATCTGAACGTCCATGTGATCCACAGCTGAGGACAACAGCGCCGCCTGGGGGCAGGAAGAGGAGCAGCTTCTTAAAGGAAACATGGTTATGATTTACACTACCGTTCAAAATGTCTTCATTTTTGAAAGAAAAGCAATTTTTTTTAATGAGGATAACATGAAATGAATGATAAATCCGATCTAGACACTGAAAAATGGGAATTCAAAACACAGGAAAATTAAACTAAACTGGAAAAACAGGAGTTAAAAACACTAATGATAATGACAATATTTTAAAATTATCCAAAAGACACAAAAATTATACAAAATGACAAGAAAATTGTACAAAATGATTAGAAAATTGTCCAGGTCAATATATAATTGAAGGACTTTTGAAATCCCTTAATTATATATAGACCCGTCTAGAATGACTTGAAAATCATCCATAATTACGGAAAATTAGTCCGGAATGACATGAAATTTGTCCAAAATGACTCGAAAATTGTTCAAAATGATTCAAAAATTGCCCAAAATGACCTGAAAATTATCCCAAAGACAAAAAATGACGCAAAAATGATGAGAAACGATCCAAGCTGTTCTTAAAACTTGAAAATGACAAGAAAATTGTCCAAAAGGACTTGAAAATGCCCCATAATTACAGAAAATGAGTCCAGAATGACATCAAATTTGTCCTAAATGACTCAAAACTTGCCCAAAATGACTCGAATTGTCCAATATCACACAAAAATGATCCCAAATGACAAGAAAAGATCCAAGCTGATATAAAACTCGTAAAAATGACAAGAAAATTGTCCAAAATTACTCAAATTGTCCAAAATTAGTCAAAATGTATCCAGAATTATTTGAAAATGTTCCATAAAACAGAAAATTAGTCCAGAATGACCTGAAATTTGTCCTAAATGACGTGAAAATTATCCCAAAGACACAAAAATGATCCAAAATGATGAGAAAAGATCCAAGCAAGCAAGGCCTGATGCTGTCTGATATTTTAATTACTTTAGCTTTTGACCAAATCAAAGTAAAATAATATTTTCTGTGAGAAAGAGCAACAGACTAATTAACTTTCTAATCTGTGTTCTTTTAGCTGCAGGTCAATCGGTGTAAAACAGACTTTGTTTGTGGATAAAAAGCACAAAACAAACAAAGTGTGATGGAACGACTGATAGGACCAGGTCCTGCACAGTGTTAGCAAAGGCAGCGCTGATGAGGAAAATCAAACTGCTTCCTGTTTCCTCTCATTGTCTCAGGGACTTGTTTCCTGTTCTGCTGAATGGATGAAATATTGCCGATAGTTCTCCTGTGAAATGCTGAACTGTTTTCAGTCCTACTAATTTACTGCTGCTATAGATTGTCAACAAACTAGACTCAGTGCTCTACATTGTCTAATGATGGTTGTCCAGCGTGGGTGTGGACCAGACAGCGACCTGTTGGTGAGGAGATGTTTCGTAAAGTCCATGACAACACATGCAGCTCACTGAGGGTCATGTGAGCATTTCTACATTTTTACCACCAGGTGGTAGCGGTGTTGTTTGGTCTGGAGACGCTGCTTTCAGTCACTCCGAGAAGAACTGGTTCCATCCATCCACCTATACACTATGCCTAAAAATGTGATTAAAGAAGTTACAAAGCGATAAAAAAAATGGACAAAAACAAGACAAAATATTACAAAAATGAGACACAAAACAACAAAAGAACAATGAGCAATCTAGGATTTTACTTTCTGATCCAAACATCGTGTCATGGTCTAGAAATGATTTTAAATTTAGAGTTTTACTAATTTACAATCTGCAGTTAATGTCTTCTCTGGAATTTTTCTACTTTGAGGGCCAGATTGGACCCTCTGGAGGACCACTTTTGGCCCATGGCCCTCATGTTGGACACCCCTAGTATAGATAATGGATGGATAGACGGATGTTTTTAATTTGCCCATAAGCCTTTGTTGCATTTGGTGCCTAATGCTGATCTGATTGCTGCAAGTACAACTGGATGGATGGTTGGATGGAAGAATGGATGAATGATGGATGAATGATGGATGGATGGAGGATGGATGAATGAATGATGGATGGATGGATGGATGGATGAATGGATGGAGGATGGATGAATGAATGATGGATGGATGGATGGATGGATGGATAAATGGATGATGGATGGATGGATGATGGAGGATGGATGGATGATGGATGGATGGATGGATGGATGGAGGATGGATGGATGGATGGATGGATGGATGATGGATGGATGGAGGATGGATGGATGGATGGATGGATGGATGGATGGATGGATGATGGATGGATGGATGGATGGATGGAGGATGGATGGATGGATGGAGGATGGATGGATGGATGGAGGATGGATGGATGGATGATGGATGGATGGAGGGACTGCAGAAGAAGCAGCAGGATCTCTACTGATCGCTGTCTTACATTTGGTGCATTTTTCCTGTCATGTTTCCCGACTTAAGTTTTATTACCTTCATCTTTAAATTTTCAAAAAGTGACCTTTCCATGAGTGCAGACATGTCACCATGTCCTCCTCCTGTGAATCACTGTATCCTCGACAGAGTCCTTCTCTTTGCAGATTCCTGACAACGTTTAGAGGCAGCGGTGAACGACCGACGGTTCACCACCACCTACCAGCACACGCTTGTTTTCATGTGCAAGCATGCATATCCAGTCAGTGGTTTTAATATAAATAATATAAATCACAAGCCTAATCTCATACATAACTGATGTTGGACTCATCAATAAAAAAAACATTTTGTGTTTGTCTCACATGATTAAAATATAGACCTTCTTTACTCCTGTTCTTCAAACTTTAATGATTTAAACCAACCATCAGCAGCACCAGAAAGCATAAATATTAGATTAAGCTGTTGATTTTCCCTTTTGTTCACTGATGGATCAGAATTTGTACTTCAAACAAAGAGGGAATACTCATAGCAGCGAGGGATTACATGCAGGCTGTAATCTGCACTTTAATTTTATATTTATTTTTAGCTTAAATTCTGCATCGTGCATTTTTCTAAAAAAATCTTGAATTGTTATTAGGCTTGAAGACATTATTCTACAACCTTTGAGAACTCGCAGTGCTTTGCTGAGTCGAATGAACAACATTGCTTGGATACAACCTGGAGCTGAGCAGGAAGCCAAACTAGAAGAGGGCAAAGACCTCCAGTTCAGATGTCACAACATGTCAACACATTCTAACTCAGCTTTAAAGTCTGCAGAACCTTCGTGGAACGGTGCAGTGATTATGAGATACTGAAAAGTCAGCCAAAGGATTGAGTAACATCTGTTTAACACTAATATAACTTTAATTTAGCAAACAGTAGCAACTCTTAGACCTCCTGAATGTAATTAATCTCATTTGTCCTTTCAAAAGTTACATATTATTTATGAAGCACAACATGATTACTTATTAACATATTTAACTGAACAGTGTTGTAGTTATGAGGTAATATTAAACCCCCAAACATACATACGTACAAATATATTTAAAAGAAACATGTCCAATAATACTACTTTTTATTATATTGTCGATCCAGTACTTATCTGTACTTTTAGATTGTTTTTTTTACAGCAACATGTAGCTAAAGTTGGCCAGCTAACTAAGCTAACGCAAAAAACACGAGCTAAGCTAACGCTAAAAACTACAAGCAACTATCCGAGCAAAAGAACATGGAATTAAAATATTACTTGTATTAAAAAATTACAGTAGCACCAGTAGTAAATAGCCATAAGGTCAGTGATGGTGAAACTGATGGTGTAATATTTTGTGATTTTTAAGGGCAACATGTATCTAAATACTAGCTAAAAGTTTATCTAAAAATCAGCTATTTACGCTAATGCTAAAACCTATGAGCAACCATCCCAGCAAAAGAGAAGTAGAACAGAGAAGCAGAACACGCCGTAACACAAATTAAACTCCGGTTCAGTTATCTTTCATGAGACGTCTCTGCTCTTGTTGGTTTAATGTGTTAACTACGCAAACAGCTCCAGATGTGTGTAGTGTTGAGTCGTTAACTTTCTATTTTTCTATGTACCTATTGTGGTCCTTTTGACACTGAGGTGAGGAGACAGTAGGATTATAGGCTGTTGCATTAATGTTCCACAAGAAATATTGCAGTGTTGAAACTTTAAAAAGTGCAGCGACGACTGAATCAGTACATGATTCCTGTCACTCTAGTTTACTTCTGTATTTTGGTTCGGCAGAAATCATTCAGATGAACTTAGTCATCTATTAATCAGCAAACTGACAGAAAATGTTGCTCAAGTCTGGAGAAGCTGACGTTACATCAGTGTGATGTGTAGCTCTGACTATCATTCCCTGTGGAGTTTTCAGAGAAGAAAAACTGCTTCATTTATCTATAAAAGAGCACTGAATTAAAACATTATTTATATGAAAATACTACAGTAGCATCAGTAGTAAACAGTCATAAGGTCAGTGAACTGATTGTTTGATTTTTAACAAAATGTATCTAAATATGACTAGCTAGCAGTTTATCTAAAAACTAGCTAAATAAGCTAACACTTAAAACCATGAGCAACCATCCCAGCAAAAGTGCACTGCATTTGTGTATTTTAACTGTTAAATTGAACTTATTTTTCTTCAGAAATCTCCTGTTTTTACTATGTTTTGTAAAAACATAACTCCTTAAATATGAGCATTTTAAGAATGCATGTTTTTGCACTAAAACACGTAAAATGTGGAGTTGTGGCTATTTGTAGGTTATTATGGTGTGATTTTACTGATCACTTGAGATCAAATTGGGCTGAATGTAGAACCTGAACTAAAATGAGTTTGACACCCCTGCTTTAAATAGAAAATGAACTCACTTTATTGCACTTATTATTTATAGTAAATCTAAATCCAACATAAATCAACAAAGAGAATCACACAGCGCTTTTACATTGGGGAAGACTTTTAAATTAGACCTTGATTTTCCTGTTTAATAATGACTATGAATTTCTAATTCTAAATCTTGCTAGAAGAATCAAAACAATAGACACATCCAGTACAATATATAGTTTTATATTTCCTTGATAATCCACCCTCCAACTTAGAACCATAATCAATTCACGTTTGACACAGTTGAGCAGAATTTTCATTATGCCTATGATCATCTTTGTTAGAGTAAACTGTGCTGGTGACGCATGCCTGTAAGAAAAGGCTGCATGTGTGACTCATGAAGTAGATATGTGAAGACTGAAAAGAAGCCTTGATAAGGATGTTTTGTGAGCTGTCTGTGCGTCATTGTGCTTGCCAGGACACATTCTGTCAGCCATAACATGATTTAATCGCGCGATGTACGAGAAAACAAACATTATATGAGATTTGAATGTACACAAAATCATACAAAGACATTCGCACACAATGTGGCGATGCAGGTTGTAGTCAGATTCCAACTCCACCACAACGGACAGCTCTCAGACTCCTCTTAAACTATGTGTGTTCACTAAAGTGTTTGCTCCTTAATTAAAACTATTTAATCCCTGCACTAATTAGGTGCTTATGAAGTGTTCTGTCCAAGTTTTGGAGAACTGAACTCTTTTCACAGTCCAACACTCATGATGTTAGCCAGTTCATTACCATTATTCAGTTGACTTAGAGGCAAGCTAGCGTAATAATCCAGTGTACAGCACTACAATACTCCACGCAAAGTAAACAAACAGTTTGAACAAGGTTTTTGTGTATAAAGCTCAACACAATGGCGTCTTCATTTGTAGAATAAAATCATTTCTCATGTGAAGAATATATTTGTCCACAGGATTGTATAATACTCATTTAATGTGTCCACTTGTGCGATGACATCGGTCACATTCAACTTGTGCTGATGCAGAAACAGTGCTGAGCCTCCGCAGGTAAAATATTTGCTCCTGTAAGGTCAATGGCCTTTTTAGCAGCATAAACCGGCAGGACACTCACCTCTAAACAAACCAATCTCACCCCAAGTTCCAGCCAAGCCCAAATCTGATCGATAACAGCACGTGAGTCACTGCTAAAGTAGACCGTGTGTCGATCAGAACACTGAGGAAAATGCTGGGCTGTTTCTGTGAATTGTAGTTGACTATGTGGGGTGATAATTTGGGTTGTTAGGGGTTCTGTAAAGACACTGTTGGGCTGTTAATGCTGGATTCAAAGGAGGCTTTTTGACATCAGCTGTTGGTTTATTCATTCGTACCCAGAGAGCAAACTATGGGTGAATCAATGTTGAATCTATGTTGAGACCGAACGTAGAAATTATACAGAAAGCGTAAGGTTGATAAAATGTTGAGTCAACTTTTGCTTACATAGATTACATGTTTGCAAACATAGATTCAACATTAATTAAACATTGACCTGTCAAACATTTTAATTAAGCCAAAATACAATGTAGATTCAATGGTATCTTTTAAACACAAACTTCAATGTTAACAAAATGTTGACATTTTAACCCTAATTCAACATTGATTTAACATCTTTTGCTATCTGGGTAAAGTGTGATTTATGGTTGAAAAGCAAACGTTGACTCAACATTTTTATCAACCTTGCGCTTTCTGTATAATTTCTACATTAGGTCTCAACATAGATTCAACATTGATTCACCCATAGTTTGCTATCTGGGTATTTATTTAGTTTCTTACTTTTGAACCTTCTAGATTCTTCTCTTCCAGTTACAGTTTCACACAACACAGACAAGGCAGTATTTTACGATAGCTTAAAATGAATACTTTTGCTATTTATTTTAGGTTGTGGTAACTGCATAATTTTCAGCTAATTTCACTGTTAAAATACAACTTGGGGTCATAGTAGTGGTGGAGTGAGGGGGTAGTTGTTTTAATTCTTTGACATTTATTAACTAGCCAACCAGCTGCTCGCCAACATTAGGTATAATGTTAGCTAATAGCCACTATATCTGCAGCCGTTTTGCACTGTTAATATGAATAATTTCACTTTATCTGTAATAAGTTGTAGTCACTTCATCATTTTAAGCTAATTTCACTATTAAAATACATCCTGGGTTCATAGTAGTCGCTTGAGGGGTAGTGGTTTTAATCCTTTAACATTTATGAACTAGCTAACTAGCTAGCAGTTCCTTACACTCGCAATCTAACATTAATAACATTTGATCTAATATTTGTATGTCATGCTAACCCGTTAGCTAACGTTAGCTAGCGAGCGCGCTAACGTTAGCTAGCGAGCGCGCTAACGTTACATATTTGTATGTTGAAGTCTCTCAGGCTGTAATGTTATTGAGGTGTAAGAGAAAAGAGTTCATACAATTATGTAAAAAAATAAAAAGTGAACCTAAAATCAGCAGCAAGTAGAAATAAGTTAAAACAAGATGGTACTATGTGAATATTAAGTGTGAATAGTGGGATATTTATCCATTGATAATGCTAAATTGAGAGGATAATTGCAAAAAAAAATTGTTAGTTAAGATAAAAGGAAGGAAGGAAGGAAAACAGCAAAGTCACTGAAAACTGCACAATTTTGTAAGATTCTAATTTATTTAATGAGAAATTTCATTCATTTCATTCCAGGTATGTGACTGAATTTGTATCTAAAGCTGATAAAAAGTTTAGTAAGAATTTAACTATTAAGACAGACTCACTGCCCTCCTGCAGCTTTCACAGTTTACAGAGCAAATTTATTCACCACCTTTCAGATATTGCTCATTATATTTAATTAGTGCTACCTTAATTAAACAGTGTGAAAACTGAAATGAAATAATGATCTTGTTTGATTGAGTCTGTTCCCATCTATTTATACCCATTAGGTAATTATTACTTTTGGAATTTTTTATAGAGCTTCTCATCTCACCATCAGGTGGTTCCACTGATTATAAATTCTATTTTATTTCCTGTATAAAAAAGTATGCAGTGAATGAGACAGGGTGTTCCGTCCTATTGTGACGTGTCGGCGGGGTTAAGGTTGGGTTATTTTTTAACCCAGCAGTTTTTTGATTGCACCCAAGTGACGAGCTGCCACAACTGCAGGAACCCGAGGGATGTACCAGCTGCACGTCAAGGATAACAAAGATAACACATCGGTAAGATAATGCTTTGGGATCACACTTTGTGCCTTTTAGAAAGCTTTGTGCTTGAAAAAAATACACGTTTTCTTTGAATATTTGACTTTTAAAAGAACAACAACTTTTATTTCTTTTTTTCTGCTTTTCCCAGATGACTCAACATGCCGACAGGATCAGTAAAACTGCAAAGCATTAAAAAGCTGGGACAGGAAAACCACAGCTATGTGTTTTCTGATGAAGGTAATTTACTAGACAATATAGAGAGTTTATCAATCCTGCAATGATCAATAACTGAACATAAACATGGATTGATTTTAACCTGTAATGTCTATTCTGTTGTTGTGTTGCAGAACCAGCGGGCTCCTACATGTAAGTTTAGCATTTTATGGAGTATTTTATGCATCAAATCAACCGTATTTAGATCAGCGGCAAGTTATTTTATAATTCTGTGTAATTTTCATGGAATGATTTGAACAATTATGTTTGTCAACCATTTTTTTATTTTATAAATGAACTGTTTTGCAAGCAGAAAATATTAAAAAGTGGCAACCAGACTGGCATCTCATGTAAATATATTAGATATTCTCTTTACAGTGACAGATATCAGAAACACTTTGAGTCTTTTAACCCTCGTGCTATCCTGCGGGTCACTGTCAAAATATATACATTTTCCCACATTTTCAAACTTTAAAACGGGTCAATTTGACCCACAGGACGACCCAAAGGGTTAAAGCACACTATACTGCACCTGAAAGTCCTCTTGACATGTTGAAAGATAAATGAAATCCTTGCTTTGAATCTTACTTTGTGCCTCTTGTTTTTTTAAAATATTGAACTCTTAGAGCTTCTTCAATTAAATTAAAAGCCAATGTACAATATGAAGTACAGTGAATTAGCGTTCATTAATTGATGACCCATTAAGCATTAATTCATGCACATGATGACTTATTGATCTCTTAATCATGAGCAGTTGGAATTCTACATACATCTTTCATTAAATCTTCTCGAGTCAGTCATTTCTGAAGCATTTTTTTTGAGTAGTCGTACTGCAAAGTGTCACTCTTTTCTTTCATGCAGGAACACGGCAGCTTCCAAAGAGAATGATAAGTGAGTAACAAAAAGCAACAGAGGTCTAGAATATTTTATCACATTCACCTTATATATAAATAAACTGACTGGAATTCTATTTCAAACAGCGCTCAGGGAAATAAGCAGCTACCAGCCATCAGAGTCGGCTTCTTCCAGCTGGTAAAAACACCCTCCAGTGTTCACAGCTTCCCCTCTCTGAGAGATTCTCCTGCCTGATCCACGTGTGTGGTTATTTTGTGTCCAGTTCCGCTTCGCCACCTGCAGAGACGTGGTGATGATGGTGGTCGGTGGCGTCTGCGCCGTTCTGCACGGCTCGGCCCAGCCCCTCATGCTGCTGGTGTTCGGCCTGCTCACCGACACCTTCATCGAGTACGACATCGAGCTCAACGAGCTGATGGACGACCGCAAGGAGTGTGTGAACAACACCATCCAGTGGAAGAGGAACTACACTGCAGCGCACGACCCCACAGCGCCTCAGAACCAGTCGGGCTGGGACCTCATCAATTCAACATTGGAGATGCTCAAACCGCTGCCAAACAGGACGTGTGGGTGAGTGGGCTGTGAGAAACGCATGTGGAGGGCCGTTTTTCAACATGAAATATAGCCCAAGATGCGATTTTAACCCTCTTGTTGTCCTCATTTACAAGCACCAAAAAATATTGTTTCCTTGTCTGAATAAAATCCAAAAAATCTGCAAAAAAATCCCCAAATGTCTGAAAATTTGCAAAACCTTCAGGAAGAAAATTCCAATAATTCCTGAAAAGTTTCCCTTCAAAGTTTTATTTTAAAAAATCCCCCAAATTTTGCAGGAACACTCTTGTCAATATTTTCAAAAAAATGAGTAAAAGCCTTTGAAAAAAATCCTGAAAATATCTAAAGTGATTACATACACCCCCTGTCAAAAGTTTTAGGACACTTTCTCATTCAAATAAAGTAGAACCTGTCCTATAACTTTTGACAGGGGGTGTATCTACCAAATGTGGTACACATATGCAGCACATCAGGCTGAACAAAAAAGTCAGTGACAGCCACATTCCAAACCCAACAGGAAGTGAGCTATTTTGCGTTGAATGTCAGATTTTGCCCATTTTTCATGTTTTTCTAGAGCGAACTCCTCCTAGGGGGAAACTCCAATTCCCCTCAAATTGGGCCAGTACATACAGGAGGCCTTAATGATCCAAAGTTATTAAAATCTTTTTCCAAAGTCAAAGGGCGTGTCCGTGGCGGCCTCTGGAATTCTGATACTTCACCATGAAATTTCAAATGCTGTGTAAATGCCCTGAACATGCTCCAATCTGCCTGAAACTTTACATGTATGATCAGAGTCCTGCCCTGATCACATCCATATGATGAAATAAAAGTTGTAGGACAGGTTCTACTTTGTTTGAATGAGACAGTGTCCTAAAACTTTTGACAGGGGGTGTATATGTCAGTAAAAATCAACCAGAATCCAGCCACTTTGTATTTAAGTGCCTGTGTGGTTTGCAGTTGTTCTGCATGATTTATTTACTGTACGTACGTGGAGTTTTAATGATTTATTAACCGTGTGTGTGCTGACTTTCAGGATTCTCAACATTGAATATGAAATGACCCTGTTTGCCTTCTACTACACTGGAATTGGAGCAGCTGTGTTCTTGCTGGGATACTTTCAGGTCGGTCGTAAAATGTCACGACGTCTTCAGAAAAAACACTCACCCGTCACGAGTCACCGTCGCCTCCACTTAGAGCCGATCCACTCGACATGACACCGTTTGATCCTGTCGACTCTGAAACCTGTTAAAAAAATTACCAAAATTCAGCCTCAGTTTATCATTTCCACATTACAGCTTTCAGATCACAGAGTGTCTACAAAGGAACACAACGTTTTGTCATGTGGAACTCAATGGTACAGTATTTTACGTGAGGATCAAAACGACAAAAATCAGACAAAAAAAAAGACCAAAAACAACAAAAACAAGACAAAATATTACAGGAATGAGACACAAAATGACAAAAATGAGAATCAAAATGACAACAAATGAGACAAACAACATGAAACAAAAGTTAGAAAGCGACAAAAAACGGACAAAAACAAGACAAAAATTACAGAAAAAGAAATAAAACGACAAAAAATAGACAACACAAGTAAGACAAAAAGGAAAGACAAAACGGCAAAAATGAGAAACAAAACGACAACAGCATGAGACAAACAACAAAAGTTAGAGAGAAAACAACAAAAACAGCTACAGTTAAAAGCCAGAGAGTACACGAGTGTCTTCAGTCAAGGCTTGAAGCTATCAAAAGATCGAGCAGTTCTAATTTGATCAGGGGTGTCCAACATGAGGCCCGTGGGCCAAAAGTGGTCCTCCAGAGGGTCCAATCCGGCCCTCAAAGTGTAAAAATTACAGAGAAGACATTAACTGCAGATTGTAAATTAGTAAAACTATAAATTTAAAATCATTTCTAGACCATGACAAGTTGTTTGGATCAGAAAGTTAAATACTGGATTGTTCTTTTGTCGTTTTGTCTTGTTTTTGTTGTTTTTTGTCTTTTTTTGTCTGACTTTTGTCGTTTGTCTCATGCTCTTGTCCTTTTGTTTCTTGTTTTTGCTGTTTTGTGTTTCCTGTTTGTCTCGCTGGTGTTTCTTATCTCATTTTGTGTTTTGGTTTTTGTGTTGTTTTTGTCGTATAGTGTTTTTGTTTTGTCTTGCTTGTCTACTTTTTTGTTGTTTTGTTTCTCGCTCCTGTCATTTCTTGTCTCGTTTGTCCATTGTTTCGTTGCTTTGTAACGCTTTTGTCAAATTTTTAGTCTCTTTCTTGTTTTGTTTCGTGTTTTTTGGCTCATTTTTGGTCATTTTTTCTGCCTTTTGTCATTTTGTGTTTTGCTTTATTCATTGTTTTGTGCATTGTTTTTGTCATTTTGTGTTTTTTTTGGCTCGCTTGTTTTGTTTGTTAATTTTTTTGTTGCTTTGTAGCTTTTTTTGTCTCTTTACTTTGGCCAACAGCCTCAACTGAACACTCAACAATTCCACTCAATAGACAGATTAAAGAAGATATTCTCACCTTTCAGTCCCCTCTGCTATGGGTCTGCTAACAAATCACGAGGATCCTACATTTCCCACAATGCAACCCAGTCATATCTCCTCAGTACACCCTCATTCTGGACAAATGACAACATCATTTCAGACTACCAGGGTTTTTTTTCTTGGACTCCAGAGATGCAGAAAACAATCTGGATCATGTAACTGTGTTCTGTTGTAAGTGCTGTGCCCCTTCTGTAGGATTTTACTCTTCATAAATGAGGTCAGAGCTCAGTGTGTCGGTTGTGATAACTTCCTCCTGCCCTACTTGCTTCTACATCCAACAATTAACAAATGTCCTTTACAACCGACAGATCTCCCTGTGGGTGACATCCGCTGCCAGGCAGGTTCAGCTCATCAGGAAAATGTACTTCAGCAAAGTGATGAGGATGGAGATCGGCTGGTTCGACTGCACCTCTGTGGGGGAGCTCAACACTCGGCTGTCAGAGTGAGTGTTAAAGCGATGACGTGACTTCTGTCCGCTGGAGTGTCGGCGTTACAGCGGTTCTGTCTGCATTACAGCGACATCAACAAGATCAATGACGCCATCGCGGACCAAGTTGCCATCTTTGTGCAGCGCTTCACCACCTTCGTGTGTGGCTTCTGCGTTGGCTTCGTGAAAGGATGGAAGCTGACACTTGTCATCATTGCAGCAAGTCCGCTGATTGGTGTTGGAGCCGGTCTAATGGCTTTGGTGAGACTCGGATTCTCTTGACTTGACATCTTACTACTACTGCTGATTAGATGTATCGAGAGATCTTTCATAAACTTCACGCCTCATGATTTACCCTGACATCTCTCGAGTTATCAAACTGATTTCTCTTAATTTGACTTGACCTGTCAAGTTGATTTCTCTTCACACTTCTGACCTAATTTGTTGGCTTCACGTCTTTTGGTTTGGCTTGGTCAATTGACTTGTCTTGACATCTTACTACTTATAAAATCCATGGGTTGTCTTGGTATTGAGCTTGAATGTTTTCCACCTGTTGACTAGATTCAGCTTACCTTGACTTCAACCCAGTTTCTCCTGGCTTCTATTTACTTAATCTGTTGACTTCACTACTCTGGACTTGTGAATTTGACTTCCCGTGAGGAACTTTGACTGCCGATGAATTGACTTGATATGTTGATGAGATGTATCTTGAGATCTTTCATTAACTTCAGGCTCATGATTGATCTTGACATCTCTCGAGTTGTCAAACTGATTTCTCTTATGTCTTTTAACCAACTTGTTGACTTGTTGGCTTCACTTCTTTCGGTTTGACTTGGTAAATTGATTTGCCTTGTTATCTTGACATAAATTAACTCAACTCCACATGACAGGACTTTTCATATTTTGATGTGGTGTCTCTTGCCGTAACATACCTGACTGACTTCTCCTTGTCTCCATCTCCAGTTTGTGGCTCGGCTAACGGGGATGGAGCTGCAGGCCTACGCCAAAGCTGGTGCTGTAGCCGATGAGGTCCTCACCTCCATCAGGACTGTGGCTGCTTTCGGTGGAGAAAAAAAAGAAGTTCAGAGGTAAATTACAAACACAGAAAGCCGATCACGAGTTATTTATTTTCCATTTATGCTTAGCTAAGGTGGGTTTCTCTCCTCTTCCAAAAGGTACGACAGGAACCTGGTCTCGGCCCAGCGCTGGGGCATCAGGAAGGGTCTTATTATGGGCTTTTTCACTGGATATATCTGGATGATCATCTTCCTGTGCTATGGTCTGGCCTTCTGGTATGGCTCCACTCTGGTGGTGGACACTGAGGAGTACACACCAGGAACTCTACTGCAGGTATCACACATTGTAATGTCCCTGTATAAGTGGGGTTTTCTTGTTGGATTTGTGTTAGCTTCGTTCTCTTAGGGTGAGAAACTTTTACAGCTTTAAAATGCTGACTTCTCCATTTCTATTCCAGGTGTTCTTTGGTGTTCTGATCGCAGCCATGAATTTGGGGCAGGCCTCCCCATGTCTGGAGGCGTTTGCCGCAGGCCGTGGAGCTGCTACCATCATCTTTGAGACCATTGACAGAGTGAGGATTCCTCATGTTATATTTTAATGTATTTTCACAGGAAACCGTTTCCTCACTTTTTTAAACGTGTCGCCACCAGGAGCCGGAGATCGACTGTTTCTCTGAGGCTGGATATAAGCTCGACAAGGTCAAAGGAGACATCGAGTTTCACAATGTGACCTTCCACTACCCCTCCAGACCTGAAGTGAAGGTGCTTTCATGACTCTACATCAGGGGGGGTCAAACTCATCTTAGTTCAGGTTCCACATTCAGCCCGATTTGACGTCAAGTGGACCGGAGCAGTAAAATCACAGCAAAGTAACCTAAACATAACCACAACTCCTAATTATCCTGTTTTAGTGCAAAAATGTTCACATTTAAGGAATTATCTTAATACAAAACACTCAGAACAACCTGAAAATTCTGAAAAACAAGTTCAATTTCATCAACATTCAGCCTCAGTTTATCATTTCCACTTTACAACCTCCAGATCACAGAGTTTGTAAAAAGACACAAAATATTTAGTTATCTGGAACTGAATGATGTAGTATTTATGAACAAGACGACAAAAAAGGACAAAAACAACAAAAACAAGACAAAATTTAATAAAAGTGAGGTGTAAAATGACAAAAATGAGACACAAAACGACAATAATTTCACAAAAACATGAAACAAAACAAAAAAGAAAAAAAATTCACAAAAAACTTAAAGCGGCAAAAAATGAAAAACAAAAAATTCCACAAATGAGACAAAAAAATGACAAAAGCGAGAAACAAAATAACAGAAAGTAGACAACACAAGCGAGACAAAAAGGAAACACAAAACAAAAAAAAATGGCAAAAATATGAAACAAACAACAAAAATCAGACAAAAATAAACAAAAACAAGGGAGAATATTACAAAAATGAGACACAAAATGACAAAAGAACAATGAACAATTTAGTATTTTACTGTATGATCAAGGTCTAGGAATTATTTTATATTTATAGTTTTACATATTTACAGTTTGCATTGAACATCTTCTCTCTGACACTTCACAAAGCGGGCCGGATTGGACCCTCTGGAGGGCCGCTTTTGGCCCACGGGCCTCATGTTTGACAGCCCTTTTCTACATTCATCTTCACACATAATCTCCTCGACTTCCTCCTCTCTTTGCTCAGATCCTGGACCAGCTGAGTGTTGCAGTGAAGACGGGGGAGACCACGGCCTTCGTGGGGCCGAGTGGAGCTGGGAAGAGCACCGCCATTCAGCTCATCCAGCGCTTCTATGACCCTAAAGAGGGCATGGTAGGTGTCAAGCTCCACTGTAGTTCTTCTAGAAGAGGTCCCCTTTGGCCTATCTTGAGACTGAAGATTTCCTCGACCCACTGGAGCCTCCACCTCTTCCCATTTATTCCAGTCGTTTCAAAAATAACCACCCCCCAGGGCGATAGAGGTGCATGATAATTTGTTTCATTATTCAGCCAATGGATCCTAACAGCCTCATTTTTCACTTTTACTGGAATCGCCGGCCCTTATGCGCTTTAACTTCCAGATTCCTCTCATCTTCTTCAGAAGGAAATAGCCTCTCGTTGCAAAAAGAACACATTGCAGCATCAAAGCTCTTTAATAGCGTCATCCATCAATGCTAGCATTAGCAGCTGCTCTCTGTGAACTCTTCTCAGGTGACTCTGGATGGTCATGACATCAGAGGGCTCAACATCCAATGGCTGCGCTCTCTGATCGGCATCGTGGAGCAGGAGCCCGTGCTGTTTGCCACCACCATCGCTGAGAACATCCGCTACGGCAGACCTGGGGTCACCATGGAGGACATCGTCAAGGCTGCAAAGGAGGCCAACGCCTTCAACTTCATCATGGACCTGCCACAGGTGGAACGGCACCAAAACTACAAGCGCAGCTACAGCTACAGCTACAGACTGACCGCTTTCTCTTTTATCTTTAATCCAACAGAAATTCGACACCCTGGTGGGAGAAGGTGGAGGCCAGATGAGCGGCGGGCAGAAGCAGAGGATCGCCATTGCTCGAGCGTTGGTCAGGAACCCTCGGATTCTGCTGCTGGACATGGCGACTTCTGCTCTCGACAATGAGAGCGAAGCCATAGTCCAAGAAGCTCTGGATAAAGTAGGCCTGACTCATCTGTGTGCTGATTTAGCTTCAGGTTTAACAACCCTTTGATGCATAAGATGAGGTCAAATCCAAAGGAGAATGGAATCTCCACAAATTATTGGCCTAAACATAAAGTTTGATTCCACTTCCTGTCAATTCTTGCACCCTGTTGGCTGTGAAGAGGCTTTTCTGTCTTGCCTCCAGGCTGGACAATCAGAACCATAATTATATTAACCCTTTGATACCCATTTTCCATTGGATTTGGGTCACTTTGGACCCATTTTATGCCTCAAAGATTCTGTTTTTAGGTGAAGATGTGGAATATCAGTCCTGTCAATGACTTCTTATTTAACTTCCCGCGTAGGTACGTTTGGGCCGCACCACCATCTCCATCGCTCATCGACTGTCCACCATAAAGAACGCCGATGTTATCGTGGGCTTCGAGCACGGCCAGGCGGTAGAGAGGGGCAAACACAACGAGCTGCTGGAGAGGAAGGGCGTCTACTTCACTCTGGTCACTCTGCAGAGCCAAGGAGACAAAGCTCTGAACGAGAAGGCTCGGCAAAGTAGGTCCAACCTTTGTGTGGAGTAATGTCACCCGAGAAAACTCCACTCTGCTTTCATTTATGCTCTTAGAACAGGGGTGTCCAACATGAGGCCCGTGGGCCAAAAGTGGTCCTCCAGAGGGTCCAATCTGGCCCTCAAAGTGTAAAAATTACAGAGAATTCTACTAATTTGTAGATTAGTAAAAGTATAAATTTAAAATAATTTTGAGACCTTGACAGTTGTTTAGATCATTTTGTCATTTTGTCTCATTTTTGTAATATTTTGTCAGATTTTTGTCGTTTGTCTCATGTTTTTGTTGTTTTCTGTTTCTTTTTTGTCTTGCTTGTGTTTTTTGTCTCATTTTTGTAATATTTTGTCAGTTTTTTGTCTCATTTTTGTCGTTTGTCTCATGTTTTTGTTGTTTTCTGTTTCTTTTTTGTCTTGCTTGTGTTTTTTGTCTCATTTTTGTAATATTTTGTCAGTTTTTTGTCTCATTTTTGTCGTTTGTCTCATGTTTTTGTTGTTTTCTGTTTCCTTTTTGTCTTGCTTGTGTTTTTGTCTCATTTTTGTAATATTTTGTCAGGTTTTTTTTGTCTGATTTTTGTCGTTTGTCTCGTGTTTTTGTTGTTTTCTGTTTCCTTTTTGTCTTGCTTGTGTTTTTTGTCTCATTTTTGTAATATTTTGTCAGGTTTTTTTTGTCTGATTTTTGTCGTTTGTCTCGTGTTTTTGTTGTTTTCTGTTTCTTTTTTGTCTTGCTTGTGTTTTTTGTCTCATTTTTGTAATATTTTGTCAGTTTTTTTTGTCTCATTTTTGTCGTTTGTCTCATGTTTTGTTGTTTTCCGTTTCCTTTTTGTCTTGCTTGTGTTTTTTGTCTCATTTTTGTAATATTTTGTCAGTTTTTTTGTCTCATTTTTGTTTTTTGTCTCATGTTTTTGTTGTTTTCTGTTTCCTTTTTGTCTTGCTTGTATTTTTTGCCTCATTTTTGTCATTCTGTGTTTTGCTTTATTCATCGTTTTGTGTATCACTTTGTCGTTTTCGTTGCACGCTTTTATCATTTTTTTGTCTTGTTTGTCCAGACACTCTGTGATCTGGAAGTTGTAATGTGGAAATGATAAACTGAGGCTGAATGTTGTTGAAACTGAAGTTATTTTTCGAAGGAAATTTAAGGTTGTTCTTGATGTTTTGTAAAAAGATACACCCCCTGTCAAAAGTTTTGGGACACTTTCTCATTTAAATAAATGAGAACCCGTCCTAAAACTTTTGACAGGGGGTATAATTCATTAAATGTGAACATTTTCAGAATGTGCTTTTTTGCACTAAAACAAAGGAAACATGAGGAGTTGTGGTTAGTTGTAGGTTATCATGCTTCTGTTGGATTGTCTTGTCTTAGTGGCCGAAACTCATGAAGAACCAGAGAGACTGAATCTGTCCAGAGCAGGAAGCTACCGAGCCAGTTTAAGGTACTAAACAGTCCCAAACCCTCCATTATAGATGTGTGTGGACGGTGTAGTTCAGGTTTGAGGTCATCTATCTCCATTTGATTTCTGCAGAGCCTCCATCCGCCAGCGGTCCAGATCCCAGCTGTCCAACCTGGTTCCAGAATCGTCGGTTCCCATCACTGGAGAACTCGGCCCCAGAGCCTACGCCGTGTCACAGGCAGACAAATCCAAGGTGCAGTTTTATGTGTGGACGGTTTAACAAAAGCCCAACAGCAAACCAGTGGAGTGCAAAACCACAAGAGTGTCTTTCTCTGTCCACACTCTAACGCTCCATTTAATCTTCCTTGATGTGTGCCGGTCTGTGTCTACGTTCAGAATGCCATCCCTGATGATGAGGACGAAGAACCCGTAGAGCCAGCTCCAGTTGCTCGGATCCTGAAGTACAACCTCCCCGAGTGGCCCTACATGCTTTTTGGATCCATCGGAGCGGCAATAAACGGCGGCGTCAACCCCGTCTACGCTCTGCTGTTCAGTCAAATCCTGGCGGTGAGGTTCAATTTCACAAACTCCAAATGAGCTAGTTTCAAAAAGTCCCAATGAATGTTTGAAGATCACGGCTGTGGATTGACACATCAAAAGCAGCCTTAAATTCAGCTACAATCATGGAAACAAACTAGCTTCTGACTCCACAACACTCAAAAAGCTGCTCAGTTGGTTTGCTTCTGGTCACATTTCCATCTAAACAATCCAAAACTCTACATACATACACTACTGTTCAAAAGTTTGGGGTCATCCAGACACTTCCTGTCTTTCAAAAATAAGGACATTTCTGGATGACCCCAAACTTTAGTGTACATATAGAAATATATTAAGGGGGAGCTTTTAGTACTAAAAATGACCAATGTTGAAAGTTTCATATTGCACACACTTTTTAAGATAAGGTTTGCAACCTGTACATTGTTAGAGACCTCTGAACACCAACTTTACTGTGAAACCATTTTTTTTCCATTTTGAACAACTGGATTGAAATTAAATACTGCTGAATTATGGAACCTGAAATTACATCTTGTATTTGCCCCAAGCAAAATCTCATGCAATATTTACCATAAAATGATACCAATGCACCACGCAGTACTTTAAGTATGGACCTGTGCATCTATAAGGCATTTTGTCCTGTTTCACTGTGATTACCATGGTAATGAAACCAAACAATTGCTACAAAGATTTTCGTATATAACTCAGCATAGAATGAAGATATCAAAAAAATGGCTAATAGGTGCATTCTGCACTAGCAGCATGCCAAAAATGGGAAGTTTTGGTCAAAAGCACAAGAAGATAAATTAAGGGGCAGTTTATTCGTGTCCGAAAATCAAGTTTTGAGAAATTGGCACTTAAAGTTTATGATTGGTGATGACTCATTATATAAGCAATCAAATACTAAAAAAAATTAATCAGGAGAAAGAACACATGTTTAATGATAATCATCTTCTTTAAAATTAGACTTTTTCACCCAAATCAAAGCTCCCCCTTAACATGTTTTTACGTTCATATATGTGTGTTTTTTGTGTGCAGACTTTCTCCATAACAGACCCGGTGCGTCAGAGGAGGGAGATTGATGGCATCTGCGTCTTCTTCGTCCTGGTCGGCATCGTCTCCTTCTTCACCCAGATGCTGCAGGTAGAGTCTTCTTTGGCACGACTGATGACTTCTCTGCTTCCTCCACCCCCCCCCCCCCCCCCCCCCCCTCCTGGTGCTCAAGGTGGAAGGAAAGTCGCATGAGACCTTCTTTATTTTACTAAATTAATCCCATCTTCCAGGATGAAAACATTTCCCTGCACCCTGCAGAGACGCTGCTCTATAATCAGCTCTGAGTTCTGACCTCCTGCTGGGACGGACCGATAAAGACGCCCTTTTCTCAGATTACTGATATATTACATTATGCTCTCTGCGAGATCACCGCAAGGTTATTTTGGATTTAATAAAAACTTTCCTCACAGAGCTACGCCTTCTCTAAGTCTGGAGAGCTGCTGACCCGCAGGTTGCGGCGACTCGGCTTCCATTCCATGCTGGGCCAGGAGATCGGCTGGTTTGATGATCACAGGAACAGCCCCGGAGCGCTCACCACACGCCTGGCCACCGACGCCTCACAAGTGCAAGGGGTGAGGTGAAGCCTGAGCAAACAAAAAGAGGAAAAGAAACTCAGTCTCATACGCCGCTAGAACATTACAGCTTTATATACACACGTGGACAAAATTGTTGGTACCCCTCAGTTAAAGAAGGAAAAACCCACAATTCTCACTGAAATCACTTGAAACTCACAAAAGTAACAATAAATAAAAATTTATTGAAAATTAAATAATCAAAATCAGCCATCACTTTTGAATTGTTGATTAACATAATTATTTAAAAAAACAAACTAATGAAATAGGGCTGGACAAAAATGATGGTACCCATAACTAAATATTTTGTTGCACAACCTTTTGAGGCAATCACTGCAATTAAACGATTTCTGTATTTGTCAATGAGCGTTCTGCAGCTGTCAACAGGTATTTTGGCCCACTCCTCATGAGCAAACAGCTCCAGTTGTCTCAGGTTTGATGGGTGTCTTCTCCAAATGGCATGTTTCAGCTCCTTCCACATATGTTCAATGGGATTCAGATCTGGGCTCATAGAAGGCCACTTTAGAATAGTCCAACGCTTTTCTCTCAGCCATTCTTGGGTGTTTTTGGCTGTGTGTTTTGGATGGTTGTCCTGTTGGAAGACCCATGACCTGCGACTGAGACCAAGCTTTCTGACACTAGGCAGCACATTTCTCTCCAGAATGCCTTGATAGTCTTCAGATTTCATCGTACCTTGCACACTTTCAAGACACCCTGTGCCAGATGCAGCAAAGCAGCCCCAAAACATTACTGAGCCTCCTCCATGTTTCACCGTAGGGACAGTGTTCTTTTCTTCGTATGCTTGGTTTTTGAGTCTATGAACATAGAGTTGATGTGCCTTACCAAAAAGCTCCAGTTTGGTCTCATCTGTCCAAAGGACATTCTCCCAGAAGCTTTGTGGCTTGTCAACATGCATTTTTGCAAATTCCAGTCTCGCTTTTTTATGAGTTTTTTTCAGCAGTGGTGTCCTCCTTGGTCGTCTCCCATGAAGTCCACTTTGGCTCAAACAACGACGAATGGTGCGATCTGACACTGATGTACCTTGGCCTTGGAGTTCACCTTTAATTTCTTTGGAGGTTGCTCTGGGCTCTTTGGATACAATTCGAACGATCCGTCTCTTCAATTTGTCATCAATTTTCCTCTTGCGGCCACGTCCAGGGAGGTTGGCTACTGTCCCGTGGGTCTTGAACTTCTGAATAATATGAGCCACTGTTGTCACAGGAACTTCAAGCTGTTTAGAGATGGTCTTATAGCCTTTACCTTTAAGATGTTTGTCTATAATTTTTTTTCGGATGTCCTGGGACAATTCTCTCCTTCGCTTTCTGTTGTCCATGTTCAGTGTGGTACACACCTTTTCACCAAACAGCAGGGTGACTACTTGTCTCCCTTTAAATAGGCAGACTGACTGATTATGAGTTTGGAAACACCTGTGATGTCAATTAAATGACACACCTGAGTTAATCATGTCACTCTGGTCAAATAGTTTTCAATCTTTTATAGAGGTACCATCATTTTTGTCCAGGCCTGTTTCATTAGTTTGTTTTTTTAAATAATTATGTTAATCAACAATTCAAAAGTAATGGCTGTTTTTGATTATTTAATTTTCAATAAATTTTTATTTATTGTTACTTTTGTGAGTTTCAAGTGATTTCAGTGAGAATTGTGGGTTTTTCCTTCTTTAACTGAGGGGTACCAACAATTTTGTCCACGTCTGTAAGAGACCCCATACGCTGAGCTTCCTTGGACTAACCCTAAGTCTGGTCTTCAGGCTGAGAACAAAAATCATTTTAAAGAAAAGTTGTAATGCCTTAGTTTGATGTCTCAGGAAGTTAAGTTAAAAGAACAAACCAGAAGTTTATGTTAATTAACTGTAGATGTATGATGTATGTCTGTCTGCTATCACAATTTATGACTAAAACAAGACATAAAATGACAAAAACAAACTAAAAACTACAAAAGCTACACATAAAATGACAGAAATAAGACACAAAAAGACAAAACAAGACAAATAATGACAAAAACATGACACAAAAGGACACAAAATTACAGAAGGGAGACACAAAATGATAAAAAACAAGGCACAAAATGACAACAAAATAAAAAACAATAAAAACAAGACATGAAATGACAGAATGAGACACATAACGACAAAAACAAGACATAAAATGAAAAAAACAAGACACAAAATGACAAAAACAAAATACAAAACAACAAAAACAAGACACATAACGACAAAAACAAGACATAAAATGACAAAAACAAGACATAAAATGACAGAAATAAGATACAAAACAAGACAAATAATGACATAAACATGACACAAAACGACAAAAATAAGACAAAATGACAAAAACAAGACAGAAAACAAAAACGAGAAAACGACAGAAGTGAGACATAAAATGACAAAGACAAAATGACAGAAGCGAGACACAAAAGGACACAAAATTACAGAAGGGAGAGGCAAAACGATAAAAATCAGACACAAAAGGACAAAATTAGAGAAGGGAGACACTAAACGATAAAAATCAGACACAAACTTACAAAAACAAGACATAAAACAACAAAAACAAGACACAAAAGGACACAAAATTACAGAAGGGAGACAAAAAAACGATAAAAATGAGAGAAAATGACTAAAACGAGACAGAAAATGACTAAAATGAGACAGAAAATGACTAAAACGAGACAGAAAATGACTAAAATGAGACAGAAAATGACTAAAACGACAGAATATAAAAGTAATAGCGTTTCCCCCTTCCTTTCTCCTTCCTCTCAGGCCACGGGCTCACAGATCGGGATGATCGTAAACTCCCTGACCAACATCGGCGTGGCCGTCATCATGTCCTTCTACTTCAGCTGGAAGCTCACCATGCTCATCCTCTGCTTCCTGCCCTTCCTCGCCCTCTCAGGAGGCTTCCAGGCCAGCATGCTCACCGGCTTCGCCAAGCAGGACAAGCAGGCCATGGAGACGGCCGGACGGGTCAGAAGAACATCTGCCTTCACCCATCTGTGTTTTAGTTTTAGCTTCCAGTTAAAAGAATCATGGTGATGATGGTGGTAAACTTCAGCTGATCGACTGAAAGCAGACCAGAAGCAGCTTCTATTTTAGGCTCCATGTTTCATCTTCTTCTCCCCAGTAAAGAAATGCTCGACAGCGCAGATCCGGTTTTAGACATTTTGTTTCTTGTTTTAGACATTTTGTTTCTTGTTTTAGACATTTTGTTTCTTGTTTTTGCCATTTTGTTTCTTGTTTTAGACATTTTGTTTCTTGTTTTTGTCATTTTGTTTTTGTTTTAGACATTTTGTTTCTTGTTTTTGTCATTTTGTTTTTGTTTTCTGTTTTAGACATTTTGTTTCTTGTTTTTGCCATTTTGTGTCCCGTTTTTGTCGTTTGGTGTTTTGTGTCTTGTTTTTGTCTTTTTATGTCTCGTTTGTGTCTTGTTTTGTCATTTCGTGATTCATTTCTGTCATTTTGTGTCTTATTTTTGTCATTTTATGTCTCTTTTCTGTCATTTTGTGTCGTTGTTTCGTCGTTTTGTGTATCGTTTTAGTCATTTTGTGTTTTGGTTTTGTAATTTTGTGTCCTGTTTTGTCATTTGTGTCTCTTTTCTGTCATTTTGTGTCCTGTTTTTGTTGTGTACCTCATTAGACAGTTTTCCTAAAGAATGTGCAGATCAAAGCTATGTCCTCTCTTCTATTTTCCATCTTTTCATCCATCGTCAGCCTTGACTGAATGTCTCTCTCTACCTCATATTATCAGGATCAGACTCATTCTTTGGACTGTTTTCCATCAGGGTCCAGCAGCATTTTTTAGCTAATTTGTGAAGTTAGACGTGGAGTTAACGCTGCCAGGGGAGACCAACGCTACTGAAAGGTGGAGTGGATAAAAACCTCTGGAGCCAGAAAGTTCTCAAACAAAGACAGAAAGTGTTGAGAAGTCGATTTCCTGTGAACTTCCTTTACGCTATCTTAATTTTCCCGATGCAGTAAACCCCACCCATCCCAGTGAAGTGGATTAGATGAAAATTTAATGATCCCTGTGGGGGGGATATTGGCTTACTGCAGCAGCATAGAACAGGACATAGATAAGAGCAGCTCCTTTATCTATGTCTTATCCTCCCTCACGCATGGAATCACAAACAGCCTGTCTTGGTTTTTGCAGATTTCCGGCGAGGCCCTAAACAACATCCGCACCATCGCCGGCCTGGGGAAGGAGAGGAACTTTGTGGAAATGTACGAAGCCCAGCTGGACGCCCCGTACCGAGCCGCCCTGAAGAAGGCCAACGTGTACGGAGCCTGCTACGGGTTCGCCCAGTGCGTCGTCTTCCTGACCAACTCCGCCTCCTACCGGTTTGGGGGTTACCTGGTGAGGCAGGAGGGCCTCCATTTCAGCCTGGTGTTCAGGTGAGGGCAGGAGCTGGAGGCCGTGAAGCTGACCACGTCTGGATCTGTTGTTCCTGCACAAACACTTTATTCTCAGCTGTTTTCACTTCTACAGAACTGACACACAAAACCTTTGGCACTTTTGTGTCTCAGTTTTGTCTCACTTTTGTCATTTTGTCTCATTTTTGTCTTTTTGTCTCTTGTTTTTGTCTTTTGTGCTTCATTTCTGTCACGTTGTGCCTCGTTTTTGTCATTTTGCATCTTGTTTTTGTCTTTTTGTCTCTTGTTTTTGAAATTTTATGTCTTGTTTTTGTTGTTTTGTTTCTCGTTTTCGTTGTTTTGTCTTGTTTTTGTCATTTTGTGGCTTGTTTTTGTAATTTTTTGTCTTGTTTTTGTCATTTTGCATCTTGTTTCTGTTATTGTGTGTCTTGTTTTTGTCATTTTATGTCTTGTTTTTGTCATTTTGTGTCTCATTTCTATCATTTTATATTTTGTTTTTGTTGTTTTGTGTCTTGTTTCTGTTGTTTTGTCTCTTGTTTTTGCCATTTTGTCTCTTGTTTTTGTCTTTTTGTCTTGTTTTTTTAATTTTATGTCTTGTTTTTGTTGTTTTGTTTCTCGTTTTCGTTGTTTTGTCTTGTTTTTGTCATTTTGCATCAAGTTTCTGTTGTTTTGTGTCTTGT
Source organism: Acanthochromis polyacanthus (assembly GCF_021347895.1). NCBI lineage: Eukaryota > Metazoa > Chordata > Actinopteri > Pomacentridae > Acanthochromis > Acanthochromis polyacanthus. The sequence continues at coordinate 27,835,857 of NC_067134.1, read as the reverse complement.
TTTTGTCATTTTGTGTCTTGTTTTTGTAATTTTTGTCTTGTTTTTGTCATTTTGCATCTTGTTTCTGTTGTTGTGTGTCTTGTTTTTGTCATTTTGTGTCTCATTTCAGTCATTTTATATTTGTTGTTTTGTGTCTTGTTTTTGTCATTTTGTGTCTTGTTTTTGTCCTTTTGTGTCTTGTTTTTGTCATTTTGTGTCTTGTTTTTGTTGTTTTGTCTCTTGTTTTTGTAATTTTATGTCTTGTTTTTGTCCTTTTGTGTCTTGTTTTTGTCATTTTGTGTCTTGTTTTTGTCCTTTTGTGTCTTGTTTTTGTCATTTTGTGTCTTGTTTTGTTGTTTTGTCTCTTGTTTTTGTTGTTTTGTCTCTTGTTTTTGTAATTTTATGTCTTGTTTTTGTTTTGTTTCTCGTTTGTTGTTTTGTCTTGTTTTTGTAGTTTTGTGTCTTGTTTTTGTCTTTTTGTGTCTTGTTTTTGAAATTTTATGTCTTGTTTTTGTTGTTTTGTGTCTTGTTTATGTCATTTTGTGTCTTGCTTTTGTCCTTTTGTGTCTTGTTTTTGTCATTTTGTGTCTTGTTTCTGTTGTTTTGTCTCTTGTTTTTGTCTTTTTGTCTCTTGTTTTTGTAATTTTATGTCTTGTTTTTGTTTTGTTTCTCGTTTGTTGTTTTGTCTTGTTTTTGTAGTTTTGTGTCTTGTTTTTGTCTTTTGTGCTTCATTTCTGTCACGTTGTGCCTCGTTTTTGTCATTTTGCATCTTGTTTTTGTCTTTTTGTGTCTTGTTTTTGAAATTTTATGTCTTGTTTTTGTTGTTTTGTGTCTTGTTTATGTCATTTTGTGTCTTGCTTTTGTCCTTTTGTGTCTTGTTTTTGTCATTTTGTGTCTTGTTTCTGTTGTTTTGTCTCTTGTTTTTGTCTTTTTGTCTCTTGTTTTTGTAATTTTATGTCTTGTTTTTGTTTTGTTTCTCGTTTGTTGTTTTGTCTTGTTTTTGTAGTTTTGTCTCTTGTTTTTGTCTTTTGTGCTTCATTTCTGTCATGTTGTGCCTCGTTTTTGTCATTTTGCATCTTGTTTTTGTCTTTTTGTGTCTTGTTTTTGAAATTTTATGTCTTGTTTTTGTTGTTTTGTTTCTCGTTTTCGTTGTTTTGTCTTGTTTTTGTCATTTTGTGGCTTGTTTTTGTAATTTTTTGTCTTGTTTTTGTCATTTTGCATCTTGTTTCTGTTATTGTGTGTCTTGTTTTGTAATTTTATGTCTTGTTTTTGTCATTTTGTGTCTCATTTCTGTCATTTTATATTTGTTGTTTTGTGTCTTGTTTTTGTCATTTTGTGTCTTGCTTTTGTCCTTTTGCATCTTGTTTCTGTTATTGTGTATCTTGTTTCTGTTGTTTTGTCTCTTGCTTTTGTCCTTTTGTGTCTTGTTTTTGTCATTTTGTGTCTTGTTTCTGTTGTTTTGTCTCTTGTTTTTGTAATTTTATGTCTTGTTTTTGTTTTGTTTCTCGTTTGTTGTTTTGTTTTGTTTTGTAGTTTTGTGTCTTGTTTTTGTCTTTTGTGCTTCATTTCTGTCACGTTGTGCCTCGTTTTTGTCATTTTGCATCTTGTTTTTGTCTTTTTGTGTCTTGTTTTTGAAATTTTATGTCTTGTTTTTGTTGTTTTGTGTCTTGTTTTTGTCATTTTGTGTCTTGCTTTTGTCCTTTTGTGTCTTGTTTTTGTCATTTTGTGTCTTGTTTCTGTTTTGTCTCTTGTTTTTGTCTTTTTGTCTCTTGTTTTTGTAATTTTATGTCTTGTTTTTGTTTTGTTTCTCGTTTGTTGTTTTGTCTTGTTTTTGTAGTTTTGTCTTGTTTTTGTCATTTTGTGGCTTGTTTTTGTAATTTTTTGTCTTGTTTTTGTCATTTTGCATCTTGTTTCTGTTATTGTGTGTCTTGTTTTTGTAATTTTATGTCTTGTTTTTGTCATTTTGTGTCTCATTTCTGTCATTTTATATTTGTTGTTTTGTGTCTTGTTTTTGTCATTTTGTGTCTTGCTTTTGTCCTTTTGCATCTTGTTTCTGTTATTGTGTGTCTTGCTTTTGTCCTTTTGTGTCTTGTTTTTGTCATTTTGTGTCTTGTTTCTGTTGTTTTGTCTCTTGCTTTTTTCCTTTTGTGTCTTGTTTTTGTCATTTTGTGTCTTGCTTTTGTCCTTTTGTGTCTTGTTTTTGTCATTTTGTGTCTTGTTTCTGTTGTTTTGTCTCTTGTTTTTGTCTTTTTGTCTCTTGTTTTTGTAATTTTATGTCTTGTTTTTGTTTTGTTTCTCGTTTGTTGTTTTGTCTTGTTTTTGTAGTTTTGTATCTTGTTTCTGTTGTTTTGTCTCTTGTTTTTGTCTTTTTGTGTCTTGTTTTTGTTATTTTATGTTTTGTTTTTGTTGTTTTGTTTCTCGTTTTTGTTGTTTTGTGTCTTGTTTTTGTCATTTTGTGTCTTGTTTTTGTCTTTTGTGCTTCATTTCTGTCATGTTGTGCCTCGCTTTGGTCATTTTGCACCTTGATTCTGTTGTTTTGTGTCTTGCTTTTGTCCTTTTGTGTCTTGTTTTTGTCATTTTGTATCTTGTTTCTGTTGTTTTGTCTCTTGCTTTTGTCCTTTTGTATCTTGTTTCTGTTTTGTCTCTTGCTTTTGTCCTTTTGTGTCTTGTTTTTGTCATTTTGTGTCTTGCTTTTGTCCTTTTGTGTCTTGTTTTTGTCATTTTGTATCTTGTTTCTCTTGTTTTGTCTCTTGTTTTTGTCTTTTTGTGTCTTGTTTTTGTTATTTTATGTTTTGTTTTTGTTGTTTTGTTTCTCGTTTTTGTTGTTTTGTGTCTTGTTTTTGTCATTTTGTGTCTTGTTTTTGTCTTTTGTGCTTCATTTCTGTCATGTTGTGCCTCGCTTTGGTCATTTTGCACCTTGATTCTGTTGTTTTGTGTCTTGCTTTTGTCCTTTTGTGTCTTGTTTTTGTCATTTTGTATCTTGTTTCTGTTGTTTTGTCTCTTGCTTTTGTCCTTTTGTGTATTGTTTCTGTTTTGTCTCTTGCTTTTGTCCTTTTGTGTCTTGTTTTTGTCATTTTGTGTCTTGCTTTTGTCCTTTTGTGTCTTGTTTTTGTCATTTTGTATCTTGTTTCTCTTGTTTTGTCTCTTGTTTTTGCCATTTTGTGTCTTGTTTTTGCCATTTTGTGTCTTGTTTTTGTAATTTTATGTCTTGTTTTTGTCATTTTGCATCTTGTTTTTGTCATTTTGTGTCTCATTTCTGTCATTTTATTTTTTGTTTTTGTTGTTTTGTTTCTCGTTTTTGTTGTTTTGTTTCTCGTTTCTGTTGTTTTGTGTCTTGTTTTTGTCATTTTGTCTGATATCTGTCATTTTATGTCTTATTTTTGTCGTTTATGGGCAGAGCAAAGCTATGTCCTCTCTTCTATTTTCCATCTTTTCAACCTATTATCAGTCTTGATTGAACGTCTCTCTCTACCTCATATTATCAGGATCAGACTCATTCTTTGGACTGTTTTCCATCAGTGGTCAGCAGTAACAGCTAGCTAAACATGTAGCTTCTACTGCTGAGAAAAAGATCACATTAGCATAGATTAGAGTAGGGTTAGCAACAACACATAAAACATGGAATAAAAATGCTACCACTGATGTGTAAACTGAGCCAATCAATACCTATTATTGATCAATATGGAGCAGAGAAGGTTAACCTTTGAGAAAATTTGAAGCCCAAATGTCCTCTAATTGTGGAATGACCCAACTAGAGAGAGACTAAATGGATCTGATCAGTCCTGAAACTGAGTGAGAGCTACCTGAAGGCTTCATCTGCTGGAGCTCAGGTGACATCGGCGTCAGCTGTTCTGTTTTCCTGGTCACAGATAAGTGTGTGTCTGTGCTCAGGGTCATCTCGGCCATCGTCACCAGCGGCACGGCCCTCGGCAGAGCTTCCTCTTACACGCCGGACTACGCCAAGGCGAAGATATCGGCCGCACGTTTCTTCCAGCTGCTGGACCGCGTGCCTCAGATCAGCATCTACAGCGACAAGGGGGACAAATGGGTAAAGATGTGCGAACCAGAATCCTGCCACATCACACAGAATGTACAGAACAGGAGCGTCAAACTGAATGTAGTTCAGGTTCAGCATTCAGCCCAGTTTCATCAGCAGTGACCAGTAAAATGACAGCATCATAACCTAGAAATAACCAGCAATCTGGAACTGAATGATACAGTATTTAACTTTATGATCAAAATGACAAGTCAGAGAAAAAAAACAAACAAAAAACAAGACAAATTTCTGATTTTTTTGTGTGTTTGTAACTTTTTTCTCAAAGTTTTTTTCACTTTTTTGTTTTGTTTCGTGTCATTTGTCTCATTTTTTTGTCATTTGTGTCTCATTTTTGTAATATTTTACCTTGTTTTTGTGTTTTTCTTGTCTGACTTTTGTTGTTTGTCTCATGTTTTTGTCGTTTTCTTTCTCATTTTTGTCATTTTGTGTTTCCTTTGTGTCTTGCTTGTGTTTTTTGTCTTTTTTGCGTGATTTGTCTTCTGCTTTATTCGTTGTTTTGTGTGCCATTTTGTTCTTTTATGTTTTTTACGTCTCGCTTGTGTTGTTTGTCGATTTTTTTGTCATTGCGTTTCTCAATTTTGTCATTTTTTGTCTCATTTGTGCCCTTTTTTTGACCCTTTGTAGCTTTTTTTGTGCACTTTTTTGTCGTTTTGTATCTCATTTTTGTTGTTTTATGTCTTGTTTCCGTCATTTTGTTTCTTCTTTTGTGTCTTTTTTTGTCATTTTATGTCTCATTTATGTAATATTTTGTCTTGTTTTTGCTTTTTTAGTCTTTTCTTGTCTGAGGTTCAGGTTATTCACGGTGTTTTGTAAAAACAATAATTCCTTAAATGTGATTTTTTTTGCACTAAAAACAACAAAAGATATGGATTTGTGGTTATTTCTTGGTTATTATGCTGTGATTTTACAGGTCCGGCCCACTTGAGATCATGAGTGTGGAACCTGGACTAAACAAGTTTGACACTCCTGTGTTACATTGAAATCAAATAATGCCCTTTATGAACAGCAGGGGGCACCATTACACCCAGAGAACCTGTTCTAACCTTTGCGCTCATGTTTGTCCTCCCCCCCTCCTCTTTTTTTGCCGTGTTTTCAGGATAACTTCCAAGGCAACATTGAGTTCATTGACTGTAAGTTCACCTACCCCACCAGGCCAGACATCCAGGTGCTGAACGGGCTGAACGTGGCGGTGAAGCCCGGCCAGACGCTGGCCTTCGTGGGCAGCAGTGGATGTGGGAAGAGCACCAGTGTTCAGCTGCTGGAGAGGTTTTACGATCCGGACCACGGCAGAGTGGTGAGAACACACAGAGCACGCTGCATACGGACCGAATGCTGATTATTATGAATGGTTTCTGTTCTGGGCTGCACGGCGTGGATGTGAGGGGGCATAGTGGTGTATCTGTGTATGGTTGCTAATCTGTAACACAGGGTAAGACAACAAACGAGTCTCATTTGTGTTGTCTATTTTTTGTCATTTTGTTTCTTGCTTTTGTCATTTTTTGTCTCGTTTTTGCCTTTTTGTGTCATTTTTCGTGTCAGTTGTCCGTTTTTTTGTTGCTTTGTAACTTTTTTGTCAATTTTTTGTCTCTTTTTTGATTTGTTTCATGTCGTTTTCTCATTTTTTGTTGCTTAGTGTCTCGTTTTTGTCATTTTTTTTGTCTCATTTCTGTAATATTTTGTCCTGTTTTCAGTTCTTGACAGCTGTGACTTCAAGGCATTATGGAGGATGTTTTTGTTGTTGTTTAATTTGTCTGATTCACATAAAATGAATATACTGACCTTTAGTGGACTTGTATGTATGGTCTCTAAAAGAATAAAAAATAAAAAATAAAATAACTGTGGACATGGCAGGACCTGAAAAACATCAGCCAATCAAAGCGCTCGGACCGAGGCGTTTGGTTTGCTCCCTTTCCTGTCAATCAAAAATCTTCCGGCTCAGGCCTAGTTACGTAGATTACGTACGCCTTGGACTTACGTGTTTTCTGTATGTGGTGCTTTGGTATAGCTTCGTAGTTAGCTGGCGACTTGTTTTGCTCATCTTTTTTTACATAATGGCAGATAAAGATCCAGGGGGACCCAGCCGTAAAAGAAAACTTCATGAGTGCTACGCAAGTTTCTGGAGGGGGACGTTTCTTCGTAAATGTTAAGAGGGGGGAGGTTAGAGGGGGGTGAGGGAGAGGTTGTATGTCCGCATGCTACGTTCAAAGTCGTAGGAAATTAAATCTCCTCTAATGCCTTTAATGTTGTGTTCCTTTGTAGACACTCTAATCTAATGTGGAAATGATAAACTGAGGCAGAATGTTGATGAAATTTCACTTATTTTTGTGAAGAAATTTCAGGTTGTTTATAAAAAGATAATTCCTTAAATGTGAACATTTTCAAAACGGCCCATTTTGCACTAAAGCAAAGGAAAAATGTGGAGTTGTGGTTATTTATAGGTTGTTACGTTATGATTTTGGTGGTCACTGGAGATCAAACTGGGCTGAACGTTGAACCTGAAATAAATGAGTTTTACTTCCCTGTTTACAGCGTTACAGCTGCATCGACATACTGTAAAGTTTAGAAAAATTTAACCAGGCAAGGAGGGATATTTTCTCCAGGAAAATGTTCAACTGAGAGTTGTGGCATTCTGCCAGCCAACATTAGACTGTCACAGCAGATGCCGACCTTTTTTAAAATGTCAGACGTCTCATTTTGAGATGAAAAAGTCTTATGTATCGACTGCTTTTAACTTCTACTCTCATGAGGCTCATTTATACCTTGAGCATCGCTGTGAAAGTGAAATGTGTAATTCGTCACAGTCAGAGAATAATTGCTGGACGTTGGGTGTATGTGGTGATGGAGGTATTTCATGTCACTTCAATTCATCTACCACTCAGACATTTCTGCTGACGCTGTGCTGTATTTTAAAAAAAAAAACAGGCACTCTACTCAGGATGGAGGTTTGCCTTTGTGCCAGTAAGGGATCCCTGCCAGGATTCAAATGGCCTTAATTGAGTTGGAAGTGGTTTGGAAACACATCGTCCTGATTCCCTGTCTGAGCTTTAAAAAGGACAGAATCACCTCTACACAGTTCAGAGAGAAATTACAGCAGAGATAGTCGTATGATAGCTCATTAGGTGGATTGTATTTCCAGTCTTTGATTATTAAACTGCTTTCTACTAATGGAGAAATCAATTGCTTCCTGCAGCTGATTGACGGCCACGACTCGACACGCGTCAATGTGTCCTTCCTGCGCTCCAAGATCGGCATCGTGTCGCAGGAGCCAATCCTGTTTGACTGCAGCATCGCAGAGAACATCAAGTACGGCGACAACTCGCGGGAAATCAGCATGAATGAGGTCATCTCTGCCGCCAAGAAGGCCCAGCTCCACGACTTTGTCATGTCTCTCCCCGAGGTACTGTGGACGTTTTATGTGTGACGTTTGAGCCTCGAAAGCAAAAGCGGAGCGGCTGAGGTTAAGGTGAAGCTTAGTTAGCTGGCGACAGGCGGTCGGTCAGCAAAACAAACAAAAAGGAAAAAAGGGAAGCAGGGAAAGACAGTCAGAGACCGTCAAAAGAAGCAGGAGATGATCTGGCAGCTGGGATGAAGGACAGGTGTGGCTCGATGTGGAAATGAGGAGCAGGTGTGTCCATGTCCTCACCTTTAGGTCTGATCTCTAAACACTGCATGTGCAGCCAGTGTGAGTTCATGAAGGCGTAAAGAGAAAACCATTCCAAAGAAAGCCGTCATCGCCGTCGCTCCGCGTTTGTGTCACTGCATTGTGACATTTGCGATGCTTAGACACCAAAAGTCACGAAAAATCATGAAGATTTTTGAATTCTATATGGACAGTGACTGAAAATACAAACTACTTAAAGCACCACCACAGCGAGCAGCTCGTTTACTCCGTTTATCTTGGCAGAACAACCACATTTATGTCACCATTTCTTCTATAAAAGCCTCCAGATATGCAAACTCACTGAAGAGGTGCATCATGACATAGAAAAGTCTGCTTCAGAGCCTTCCTGGTTTTACAGTTTGACAGCCCTGAGCCCTCATACATCTAGTGGGAACAGACGTCCGAGCCAGGGAGTGCTGAGATTGGATTGGGCCTGCGAGTCCTCCTACCTGCCAATAAACTTTCCTGACTAGTTTCCTCTTTGGACCTAATCACAAAGCTGCTCTGAAGAATTACTGCTGAGGAGGAGCTGACCCTGCTGCTGAAAGTCCACAAAAATATGGACTTTTACAAAGGTTTATGGGCAATATTTACACTCTAGATGTGTAACATATAAAGGAGGTAGCCTTGTAATCACATGCATAAACTCACTGTAGCGATAGTCAGCCACTCTGACACATTCACTGCTCTTCTGTTTTCGCCACTTCTAGACCTATTTTCATCACTTTTGTTCACCTAAAAGTTTAGTGAATTACATAGTCCTGCCTGAACGTCTTGCTCATTTAGCCCAGCTCACTATTTGTTAAAAAAAGTTCTTGAATTTCACATCCCAAGTCTCAATAGAATCGTTAGGATTGGCGCAGATAAATTCTCCTGTCTGGTAATACTCCACAACAAAACGACAATGACAAAAACAAGACACAAAACGACAAAAACAAGACACAAAACGACAAAGACCAGACAGAAAAAGACCAAAATAAGACACAAAATTACAAAATGAGAAACAATACGACAAAACAAGACACAAAATGACAAAAACAAGACACAAAACGACAAAGACAGGACAGAAAACGACAAAAATAAGACAAAATTACAGAAACGAGACACAAAATGACAAAAATCAGAAACAATACAACAAAACAAGACACAAAATGACAAAAGCAAGACAACGACAAAAACAAGACAAAGCGACAAAAACAGGACACAAAACGACAAAAATGATAAGGAATACGACAAAACAAGATGCAAAATGACAAAAGACACAAAGTGACAAAAACAAGACAAAACAAACACAAGACAAAATGACAAAAATAAGACAAAACGACAAAAACAAGACACAGAACGACAAAAACAAAACACAAAGCAACAAAATAAGACACAAAAGACAAAAACAAGACACAAAATGACAAAAATGAGAATCAATACGACAAAACAAGACACAAAACGACAAAAACAAGAGAAAACGACAAAACAAGACACAAAACGAGAAAGACCGGACAGAAAATGACAAAAATAAGACACAAAATTACAGAAACGAGACACAAAACGACAAAAACAACATAAAACGACAAAACACACAAAGCGACAAAATAAGACACAAAAGGCAAAAACGAGACACAAAACAACAAAAACAAGACAAAAAACGACAGAAACGAGACACAAAATGACAAAAACAAAACAAACAAGACCCAAAATGACAAAAAGAAGACCCAAAACAACAAAAACGAGACACAAAATGACAAAACAAAACAAACACAAGACACAAAATGACAAAAACAAGACACAAAACAACAAAAACAAGACACAAAACGACAAAAACGAGACACAAAATGACAAAAACAACAAAAACGAGACACAAAACGACAAAAACAACAAAAACAAGACACAAAACGACAAAAACAAGACACAAAACGACAAAAACGAGACACAAAATGACAAAAACAACAAAAACAAGGCACAAAACGACAAAAACAACAAAAACAAGACACAAAACGACAAAAACAAGACACAAAACAACAAAAACAAGACACAAAACAACAAAAACGAGACACAAAATGACAAAAACAACAAAAACAAGACAAAACGACAAAAACAACAAAAACAAGACACAAAACGACAAAAACAAGACACAAATCAACAAAAACGAGACACAAAATGACATAAAAGACACAAAACAACAAAAACGAGACACAAAATGACAAAAACAAAACAAACACAAGACACAAAATGACAAAATCAAGACACAGAATGCAGCGCTCGATTTAGACGGTCGCCAGGTCGCCATTTGCGACTAAAAAATGATTTTGGCAACCAAAAATGACAAAAACCACGCTGGTTAGGGGCCCAAATATTTTGATTTGGGCTACTGACCTCCAAATCCAAGTTTCAGGGATGGCAATTTTCCACGAATCCGCGGATTTCCACCGATTTAATTTCAAATTTGAACACTTTATTGTCGCTGATTTTAACGTCGTTAACATCCGCGGGAGTCCACGAGACTCCGTCGGATCCAGAACCAGAACAGAATGTGGTGGCGGCATCCGGAGGACAGCACCAACTGAGCCTGAGCACCGCGAACGGAAAGCACCAAGCCACCGGAGCTGTCATTTTTAACTCGGCGGGTCCGCCGGCTGCTCTCCCCGGCTGGCTAGCTATCCCCCGCTAGCTGCTCGGCTAACACCTGCCGCTCCTCGCCGCTCATCTGCCCGGGACAAACCGCACCTGTTCTGGCTGTCAACCTCCCAGTCGCCCGCTAGGAGCTCCGGACAATGCGCTGCTCATTCGTGGGTGACTTTTCACGGCCGTGGGGGGTTTTAAGGCACACTTTGCCCAGCGACCAGTGATAACTCGGCGGCTCCAGCTAACAAGTTGACGTGGAGGAGGAACTGGATTTTTTTTCTCCACCCCCCCCCCCCCCCCTCCAAAAAAAAAAGTAGGATTAATTTTTTTGGCCACTAAAAGTTGATTTTGGCTCCTAAAAATGTCTACATTGACGTATGTTGGTGGCCCAAAAAATGTCATTTGGGCGACCGGACCTCTCGGCCTTAAATCGAGCGCTGAGAATGACAAAAACAAGGCACAAAGCGACAAAATAAGACACAAAAGACAAAAATGAGACACAAATCAACTATAACATCATCAACAGGGTTGTTGTCAGACCCACGTTCCAGCCTCCATAGTCTCCTCCAAGCTACTGACTGAGCATCACAAAAATGAAGCTAACTGATGCTACAAAGCAGAGGCTATAAAAAGACATCAAAGTGCTTCCGGCTTCAGTTTCCACTGTATGAAATGTCATTAAGAAAAGGCAGGGAAGTGTGGGAGTCAAGAAAAGATGGGAAGGAGAAGCAAATGCACGTGACTTCAAAGGCGCTGACAGAGGAGTGATGGAGCGTCATTAGACATTAGACAGAAGACATTACCTCCACCTCATCACATCAGTCAGCATCTCAAGTCTGCAAACAAGTTCTGAGGACAGCTGAAGTTCCCACTGAGCTCTCTGGCCTTAATCACTGTAGAATATTTGGAGAATAAGGTCAGTTCATGCTTTCTGTATCAGTGTGGCAGCAGGGAGTCGTACATCTACTGAAGTCCGCAGGGGTTTGTCCACACTCCAACTTAAAAACAACTCTGTGAGACTGAGATTCTCAATCATCCACACCTTTGTAGCTCACCTTTAAGAGAGTTGTATTTGAAGTGGTGTCCATGTATCTATCTATCTTGTTTTTGTCCTTTTGTCTCTCGTTTTTGTCATTTTGTATTCTTGTTTTTGTCATTTTGTCTCTCGTTTTTGTCATTTTGTATCTCGTTTTAGTAATGTCTCGTTTTGTCTCTCGCTTTTGTCGTTGTGTTCTTGTTTTTGTCGTTATTTGTCTGGTTTTTGTCGTTTTGTGTCTTGTTTTTGTCATTTTGTGTGTTACTGTCGTCATTGTATGTCTTTTTTTTTGTCATTTCGTGTCTTGTTTTAGTCATGTCTTGTTTTTGTTGTTTTGTCTGTCATTTTGTGTCTCATTTCTGTCATTTTGTGTCCTGCCAGATAGCTTGCTCGATAGATAGCTTTCTAGATAGCTTGCTAGATATATAGATAGCTAAATAGATAGCCAGATAGCTTGCTCGATAGTTTGCTCGATAGATCGATAGCTTGCTAGGTAGCTTGCTAGACAGATAGATCAATAGATAGCTTGCTAGATAGAGAAATAGCTAGACAGGTTGCCAGATAGATAGCTTTCTCGATAGCTTGCTAGATATATAGATAGCTAAATAGATAGCTAGATAGCTTGCTCGATAGCTAGATAGCTTGCTCAACTGATAGCTTGCTCGATAGATAGCTTGCTCAATAAACTGATAGCTTGTTAGGTAGCTTGCTAGACATATAGATCAATAGATAGCTTGCTAGATAGAAAAATAGCTAGACAGCTTGCTAGATAGACAGCTAGATAGCTAGATAGCTAGATAGATAGATGCAGGTTAGTAGCCAGATTAACATGAAGGTTAATATAAACTCTCAAAACCGTTTGTGTGGTCTGCTGACTACATGAACAAATCATTTCCACACAGCTACAGATCTCGTTCTTTCTCCCTTCCTCAGAAATACGACACCAACGTGGGCGCTCAGGGCTCTCAGTTGTCTCGTGGCCAGAAGCAGCGCATCGCCATCGCCAGGGCGATCATACGTGACCCCAAGATTCTGCTCCTGGACGAGGCCACCTCCGCCCTGGACACGGAGAGCGAGAAGGTACGCTCCAGTAAATTCCTCGCCTGCTGATGCTAAACGCTTCACATCACAGCTGCTTGATATTCTCTGGGTGCAGAGAGCAAGGAGAGCAGGCAGTTAATTATTATTATCATTAACATCATTATCATTCATCATCTCTATTATTATCAGCAGCGGCTCACAGTTCATAGCAACCCTCCAGTAGAGCCTCTTTAGGATGAATGTGCTCTGTGGGCCGAGGCAGTAGCTTTTCCAGCTCAAATGTCTGAACCACGCTGAGGAGCAACTGGAACATTCTAATGATAGTAATCAAGGCGTGATTGTGAAATTGCTATAATTGGGAGTTTGTGGGTCTGTTGTGTGGGAGAACTGATGATGGTTCCTGCCTGTGGTGTGTTTGTGAGTCTGTGATTAATGTGTGTTGTTTGACAGACGGTGCAAGAAGCCTTCGACAAAAACAAGACACAAGATGACAAAAAAAGACACAAATGACAAAAACAAGACACAAAATGACAGAAACAAGACACTAAATGACAAAAATAAGACACACAACAAAAACAAGACACAAAACAACAAAAAATATACAAAAGACAGACACAAAATGACAAAAACAAGACATAAAACAACAAAAACAAGACACGAAATGACAAATACAAGACACAAAAGACCAAAACAGATACAAAAGACACACACAGAACAACAAAAACAAGACACAAAATTACAAAAAAGACAATACGACAAAAACAAGACACAAGATGACAAAAAAAAAAACACAAATGACAAAAACAAGACACTAAATGACAAAAATAAGACACACAACAAAAACAAGACACAAAACAACAAAAAAGATACAAAAGACAGACACAAAATGACAAAAACAAGACACAAAACAACAAAAACAAGACACGAAATGACAAAAACAAGACACAAAAGACCAAAACAGATACAAAAGACACACACAGAACAACAAAAACAAGACACAAAATTACAAAAAAGACAATATGACAAAAACAAGACACAAAATGACAAAAATTAAACACAAAACGACAAAAGCAAGACACAAAATGACAAAAAGAAGACACAAAACAACCAAAATAAGACAAAAAACAAAACCAAGACACAAAACGACAGAAATGACACAAAACAACAAAAGCAATGATAGTAACGACAGCAATCAACGCGTGATTGTGAAATTGTTGTATTTGTTAGCTTGTGTGCCTGTTGTAGTGTGGGAGCACTGATGATGATTCCTGCCTGTGGTGTGTTTGTGAGTCTGTGATTAATGTGTGTTGTTTGACAGACGGTGCAGGAAGCCTTAGACAAAGCCAGAGAGGGCCGGACCTGCATCGTCATCGCCCATCGCCTCTCCACCATCCAGAACTCCGACATCATCGCCGTCATGTCCAGAGGTTTGCTGATCGAGAAGGGAACTCACGACCAGCTGATGGCCCTGAACGGAGCCTACTACAAGCTGGTCACCACCGGAGCACCCATCAGCTAACCGCTCAGGGGAACCAGAGCCAGGTGCTCCTGGCAGTGCTGCTACGATACACAAAGAGAGGCCAGAACTGGAAGGATGCCATACTTTAAATTACAAACAGGAAGGAAGTGCACCTGCTCTCTCTAACAGTATTTATTCTGGTGAGGAGATCCTGCCATTAAGAGGGGGATTTGGTGATTCACAAACCCTGTTTTGGGGTATTTTAAGACAGCTAATCAATGTCTTTTATAATGTCGTTTTTTTCCCTCTCTTGGGCACCAAGTCTGTCCTAATATCCACATCTACGCTCTCAGTCGGTAGCTTTTCTTAATCAACGTCTGAAAAAGGCCACAATTTAGCGCAATCTAAAGCGCGGCATGATTCCAGTTTCTAGTGGAAATGTGCTTCAAAAGGCGTTCTTCCACTCGTAGCTACTTGGCTTGACTCGGCTTGATTCGATTGAGGTCGTTTTCCTTTACAGTTGAGTACCACCTCATCGTGGGTGGAGTCACAAAACTCTCACCGTCCTCAGACATGGTCTCGATTCTACTCTCCCTCCCATTGCTCACCGGTCAGTGCCTATAAATGGCGTCCATTTGGTTAAACCACTTCCAACACCTCCGGTTTGACCCACTCCGGCCGTTGTGGTCCTTGATGGACCGACACTGCTTCATTGTCCTGCTGTATCCGTGGGCGTCCATCTGCTCGGAGACCTCCTGATAAACTTTCTCGTTGCACCGTCCAGCTCCCTCTGGATTCTTTGGTCAAAGACTGAAAAGTCTTGACCTCTTCATTCGCCCATCGTACAGGTCTGGTGTGTCGTCACCCTCTGTCCAATCAGTGGCCTGCGCTCTGTAGACATCACATTATCGACTGCACTCAGCTCGCTTGGAACCCCAGCTGAGTAGGAACTAAAATAGTACCTGGTACCATGAAAAACCTCACAGATGGAGCAGAGTCGAGCCAAGTAGGTACCAGTGGAAAAGGGCCATAAGTCAGATTTACGACCAACCAGTGGTGGAAAGAACAAAAAACATTTACCATTTGGTACTGTTCTGAGGTACTTTACCTAAGTATTACTATTTGAAGTTACTTTATACTTTACTTAAGGCTGTAGTTACTTTACTTTACAAATCATTACATCATATCTGGTAAATGATCCAACAGTAGGTTAAATGAGTAATTACAACCGTGAAATATCCTCATTATACATAAAAAAAACATTTGTAATAATGATCCAACAATGTAATGTAGAGTAATGTAGGGTATTTTTATGCCATGGAAAATACTTTTACTATATTTTTCTACTAATACTTTTGTACTTCAGGACTCTCACTTGTAATCTAGGAACAAGTATGCGTTGTAAAACTGAAAGTAGACCAAAATGTTTTGTATTTGCACGTATTGTACGACATATATGCCAGTATTGGCTGTTATAAACCAAGAGATGTATTGGTCAGGCTGTGGACAGAATCCATCCTCAGTATTATCTGTACTCTGTGTCTTCTATGTGCAGTAAATGCTGCTACATGTCGATAATTTAATTATTTTGTCAGCAGTCGTTCTCAAGCTACTGCTGACAGCCAAACGTATTTCATTCTTTAAAACATTTAATTATGTCGCAGCGTAATTGAATCACATATTCTCAGGTATACGATAAAAACCTGAGATGGAAATGAGATAAATATCATGTTTTCAATTTGCCGGTATGGGAGTTTTTATACAGTCCTGTCAGTTATATACTGTATCTGCTGTTCTTTACTGAAATGTTTGTGTTCATGCGTTTTGATGAGTGTTTGTGCGTTTTCAAAGGTCCAGCTCGGCCCTGCAGGGATTTCCAGTAAAGCTAATTAAAGCTGTACTCTGTGTGGAGTGATTCTGGGGATTACACGAGACCTTCAGCGGACATTTTGGCTCGTCATAGCAGGAAAAGCACGCTTAATTAAAAACATTTAGGACAGCTGGCTCCTTATGGAGGTGAGCCAGTATCAGGGTCCTTACATGGAGCTGGTTTACTGTCACGGCTCGCTGGGACGCCCCATGGAAGTGAGCCATCGTTAATGGAATTTAACTCATGTTTTTTTAATCCTATATAAAATTAAAATCTGCCTCAGTGTGAATACGTCCTTACAGAAGCCGTCCAACACTATTAGTTACATAATTGGACTGGAGTGTTAAAATAGAAAAAAAAACATTTATTTCTTCCTTTACCTTGTTTTCCTCTTCTTTTTTTTTTACTGCAGCTGTGAGAGTGAATCTTGGCTAGCTGCTTTACTTCAAGGCATTATGGAGGATGTTTTTTTTGTTTAATTTGTCTGATTCACATAAAATGAATATACTGACCTTTAGTGGACTTGTATGTATGGTCTCTAAAAAAAAAAAAAAAAAAAAAAATAACTGTGGACATGGCAGGACCTGAAAAACATCAGCCAATCAACGCACTCGGACCGAGGCGTTTGGTTTGCTCCCTTTCCTGTCAATCAAAAATCTTCCAGCTCAGGCCTAGTTACGTAGATTACGTACGCCTTGGACTTACGTGTTTTCTGTATGTGTTGCTTTGGTATAGCTTCGTAGTTAGCTGGCGACTTGTTTTGCTCATCTTTTTTGACATAATGGCAGATAAAGATCCAGGGGGACCCAGCCGTAAAAGACAACTTCACGAGTGCTACGCAAGTTTCTGGAGGGGGGCGTTTCTTCGTAAATGTTAAGAGGGGGGAGGTTAGAGGGGGGTGAGGGAGAGATTGTATGTGCGCATGCTACGTTCAAAGTCGTAGGAAATTAAATCTCCTCTAATGCCTTTTAATATAATGTTAACAAAACATATGGAGCACCAGCTCTGTCAGCTAGCTTATTGCTAATACATACAGACTGTCCCTAAAGTCTGGACAGCTTCTGGCCGTCAGTCAGTTGTTCCAGGCTGATGTGGTTGTAATGAAGACAGAAGTGTTGTCAGCGTTCTCAGTTCCAGCATCAATGCATTAAAAACCTGCCGCTCTGAAACACTTTCACAGAGACACATGTTGGAATAAAGCTCAGCAGGTTGCTGCTCTGTGAAGATAATACCGGGTGGCAGCATTTCAGGTTTAGCTGTTTATAGCAGAAAGTTGCTGCAGGACTGAGCTTCTACTTCTACATAAACTACGCCAGAGACGTCCGATTTACAGCCAACCAGTGGTGGAAAGTAACAAAAAATATTTACCAGTCAGTACTGTTCTGGGGTACTTACCTAGGTATTGATTTTCAAGTCATTCTGGACAAGTTTTGAGTCATTTTGGACAATTTTCTTGTCAATTTCAACAAGTTTTATGTCAACTTGAAGCCTTTCTCATCATTCTGGATCATTTTTGTGTCTTTGGGATCATTTTCAAGTCATTTAGAACAAAGTCAATGTCATTCTCACTGCAAAAACTCAAAATCTTACCAAGTCTGTTTGTCTTATTTTTAGTCTAAATGTCTCCTCCCACTTGATTTAAGATAAATTCACTTAACAAGTGACATTTCAGCAGATGGAGGGACTTCTTTTAAGACAATGCTTCTTAAATATCTTGTTAAGTCAAACAATCTTGGAATTATCTTGTTTTGAGTTGAATTTTACAAGAAAACTAAAAACTAGTTTAATACATCTCAAATTGGGAGATTACATGAAAGCAAAAATCTATTTTTAGTGAAAAACTGCTATTTTTTTTAGCATGTCTGACTCATTTTAAGACACCTAAGCTTGGCAATCCTGGTAAAATATCGCTTAAAATAAGTTTTCCAGCTAATTTTATGATCTCAATATTCTAAAGATCATATCTTATTTGAAAAAAATCTTACCAAGCCATTTTTCACTTGTTCTGTTGGCAGAATTTTTCACTTATTTCAAGGTAAAAGTTCCTTGAGATATTTTTTTTCTTGTTTTGAGAGGAGCATTTTTCCAGCGCTGGTCTAATTTTCCTTTATTATGGATCAAGACATTCTGAGTCATTTCTGAGTCATTTTGGACAAACTTACTAGCAACCACCTTCTAATTAGCTAAACAATTACACCTGTAGGCCTCTCCTTCTACTTGTCCATAAACTAAACCACCAACAAGCCTCTACCTCAGAACTCCATGACTGAACGCTAGTCCCGACTCTGACAGGAATATTTTAAAAACGGTCGATTCTCTCCGACTCGTCGCGTCGACGCCACCGTTTGTGACAGACGTGCCGTCACAGAGCAGATGTCAGAAACACTCCATCAGTTAGCGGTAATGTGTGATCACACCACACTGACCTCCGGGAAATTGGAGTCTTTAATCACCACATCTCCAGACCTGGACTCCCGGTGAATTAGCATTCCTCAGACACAATCTAATCTAGCAGCTTCTCCTGCCGGTTCGTCCGGCGAGAGGACGCCGTTTGACTTTGTGCCATGTAGCATCAATGCAGCTCTTATGGATGAAAACAGTGTGGAGCGTCAGAGCAATAAGAGCTCCTCTGTGTGTTTGGTTTGATCCACGATTCACATCAAAAACAGAACAAAACAAAGAATAGTACACAGGAAGAGATCTGAACTGTGGATGGTAAAACAATGCTAGCAATGCTAATAATAAGCTCATTTAGGCTTTAGCTCAGTCAGGGGTGTCCAACATGAGGCCCGTGGTCCAAAAGTGGTCCTCCAGAGGGTCCAATCCTCAAAGTGGAAAAGTTCCAGAGAAAATACTAGATTATTCATTTTTCTTTTGTGACTTTGTCTCATTTTTGTCATATTTTGTCTTATTTTGTTGTTTTTTTCTCATTTGTCTCATGTTTTTCTAGTTTTGTTTCTCGCTTGTGTCGCGTTTCCCCTTTTTGTCTCACTTATGTTTTTTTTGTCTTATTTTTGTCATTTTGTGTTTTGCTTTATTCATTTTTGTCTCATTTTTGTTGTGTGCATCTTTTTTGTCTCGCTTGTGTAGTTAATCTCATATTTTTGTCATTTTGTTTCTCATTTTTGTGCTTCTTCTTGTCTCACTTGTGATTTTTGTCTTATTTTTGTCATTTTGTGTTTGGCGTTATTTGTTTTTTTGTCGCTCATTTGTATCATTTTGTGTTTTTTTCCTCGCTTGTGTTATTTGTCCACTTTTCATTGTTTTGTTTCTTGCTTTTGTCATTTGTTGTCTTGTGTCATTTGCCAAATTTTTGTCTAGGTTTTGTCATTTGTCTCATTTTTTGTCATTTTGTGTAACATTTTGTCTTGTTTTTGTTGTTTTTTGTCTGACTTTTGTTGTTTGATCATAAAGTAAAACACCAGATTGCTCTCGTTCTTTTGTCAGTTTGTGTTTTGCTTTTTTTTGTTGTTCTATGTTTTTTTGGCTTGCTTGGGTTGTTTGTCTATTTTTTTGCCGCTCTGTGTTTAGCTTTTGTCATTTTTTGTCTCATTTGTGTCATTTTTTTATCTCGTTTTTGTTTTGTTTTGTGTCATCTGTCTAATTTTTTGCTGTTGTGTGTCTGGTTTTTGTCGTTTTCTGTCTCATTTTTGTACTATTTTGTCTTGTTTGACGTCAAATTGGGCTGATTAAAACGAACTAAAATCAGTTTGACACCCCTGCTTTAGCTAGCGTACCTATCATAACTGTGTCTCCCCATAATTTCCCATAAGGATCATTTCTTTTCCTGTCTTCCTGCCCCGGCTTCACCTCTTGCAGGACAGCGGGTCTCTGAAGGATTTAAAGCGCTGACAGTCAAGAAGCCATTA
Source organism: Acanthochromis polyacanthus (assembly GCF_021347895.1). Lineage (NCBI taxonomy): Eukaryota > Metazoa > Chordata > Actinopteri > Pomacentridae > Acanthochromis > Acanthochromis polyacanthus. The sequence continues at coordinate 27,816,266 of NC_067134.1, read as the reverse complement.
CAGCTCACTGAGAGGACGGCCGGCAAATTGGTTGGCTCGCAGCAGCAGTAAATAAGATGGAGGAGACCCATGTTTTCCGCCTTGTCAATAACTGGCCTTAGGGCGGCGGCGTCTTCAGTCGGAATCTAAAGTCGGTGGCGAGTCAGGAGCAGGAGAAAGAAGAAGCTGAAGAGAGACTTCAGGTTGGAGAGAGCACAAAGAGAATGTCTGAAGTGAGGCGGCAGCTGGAGGTTATATTCCAGAGATGAACTCGTGACGAGCCTCCACTCAGAAGCTCAATCAGACTAAATGGTTTTCAAGCGCGAGTGTCGTCTTCACGGAGAATATTAAATCAATTCTAAAAATACAAGCTTTGACCTTTAAAAGACGCCGAACAGCCAGCCTGACGAATTTAACAACGCTGCAAGAGCAAAGTGACATTTGTTGGGTTTCAGGTTTGTTTTCTGCACGATTCTGCTCTCAGGTTGTGTAAGAACAAAGGAGGACGAGGCTAATATCAAAAACTGCTGAGGTGTCTGGAGTTTTCCTGTCTGTCAGCCTTAAACATGAACAGGGCCATAAAACTGGAATTACAGCAGTCATTGTGCAAATAAATCCATACTTGAAGATGTATCATTAACCGAAGGGGAAGTGAAAAGGAGTTATAATACAACATGAGCCTAATTTCATCTTTTAATGATGACACTCATTACCGTTAAAGCTTTTCATTATCATCATTATTACAGCAGCAATAACAGGGTAACTGTGGCCACGGGGACAGGAGGGCCTGAATTAGAGCAAAGAGGATTTAATGTCAGAAGTTACTTATTCATTCATGTGAGAGTGGAGGGACGGAGCGTGACGAGCACAACAGATCAGGAACCCAAAACAGAAGGTCTAGAGATGGTTCCATAGGGGGGTTATCAACAAAACAATAGTTTATTAATGAGAAAACTGAAACAAATACTCCACCTTTCTCTGTAAGGTACTGTTTGTATTAAAATTTCTAATAAAAGACAGAAATTACTAATGCCTGGCTGAACAAAATCAATAGCTTACTTCTGGGAATCAAATAAAAATACTTTTTTTTCCATCTACTGTAAACACTATGGAGCTACTGATGCAGATCTGCCTGATAAAAAGGCTTTTAATAAATATCCATGTCTGTGTGCTTGGCAGATACAGAAATAGTCTAATGTGCTGAGCAGTAAATAATCAATGGGCTGCCTGCAGCATTGATCAGGTGACCTTGTTCTTGCTCTTCATCGCAATCAGTTGGATGCATCAGCAGTCAATGCAACAAACAACCCACTGGACAGCCGTCAACAAAGGTTTCCATACATTTATAATGACCATATATTCCCTGCCAACTTTGTGATTAGCAGACTACCTCCTCTAACACCTGAACATACCAACAGCAATGATAATATTTCAGTAAACATCATTCTGAAGTGCTCTGTTAGACATGCCCACAGAGACGCACAAAGATCAGGCTTTAAAAACCTGTACCTTAAAAGACTTTGGATCAGAATCAAAAACTCCACCTTCAAGGTAATATAACCCCATTAAACAAATTAACTAGCATAAAGAAAAAGTAACATTTAGCTCACATTAAATTCTTGCTTTCAAGCTAAGTTAGCTAGTGCTAGCTTGACATGCCCACATAGCTAGTGATAGTTTGACATGCCCTCATAGGTAGTGATAGTTTGATATGCCCTCATAGCTAGTGCTAGCTGTGACATACCCACATAGCTAGTGCTAGCTGTGACATGCCCACATAGCTAGTGCTAGTTTGACATGCCCACATAGCTAGTGCTAGCTTTGACATACCCACATAGCTAGTGCAAGCTTGACATGCCCACATAGCTAGTGCTAGCTGTGACGTGCCCACATAGCTAGTGCTAGCTTTGACGTCCCCACATAGCTAGTGCTAGCTTTGACGTACCCACATAGCTAGTGCTAGCTTGACATGCCCACATAGCTAGTGCTAGCTGTGACATACCCACATAGCTAGTGCAAGCTGTGACATGCCCACATAGCTAGTGCTAGTTTGACATGCCCATATAGCTAGTGCTAGTTTGACATGCCCACATAGCTAGTGCTAGTTTGACATGCCCACATAGCTAGTGCTAGCTGTGACATACCCACATAGCTAGTGCTAGCTTTGACATGCCCACATAGCTAGTGCTAGCTTGACATGTCCACATGGCTAGTGCTAGCTGTGACGTGCCCACATGGCTAGTGCTAGCTGTGACGTGCCCACACGGCTAGTGCTAGTTTGACATCCCCTTTAACTAAGTTCCCTCTTCAGGACAACTGTATGAGAGGTCAATTTTCATACAACTCACATATTTAAATTGTACTGAAATGCAAACCTGCTGTACACATTATCAATCCACTCATATAAATTAATTTCTGCCATAAAATATGACATTTTAATGTCATATCATATAGTGATTGTGTTGATTTTGAAGCCGACTTCAAGTAGCCATTAAAGGAAAAACAATTTTCGCCATTTCCGTGTCAGCTTCATGTTTCAGCTGCTTGAAAAATACAAACAACGTGAATTGATTTTGTTGAATCTAACAGCCAACCAGTACTTTAAAAAAAAAAACTAATTTAATAATTCAACCAGTGACGATTGAAAATCCTTTTGAATGCACTTGTAGCTGTTCTCCGGAGTCCTGGAAGACTCTTGTGGCCATCTAAAAGCTTCTTTGAGGATTCAGAGCTGGTTGTTTTATTAAATGATGATCTGGGGTTTTAAAACATCACTGGTTGTGTTACTTTTTGAAAAACAAGCTGAGAGCTCTATGACCCAAATGCAGATGATAGATGTGAACATGACGGGGCAAAAACTGGAGCCGGTGAGACTGGTCCATATGGAATCAGTCAAGATTAAAGTGTACAAACTCATGAAACATGTGACATACTCAAAAAGATTTGAAGAGCAGCTGCTAACCTGAGGCACATTTGGTGAAGTACATCAGTGTAGCTCTTCAGTACATCAGATATCAATTTAAAATTTCAGTAATTACCCCACCAAGGAACAGCGGAGTTATCTGATGATTAGTGTACATTTGTCCGCCTGTCTGTTACCAACATTACTCAAAAACAGACAAAAACAGAAAACGTATTTGGATGAAATTTTCATTGAAGCTCAGAAATGACAAGGACCAAGTGATTAGATTTTGGCAGTGATGCAGCTTATAGTCTGGATCCACTGATTTGTTCAAGATTCCTGTATCATTGCGAGATAGTGGCACAGGGTCACTGTAGCCATGACAACAAGTAAACACTATATCGGCTGATTGTGATCCTACTACAAATCCACCGCTGAGGACTTATCAGGACTTATCCATCAGAAATGATCCAAGGAACAACTGATTACATTGTGGGGGTGTTTCTGAGTCCCATCAATTCCCGCCGCCTGTTACATATTTAGGTCATGTGATTCAGTATCTGTACATAATGTACACATGCAGAACACATGCCTGTGCTCAGCGCAAGGTCACGGGGTAGAAAGGCTTTTGTAAACCACGCCTGACGTACGTCATCGGGGTTACTGCATTCGCTTCGGTATCTGGCTGGGTAAGTATGTATGTGTGTATGTCCGTTCAGATATCTCTGCAAGTGCTGAAGTCAGGATCATCAAACTTGGCACTGAAGATCAGTCTAAGGTCCCCTGCTCAGTTGTGGAGTTACAGGTCAGCAGATCAAGGAGGAAGGGAGATACGTACGATGATCAAAATTGATACAGAGTATCATGCATGGGCGTGGTTCTGCCATCTACTGGGGGCTCGTCTAGTTTACTCTGCACCTTTTGAATGGATATTGTTGGAGAAAAGTTGGAAACTAACCGAGTTAATCTCATTGAGCGTTTTAAAATGAGACGCATCATGTTAATGTCATGTGTATAGAGCATCTTTCAGAGCAGTTTATGGATCCTTTTATTAAAGCTTTTCATTCTAACTTCACACCTTCCCATCGCTTTGTGCCCCATAGGTGACCTTCACATGTCCTGATTGCTGATAACCAACATCCAGTGTTCTGCACAGAATGAATGAATACATTACGAATCTATTAAAACTGAATTCAATTTCCTCTTAATCTGGACTGTTAGTTTCTCTGTGAATACACCTGATAAAAACCACAATTAGAAAACATTACTGATCACCACTGAGGACTGTTAAGTTCTGAGCGCCGTGGCTGGCCTTGAGTAAGTCCATTACCGAGACTTTCTAGAGTTAATTTAAGTTTCTACGGGCCAGTTGTGACTCGGCTTGTGTTTAGCGTAGAGCTCTGTGAGGCTGAATAGCAGGAATACGACTCCAGGAATCAAGGTGATTGTTTTCTATGATGACTTTGCTGAAGTATGTTGTCATTTTGGAGTAAAGATGAGACCCTCGCTAATGTTTCACTGATGAAGAAGATGTTCCTGAATCATTTACAGCCGTCTGTTTAACCCAGGGGTGTCCAACATGCGACCCGTGGTCCAAAAGTGGTCCTCCAGAGGGTCCAATCCGGTCCTCAAAGTGTAAAAATTACAGAGAAGACATTAACTGCAGATTGTAACTTAGTAAAACTATAAATTCAAAATCATGTCTACATCTTCACAAGTTGTTTTGATCATAAAGTAAAATACTAGATTGTTCATTGTTCTTTTGTCAATTTTTGTCTCGTTTTTGTCATTTTGTCTGACTTTTTGTTTGTTTTTGTCGTTTTCTTTCTCATTTTTGTCATTCTGGGTTTTGCTTTATTAGTTGTTTTTTGTCTCATTTTGGTCTTTGTCCATTTTTTGTCGCTTTGTGTCTCATTTTTTAATACTTTACCTTGTTTTTGTTGTTTTTTTGTCCTTTTTTTGTCTGACTTTTGTTGTTTTACCACAAAATAAAATACTGCATCATTCATTTCCAGATAGCTGTGACTAAATGTTTTGGGCTAAAATCAGTTTCACACTCCCGGTTTAAATCAAACGTGCAGGCTGGTCTGGATGCACATCAAACCTCCTGTGAAACCTCATCCATGCCTGCTGCAGCTCTTTGACCTTGGAAGCTGCTCAGTGGAACAGCACACGTTCTGCATGCATGAAGTCCTCCATTTTAATCTCCTGCTTCATTATAGAAGCAGATAGTGAGTCATGAGGTGACGTCTGTAAACCACAGGGACCAGGTCATGAGCTCTCTGGGATCTTTGCTCTGCTGACCTCAGTCCCTGCTGCAATGAATGAAAATGGAGCGTGGCCTGTCATATTAAATCTATCCTAGAATGCGATTGTTGATGCAGCTTCTCCTGCAGCCATCTTTCCATAACCTCACGAGATCCGCGTCTCCTCCGACTGAACTGGTTTCCCGTTTTAGCTCACCTTCCTGTGAAATCCCGTCGTTTAATCCCCTTGAAATAACCCGAGATAACATTAATGTGCCTCAGCCTGAACAGTATGCCGTCTGAGAGCAAATTCTTCATCAGATCCAGTCTCTGAACAGACCCATTAGCCAGATTAGCAAATAGCTTCTCAGTAAACGAGGCAGTGATTGACCTTGCAGAGATACTGGTACGTACTGGTACATGCTAGCTCTGCCTTGTTGAACGACGTGTTAGCTCTGGCATCCCGCTGAGTGAGCTGAGACGGATTTAACTCAGAAGTATGACTCAGCTCTAAGACGTTAGCAGAAACAGCTTCTCTGTGCAGAGCAGCAGAACTATGGCTGCCAGTTATGGAAATACACAAAACAGGTTGGATTAATTCCCCTTTGACTCATTATTTCTGCCTTCTCCTCATGGCTGAAAATTCTTGGGCCGTGGAACCACACCTTTAGAACCTCTTTTAGAACAGAGAAAAAACAACCTGGAGCTGGTTATCATCAGCACAGCAATGGCATCAGAAGCCGTGAGAGTTAATTATTGCACCAAGTGAGGTTGTATATAGAGAAGAGGAGGACCGAGTACTGATCCCTGAGGAACCCCTGTGGATAGAATGAAGTTCAGACACTTCTCCCCACCCAAGATACTCTGAAGGATCTTGCTGAGAGGTAGGATATGAACCAACGGAGGACTGATCCTTTGTTGGTTCAAGATCTGTCCTGTCCTATTTCCAAAATGCTCCTACAACCGGACTACACGGGTAAAGTAGCTAACAATAACGCCACCAGGGACGCTGCTCAATTCAAAATATATCAGCCAGAAGAATCAAACCTGCAGTGTGGAACTGTTGCTCCCCCTGGTGGCAGTCAGAGTGACTGTCAAACATCAGTGTGTTAATGACAGACGCCTCACCGTCAATCTGAGTAGTTTCTAATGCATCAGTTAACTTCAGCTCAGATCAATACTCGCTGTGAGTGAGAGCTTCCTGCTTTTAAAACACCATCAGTTCTCCTCAGATCACTTAAACACACCTTCTCTCAGCACTTAGCCGCTAGCTTGTTCTCGAACTTGTCTTGTGTAAAAGCAAATTCATTGTTTTCCTTTCCATGAGGCTCCTTGTGACATTTCACCATCTACAGACAAGCGTTAGCTCAGTCCCCAGTGAGGATTCAGACCAGACTTCCATCACACAGACATGCCAGTACATGCAGGGTAGAAACCAACAACATTAAAAACCAAAAACATCTGAGACATGAATCCCAGTGAGATGTTTTCTCTTTAGATGCACCATTTCATCGATGATCAACGGTCCCACAGGAAGGAATCCATCAAAGCCGAGGCAGACGTACCACTTCCTCATCCCACCGTTGTCTCGGTGGACCAGAATGCAACGTGGCCACAAGAACACGTCTTTGTTCCCTCTGCACCGACTCGTTTAACCCTGCAGCTAAAAGCAACAAGTTCTCACCTGTTTTCTGTCCCCTGGGCGTCAAGGCTCAGGATTTTAGGAAAAATGAAAGTCAGAGAGTCATTAAGGAAGCAGAGACTCTGAACATGTGCCACACCACAGAGGTCCACACTATTAATAAAGGATTTAAAGCAACAATGAGCTGTTTTTTCATCCAAATCTTTGCTTTTAAGTCACAATTTTCCTTGTGAACTCTTGAATTTTTTTTGATACTTATCATTTATTAGATTTTCTTTTATCCAACAATATATCCGTACATAGAGTGGCAAAAAGGAATAAACCATGCAACCCACCATTCCCCCACTCCACCTCCCCTAGGCCATCCAACCATAAACCCTCAATTTCCACACAATTAAAAAAATAAATAAATAAAATAAAATCCATACATTATATTGGTCCAACACATGTCCATTGGTCCAACACATGTCCATTGGTCCAACACATGTCCATGGGTCCAACACATGTCCATGGGTCCAACACATGTCCATTCGTCCAACACATGTCCATTCGTCCAACACATGTCCATTGGTCCAACACATGTCCATTGGTCCAACACATGTCCATTGGTCCAACACATGTCCATTGGTCCAACAGATGTCCATTCGTCCAACAGATGTCCATTCGTCCAACACATGTCCATTGGTCCAACACATGTCCATGGGTCCAACACATGTCCATTCGTCCAACACATGTCCATTGGTCCAACACATGTCCATTGGTCCAACAGATGTCCATTCGTCCAACACATATCCATTGGTCCAACACATGTCCATTGGTCCAACACATGTCCATTGGTCCAACACATGTCCATTGGTCCAACACATGTCCATTGGTCCAACAGATGTCCATTCGTCCAACACATATCCATTGGTCCAACACGTCCATTGGTCCAACAGATGTCCATTGGTCCAACAGATGTCCATTCGTCCAACACATGTCCATTCGTCCAACACATGTCCATTCGTCCAACACGTCCATTCGTCCAGCAGATGTCCATTGGTCCAACACATGTCCATTCGTCCAGCAGATGTCCATTCGTCAAACACATGTCCATTTGTCCAACACATATCCATTGGTCCAACAGATGTCCATTCGTCAAACACATGTCCATTGGTCCATCATGAACTCTTTGAGTTATTTTGTACTTAATGGTCTCATCAAAACATGAAATTGTCTGGGTGACACCAAACTTATGAACGGTACTGTAGATAAGTCGCCATTGTTGTTGGGTTCAGCAGTTATTTATTTCATTCAGTGATATCGCATTGGTTTTGTCTTGTGTTATGGATCTTTTCATCAGCGTACCCTGCCCTTCTACAAGCCCAAACATTCACTACTTGAGTGTTCACGCGCTAATATGGAATGTTAGCTGGGTTTAGACCGCTGTGAGACGGGTTAGTTTCACCCACTGACTGCTTAAAAAGATGAATGAACTCACTGTGATCTCAGTGTTGTAGCTCCGACCGTCACATCTCTCCAGGACCGGACTCCTTTAAACTCCTGGATGATCCTAAAATGAGCAAAGACGTGGAATGTGAGTGGGATTGAGACGAATCACAGAAACATCCCTGGGTCATGGTCCATCCAGTAATGGTAACCGCCATTCAAACACCCTTAATTATGTTTCATTTATTACAAATTAATCAGACAGTGGACATTTGAGGAACTGCAGTTTTTGTCACTGGCTTCATTTAACAGCTTCAGAGATCATCATTTGGTTTTGATAATCCTGCTCTGGATGAGACCTGCCCAGCGACACGGGGGTGGCAGCATCATGATGCGTCTCATTTTTGAAATATTTTGTCTTGTTTATGTTGTTTTTTTTCTTTTTGTGTCTGATTATTGCGGTTTCTCACGCTTTTGTTGTTTTGTTTCTTGTTTTTTGTTTCCTTTTTGTCTCACCTGTATTTTATTGTGTATTTTTTGTCTATTTTGTATCCTTTTTTGTCGCTTTGTAACTTTTCTGCCTAATTTTTGTGTCATTTGTCTCATTTGTTGTCATTTTGTAGTATTTTGTCTTGTTTTTGTTGTTCTTTGTCTGACTTGTCATTTATCTCGTTTTTTGTTTCCTTTTTTTCTTGCTTGTGTTTTATTGTGTATTTTTTGTGAGTTTGTTCCATTTTTTAAAATTGTTTTGTAATTTTTTTCTCATTTGCATACATTTTTTTTGCTCTGTAACGTTTGTCAAAATTTTTTTCTAATTTGTTTTGTGTCAATTGTCTCATTTTTTCTCATTTTTGTAATATTTTGTATAGTTTTTGTCATTTTTTGTCTAGCTTTTGTCGTTTTGTGTTTCCTTTTTGCCTCGCTTGTTTTGTTTGTCCGTTATTTTGCCTTTTTGTTTCACGCTTTTGTCATTTTTTGTCTCAGTTGTGTCATTTTTGTTTTTCCTTTGTCCATTTCTTTAGTTGCTTTGTAACTTTTGCCTAATTTTTGGTCTCTTTTTTTGTTTTGTTTCACATCAGTTGTCTCATTTTTGTCATTTTGTGTCTCATTTTTGTAATATTTTGTCTTGTTTTTAGTCTTTTTTTGTCTGACTTGTGTCGTTTACCTCATGTTTTTGTGTCGTTTGTCTCATTTTTGTCATTTTGTGTCTCATTTTTGTAATATTTTGTCTTGTTTTTAGTCTTTTTTTTGTCTGACTTGTGTCGTTTACCTCATGTTTTTGTGTCGTTTGTCTCATTTTTGTCATTTTGTGTCTCATTTTTGTAATATTTTGTCTTGTTTTTAGTCTTTTTTTTGTCTGACTTGTGTCGTTTACCTCATGTTTTCGTGTTGTTTGTCTCATTTTTGTCATTTTTTGCTTCATTTTTGTAATATTTTGTCTTGTTTTTAGTCTTTTTTGTCTGACTTGTGTCGTTTACCTCATGTTTTTGTGTCGTTTGTCTCATTTTTGTCATTTTGTGTCTCATTTTTGTAATATTTTGTCTTGTTTTTAGTCTTTTTTTTGTCTGACTTGTGTCGTTTACCTCATGTTTTCGTGTTGTTTGTCTCATTTTTGTCATTTTTTGCTTCATTTTTGTAATATTTTGTCTTGTTTTTAGTCTTTTTTTGTCTGACTTGTGTCGTTTACCTCATGTTTTCGTGTCGTGTGTCTCACATCTGCGTGCCGTTTGATTTTATAAAGGAATGATACTTTTAATAATAACCTCATGAGGATGGACGTCCTTGTAGCTGCACTGTGTGTGTGTCGGCAGGATGTAATTACTGTGCTGCTGCCATTTGCATAAGTAATTAACGCTGACAGACACTGGTCCTTTCCTGTGTTTAGTCAGACAGCTGAACGCCAACAAGAGGAAGAAACAGATGAAAGTAGATTTTGGCTCTTGTCCTAATTTGTTATTAACATCAGGGGACGAAATAAAAATAAAAACAATACATGAAACACATGCCAAAGCATTCAGCGACACGGAGAGCGTGCATCAAACCGCAAGAAAGAAACACATCGACTGAGATGAAAACAAGCCAGATTAAAGTCATTTCTGGGGAACAATCTCTCTGCAATGAAGTAAAGCAGGCCGATAACACGAAAGCAGAAGCCGGGTTCAGAGCTTCCTCGTGGGTGAGTCGCCTCCTTCCTCATCTGAGCTGACGCTGGTGTTCCAACGCCCAGAGGAAGGAGATCTGTCATGATTGGGTGGAGCTAACGATGACATCATTCACACCTATGAGCCTCCTGTCAGCTGGAGAAGTGAGAGGGATGATAGTGAGTCTGTGTGTTTGTGAGTCTGTGTGTTTGTGAGTCTGTGTGTGTGTTTGTGAGAGTCTGTGTGTTTGTGAGTCTGTGTGTTTGTGAAAATCTGTTGGTTCCTTCAATTTACATCACAGCGCCAGGCAAGGCTAGCGTTGACTGATTTTAGTCGTTTGTCTCATGTTTTGTGTCTTGTGTTTTTGATTTTGTTTTCTTTTTGTCATTTTGTTTCTTGCTTTTCTTCCTTTTTGTCTTGCTTGTGTTTTATTGTGTATTTGTTGTCATTTTGTTGCTTTTTTGTAATGTTTTTGTCTCATTTGGGTCCATTTTTTGTCACTTTGTAACTTTTTTCTCATTTATGTTGTTTTGTGTCTCGTTCTTGGAATATTTTGTCCTGTTTTTGTAGATTTTTTGTGTTTTTTTGTCTGACTTGTCGTTTTATTTCCTTTTCGTCTTGCTTACATTTTATTGTGCATTTGTCATCATTTTGTTGCTTTTTTGTAATGTTTTTGTCTCATTTGGGTCCATTTTTTGTCACTTTGTAACTTTTTTGTCATTTTTTTCTTGCTTTTGTCGTTTTGTGTCTCGTTCTTGGAATATTTTGTCCTGTTTTTGTCGACTTGTCATTTTGTTTCCTTTTTGTCTCGCTTGTGTTTTATTGTGTATTTGTCATCGTTTTGTGTCTCGTTCTTGGAACGTTTTTTCTTGATTTTATAGTTTTTTGTCTTTTTTGTCTGACTTTTGTTGTCCGTCTCAAGTTTTTGTCGGTTTGTGTTTCCTTTTTGTCTTGTTTGTGCTGTATTGTGTATTTTTTGTTGTTTTGTTCCTTTTTTCTTTCATTTCGTCAATTTTTTGTCGCTTTGTATCTTTTTTGTCCAATTTTTTGTCTCTTTTTGTTTTGTCTCATTTTTGTCATATTTTTCTTGTTTTTTGGTCTTTTTTGTCTGACTTTTGTCACCGTTTCTCGTTTTTGTCTCACTGTTGTTATTTTGTAATTTTGTTTCTCGCTTTTGTCATTTTTTGTCTTGTTTGTCCATTTTATTGCCTCTTTGTAAATTTTGGGGGAAATTTTTTGTCTCTTTTGTTTTGTTTTGTGTAATTTTTTGTCATTTTTTTGTCATTTTTTGTTTTTGTGTCACGTTTTTGCAATCATTTTGTTGATTTTTGTCCCTTTTTGTCGGACTTTTGTCATTTTGTTTCTCGTTTTTGTCGGTTTGTGCTTCCTTTTTGTTTGGCTTGTGTTTGTTGTCGTATCTTTGTGACCATACAGAGACCTGGAATAGTTCTCTTGGCAGCGGTTCCTTTACCTTGTGATTCTCTCCCATCAGCCCTCACTTCCTCCACAATCCTCCGCTGATACTGGCCTGCCGACACTTAATTCCGTTCTCGATTATGTTCCAGTGAGGAAGCCGTTCTCCTGTGTTAAGTAAATTGGAAGGAAAAGTTGTGAGTAAAACGTTGACCTCGTCTTCCCCATCGACCTCCTCTGACCCCAGCCTGCCGGGTCTCAAAGTTTTTCCCACATTTCTAAGAGCTGAAGTTAACTGAAAAGATTCAGGTGCCTGATTATTGCTAAAAAACTATTTATCAGCTGCTCCGTCTGCAGGGGGAATATAATCCATTTCTTCTCACATGAACAGCACCTGGAGTCGGGTGTGAATAATTGCAGCGATTAATCTCCCGGACACTTGAGGTTTGATTGAATTCTCCATAAAGCTCGCCCTGACACCATACAGCAGCTCTTATCTATTCTGGCTTCACATTATACCTTTGTTTTTTTGTTTTCCTGCCTGCACGGCTGCATTCTGAGGCTGGGATTTGTGCGATAGATGGGAAGGACTGCAAACAGAGCAGCTTATCGGTGTGGGGACGGCAGGGAGAGGATTTGACAAGGGAGATGAGATGATTAGAGGAGGTCACAACATCAAGCTGAGAGCGGCTGAGGAATGGATTTATGGAAATATTAAATCACATCAGTCACTGTTCCACTTCTGACACTTTGGACCTCAGATTTAAAAGCAACACGAATGCAAAGCTAATTACTGAGAGAGTGGAGAAAGAAGTTTAGGCGATAATTTGCACATAAATACTGGAAAACAACCTGGAATTCTGTCATGCTGTTGTTGTGAAGATGCGAGTGGATCCAGACTATAAGCTGCATCACTGCCAACATCTAATCGCATTATCCTTGTGTCATTTCTGACCTTCCCTGAAAATTTCATCCAAATCCACTGGTCTGTTTTTGAATAATGTTGCAAACAGACGGACAGACAGACAGACATTCGCCAATCGTCACATAATTCTGCTGCGTTCCTTGGCAGCGTAAAAATACGTATACAATAGTAAACATAACAAATGAATATTACAGATTTATATTTTTCCTTCCTGCCTTAAGATGGCTTTGATGTAACACTGAAAACCAACTTTTATTCATGTGCCAACATAATTAGAGAGGACATAGTTTTGCTCTACCCGTTCTTTAGGAAACAGTTTGATGATGTAAACGACAAAAACAACACACAAAATTACAGAAATGAGACACAAAAGACAACAACAAGACACAAAACCAAAAAAACAAGACACGAAATGACGAAACAACACACAAAATGACTAAAACAAGACACAAAAATGACTAAAACAAGACACAAAACGAGTAAAACAAGACAAAAATGACTAAAACGAGACAGAAAATGACTAAAACGAGACAAAAAATGAGTAAAACGAGACACAAAATGACTAAAACAAGACACAAAATGACTAAAACGAGACACAAAATGACTAAAACGAGACACAAAATGACTAAAACGAGACACAAAACCACAAAAATGAGACACAAAATGACAAAAACAAGACATAAAGCTGGTGTAAGCGTCTCCATCATCATACTGCACCTTCAGCTTTGACCATCTTCTCATGTATATGTGACACGCTACCTGCTGGGACACTAAATCTCTGCCTCTGTACAGTAGGATGGATGTTAGAACGCTGCCCAGGCTTCCACCAGAGGGCTTTAAGCTACACTTCAGACTGAACATCTCCGACTGATGACAGGCTGCTGGACTACAGTTTTAAAGAAACCTTTAAAAGGTCACTTTTGCAGCATCTTTACTTTGTTTTCATGGAAGAAAGAAGTCCATACCTTTCAGCTGATGTCTTCCTCACGGTGTAGGCCCCTCCTCCACAGGTGAGCAGCCTCAGGTGTGTCTCATTAGAGCTGATAGAGCACCGGCACACTGAGCACAGAATGGGGCTTTACACTGAGCTGAAAAGACTGGAGGAAACAATGCACTGAAAAACAGAATGAAAAAAATAAGGAGACACATTTTGTGACCGCAAACAGACTGATAATGACCAACAATGACCACAAAGAGACACAAACTGACAAAGGAAAAAGGCTCAAAAAGAAACAAAATGACTCAATGAGACACATAATTATCAAATAATGATACAAAATGATGAGAGAGAGCAACAAAATAACAACAAAAAGTTGCAAAATGACCACAGAGACCCACAGAATGACCACAAAACACCTAAATCTCCACAAAACAGTCTGAAAATGACCAAAAAGAAACAAAATGAGCACAAAGACATACAAAACAACCACAAAAAGCCACATCATGACCACAAACAGACTGAAAAGGACCAAAAAAGGCTCAAAAAGACAGAAAATGACCACATAAAATCACAAAATGACTCAATGCGACAGATAAATATCATATAAAGACACAGATGATGAGAGACACACAAAATAACAATAAAAAGTTGCAAAATGACCACAAAACACCTAAAACTACCACAAACAGACTGAAAATAGTCACAAAGGGGCACAAACAGATCTCAAAAAGTCTTAAATACCCACAAAACAGTCTGAAAATGACCAAAAATGAAGCAAAAATGAGCACAAAGACGCACAAAGCAACCACAGAAAGATCCAACATGACCACAAAAATGCACAAAATGACAAAAAAATGACACAAAATAACGAGAGAAAAACACAAAATGACTCAGTGAGACAGATAACTATCATATAAAGACACAAAAGGATGATAGAAACACAAAATAACGTCAAAATAATTGCAAAATGATCACAGAAATACCTAAAATTACAACAAACATACTGAAAACAGCCAAAAAAAGTGCACAAAATGACCACAGAAAGACCTAAAATGCCCACAAACGGACGGAAAATGACCAAAAAAGAAACAAAATGAGCACAAAGACACACAAAACAACCCCAAAAAGCCACAGCATGACCACAAACAGACTGATAAGGACCAAAAAATGCTCAAAAAGATGGAAAATGACCACAGAAAATCACAAAATGACTCAATGCAACAGATAAATATCATATAAAGACACAGATGATGAGAGACACACAAAATAACAATAAAAAGTTGCAAAATGACCACAAAACACCTAAAACTACCACAAACAGACTGAAAATGGTCACAAAGGGGCACAAACAGATCTCAAAAAGTCTTAAATACCCACAAAACAGTCTGAAAATGACCAAAAATGAAGCAAAATGAGCACAAAGACGCACAAAACAACCACAGAAAGACCCAACATGACCACAAAAATGCACAAAATGACAAAAAGTGACACAAAATAATGACAGAAAAACACAAAATGACTCAGTGAGACAGATAATTATCATATAAATACACAAAAGGATGATAGAAACACAAAATAACGTCAAAATAATTGCAAAATGATCACAGAAATACCTAAAATTACAACAAACATACTGAAAACGGTCACAAAGGGGCACAAACAGACCTCAAAAAGTCTTAAATAACCACAAAAGTCTGAAAATGACCAAAAATGAAGCAAAATGAGCACAAAGATGCACAAAATGACAAAAAAATGACACAAAACAACGAGAGAAAAACACAAAATGACTCAGTGAGACAGATAATTATCATATAAAGGATGATAGACACACAAAATAACGTCAAAATAATTGCAAAATGATCACAGAAATACCTAAAATTACAACAAACATACTGAAAACAGCCAAAAAAAGTGCACAAAATGACCAAAGAAAGACCTAAAATGCCCACAAACGGACGGAAAATGACCAAAAAAGAAACAAAATGAGCACAAAGACACACAAAACAACCCCAAAAAGCCACAGCATGACCACAAACAGACTGATAAGGACCAAAAAATGCTCAAAAAGACGGAAAATGACCACAGAAAATCACAAAATGACTCAATGCGACAGATAAATATCATATAAAGACACAGATGATGAGAGACACACAAAATAACAATAAAAAGTTGCAAAATGACCACAAAACACCTAAAACTACCACAAACAGACTGAAAATGGTCACAAAGGGGCACAAACAGATCTCAAAAAGTCTTAAATACCCACAAAACAGTCTGAAAATGACCAAAAATGAAGCAAAATGAGCACAAAGATGCACAAAACAACCACAGAAAGACCCAACATGACCACAAAAATGCACAAAATGACAAAAAGTGACACAAAATAATGACAGAAAAACACAAAATGACTCAGTGAGACAGATAATTATCATATAAATACACAAAAGGATGATAGAAACACAAAATAACGTCAAAATAATTGCAAAATGATCACAGAAATACCTAAAATTACAACAAACATACTGAAAACGGTCACAAAGGGGCACAAACAGACCTCAAAAAGTCTTAAATAACCACAAAAGTCTGAAAATGACCAAAAATGAAGCAAAATGAGCACAAAGATGCACAAAATGACAAAAAAATGACACAAAACAACGAGAGAAAAACACAAAATGACTCAGTGAGACAGATAATTATCATATAAAGGATGATAGACACACAAAATAACGTCAAAATAATTGCAAAATGATCACAGAAATACCTAAAATTACAACAAACATACTGAAAACAGCCAAAAAAGTGCACAAAATGACCAAAGAAAGACCTAAAATGCCCACAAACGGACGGAAAATGACCAAAAAAGAAACAAAATGAGCAGGTCATGTGATCTGGAATTAACACACTTCCTTTAGAGGTGTTTTTGTAACGGAGAACTTTGTTGAAAGTGATTTAATTTGTCTGTCATGATTATCTCAACTTAATAAGAAGAAAAGAATCAAAACTATTTTAGAATCTGCTCATTTTATTATTGTTTAGCTCATTAGAAGGTGGTTATTATTAAATTTGTACGGTTATTTAATTGATATTTCAGTGATATCCAGTCATTTTTTAATTAATAAATGATTGTTTCCATAATAAAAATGATGGAATTTGTAAAGACATGATCATAATGAACATAAAACACATTAAAACAAAAGTCAAAAGGCCCTTAAATGTATATTGACTCTACTTTTACTTTACCCGGTACTGAATACTGGCAGTAATTCCAGCTCCTTTTCATGTAGATAATACATGAATCGGTAGTGAATTGTACTTTAGAACCGGCTGTTGTTGTTTCCATCTTTGCAGAGGCTCCAGTTTGTAAATTTAAGACGACTGCTGTGAAATCCTGATCAATAGAAACACGTTTTGTGATGTGCATCCGTGTGCAGCGTCTCAGGATGAAAGCCTTCACTGTGACAGCCACAAAATGTTTGCATTTCCTCCACGCTGTTCTCACAAAGCATTTCATGTTGACAAGTTTGGAGAAAAATGTCAAACAAGTGCAAAGAGAAAGTCTGGGAGTTTCTTCCCCCGTTCTCCGTCTATAAATTCATCTCTGCAAAGCCTGCTCGAAATAGTCTTGTTTTCACATTTAAAGCTGTGTTGTCTGTCAACAGCACGGAGCCAGCCAAACAGTCTTTCAGGCATCTGCTGAGGATTTCCTGGTCCTCGCAGCAAGAATCAGACAGGAGGAAGCCGCGAGAGGAGGAGGCATGTAGTCGATGGAGGCTTAAGCTTGGCTTAGACTTTCAGAGGCAGAAACACTGGGAGACTGTGGGAGAAATGGGGTTAGAATGTGAAAGGTAAATAAAAAAACAAATGGAGAAAGAGACAAAAAGCTGACAAGAATGCCGTTAAAGAGGAAACATAGCTGCCATTAATCTCCTGAAACACCTTTATGCATCTTTTTCAGCCATCCATCTCCACTCTGCAGGTGTTTTTAATGCCTCTGCTGTCATCTTTCCCAGCTGTCTCTGAGGGCATGTTCCCACGAGTTTGTGCACCGAAGCGCTAAACTGGATGCAAGACGGGCACTGAGATGGATGTGCTTTTAATCGAGATTAATTACAACCCAAATGAGGCAATGAAATGACCACAAGTCCACATCAGAGTGGCGTGGACCGCAGTTAATAACTGAAGGAGTTTATTCTACGAGAACATTACAGAAGCATCTTACAGCCAGTGAATGCACCAGCTCACTCTATTCTCTGGACGTGGTGCCTGAAATGTAAAAGTGGCCAGCCTGATAAATCAACGTTAAAAGTCTGGTGTGGTGGCGTCAGGAACTTAATCAAAGCCAATGAGCCAAAAAAACAGAGGTTTGTTCAGTGAGCGGTGAGGAAAATGGAGAGCAGCAGCTTTGGCTGTCCAATTTCTTACAGTTCTGTATTTTAAAAATATATTCTACATTCTTCCATTCTGAGAGTTGAGCTCCAACATTGATAGCACTCTCACATCTGTCTGTTAAGTACAAACCTGAAGCTAATAGATAGCGTAGCTTAGCATGAAAAGTGAAAGATGACAGACAGCTAGCTCCAAAGTAGAGGAAAATATCTACCAGCACATCTAACGCTCACTAACTGCATTAAAAAATGTGCTTTATTTAATCAGTACACAAACATAAATGTAATCCTGAAAAGTTGTAGGTTTGCTTGAAGTTTCATGTTAGGAATGGAGTAAACAGGCTAGCTGTTTTCCTTGCTAACAGATCGTATGCTAGGCTAAGCTAACTGTCCTCTAGCTCTAAAATGTCACACGTAACTTGAAACAAAGTTAGGCTAAAAAATGAGCACTTAAGGGTTTAACATAAAGTTGTGGTTTAATTTCATGTCAACAATAGATAAAACCAGCCCAGCTGTTTCTCCCCATTCACAGTTTTAATGAGTAGGGAGACTAATCAGGCTAATCTAATGATCCCCCGTCTCCGCTTATTTTTTTTGAAAAACATAAAAGGCGTAGAAAAATACAGACTATAAAATTATGTTATAGCCTCAGAAAACATACATAAATATCTCTTTGGACTTGATTATTTTCTGATCAAAGGAAAATAAGGTTTAATGAATGCTGATATCATACAACCAATTGCTAACAGATTTTATGCTAGGCTAAGCTAGCTGTCTTCTGGCTCCAGCTTCAAAGTTTTAACTTATTTACAGACTGCAGCTTCAAAATGTCCCACATTCCTTTTGAGAAGACATCATAACATCTGCAACTGGCTAAAAAATGTGCACTTAACTGTTTAAAGTAAAGCTGTGGTTTAACTTCATGTCAACAACAGACAAAACTAGGCTACCTCTTTCAACATGCTAACAGGTTTTATGCTAGGCTAACTGTCCTCTCGCTCCAAAAGCTTCAGAGGATTAAATTATTTACAGACCGTAGCTAAAAAAGGTCACATATGCCCTGAAACAGGACATAGGTTTTGCAATTGGCTCAAAAATATTAGCGCTGAAGTGTTTCAAGTAAAGTTGTGATTTAATTTCACATTAACAGACAGGCTATCTGTTTCTCTCCATACAGTTTTTACGCTAGGCTAATCTAACATCCTGTCTCTGACTGTACAGCACCAAATCTTTAAATTTCTGGATAACAGCTTCAAAGTATCGACAAAGAAATGTGAACTCTCTGAGGCTCACAGTTATTTTGTGATCTTACCAGAAATAGCATTTTCTTTTTGAAGAATGTAAAAGGGGTAGAAAAAAACAGACTACAAAATGATGTTATAGCCTCAGAAAACGTACAAAAACATCTCTTTGGATTTGATTATTTTTCTGATCAAAGGAAAATAAGGTTTAATATGCTGAGACCATACGAGCACTTCGGGCCGTCTCCTAAAGTCCAACTGTTGCTTGTACGTTGGAGAAATGTTTCAAAACATCAACATAAATGTGAAATAAAGAGGCATTTTGTCTTGAGATGAAACTGGAAACCTCACGTTGAAAGTGTAAAAAGTGATCATGCTTTGACACTGATTTGGCTCTTTGCACTTTCAACAATAACTAATTAACTATTTTCCCCAAAGTATCTCACCAGCTACCTTCAGGCCTGAGCAGCTTCTAAGCTCTAATTAAGACAACAAGGATTTAGTGTGCTCCTATCACATTAGCCCGGAGATGAATTTCAAGTGGACAAATTTTGTATCTCCAAAGTTTGGGAATAAATATGAAAGGACTGCAATTGCTGCTTCTGTATTTTTAAAGACGTGATGTAGCTTATGTATATTTCAGTGGGAAAACTTACTGTAGCAAAGATGCTGTTTTCTGCTCAATAATGGAGCCTCAGTGTATGTAGCTGTACACCAGCGTGTCAGCATCCATGATTCATAAAGACAGTAACAGAATACAGCCAGACAGACCATAGCAGCGGCTGCCAACTCACTGAAACCCAAAGAGAACCTCTGTAGTCAAAACATTATGAACAACCTGAAATTTCTTCAATAATAACAAGAATGAATTCAATTCCAACAGCCTCAGTTTATCGTTTCCACATCACAACTTCCAGATCACAGAGTGTCTACAAAGGAACACAACATTTAGTCACATCTATCTGGAACTGATGATACAGTATTTTATTTTACGATCAATATGACAAAAGTCAGACAAACAACACAAAACAAAAGACAAAAAATTTGACAAAAAAGTTAAAGCGACAGAAAAATGGACGAAAAGAGACAAAAAAATGACAGAAAAAAGAACAAATTCACAAAGAATAAGACAAAAACACAAACGAGACAAAAAGGAAACACAAAACGACAAAAACAACAGACAAAACTATGAATAAAGCAAAACACAAAATGACAAAAATGAGACA
Source organism: Acanthochromis polyacanthus (assembly GCF_021347895.1). Classification (NCBI taxonomy): domain Eukaryota; kingdom Metazoa; phylum Chordata; class Actinopteri; family Pomacentridae; genus Acanthochromis; species Acanthochromis polyacanthus. The sequence continues at coordinate 27,795,798 of NC_067134.1, read as the reverse complement.
AAAATCACAAGTTAGACAAAAAGTAAACACAAAATGACACAAAAGAGAAACAAAATGACCAAAACACGAGACAAACGGCACGAAACAAACAAAAAATAGACAGAAAATTAGACTAAAAGTTAGAAAACTACAAACAATAGACAAATGACAAAAACGAGACAAAAAATTACGTAAATGAGATAAAAAATGACAACAGCGAGAAACAAAAATAGACAAACAACACAAGCGAGACAAGAAGGAAACACAAAACGACCAAAATGAGACGAATGACAAAAGACAAAAAAACAAAAACAAGACAAAATATTCCAAAAATTACACACAAAATGACAAAAATGAGAAACAAAACAACAAAAGTCAGACAAAAAAACAACAAAAAAGACAAACTATGACAAAAATGAGAAACAAAATGACAAAAGAACACCGAGCAATCTAATATTTTACCTCATGAACTTGCCATTATTTTACATTCATATTCTTATAAATTTACAATCTGTAGCAACACAAATGGGATCTACACAATCGTAGGAAGGCGTTTTAAATGCTAACACTGGCGTCGTAACTTCTCAGGATGTGTAGATAGAGTACATAACCTACATGTAATTACATGTGTCTGTGTTTCATACGGTTATACGACATTCTTCAATCTTAGCTACACAAACTGTTCCAGAGTTGATACTAATCCTGTACGAACCGTACATACGATGCTGTAAACCTCTGAACTGCCTTTAGAAAGCACATGAAGCACTGCTGTGGTGGAGGAACACACTCCAAAGATCACCTTTCCATACATCAGAGACTCTCACACATCCTCTGTGTACTGCATAGAAGTGAGAGCCATCCTTCCCCCAGGTTCGCTAAATTATAAAACATACCGACATCAAACAGACAGGAAGCAGCTACGGGTTCCTTGTTCCTTTACCTGCTGCTCTCCGCATCAAATGATCTTCATACTCACAGCCCATCAGCTATTTATGAGACTCCACTCTCATGCGAATATGCAAATATTCTCGCTAACCTTGCAGCTGGTCATAAATGTGAGACTGCTGCTGCTTTCAGAAGAAGGTGAGCTGTGAGCCTCGGTCGGTTCCAGTGGTTCGGCTCCTGTCCCTGGACATTAAGAGTTAATTCATGGCTCGCGCAATTCAAATTCAGCCTGGCTGTCACACTTATCTCTGTCAGGCGTTTGTGGCGCCCCAGCCTCTCGCCCTGATGTATGCTTCCTATTTAAATCCCATCTATCTGCTGTAGATGACAGAAAATTATTCATGTTTCTGAAGTGCTGTCATCGACAAGGACAGTTTCTCCTGGCAGATATCAATATTAATGCCACATATCAATATTTAGGGTTGTTTTACACATCTGAGTTCCTCTGCAGCAGGTTTTATTTTTCTGCTCCTGGTCAGAAAAGATCAGGACTCGATGAAGGCAGAAGATGATGGTATGTGAAACGTTATTTATGGTGAACACAACAAGACGTGTGGAGCTCATTCTGCTCTGCTGCCATCCATTTGTTTTGCACAGAAGTCGTTTCTAAACAAATCGTAATGTTGGGTCCCGGAGGCAGCAGCCATCGACTTCTGTTTGATGTACATTTATCAAATGTTTTAAAGTCGACGGATGAGACGGAGACTAATCGCTGCTGCGCTTTTATCATTGAACTGCATCAAATTCTGACCTTTGAGTCTCAGTGAGTAGAAAGTAAATATCAGCTTCCTTCAACCTTCCTCCAGGTTGAATAACTAATGACGTCTCGGTGTGTAAACAGTAGATGTGTAGATTGTGTCCCAACACCAACAGCTTTACGTCATACTGAAACCCTTAAACCCAAACCTTGGATTGTTAGCAGACATATTCCATCTCATCTAATTCATTCTTTTTACTCCAACCCTCTGAAGAAACTCATTTTGATGCTTGCATCCGTCACTTGAGGGTTGGAACGTGAGTCTACTGGTAACTCCAGAGCTTCGCTGTCTGATTCATTTTCACCTCAGTGGTTCAGTGCAATATTTCTGTACATCTCATGCTCCATTTTCTTGTTAAAAAAGCAGCTCGCCTCCGATCCAGAGGGAACCATCCACCGTTCTCTGGCAGAGAACCACAGATCAGACTGTCCGGCTCATTCTTGGAAATAATGACGAAAGTTTAGAGAAAATTAGCTGAAATACTTGCAAAATACACCGCCAGGCCAAAAAAAGTTGCACACTCTAATATTTCATTGGACCACCTTCATTTCGATAAGCTTCTGTCCAGAGTTGGACTAATTTTCTACCAAGATCTTCTATTGATGATGGGAGAGTTGGACAAAATCTTCTCCAGAACATCCCCCATCACTCTGGAACAGGGTAAATCTAGACTCATCAGACCACATGACCTTCTTCCATTGATCCAGAGTCAGACCTTTATGCTACCTAGCGAACTGAAGCCTTTTTTTTCTGATCATCCTCAATGATCAGTGGCTTTCTTAGAGCTACAGCTGTTTAGTCCCAATCCTTTGAGTTCCCTTCATGTGGAAATGTTCTTACTTTCTCTATTAAACAGCCGTGAGTTCTACTGTTGGTTTCCTACGATCATCTACGAGTTTGTTCCTAGAAGATGATGGTTCTCCACGATCCTTCAGGTTTTAATGATGCATTGGACGTATCTTAACCTGATTTTAGTCATTTCATCCCCTTAGTTGTTTTGTTTGCTTGATGCAGACCAATAATTTGACCCTTCTGAGACAGATTAACATCCTTTACATGACCAGAGGACATGTCTTCCGACACGGTTGTTTAAGAAATGAGAAGCTCCTCACTGCATCGGATGGATGGATGGATGGATGGATGGATGATGGATAGATACTTTATTAATCCTGAGGGAAAATCAAGAACTAGAGCTGGGGTTACTGGGAGCAACAATCATCAGCTTGGGTTAAGAAGTCGGTTCATCACTGCAGTAATTATCCAATGGAAGGCTCTGAACTATTTATTTAGTTAAATCCAAGTGGCGACTTTCTTTTTCTTTTCTTTTGGACAGGAAATGTAAAAAGTTGGGACCTTTAAGAGGCTTCGTGGACAGAAAACCTGCAATCACCAGCAGCAATCAGGCAGCAGAACTTCACCTGACACATCCAGAGTAACAATCCCTGCAGGCCACACTGAAATCAAAAGTCTCCACAATCATCTCAGCAGAGCAGGGAAGCTTCCAGTGTCGCTCTGAGGACTCTCCTCTCCATGACTCTTCTCTCACCTTAGTGGAAGAGATTGTTTGCCGTTCATTTATTCCACAGCCATCAGAGGACGGGTCAGGAGGAGGTCATGTGAGCTGAAAGGCTGAGGTGTTGTTAAAGAAGACAGAATGTGAATGTATCTGAGGATTAGAGAGCAATGTGTTTTCATGATTTTTCCACATTCAGAACTCTGCATCATCCAACCCAACCACAACGCCAAACCCAGGTCTCCTCTTTGCCCTGACGCTGTTTTCTTCCTTCTGCCTTCCCAAGCTTTGTTTGGAAATGTGAGCGTTCCCAGTGGCCTCGCGCTCCGCCTCGCTCGTTATGAGCTTCATTTACCACAAGCCTCAGAATAATCACTCGCTTTTCATTTTCCCAGAGCTTTAGCCTTTTAAACGCTGTCTGGCCAATTAGAGAGCAGCCTTTCTATTACTCAGCACATTGGATCAAGTTGCATGTGCCATAGGGGGCGATCAGAGGAATGCAAAACACAGCGCCGAGGATGAGAAGCTGTGAAGAATAATTATTTCACATGTACACTACCGGGCATGCGATGCTTGCACGTTTTCTGGAAGAAAATAAAGTCATTAAGTGAGGCTGCTGGGGGATGATCTCCTTCCTTTACCACACGATAAGACGCATCCGGAGCAAATCCACTGGAATAAAACCGCTCCAATTAGATTCTAGTTTGCAAAACAGTTCTAGAAGCTGATCAAGAGGAGGAATTTGATGTAAAGGCGCCGACTGGGAGTAGTTTTATTACAACGGCGATGGTGTTTCCCACACGCTTCACCACAGAAGCTGTTTGAGCAAAGACGAGTGCTCCTCACATTTATGTTTGTCTTTGCAAGAACAGAACAGAAGGCATTTTCCATTTCTCCAGCGCCGATTGCCACAGGAGAATAACGACGATGATGACGCCTGGTACAAAGAGTTCACAAACGTCACATCTTTCTCTGACACACCTGTTAGCATCAGAGGCTACAGCAACGGAATTATTACAGAGATGCTGCCAATCTGTCCACACTTATATATATGTATATATATACTAGGGGTGTAACGAAATTTCATGCCACGAAATTTCGTGAAATAAAAAATGATGAAATAAAATTCAAAGACGCACGAAATAAAAGCACGAAATAAAAACGCAAAGGAAGCCGCGCACCACTGAGACTGATGATTTTTGACCCTCCTCGCCTGCCGTAGCAAAACACTCGCTTCAAAACGGAGGAAGACGAGGTTGAGGAATTAGCTGATGCTCCTTCGTCAAATAAATCGGTTGTGTTTTTTGGCTTCCTGTGTAAACGACGAGAGAACGGTGAGAAGACTGCGGATAAAACAAAAACCGTGTGCAAAATATGCCGCTATAGTTCGCCGTATACTGCGGCGAGTACGACTAGTTCACAGTTCAGACATTTATAGGTCAGACTGCAGCTCCTAGGACTGTTTGTTTTCCTTTTCATTCAAGAATGTAGTTATCCTGATTGTTACAACAGCAAAGCACTTTTTTATTGAGATTTTATGTTTTGTATTTGCACTGTCGTCTAAATAAGGGGAAAAAACTACAATTTTTTTTTCAAAGAGCATTTATTTTGTACTGATGCATTATTTTTTGTATGTCTGCATAAGGTAGAAAATAAAGAAAATGAGATTATTGCATAACTTCCTACTGTTGGGATTTTCTTTAATCTTTATTTCATGTCGTATTTCGTATCGTTTCCTGAGTTGACCATTTCTTTACACCCCTAATATATACATTCATAATATATGCATGTATACACACAGCGCCTTCCATAATTATTGGCACCTCTGGTTAAGATGTGTTTTTAGTTTCTAATAAATTCAGTTTTTTTCTAAATAACACAGGACCACAATGAAAAAAAACGAGGAAAATCCAACCTTTCATTCAGGTGCATTTATTCAGTGGGAAAAAAAAAATCACACTTTAAGAAATAATTGTTTTACATCAAATCATGTGTGCCACAATTATTAGCACGGCTGATGTTAACACTTTGTACAACCCCGTTTTGTCAACAAAACAGCGCCTAATCTTCTCCTACAACAAATTTTTCAAAAATGTTCAGTGTCAGAGTATGCTTCTACAATAAAAATGTAATTTATTTTAAGGTTTTCAACACATCTTAACCAGGGGTGCCAATAATTACGGAGGGTGCATCATGTATTTTAAATATAGGTAGTGTCTACAGATACGGACCCGTATCCGTAGCCTGTGGCCTACGGATATGGCACTTTCCATTTGCCAGACAGATACGGACCCGTACGCGAGTCTCGCGAGTCAAGAAGCTGCTAACCACTGCAAACTGTTGAAAGGTAAGCAAAGGTTAAGGTTAGGGTTAGTGTTAGGGTCAGGTTTAGGGTCCGTACCTGTAGTACCGATGCTACGGGTCCGTACCGCTAGCGTCTACCGGGAGTCACATGACCAGATCTTGCGTATCTGATTGGCAAATGGCAAGTGCCGTATCCGTAGTCCACAGGCTACGGGTACGGGTCTGTACCTCTAGCAACAACCTTAAATATATTTTATTCTCTAAAATATTTTTAGTAAAATATATCCATAACATATATAAGATAATACATATTATGAGTTTTCCTTCATTTTTTCTCATTATATATATATATATTATATATAATATAGAAATGTAGGTAGAAACATTAGAAAATATTAAATTTATTTATAGAAATAATTTAAATAAGTTTCAGTGAAAGTGATGCTGTATTTTTGCAGCAGTGGGCTTACAGGTTAAGACATCACGTATGAAAACAGCCATTCAGCTGCCAATAACGCAGACGCTACATTTGATTTAATCACGTTTCTGCAGTCCGCTTACCTCTGGTCCACGCACACCAACACCTGGTGGAAAAGTGATGATTTCAGTCGCTGATGTGTTGAGAGCCGGGAGCACAGCTGCCGACTGAACAACAGTCCTAATCAGAGGCTTTCACTCCTCCAGCTCCTGTTTTCCCTCAGAGAATAATCAGCCCTGTGAGCACGCGGGTTAGGCCATTCAATCAGGCTGAATATTAACTTTTTTATATTGTTTTCTGGAATAAATACAGCGTCAAGTCTTATAAAAGCCAGTTTATTTAATCTCAAGTAATTGAAAAGAAGAAAGCACTCAGAAATGTAATATTTTCCCCAGAACACACCTCCACTGTTCTTACAGTACATCTGCTCTCCTTCATGTTCAAGTAATAGAAAATCTAATAGTCTGAAGCCTGCTCACAGCACTGCCTGAGACAAATAACTGCACATTACACATTAACAGAAGTTACATTCACTTGGGAATGCAAGCAGCCGATGTATCTTCAATCTGTTCACTTCGCTTTTTATTTTTTCTCGTTGCACAATACAAAGATCTGTGGATCCGCCGTAAGAAAATATGTCTGATTCTGAGGAGAGTAGAGCTCAGTCTGCTCTTTAATGCTCCTAAGCTGCTTCCCTAGAGCGACAGCGGCATGATACACGTGTTGGAAATAAGTCATCACACCGTAAACTCACCATGATCGGCACGATGACGACGGCTGCTGCGCTGCCAGACAGTACATCCAACATCTACACCTTGTTCAGAAAGCACAACAACTGAAAATACATGAACATTCACAGTTCAAGCTTGTGACGAACCCGACAGAGAGGGTTCACAGGAGGGCGTTTATTAAGGAACAGGGGACAGTTTGTGGAAATGAACCAAAACCTTTATGTTTCCTGTCTTGTAAGCAGAGACACTCACCATCTGCACACTTTAGGAAAACACATTTCTAGCTTTGTGCCTTGTTTGAGAGTCTGTGAGCTGAAGTAGCAGTCACACAAGAGAATGCAGCTGAGTTTGCTTTCCTGGAGAAGGACTCAGCAGCAGGATGAAGCCCTGGACGCCTTCTTCAGCTCGGTGCTACGTGCTGTACAGCCCCTGATGGACATAAAAGGACAGTTCCTCCCTGATTCTAACAGTCCTGCTAACATTTCAGGTGTTTCTTGCTGGTCATGTCATTCCAGATGCGGTGCATCTCCTCGGGGAGATCTGGTGGACGGTGACCACCCGGCGGTAGCGGCAGAGGCTGTAGGCCATCTTCCAGTGGTTGAAGCCGCTGTTCTGGAAGGGGTGGATGCCCAGCTTGCGGAGGCACACGCCCACGTAGACGTCCTCCAGGTGCAGCAGCCTGGTGTGGAGGGACGTCTTGTAAATGAGCTCGGCCACGTCTGCTGAGAAGACGTAGCCGGTGCCGGAGCAGAAGGGCGGGTACTTGCTCTCCGGGTACAGATCTCTGGCATGTACCATTTGCTGCGCATGTCTCTGATCGGCCCGCCGTTGATCACGTAGCCGGTGAAGTACCTCCTCCTGGGCTTGGTGGTGGGCTTGAGGAGGTTGAAGATGAGGTTCTCCATGTTGACGAAGATGTCGCTGTCCGTCTTGAGGACGTACTGAGCCTTGGGGCAGAAGGTGGCCACCCAGCGCATGCCCATCAGCGTCTTCAGCGTCAGGTTGTGGTAGGAGTCGATAAAATCCTCCACTACGATGTCATGAAAGATCTGACTCTCCTGCTCCACCATCTGGTTGAGGACAGCGTCGGTGCTGCGACCCAGCAGGAACAGAGTGACCACACGAACATCTGGAAACGTGCTCTCGTCTCCCCATGTCTCTCTGATGGCCTGACGGGCGTCAAACTCCTTGTGGGTGGTGCTGATGAGGATGACGAGGAACGGGGGCTCCGCCTCGCACTTCTTCTCCTCATTGATGAGGTAGCCGAAGTCGTGTGGGTTGAGAGAGCGTGTGCGGATGTTGCTGAAGGTGGAGTTCTTGTTGGTCTTGGACGTCTTGCGTATCGGGATGTTGAGCTGGCCCACGTAGGAAGTGGAGGGGCGGGACACACTGAGGTACCACAGAGCGCTGGCCCAGCAAACCACTGTCAGCAGGTACAAGCAGGAGACCTTAGAAGGCATCGCTGTGCGCTCGGCTAGTCAGTGGCTGCAGGGTTGGAAAGGTCGAGGCCCAGCCTCCATGAGTCGGGGTAGATCCGGCGGCGCAGCTTGCGGCTGCCTCCGCAACACGGCTGACATTAATTTCAGATAATGGACTCCTCGGCTGTCTAGTGTTGGTCTTGTTGTTGAGCAGCAACACTGCAGAGGTTTCCTGTCATGTCCTCGGCCTCACTGAGTCCCATCGCAGCTCGCAGAAGGAATTTCACCTCCGTGTGACAGCGTCTGAAAAAGAGGAGACAGACAGACATGAAAACCTCAGAGGGAAGAAGAGCACACGGACTGGAGGTGAACGGCAAGCAGACGGATCTTCTACCTAAAGCTGTTTATAGCAGGAGGGCCTGAGACATATTCAACGACACTTCTTGCTGCCTATTCATTACAGCCCATAAATCAGTCCAGAGTGTCGGCTCAGTGCCACAGACAGTTAGCCCATCGTTCTATCAGAGCTCTGATGAGAGTGCTGTGGTCTGAACATCCCACCAACACTCTCTGCCTCCACTCTGACCACTTTCTGTTTGCTGTTTATCTCCCTCTGATCCCCCGGACCGGACTCAGGCTGGCGAATCAGAGCTACTCCGGCAGAGAAACTGAAACGACCTCGTGGGAAAAAGATTAATATCCTCTTCCTCTCATTCCCCCGGTTCCACTCACCCATTTACTCCCTCCTCTCCTCTCCCAGCCTTCCCCCAGCATGCCGTCAGTGAACCCGACAGTGTGGATTTTACATATCTTCCTGGTAATGAGCTGTTCCTTCGTTAGCCGGCCGTTCACCGCTGCAACTTTTAGTCTCTGCTCTAATTGGACACACCGACGTGGGCCATAAGGACGAATTTAAACCCCAAACATGGAATATTTATGGCATTCAGACGGATTCAGATGTCAGTTTGCATTCAGAGGCTGAAACTGAATCTAATCCTGCTTTAAAAACACGCTTTTATTCGCCTCAGACATAATCTCCTGTGAAGCGACGGCAGCCCTCGTCTTGTTATTCTGAGGAAATGTGTTCTTTTTTATCATAACTGCATAACTGATGATGAATGGAGGAAGTGCTATAGATTCTATTACAGATACTGAAATATGCAGAGATGCTTCCTCCTCCTTTCATCAGGCCACAGATTTCTTCGTGTCTTGCGGGGCTCGAAGCTTCTTCGTCTCATCAGGACTTCTCTCCAACCTCCCCCCATCTCTCCCCCTATCTCCCCCCCTTCTGTCTGAAGAAGAGTCATCAATCTCACGGTCCAGTAGAATCCATCTCATCAGGGCTGCTTTTCCACACCTCCTCCCTCTCCATCCTCTCAATCACTCTCTCCTTCTCTACTCCAGCGGGCGCCTTGATCCATCTTCATATGTCTCGCTGCCTCCCTCCCTCCCTCCTCCTCGTCCTTTCTTTGTTTTTTTATTGGTTTTGTCTGCTTTCAACTCCTCCAGCAGCCCTCTTGTTCCTTCCTTCACCTTGGCGGCGTGTCCTAACTTCAGCATCCTCTCCTCAGAGCTCGGCTTCAACTTATCGACAGATTCTAGAACAATCAGTCTCCCTGAAGCCACTCCATCTCCCCTCCTCCATCTCCCCACAGCTCAGACAGAATCACTAGACCAGGGGTGTCCAACATGAGGCCCGTGGTCCAAAAGTGGTCCTCCAGAGGGTCCAATCCGGCCCTCAAAGTGGAAAAATTACAGGGAAGACATTAACTGCAGATTGTAAATTAGTAAAACTATAAATTTAAAATCATTTCTAGACCATGACAAGTTGTTTGGATCATAAAGTAAAATACTGGATTGTTCTTTTGTCTGTTTTTGGTGTTTTGTGTCTGACTTTTGGTGTTTGTCTCATGTTTTTTTTATGGTTTTGCGTTCCCTTTTGTCTCGCTTGTGTTTTTCGGCTCATTTTTGTCATTTTGTGTTTCGCTTTGTTTGTCGCTTTGAAACTTATTTGTCTTATTCTTTGTCTCTTGTTTTGTTTCACGTCGTTTGTCTCACTTTTGCTATTTTGTGCCTCATTTTTGTAATATTTTGTCATATTTTTGTTGTTTTTTTGTATTTTTTGTCTGACTTTTGTGTAATTTTTGTCATTTTGTATTTCACTTTATTTGTTCTTGTGTATTGTCTGTGCCGTTTTGCTTTTTGTCACTGTTGTCATTTTTGATCTCATTGGTGTAATTTTTTGTCTCGTTTGTGTCGTATTTTGTCTTCTTTTTGTCTCGTTTGTGTCGTTTTTTTGTCTCGTTTGTGTCATTTTTTGTCATTTTTTGTCTTGTGTCATTTTTTGCCATGTGTCATTTTTTGTCTCGTTTGTGTCATTTTTTGTCTTGTGTCATTTTTTTGTCATTTTTTGTCTCGTTTGTGTCATTTTTGTCTCGCTTGTGTCATTTTTTGTCTTGTGTCATTTTTTTGTCATTTTTTGTCTCGTTTTTGTCATTTTGTCTCGTTTGTGTTGTTTTTTGTCTTCTTTTTGTCTCGTTTGTGTCATTTTTGTCTTGTGTCATTTTTTGTCTTGTCATTTTTTGTCATTTTTTGTCTCGTTTTTGTCATTTTTTGCCTTGTTTGCGTCATTTTTTTGTCTCGTTTTTGTCGTTCGTTCATTTTTTTGTCGCTTTGTAACCTTTTTGTTGCATTCTTTGTTCAGTCGGGCTGAATGTGGAACCCAAACTAAGATGACTTTGACATTCCTGCACTAAATCACCGTATTCATCTCCTTTATTCGACCTCCCTCCCTCTTTCCTCCCGGCTTGTTTTCACCTTAAGGAGGCTCTCTTATTTTCATAATCCCCCACAACGACTTTACACTCATTTTTCCGCAGCCTGAAATAACCAACATCCGTCCTTGGCGATGCACCTCACGGAATCCTGAGACCCGACTTCACCTCGGAGCAAATTGAAAGACGGCTGTATCGCTTCATGCCGCCGTGTCACTTTGAATTACATTAGAGCTCGGAAGACGCCCTCTCCTGAATACGTTACACTTCCGAGGGAAAGCCAGGGCTGTGGATCACAGTTTTTAATTGCGGTGATGGAGTTCCTGCAGTTGGAGATATTCTGTAATTCACAGACTTCACAATCCACCGACCTGCTGCTGATGAAGCACGGAGGATAATTAAGGCAGATTTGTGCCTGTTGAGTGTTTGTCTGAACAGAAAAACCTGCATTAAGATGTTACAAACACTCTGGGTTGCCTTCTTTGCTGTGTTAATAGTTTGCTAATGCTCTTTATCCTGCTATGTACGCACGCAGACACACTCCAGTTTATTAAACACATCGGCTTAAAATTAATGCAGTTTAATCCGAGACACCGCTACAGATCCTCCGCCTTTAAAATTAGAAAGTTGGAACAGTTTATGAGGTGTTCCGATTCAACTTCATGATAATTCTGGAGGAGGCGGTTTGTGATGTAAAATAAGACGAGGATGTGTATCGCAATGCGAAACTAGAAAAGCCCTCAGCGAGCACAGTCCTCCTCCAAAGCTGCACTTCTCTACAATAAACACATCTTCAGGTGATCTTTTCTCGGTAAATTACTGATCAGAGAACGCCCTCACTCTCACGTACATGTTACCATGGTTACCACATGATTTGCATCACCGTACGTCGCAACTTTAAAACGGTTTCTTTGTCAGTTTAAGACCAACAAGACGGATTTAATCACAGCTTCTGAGTTGGAGCTAAAATGACCACAATGAAAAACTCTCCGCACTGCAAAAACTCTAAATCTCACCGAGTCTGTTTGTCTTATTTTTAGTCTAAATGTCTCATCCCACTTGATTTAAGATAAATTCACTGAGCAAGAGACATTCCAGCAGACGGAGGGGCTTGTTTTAAGGCGACACATCTTAAATATCTCGTTCAGTCAAATAATCTGGAAATGATCTTGTTTTAACCCTCGTGTCGTCCTGCGGGTCAAATTGGCCAATTTTAAAGTTTAAAAATGTAGAAAAAAATAATAATTTTCATCGTGAAATTTTCACATTTTTAAGGAAATTTTTGAACATTTTTTGATGGAAAAAAGAAATGAAAAAAAAAATTTCTTTAAGAACATTCACATAAAAATCAACCAAAATCCAGCGAAACTCGCTGGATTTTGGTTGATTTTTATGTGAATGTTCTTAAATAAATAAAATATTAGAAGTTTTCCTGATATATATGGAAACACTTTAAATTTTTTTAGGATTTTTTTATTCATTTATATTAAATATTAAATATTTACAATTTTCATCGATTTTTTTATTTTTGTAAATTTCATTTCTTGCTTAAATTGGGGATTTTTAAAAAAAAAAAAAAAAAAAAAAACATTGAAGGGAAACCTTTAAGGATTTTTCTTAATGAAGATTTTTTTAATACAAATTTGGGGAATTTTTTGCTGATTTTTAAAAAAAAAAAATTCAGACAAGGAAACAATATTTTCTGGTGCTGTAAATGAGGACAGCAGGAGGGTTAAGACACTTAAGCTTGACAATCCTGGTAAAACAGAGCTTAAAATAAAACTTCCCAGCTAATTATAAGACCTCAATATTCTAAATATCACATCTTATTTCTAGAAACCTTACCAAGACATTTTTTACTTGTTCTACTGGCAGATTTTTTCACTTATTTCAAGGTAAAAGTTCTTTGAAATAAGTCTTTTTTCCTCGTTTCAGCAGGTTGAGCTGAATCACATCCAAAAGGTTAAAGATCCCCTCCAGGCGTGCTGTGGAAAAACGCTCCGCTCTGAATATTAATCTGGTTTCCGTAACGGCTGTGACATCACAGATCAGTCAGGTTTCAGGTGTCATCCTTCAGAGCTCAAACACTGAGGAGAAGAATCATTGATCAGGGCAACACATTATGATGAGAAATGAGGCAGTTAACGGCCTAAAACGGGCCATAGCGTCATTACGAGGTCGATGACTGCAGGTCCTGTTTGTTTTCTGTGACAAAGAGAGAAATCTGAACGTCAGCACAGAGTAAAACTAAAGACGGTCAAATGTCAGGTTTTAATGCTCGTCACATTAAAAGTTCCTGAAGATAATCCTCAGCAAATGTTTAAATATCAAACCTGCCTGATACTGGGGAAAAAAAACAGTAAATCTGATCATTATAAGCCAAAGAAGAAGTTACAATAAAAGTTATATTAAGCTCCTTTATGTATAAAACTGACTGATGTTTGTGTTTTTTGATTCTTCATTTGTAAAAGCTCTCATGTCGGTACTTCCTGTGGATCTGTTGTCACACAAGCAGACAAAAGATACACAGGAAGTACAGCGGTGTCCAACATGAGGCCCGTGGGCCAAAAGTGGTCCTCCAGAGGGTCCAATCCGGCCCTCAAAGGGGAAAAATTACAGAGAAGACATTAACTGCAGCTTGTAAATTAGTAAAACTGAAAATTTAAAATCATTTCTAGACCATGACAAGTTGTTTGGATCAGAAAGTAAAATACTCGATTGTTCTTTTGTCATTTTGTGTCTTGTTTTTGTAATATTTTGTCTTGTTTTTTGTTTAACTTTCATGATTTGCCTCACGTTTCTGTCGTTTTGTTTCTCGCTTTTGTCATTTTTGATCTCATTTGTGTCATTTTTTGTCTTGTTTTTGTCATTTTGTAACCTTTTTGTCTAATTCCTTCTCTTTTTGTTTTTTTGTGTTGTTCGTCTCAGTTTTGTCACTTTGTGCCTCACTTTTGATATTTTGTATCTCATTTTGTAATATTTTGTCTTGTTTTTGTTGTTTTTATGTATTTTTTGTTGAACTTTTATGATTTGCCTCACCTTTCTGTCGTTTTGTGTCTTGTTTTTGTAATATTTTGTCTTGTTTTTGTAATGTTTTGTCTTTTTTTAATGTATTTTTTTGTTTAACTTTTATGATTTGCCTCACCTTTCTGTCCTTTTGTTTCTCGCTTTTGTAATTTTTGATATCATTTGTGTAATTTTTGTCTCGTTTTTGTCGTTTTGTTTCTCATTTTTGTCATTTTTGATCTCATTTGTGTAATTTTTTGTCTCGTTTTTGTCGTTTTTTAACCTTTTTGTCTAATTCTTTCTATTTTTTGTTTTGTTTTGTGTTGTTCGTCTCAGTTTTGTCACTTTGTGCCTCACTTTTGATATTTTGTGTCTCATTTTTGTAATATTTTGTCTTGTTTTTGTTGTTTTTATGTATTTTTTGTTTAACTTTCATGATTTGCCTCACGTTTCTGTCTTTTGGTTTCTCGCTTTTGTCATTTTTTTCTCATTTGTGTAATTTTTTGTCTCGTTTTTGTTGTTTTGTAACCTTTTTGTCCAATTCCTTCTCTTTTTTGTTTTGTTTTGTGTTGTTCGTCTCAGTTTCGTCACTTTGTGCCTCACTTTTGATATTTTGTGTCTCATTTTTGTAACATTTTGTCATTTTTTTGTCTGACTTTTGTTGTTTTGATCATTAAGTATTGACTATTAAAGAAAGACAGAGGACTCGGGTATGCATAGCTTTGAAGAAGGCATTTTTTTGGGAATCCATGACTATAATACCCCTGAAGTGAAGCGTTTCTTGAACTGTGTTGTCATTCTTTCACTTGTTGGTCACATAGAACTCAAACAAAACGGAACATGGCAGCGAAAATGTCGACATTACCTCCTAATATGTAAATAACGTGTTTGTTTACATCCCCAGATGCTTCAGTTATCACTGAATAGGACTGAATTACTATGATCTCCTCATTATGACTGCACCGCTGATAAAAACACGCCAACGGAAGCAGAACTCCAAAACACCACGGAGCAGCGAAAACAGGCATCAACGTGTGAAAAGTGACGGAAGAATAACAACGTAAAAAAGCACGTAATAATTACCGTTATTAACACCCATTCACAGGGCTGATTGCTAACAATCTGCTGATGTGAACTGGTTGCCATGACAGCGTGGCGACAGGCCGGAGGGAGAGGGAAACGGCAGTGAGTCTGCAGCGTTAAGTGCTAAAGTGTTTTGAACGTAACCCCCCCAGGAAGCCAATTTAGCCGCTTCACACCGAGCTCTGCTGCTCCATTACGCCTCGCAACGACTCCCAGACTTCGCATTACGATCACCTTTGTGTGGAGCTCTGAAAAGACTTTGGTACGGCGATCAAACATTTATCTGCTTTCTGAAAGGCTGCTCCTGAGAACAAGGAGGAATCAGACCCTTTTCTGTCACGTTCCGCCTCAGCGCCGACAATATTCAGCGATTTATCCCCCTAAAAAAATCAGGTTTGATGAGTGAGAACAAGAGTGTTAAAGTCATTTTAGTTCAGGTTCCACATTTAGTTCAGTTTGATCTCGAATAATCAGTAAAATCACAGCAGAATAACCGATAAAAAACCACAACTTCAAGTTGTTCCTTTGGTTTAGTGTAAAGAAGTCCATTCTGAAAATGTTCACATTTAAGGAATTATATTTTTACAACACATCATGAACAACCTGAAATTTATGAAGAAAATAAATAAAGTTTCACTATCATTCAGGCTCAGTTTATCATTTCCACATTACAACTTCCAGATCACAGAGTGTCTACAAAGGAACACAACATTTAGTCACATCTGGAACTGAACGATACAGTATATTATTTTATGATCAATATGACAAAAGTCAGACAGACAACACAAAACAAAACAAAAAGGCACAAAAAAATTTGACAAAAAAGTTAAAGTGACAGACAAATGGACGAAAAGCGGCCAAAAAATGACAGAAAAAAGGAACAAATTGGCAAAGAATAAGACAAAAAACACAAACGAGACAAAAAGCAAACACAAAAACGACAAAAACAACAGACAAAACTACGAATAAAGCAAAACACAAAATGACAGACAAAATCACAAACGAGACAAAAAGGAAACACAAAATTTAGATGACACTACATTTAGTCATCTGGAACTGAACGATGTAGTATTTAACTTTATGAGCAAAAGAATTTGTCACGGTCTACAAATTATTTTAAATTTACAAATGTACAGTACAGTTAATGTCTTCTCTGTAATTTTTTCACTTTGTAAAGTCGTCCTGCCGGACAAAATGGACCATCTGACGGCCGGTTTTGGCCGGGTCACGACAAGCCAGCGCAAAACAGGCCGACGCTAAAGCAAAAGTTCAGCTAATTAGCTCTGTGTAGATGGACTTTTTTTCTCTTTTCCCCCTTGTCATGCCTCTACGTTCCACCAGGGGGCGCCCCACTACTTGAGAAACACTGACCTAAACTGAGTGGAGTCGGTGCTCGTTGAAAAGTGTCTGCATTATTTTTTTTAACATGTTACTTTTTCTGTAATTAATGATTCGTAATGAACGTGTTAAAGTCCCAGCCCTAAGCTAAATATAAAGTTGTGTGTCGTCCGCATAAGTGTGGTGAGAGACGGTGTGATACGCTAACATCCTCTGATGTTTCTGAGAAAATGAGTTTGAGTGGATCCCTTCAGAGAAATCATAAAGCATAAGAGCCCGTCCACACGAAGACAAACCGTGGTCTAAACGCAGAAGTTTCTTGTCGAATCTGCGTGCCATCCACACGAAGACGGCGTTTTGGGGGTCTGTAAACGATCATTTTTGAAACCAGGTTCCAGAGTGGAAAGATTTTGAAACGCCGTTTACGCGGCTCCGTGTTTACCGGCTCTCCGCTACTTTTCAGATACGCTTGCATCATAGTTTCGTATCTTCATTGACATGCATGCGCCACAGGGATAGTAGGGACCCTACCATCCCTGTTGCAGCAAAATCTCCTTCTTCTCAATCACCACCGAGTTGAACAAACAATTATCGAGGACACATTACGGTCCACTCATGCTTCCCGGCTTGGTCTCTGTTTACAACTTTTGCCGCAAGTGCGCATTCCCACTGGTTTTTCTTCTGTTTGGGCGTGTTTCCATCATATCGCTACAGCGCCCCTAGAGGTCTTTCATGTGTTTTACAGCGTTTCAATACGTATCGAGTGCATTCGTGTAGACGCACGCATTTCCTGAGACGCCTTCGTCTTTATGGCGATCGTTTTTGAAACTATTGAGCGTTTTGCCTTCGTGTGGACGAGGGCCTAAGACAGTATCACCTCCACTAGAGTCACAGTGTGTTTGATGAACATAATACACCCTGTGCATGATAGCATGTGCTAGTTCCGGTTGAAAAACTCCGGGTGCTACAGTTACTTCCGGTCCTGCTTACAGCGCTGTCAAAATGGAAGAAGCCAGCAGTACACTTTACTTTTCCAGATGCCTAAGCAACTTGCCTAAAATTTCTGTTGACGATGTTTATCGTCTCGTTGATGATTTTTCGTCAGCTCCTCAAAGCAAACGGGAAATGGATTCAAATGTTATATATCCCAGTACATATATAACTTTGAAGGTAAGTGGCATCGCATCCTACATAACTAGCGCTAGCTTAACTGTAGGGCTTGCCAAACATGTACCTTATCATTTTAATTTCTAGTATTTATACATTACTATTTTTTGCTTAGTTAGCTACTAGAATCCACTTTACACTTTAGTCTTTGGTACTTAGTCGAGTTCAGCAAGACATTTTATATTTGTAGCTTTGTTTGAACAAAATGACAAATGCTTGGATTTCCTCTATATTTGATTAGGTGTCAAAACGGAATAACAAATGATTGAAGAGTGCACGGATTGTTGTTATAGTTTATCAGATATTTGCTGTTTGATCAGTGACTATGCACTAATATTCCCGATCCTCAGCTCAGTGTGAAACATTTTTTTCGTCTAATTTTGGCAATCCACTGAGCCCGCAAATGCCGGTCTTTTGGAAAACGGTGAAGGCTTATAGAACCGTTATAAACACCAGAAGCCGAACATAATGGTACACTACAGTACCTCCCATATCGACCTTGAACACGCTGAAATCTGGTTTTTTGTTTTGCCGAGAAAACTGTTTTTCTTTTTTGATTCCATGTTATCCATGCTGCGAAATAGCCTCCGGAAGGACCTGTAAGCCCTCCCGGTCAGAAGAAGTTAGCATTTTGACGTGCACAGGGTCTATTGGCTCCAGAGTGGCTCTTTTTCCTCCCTCACATAGATAAGGCAATTATTTTGTTGTATCCGTTACCCACTTCTTTATTTTTAGCGCCGTTGAATGATATTTACAGGTCGTGTCTGGCTTTCAAACACTATTACCACATCACAACGGCTCGATGTAAAGAATGAAGCGCTCTGACAGCTAAACCAGCAGAGACGGAGGCTGCTGCTCTGCCCCTCTGCCAATCATTAAATCTGTAATATGGAAGCAGGCGGCGTGGATGGAAGACGTCAACCCCGGAGCTGGAATACGATTTATTTCCCTTCAGATGAGCCTCCGCCGCCATGAAGACGGCACACATTCCAGTCTATTGTTTTCCTGCCTCCTCCGCTGACTCACCCTCCTCCTCCTCCCCGTAAGCAAGGTCACTCCACGCTGCGCTAATGACTGCAATCAATTACCGGCCAGCATTAAACGGCTCTGAAAGTCCCACGTCTCTGCAGCCTTCCAGCTCTCTGCTCCGACTCACAGAGGTCACCTGATTGTAAAGAACAACAGAGCGGATGATTCACACCTTTTGACAGCTCCTGTGACCCCCCCCTCCTCCTCTACAACGCAGTCAAATCATCTGATTTTTAGGAATTTAATGCTGACTCAAACTGCTGACTCAAACTGCTGACTCATGCATATGTGCAGACGATGCACGCTCACGTTCTGGCTCAGAGTCCGGTTCTAGGACCTTTTCAGATGCTGATGATAGAATTTAAACCCTCCTGAGTACAGAGACGTAGAAAGCATGAGCTGACCTTTACTTGTTGTTCAACCAGTTGCATAATGTTGTCTGTGGTTCTGGAGGAGCTTTTAAAGTGTGAGAAAATAAAGGAAGATGCAGCAGGTTTGAAGCTTGACCTGGACTAAAACTGTTGGTTAGAGCAGGGGTGTCCAACATGAGGCCCGTGGTCCAAAAGTGGTCCTCCAGAGGGTCCGATCCGGCCCTCAAAGTGGAAAAATTACAGAGAAGATATTAACTGCAGATTGTAAATTAGGAAAACTATAAATTTAAAATCATTTCTAGGCCATGACAAGTTGTTTAGATCATAAAGTAAAATACTAGATTGCTCTTCTGTCCTTTGGTGTCTTATTCTTTTCATATTTTGTCATTTTTTCTTCTCTCGCTTGTTTCTTTTGTCCATTTTTTTGTCATTTTGTTCCTTCTTTGTCATTTTTTATTGCTTTAACTATATATGTATATATGAGGGAAACTTTTAAGGTATTATTGGAATTATCCTCCTGAAAGTTTTGCAAATTTTCAGAAATTTGGGGAATTTTTTTTGCTCAATTAAAAAAAAAAATCAGACATGGAACAATATTTTCAAGTCATTTTGGGCAATTTTCTTGTCATTTTTAACAAGTTTTATGTCGGCTTGGATCGTTTCTCATCATTTCGGATCTTTTTTTGTCTTTGGGATCATTTTCACACCATTTAGGACAAATTTCATGTCATTCTGAACAATTTTTGAGTCATTTTGGACAGTTTTCTTGTCAATTTCAACAAGTTTTAAAATCGCTTGGATCTTTTCTCATCATTTTGGATCATTTTTGGGTCTTTGGGATAATTTTCAAGTCATTCAGGACAAATTTCATGTCATTCTGGACTAATTTTCTGTAATTATAGATCATTTTTAAGTCATTTTGGGCAATTTTCTTGTCATTTTCAACAAATTTTATGTCAGCTTGGATCGTTTCTCATCATTTCAGATCTTTTTTTTTGTCTTTGGGATAATTTTCACATCATTTAGGACAAATTTCATGTCATTCTGAACAATTTTTGAGTCATTTTGAACGAGTTTTGAGTCATCTCAACTTGATAAAAAGAACAGAAAACAATTTTTGAATCAGCTCGTTTTATTATCATTTAGCTAATTAGAAGGTGGTTGTTATTAAATTCAGACGATTATTTGACATTTTAGTGATATCCAGTCCAATGATTTGTATGTCGATCATTTATTTAAAGACGTTAAACATAATTTCTAGACCATGACAAGTTGTTTTAATCATAAAGTAAAATAATAGATTGCATTGTTGTCCTTTTGCGTCTTATTCTTCTCATATTTTTGTCTTTTTTTTCTTCTCTCATTTGTTTTTTTTGTCTATTTTTTATCATTTTGTTCCTTTTTTGTCAGTTTTTTTTATTGCTTTAACTATATATGTGTATATAAGGGAAACTTTTAAGGTATTATTGGAATTATCCTCCTCAAGGTTTTGCAAGTTTTCAGAAATTTGGGGATTTTTTTTGCTGAATTTTTTGGATTTTTTTCAGACAAGAAAACAATATTTTTTTGGTGCGGGTAAATGCGGACAGCAGGAGGGTTAAACATGTTAAATTCACACAGCTCTTCCTCTCTGTCATGTGACAGGCCGTAACTCACACCGTGTCCGAACTTCCTGCTGCTCGATACGCGATAAGCTCAACAGGAGGCTCATAAAAAAAGAAAAAGTATCTTCAGTTCAACGTTTGATCCTCTTTTCCTCCAATCTCCTGCCAGCTCTAAACCCCATTATGTCCGCTTCTAAACATTCAAAAGAGGAATTAACACGCAAAGGAAGCGAACGGCAACGGCCAAATTGGTTAGCATCCCGGCTAATATGAAAGAGGCACCATTAAAATGTCAGGGCTGGAAGGCTCCCGGTGTGGCGCTCGCTCTGCTTTTGTCTCCTGGATCATAAAAGACCGGATGATTGTCACAAACGGTGGGTTCTACGGGCCACAGGCTGGACGCTGCGGGCTTAATGCAAAGCAGCTTAGCAGCGACAGAGGAAACGGGATATCGATAGCGGCCAACAGATCTAGCCTGATGCTCCGTCCCCACTTCAGCGACGTGAGCCCACACTGTGCCGGGGCAGAGCTGGGAGGAACATCTCAGCGTTTGCCTCAAAGGATGATATCATGATTAGTCAGACTGCTTTAAAGTCAGTTTAGTTTCCTGAACTGCCTGGAACTGAGCAGATACCACTTTGTCTGCAGCGATCTGAGACTCCCCCCCATCTGGAGCTTCCCGCATGTTAAACAGCAGCGAGTAAAACGCTAAATCCACAGTCCTGGTGGATGAGCGAGCACAGGAAGAAGAAAGAAAGGCGGTATGTTGTGGAAAATGGGGAAGCAGACAAGTCGATCCGATCCAGTATCAGTATCGGGTTCCGATGCCAACGTAACGGACAATTTTTGAGTAATTTTGGACAATTTTTGAGTCATTTTAGACAATTTTTGAGTCATTTTGGACAATTTTCTTGTCATTTTTAACAAGTTTTATGTCGGCTTGGATCGTTTCTCGTCATTTCGGATCTTTTTGTCTTTGGGATCATTTTCACATCATTCAGGACAAATTTCATGTCATTCTGAAGAATTTTTGAGTCATTTTGAACAATTTTCTTGTCAATTTCAACCAGTTTTGGTATCAACTTGGATCTTTTCTCATCATTTTGGATCATTTTTGTGTCTTTGGGATCATTTTCAAGTCATTTTGGGCAATTTTCTTGTCATTCTCAACAAGTTTTATGTCGGCTTGGATCGTTTCTTGTCATTTTGGATCATTTTTGTGTCTTTGGGATCATTTTCAAGTCATTTAGGACAAATTTCATGTCATTCTGGACTAATTTTCTGTAATTATGGATCATTTTCAAGTCATTTTGGACAATGTTTGAGTCATTTTGGGCAATTTTCTTGTCAATTTCAACAAGTTTTAAGATCAGCTTGGATCTTTTCTCATAATTTTGGATCATTTTTGGGTCTTTGGGATAATTTTCAAGTCATTTAGGACAAATTTCATGTCATTCTGGACTAATTTTCTGTAATTATGGATCATTTTCAAGTCATTTTGGACAATGTTTGAGTCATTTTGGGCAATTTTCTTGTCAATTTCAACAAGTTTTAAGATCAGCTTGGATCTTTTCTCGTCATTTTGGATCATTTTTGTGTCTTTGGGATCATTTTCAAGTCATTTAGGACACATTTCATGTCATTCTGAACATTTTTTGATTGATTTTGAAAGAGTTTTGAGTCATCTCAACTTAATGAAAAGAACACAAAACACATTTTGAATCAGCTCATTTTATTATCATTTAGCTAATTAGAAGGTGGTTGTTATTCAATTCAGACGATTATTGAGTTGACATTTTAGTGATATCCAGTCCAATGAATTGTATGTCGATCATTTATTTCGAGATGTTGAACATTGAATGGAGTCACAGGTAACAGGAGGGTTAAACGCGAAGATAACTAAAGGATTTATTCAACATCTGTCCAGTGTTAAAGTGACTTTACTCAGGTCCAGCTGCTGAAATGAGTTAAAAACTGAGAAATTAGCTCCTTTTTTTTTTTGAAGACAAGAAAAGTCTTTAGTTTTTATCTTCAAACAAACCGTGGTAGAGAAGTTTGGATTTAAAAAACGTGGATGCCGACTCCTGGGCGTCCTGAGAGGAGCCTTTCACTGCGAACAGCTTGAGCCGGCTCCCCACACCGACCAGGCCTGTGCTCTGAATGCTAAGCCGCCTCATAAATTGCAAATGACAACGTGATTCATGCAGGTAATACATTTCACTGTCCGACTGGGTGACATTGCGGTTGTACAATGTTCCGGCTCCGTGCTGCATCGTGGTGAGCGGAGACGGAGTTATGGAAATACCACCGAGGCACACTCAGTCTACACTCAGCACCCCAAATTAAACATTATGTGATTCCGGCTGCTGAGCACAAACGCTCGACTGGCGAGGAAACAGGGCACACCGCAAAAACTCTAAATCCTACCCAGTCTGTTTGTCTTATTTTTCGTCTAAATGTCTCATCTTTCTCAATTTAAGTGACATCTCAGCAGATGGAGGGACTCATTTTAAGACAAAGCATCTTAAATATCTTGTTAAGTCAAACAATGTGGAAATTATCTTGTTTAACCCTCCGGTCATCCTGCAGGCCAAATTCCACATTTTCAAATTTTTTTTAGGAAATTTTTTAAACATTTTTTTGTTGGAAAAAAAACAAATAAAAAAATGTTTGAGAACATTCAGAAAAAATAATCAACCAAAATCCAGTGAATTTTGCTGTCAAATCTGGGGATTTTTTATTTTAATAAATAAAACTTTTGAGGGAAAATTTTCAGGAATTTTCTCCTTGAAGATTTTGCAAATTTTCTATAAATTTGGGGGAATTTTTTCTGAATTTTTGGACTTTTTTCAGACAAGGCAACAGCATTTTTTGGTAAGGACAACATGAGGGTTAAAGGTTAAAAATGTGGGGGAAAAATATATATATATATATATTCACAGTGAAAACTTCCACATTTTCACATTTTTTGGGGAAATTTTTGAACATTTTGTGGTGGAAAAAAACAAATATTAAAAAAATGTTTCTTTAAGAACATTAGAAAAAAATCTACCAAAATCCAGTGAATGTTGGATTTGGATTTTCCCGAATGCTCTTAAAGAAAATATTAGAACTTTTACCGATATATATGGAATCATTTTAGATGTTTATAAGGTTTTTTTTAAAAACATTTTATTCATTGTTTGAAAAATTTTACAATTTCTTAAAAAAAAATAAAAAAATTATTTCTTGCCAAATTGGAGGATTTTTCTTTTTAAATAAAGCTTTAAAGGAAAAACTTTAAGGAATTTTCTTCCTGAAGATTTTTCAAATTTTTAGAAGTTCGTTGCTGAACTTTTGGATTTTTTTCAGACTAGGCAACAATATTTTTTGCTGCCGTAAAAGAGGACAACAGGAGGGTTAAACAGCAGCGAGTAAAACGCTAAATCCGCTAAAGGAAGAAGAAAGAAAGGCGGTATGTTGTGGAAAATGGGGAAGCAGACAAGTCGATCCGATCCAGTATCAGTATCGGGTTCCGATGCCAACGTAACGGACAATTTTCGAGCCATTTTGGACAATTTTCTTGTCAATTTCAACAAATTTTAGTGTCAGCTTGGATCGTTTCTCGTCATTTTGGATCATTTTTGTGTCTTTGGGATCATTTTCACACCATTTAGGACAAATTTCATGTCATTCTGAACAATTTTTGAGTAATTTTGGACAGTTTTCTTGTCAATTTCAACAAGTTTTAAAATCGCTTGGATCTTTTCTCATCATTTTGGATCATTTTTGCGTCTTTGGGATAATTTTCAAGTCATTTAGGACAAATTTCATGTCATTCTGGACTAATTTTCTGTAATTACAGATCATTTTCAAGTCATTTTGGACAATTTTTGAGTCATTTTGGGAAATTTTCTTGTCATTTTCAACAAGTTTTATGTTGGCTTGGATCATTTCAGATCTTTTTTTTGTCTTTGGGATCATTTTCACATCATTTCGGACACATTTTCTTGTCATTCAATACTTAAGCTTGACAATCCTGGTAAAATGCAGCTTAAAATAAGCTAATTTTTAGACCTCAACATTCTAAATATCACATCTTACTTCAAGAAATCTTACCAAGCCATTTTTCACTTGTTCTATTGGCAGATTTTTTTTTCACTTATTTCAAGGTAAAAGTTCTTTGAAATCAGTTTTTTTTCTTGTTTTGACAGGGGCATTTTTTCCAGTGCAGGGCGTTGGTAAGAGCAGTTTAGGACTGCTGGGGGAGAGCGTGGCGGCACATGTGGCCGTAGATGTCACAGTTTTACGGCGTCGTATTGATGAAATGTACCGGCTGCAGTCACCAGAGAGCCCGGCCGCCTGGGGCTATAGGCGCTGCTCTCTTTCTCTAAACTTTTACATTATCCAGGGCACGGTTCTGCTGAGCACACACTCTCAGCACTTCAGCAGCGGCCCGCTAACGCCTCAACGGATCAAGCACCGTTTTTCCACCAGCATCTGCAGTGGAGTGATTCAGCGGGAGGTCCGGGCTCAAGAGCACCGTGATGAGAACATTTATACAAGGATCCCTTTTTTATCAACCCACGGTTCAGCTGTGGGATGCTTGCATTGTGTAGAAATGACTGCAGCGGTGTGAGAAGTGACAGGAGTGTTAGTGCTCAGCTCACCTACGTCCTGTGTGGAAGAGGCTCCATCCAGCTTCACCATGGTAACGATAGAAGCATCTTTAAAAAGAGCTACAGCAACTACAGATCAAAATATGCAGCAGGATCAGTCATTACATCACTGATAATTTAACCGGTAAAAAATATGCTCTTTCTCTTTCGTTTTACAAGAAAAAATATTCAATTTCATTCAGACATTACAACTTCCAGATCACAGTGTTTCTACAAAACATTTAGTCACAGCTATCGGGAGCTGAACCACGTAGTATTTTAGTTTATGATCAAAAGGACCAAAGTCAGACAAAAATAGACAAAGGACGACAAAAAGACGACAAAATATTACAAAAATGAGACACAAAATGACAAAAAAATGAGAAACGACCCAAAACCAAAGAAAAAAAGAGAAAAAATTAGACAAAAAAAGACATAAAGCGACAAAGAAATGGACAAATGACAAAAACGAGAATCAAAACAACAAAAAAGTAGACAAAGGACAACAAAAAGACGACAAAATATTACAAAAATGAGACACAAAATTACAAAAAAATGAGAAACGACCCAAAACCAAACAAAAAAAGAGAAAAAATTATACAAAAAAAGATATAAAGCGACAAAGAAATGGACAAATGACAAAAACGAGAATCAAAACAACAAAAAAGTAGACAAAGGACAACAAAAAGAAGACAAAATATTACAAAAATGAGACACAAAATGACAAAAAAATGAGACAAAAAACAAAAAAAGACAACGAAATGGACAAATGACAAAAACGAGAATCAAAACAACAAAAAAGTAGACAGACAGTGTCAGCGAGACAAAAAACACAAAATGACAGAAACGATACACAAAGAATAAAGCAAAACACAAAACGACAAAGAAAAAAGACAAAAAACAACAAAAAGAAGACAAAATATGACAAAAACGACAACAATGAACAATCCAGTATTTTACTTTAATGACCACAACAGCTTGTCATGGTCTAGAAATGATTTTAAATTTATAGATTTACTAATTTACAATCTGCAGTTAATCTCTTCTCTGTAATTTTTCCACTTTGAGGACCGGATTGGACCCTCTGGAGGACCACTTTTGGCCCACGGGCCTCATGTTGGACACCCCTGACGTAAAGGCTTTGTTTACATTTTCGCTGGAGTCTCGATTTACCAAAAGTAACTCCAGTTCTGAGTCTGTGGACAGAGGTTTTGTTGGCCTGTATGGTGGGTTTTAAAGCTGTTGACTGCAGAGCAACGGTTTAAAAAAAAAAAAAAGAACAACGGCTTTAATCAATCAGAGTGAAGGTTTTTCAGGAGTACCTATATTTGAGGTGGTACTTGTTTCTTCATGCAGAACGATTGGCCGCCTTAAACGGCAAGATCCCGCAGTGGAAAAACTGTTTCATGGATTTCAATTCCAAGGATGATGTGAGACGATCTGATTGGACGGCAGACATGGAGCCCCGTCTGTTTACCAGCTGCCATGTGTTGACTTACACAAAGGAGACAAGAGAGCCGAAAGCCTGTTTACTCCTGAAACAGAAATAAATCATATCTTCTGACAGAGGAGTCTGATCCCGATTCAGCTCATCGATTAAGGATTCAGCGCAAATCTCACTTGAAAAGAGTTCATTTTCAGTCGTATCGGATCACCTGCAAAAATTGCGGGTCTCGCTACTTCAGCGCGAGGCTGAAAAACAAACGGAGAAGGCGATCGATGCGGCAGCAGCCTGCAGCACAAGTGTAGACGCACCATGCAGCTCCGACCTCCAGTCAGTCCTTTAAACACCTCTCCTCTCTCTGCCTTTCACCAAACACCGACCTTAAACCTGTGAGAGGGTCGACAAGCGGCAGCAGCAGCAGCAGGCCTCTGATGAGCTCGTAAATTCTCTGCTATCGATCCGGCTCTGGAGGGTCTCTCAGGGTGTTTTTCTGGAATTTTACTCTCCTTTCGTTACATCCATCAGAGAAGCAGTGAATCACACCCCCTTAATATTGTGAAAGCATAATATCCTGGCAAAAGCACCGCATCTAAAGCCACACAGACAGTAAACAATGAAGGTAATAATAATATGTGAGTGACAGCCACAGATAGATAGACTGACAGCTCCTAATGACTGGAATTATTACAATCACCGCCAGCATTATTATTCTGCCCGCTCTCCCATCATGCTCCTCTGTCCATATGGCAGCAGTTTTAAAAAATAAAGAGCTCTAATGTAGGAGGGACAAAGCAAAATGAGCTACATGGGAATTACCTTATTCATGTGAAGTGTCTCAAATGAAGCATCAATTGAAAAAAAAAAAAAAGGTGCCACTTCGGCTCATGACGGATAGATGGATGGAAATGCAGATAAGTGATGTTCCATTCTGGACACAAATGGGCAATTTTTAAGCACTTACTAGATAAAATCAGATCACTTTTAAGTACACCATCCTCTCCACTCTAAGAATAATGAACGATGATAGGAGCGTTTTCCCCCCAAAACGAGCTGGGATTACGGAGCGCTTCGATTTAAAATACCACATCACCGCTGAGGCTTTCTGCAGTTTGAAGAGTGGCAACTAAATTTGTTTTCATTTCATGGGATTTTTAAAAGCAATAGGGGGTCTTTGACTTAGATCAGATTTTACAGATTGACGTACACCCCCTGTCAAAAGTTTTAGGACACTTTCTCATTCAAATAAAGTAGAACCTACAACTTTTGACAGGGGGTGTATCTACCAAATGTGGTACACATGTGCAGCACATCAGGCTGAACAAAAAAGTCAGTGACAGCCACATTCCAAACCCAACAGGAAGTGAGCTATTTTGCGTTGAATGTCAGATTTTGCCCATTTTTCATGTTTTTCTAGAGCGAACTCCTCCTAGGGGGAAACTCCAATTCACCTCAAATTGGGCCAGTACATACAGGAGGCCTTAATGATCCAAAGTTATTAAAGTCTTTTTCCAAAGTCAAAGGGCGTGTCCGTGGCGGCCTCTGGAATTTTGATCCTTCGCCATGAAATTTCAAATGCTGTGTAAATGCCCTGAACATGCTCCAATCTGCCTGAAACTTTACATGTATGATCAGAGTCCTGCCCTGATCACATCCATATGATGAAATAAAAGTTGTAGGACAGGTTCTACTTTGTTTGAATGAGACAGTGTCCTAAAACTTTTGACAGGGGGTGTATGTCGATTTTCCCCTTAAGTCAGAACTACAGAGAAAATGTAAACAAAGCCGTTACTTGCATCATAATAACATCAGTTCTTTATAAAAGTCATGAATATCAATGATTTTCTTGCATGTACGAGTCATTTTACAAGAAGATAACAGAATATGTTGCACCGTTTTTACAACTTGATCTAATAATGCTGATGTTCGTCAGTGTTTCGCCCTGTTCTGAACGTTTTATTCTGTCTAATTTAATTTCCATGGAGACGGCTTTTCTTTTCTTCCAAGCATCAGAAGAGTCTGACTAACGCTGGGAGCCGTAATGAAGGACAAAAAGTTAGTGAATGCAGCGCAATCCAAGGTGGAGTACAACCAGAGAATGGAAACAAAGGCGTCTGATAGCGCTGTGTGACGACGTATTCATCCACTCCGTTCGTCAACTAGTTCCATGGAAACCAACGAAACGCTGTAGGTCGAGGACGTCGTAAACCGTCGTATTCTCTAGTTTCTACATACTGCTGGGAGTCTCACACCACACTGTCTTAATGCCAGACACTGAGACGCCCTACTGATGGATAAAGGTGCAAAAACGTTTGTATCATGTTTTATGGGAAATTGTAGTGTAACATTTTTGGGTACGATGGGCTAAAAGTAAAAGAATGCCATTAAACTGAAGAATAGAGTTAAAACCTGCGTCTGAAATACATAGCGTTGAGTATTCTAGGAACGACTGATGTTTTGTTGGTATAAACATGTATTTCTGGTGTGAAGAAAAATCACATACTTTGGAGAAAAAGATGCATGGAGCACAGGAGGTCCTCGGTTTACGACGTCCTCGACTTACGACATTTTGATGTTACCTGGAACTGGTTGAGTGGAACTAGTTGGCGAGTGGAGCGGATAAATATGGCGCTATAAGACGGCTTTGTTTACATTTGCCGCCGTATTGGATTATGTTACATTTGCTAACTTCATTTTGGCTTCCAAGCGGAATTCAGACTTACAGTTTACATTTTCGCCGGTATTTTCCTACCCAGTTGTGTTTCAGTGTGAGCTAATGGCTGTTTTCATTGCTGTAGTTGTACAAATATAAACTGATCGATATCATGATGCACAGAACGGCTTTGTTTACGTTTTCACCGGAGTTCTGACCTACAGGGAAAATCGACTTACGTCACACCGTTGTCAAGGACATAGGAGTCCTTGACAACGGTGTGACGCAAATCGATTTTCCACTCAAACATAATGGTGTAAACTTAAGGCGTTGTAACGGTCAAAACATATTAGAAACAGAGCAACACATAACAGTGTAACATGCACAAAATCTGTCACAAAATAACAGGACAAAGTCAGAACATGTCTGGGCCTGTTCTCTGTAGAGTATGACCTCATGATAACCTGATGTCAGCATCTGAGCAATAGTTTTAGAAAAGTATAATAATGTCAGAACGAGCTCTTCAAACATAGGCGCTATAGGCGTGGAAAAACGATGAACTCTCACAGCATAAAAGACGACGCTCAGCTCAGTATCTCTGGCTTTTCTTGGGGTGTTATCACTGCTAAGAACTCCTCCTGGATTTTCTGTCCACTGCTGCCTCTGAATGCTGACTTCTCCTGGAGATTCTTGGAAGATCTTTGAAGAATCTTTTTAGACGTTTGAACACAGTCAAGCCTTAGACTCTGACCCATGATTTGGGACTTTATTTCCACTGATGAAAATACAGTAAAAATATAGCTAAATATAGTAAAAATACACCAAAAAAATATAGTAAAAAATATGATGAAAATACTGTGAAAATACAGTAAAAATACACTAAAAATATAGTAAAAAATATGATGAAAATACTGTGGAAATATAGTAAAAATACACTAAAAATATAGTAAAAAACATGATGAAAATACTGTGGAAATATAGTAAAAATACACCAAAAAATATAGTAAAAAATATGATGAAAATACTGTGGAAATATAGTAAAAATACACTAAAAATATAGTCAAAAATATGATGAAAATACTGTGGAAATATAGTAAAAGTACACTAAAAATATAGTAAAAAATATGATGAAAATACTGTGGAAATATAGTAAAAATACACTAAAAATATAGTAAAAAATATGATGAAAATACTGTGGAAATATAGTAAAAGTACACCAAAAATATAGTAAAAAATATGATGAAAATACTGTGGAAATATAGTAAAAGTACACCAAAAATATAGTAAAAAATGATAAAAAAATACAGTAAAAATATAGTAAAAAATATACCAGCATAAAAGACGACACTCAGCTCAGTATCTCTGGCTTTTCTTGGGGTGTTATCACTGCTAAGAACTCCTCCTGGATTTTCTGTCCACTGCTGCCTCTGAATGCTGACTTCTCCTGGAGATTCTTGGAAGATCTTTGAAGAATCTTTTTAGACGTTTGAACACAGTCAAGCCTCAGACTCTGGCCCATGATTTGGGACTTTATTTCCACGTCAACATAATTTTTCAGATCAGGGAAAAAAGGCAGAGAGATTGTACCGTGACTGTCATTGTCAGCCCCATTTATGTGAACACTCGACTGCTTTGTACGCTGTCACTGCAGCTCTGTATCAACACAGTTCCTCGCTCAGGCAGCGCTATGCTTTCAGTTTGCTTGTCTACAAGCAGGGCTGTGCATGAACTACCTGGTGGAGATTGTTTTCAGCTGTGAGACACTGGATGTGGCAGAGAACTGCACTCTCTGTACGTCCTTGTGTTGACTTTAAAAAGTGCTGGTGAACTGAATTTCCCTCTGTAATGGTTAAACTTTGAATCCATTGTCGTCATGCCTGCCACACTGCGGGTGAACATCTGTATGGATCAAGATCATCTACGGTTTGTTACACGACGACTGCTGGACATTAACCAGTAAACAACTGCAGGCTACTAGACCACATAACTACTCTACTTGATCCCACACTGCTGACTGCGACACTACAAGTCACTGGGTTATGTAACTGCTTTCTACTGCTGGCCACCATACTGTTAGCTACCTAATGAGTCACTAGATTGCCTTACCACTGGCTACTGCTGACCTCTAGAGAGAAATGGCTGCCGTACTACCGCCCACTAAGGCTCACTACTGGGGGAAAATGTCATACTTCTGACAGATTTTGCAGATTTCATTTCAAGCTTTAGTTCAAAACTTGCTGTGTAGCAGATTAAAACAAGAAAAGTACTCAGAGAGCACTCAGTCCTCCTCCAAGGCTGCTCAGTCGTTGTATCATTGACGGCTGAAATGTTGGCAAAAGTCATGCCGGACATCACGGCAACATAGAATGTGTTCATTTAATGTAGATGTACCCACAAACAAAATGACCTTGCACTGAGTACAGGTGTGTGTTCTGCATGTGTTCGTTATGTACGGACACAGAATGGCCTAAATATGTAGAGGGCAGCGGGAACTGATGGGACATACGGAAGAAACTAGACTGCAATCATTTCAGCTTTTACAATAAATTGATTAACAGCTGATAATGTTTCCAGCTAATATCAGAGATGAAAATAGTTGAAAATTTGCATTCCTGTACAGTACTTTCTATTCAAAGTGCAGTCCTCCTCCAAGGCTGCTCATTCCCCCATATGTCAGAAAAGCAGCATCTGTTTATTAGTTATTGATGATCAGAAATCACGGCAACATTTAATATAGATGCACCCACAAACAACATGATCTTGCACTGATCACAGGCGTGTGTTCTGCATGTGTATGTTATGTACGGATACCGAATCATGTGACCTAAATATGTAGCGGGAATTGATGGGACTCAGAAACACCCCCACAGTTTAACCAGTTGTTCCTTGCATCATTTCTGATGGATAAGTCCTGATAAGTCCTCAGAGGTGGATTTGTACACAAACACTACATCAGCTGAACACAATCAGCTGATGTAGTGTTCACTGGTTGTCATGGTTACAGTGACGCCATGCCGCTATCTGACAATGATACAGAAATCGTTAACAAATCCGTGGATCCAGACTATAAGCTGCATCACTGCCAAAATCTAATCACTTGGTTTTTGTGTCATTTCTGAGCTTCCCTGGAAATTTTATCCACATCTGTTGGTCCGTTCTTGAGTAATGCTGCTGACAAACATACACCGATCGTCACATGACTCTGCCGTGTTCCTGAGAAACACCAGCCAAAGTGTGACTTACAAAAGGACGGCAAAAATTTCTCAAGACAGTTTGAACACAGATGGACGAGGCGTTGCTACGAAATGAGCTTCTATCTGCCATTAAACTGTGTTTCTACCGGCCCACGTCGCTGCTTTTTACATCACTTCTGGACACTAACCACCAGCTGCAGGAACATTAATAGGAGATTTCCTGGAATAAATGCGAATGAAAGACATTAAATTAACGAAAGCATTCACTTTGTTTAGTTTTACTTTATCAGACACACTACTAGCTGAAATGCTGCCTGTTCAGAGGCAGCTAACACACTGCTCTCTGTGGACGCTCAGACATTAAAAGGCCATTTGTTTACCAGAGGGACGTTTGCGCTACAGGCATCAATTAGCACCAACGCCCCACTACACACACTAAACCCACTCTGCCCAGTTTCCAGTGGAAGCTCTCCCATGGCGAGCTCAAATAAAATGCAGCTAATTAACTCCCGGACTTCTGAACAGACACATTTGCTCCACAAACACACACACACCAACTAATTTACCTCTGAAAACATCTGGAGGGAGCCGATGGGGGCGGAGGACGAGCACCAGTCCGGACAGATGTGCGACCCGCTGGCAGCTCTCCTCCACCGCGGCTCACCCAGCTGCAGAGGAGTTATCAGGAACACCATCTCGTCGCTAGCGGATGAGGAACAGGCCGAACACATCCCATTATACAGCGGGGCGCAGACAACTGCACCTGTCTAGATAACACACAGGACCGGAGGCTGTGGCGACACCGGGGTCTGAGAACGCACACGATGCAGACAGATACGGGCTTTATCTAACGTCTGCTCACGTGTAGATGTCCTCCGTCTCCGTGCGTACAGAAAAAAAGCAGTGGTCTTCTTTTTTCAGGCCTGTGGGGGAGCACAGGTGTCTCTGCTGTGAGCTGACAGAACTCCTGTTAGCTGCTCTGTTGAGCTTCAGAGCTGAGCTGATGCCAGATGAAGGGTCCTGTGGTAATTACCTTGTCTCCTAGCCTGTCCACCACACACACACACACACACACACACACACACACACACACACACACACACACACACACACACACACACACACACACACACACACACACACACACACACACACACACACACACACACACACCTGTGCCACTGCTGATGGCAGCACAGACTGAGGACATGCAGCTTCAGCACTCCTTCCGGTAAATAACACTCCACCTACTGAGGGGCACTCTGGGAACACCACACACACACACACCTATACACACACCTATACACACACACACATCTAAAGTCCAGAGCTGACTTCTGCATCATCTCCTCCACCGTCTATAGATGCTACACAGCTCAGGATAATGATCATTCCTGCTATATTTAGATGCTCACCTGCACTAGCGTTCAAAAGTCTGAGGTCACCCAGACTATTCCATGCTTTCTCACAGCTAACACAACGTAGCATTAGAACACAGGAGTGATGGAAATGTTCCTCTGTACCCCTATGGAGATATTCCATGAAACATTTCCAGCTAGAATAATCATTTACCACATTAACAATGTCTACACTGGATTTATCATTCATTTAATGTCATCTTCGTTGAACAAAAATGCTTTTATTTCAAAAATAAGAACATTTCTAAGTGACCCTAAACTTTTGAACAGTTGTATAATAAAAAAAATAATAAAATATAGTAAAATATAGTAAAAATACAGTCAAAATATGATGAAAATACAGTAAAAATATAGCTAAATATAGTAAAAATACACTAAAAATATCGTAATAAATATGATGAAAATACTGTGAAAATCTAGTAAAAATACACCAAAAATATAGTAAAAAATATGATGAAAATACTCTGAAAATATAGTAAAAATACACCAAAAATATATTAAAAAATGATCAAAAATACAGTAGAAATATAGTAAAAAAATACACCAAAAATATATTAAAAAATGATCAAAAATACAGTAGAAATATAGTAAAAAAAATACACCAATAGTAAAAATGATAAAAATATAGTAAAAAATACACTAAAATGAAGTAAAAAGAATACACTAAAATACAGTCAAAATGCAAGAAAAAATTTCCAGCTAAAATAGTCATTTACCACATTAACAATGACTGGACTGGATTTACCATTTATTTACTGTTATCCTCATTGGAAAAAAAAGATTTTCTTTCAAAAATAAAGACATTTCTAAGTGAATCCACACTTATGAACGGTACTTTTGATTAGCTTCGGTTGCCTGAGGCTCGCCTGTGGCGCCGATCAACTTTAAACTATAGCAAACAGACACGCTCTGTCTCATATCGAAAGCAGAAAGACTGACTGAGTGCTGCTGACGACACAGACTGTAGTTACTAATGCAATCATAAAACTAAGAATACCTTTATTCTGAAAAAGCACTTTCACAAATAAGAGTTTTGCTGACAAAATACCCAGAAGGCAAACATATTGGGAAGCCAGACAGCAACTCCAAACAGAATTAAAGTCCAATTAGGACAAAATTAAAACAACAACAAAACGAAAATACAAATTGCAATGTCGCACATTAAAGCAATAAAGTCACAATAAAGTATAAAAACACAGCATCACAGAATAACTAATCCGTTAAAAAAATGTGATTTCATGAATCTTTTCTCTCCAAAGTCACCTTCAGATCTGAGCCTCCAACCACGGATCTGTCAGCATTTCTGAGACACAATCTGGGGCCAAAATGATCAATAAAATATTAAAATAAGGTTTAAAATCAACAGGGAGTCACTGGAGAGAAGAAGGCAAGCTGCTGGAGGGAGGTACAGCGGACGAGCCTGGAGTCTTTCTCAGGAGGAAAGTTTCCACGTCGTTCACCTCCAGATTTTGTGTAGAAGAGAAGACATTAACTGCAGGCTGTAAATTAGTAAAATTATAGATTTAAAATCATTTCTAGACCACGACAAGTTGTTTGGATCATTTAGATTTTTGTTGTTTTTGTGTTTTTTTTGTCTGACTTTTATCACTTGTCTCGTGTTTTTGTCGTTTTTCCTTTTAGTCTCGCTTGTGTTTTTATGTCTTATTTTTGTCATTTTTTTGTTTTGCTTTATTAAGTTGTTGTCTCCTTTTTGCTGTGTTGTGTCTTTTTGTCTCCCTTGAGTCATTTGTCTCATTTTTTTGTTGTTTTGTGTTTCATTTTTGTCATATTTTGCCTTGTTTTTGTTGCTTTTTGTCGTTTTTTTGCCTTGTTTTTGTTGTTTTTTAATAATAATAATAATAATAATGGATTTTATTTATAAAGCACATTACATTTGTAGACAAATCTCAATGTGCACAAGAAGACAATAAAAACAGTGATAAAAATAATATAATTTAAAAGTTTAATATAATTTAAAAGTAATTATAATTTAAAAGTTTTTTGTAGTTTTTTGTCTTGTTTTTGTTGTTTTTGTCATTTTTGTCTTGTTTTTGTAGTTTTTGTCTTGTTTTTGTTGTTTTTGTCATTTGTCTCAGGTTGTTGTCATTTTGTGTTTTGCTTTATTAATTTTTTGTCTCCTTTTTCTTGTGTTGTGTCTTTTTTGTCTCACTTGTGTCATTTGTCTCATTGTTTTTGTTGTTTTGTGTATCATTTTTGTAATATTTTGTCTTTTTTGTCTCCCTTGAGTCATTTGTCTCATTTTTTTGTTGTTTTCTGTATCATTTTTGTCATATTTTGCCTTGTTTTTGTTGTTTTTTTGTCCTTTTTAAAGTAAAATAAAATATCATTCAGATCCAGATAGCTGTGACTAAATGTTGTGTTCCTTTGTAGACACTCTGTGACCCGGTAGTAATCATGTGGAAATGATAAACTGAGGATGAATGTTGTTGCCGGGACACGAACCAGCGATCTTCCCATCCACTGAGCTATTACTCTCACTATCAACAAATCACAGAGCTGGGATTGAGTTTTAAGGCTTTCCAACCCGCCTCCTGCTGGTCCTGCTGGTCCTGCTGGTGGCGTAAAGGTGCTGGGAGCGTTTTCTTGGCTGCTTCTCTTAATATTGCTGCTGACATGTTCATCTGTGTGTACCCACAGTCTACCATCTTATCCACAACGCACCGAGCTCAAGTCGTCTCAGACTGCCTGACTTCAGAGGCCTCCTCAGAGCGCCTTTAGGGTCTGGCAGAATGGGAGACTGGCAGCAGACAAATCTGCAGAAATGACGTGACGCAATCCTGTCAACACGGAGCCGAATCTGAAAGAAAACTCTCCGACATGTTGTGCAACACGGCAGCAGGAAGGGAGGCTGTTCAGGGAGCAGAGGAGCCCGACCTAATGAAGTTCAGTGAGGCTCTGCACACAAGTCTCTCATGGAATCAAATGTGGTTCAGTTTTCAGACTTTAAGGAGCTGAAATTAGAGCTGAAAAGGATTGGAATCAGACCTGGATGAGCTCACAGTTCACAGGTTTCAGTGGCGCCTCCTTAACAGCAGCAACCTGCAGCTGGAAATACGACGTCTATTAAACGAAACCTGCAGTCTGCTCAGTGGAACACCTGATTTGTTCTTCTGCTGATTCAGAATTAGGAAGCTGAAGCTTAAAATATTCATGGTTTTCATGAAACTTGTGATGCAATCAACACTCTCTGGCTACAGTGGATGAAGAGTTACTGCTTTTTTCGACACAGCAGAGTAAATTTAACATCTTTGGACAAAACAAACGACATGTGAAGTCACGCTGAGCTCATATTTGAATCTTTCGTAGATTTTTTTGAGGTTTCCTTCACTAAAACTACAGCGCTTGTAGAGACGTGGTTCAGAGTGATGCTTCTTTTCCCTCATAAATCATGTCAGGATGCATACAAACAACTAGCCTAGCCGCGCTAGACAACTCATGGCAACGAATTTAATTCTCTGCCAGGGTGGGTCTGGTTACCCTCCATAAGCCTCGAGGCTGGATGCTCCTAAAACTGGCCGGACCAATCACCATGAAGTGTAGAGTCAGAAGGCGGGCGTAACTAAGTGAGGACAGAGGCGTGACGATTCTGACAGAAACAACCGGAAACAACTAGCCTAGTCGCGTTAGACAACCCACGGCAACGAATTTAATTCTCTGCCAGGGTCGACAACAAAAACGACAACAGTCGTTGGGCTCCATTAGCACCGACTCTGAATAATCTTTCTATTAGCATGTCTGTAATATACTTGAGCTTCACCCATTGACTGTATAAATAAGGCTTCACCGAACTGCCGCATCCTCTGATTTCCGGCGCTCTAGGAGCCTATTCGTTGCCCTGATTGGTTGTATACCTACCCAATTGCTGCAGAGTGATTTGAAAGACAACCTTTTAGCCCGCCTCCCTCCCTGTCGAGCGTGCCAAGACCCTTGCGTCTTCAGAGCATGGGTCTAGCGCAGCTAGGCTATACAAACAAAGCTCTGCAAAGAGAACATTAGCTAGAAAACGCTGTCATTTGTCTGATGTCTCATTACAGGATCAGAGAATGTAAACAAAACCGTCGTGTAGCGCCGCATGACAGCATATTTGTCCGCTCCACTCATCAACTAGTTCAATGTAATCAGTTCTGACGAAACGCCGTAAGTTGAAGACGTCGTAAACCGAGGACCCCCCCGGTATTTCACAAAAACAAAGGATGTCCACAAACTTCTTTCCACCACTGTACTGTATTATACTGTACGATATCTTATGCTGACAAGCAACAAGACAACATGGTCATCAATATCCTCCGCCACATGTCATGTCTATGAGTCTATATCCAAGATAATGATCAAGGGCCATAACTCTGTTAACCCTTTAAGCTTCAGTCAATTCCAGCAGTTTTCAGTACAAAAAATCGCTAATATTCTATTTTTAAATAAAAAAAATTACGAAAAATACAGGGAATATTGGATGGGCATCGCGAGGTGCATTTCCTTGAAAACGACCGATTCGTGGATTTTATACCGACTTCAGGACATGTTTTGGACAAAATAGTTTACTGGTTTGTGTTATCTGGATGTAAAAGGTTGGATTGTGGCCGTTTTTTGTGGAATCTTTTTTTTGTGTGTAATAATGAACCCGGAAATGTGAGTCGCGTTGTGTACGTTGAAGTCGTGTATAGAGAACAGATGGATGAATATTTGTTTCTGTCGGACAAATGTGTTTTTCTCACCCGCTGTGGTAATCACATCTGAAAGTGGTTTATACCGGCGGATTCATGAGAATCTAAGCTTTCCATCGGCGTATAGTGTTTGTATAATGGTTGATGCTAGAGGTACGGACCCGTACCCGTAGCATCTGTACTAGAGTTACGGACGTGTTAAGGTCACTGAAGAGCTGGCGCCGGTTAACTACTATTTGCTGCACATTACAGGCAGTTTATATGAATGACTTTGACGGCGAACATTGTATAATTTAACTAAAAATACACCGTCTCCTCTCACACTTTACGTAGACAATGTAGTTTTTACGCTTTTAGATGCCGTGTCTAAATTGTTTGAAGTCCAGTTCCTATTAATTAGTTTACCGCGTTCAGTGGTGGAAGCGGCTGACGAACTCCATTGCAAATGTTCCCATTTAATTTCGGACGCTAATTTACAAGATAAAATTAAGGATGTCGAATATGAAACAAACACTCGTGAATGGTGAGGAGCAGCTCTTTAATTTGGCATGAATTAAAAAAACCCACAAACTCGATTTACTGTGATATTGTGAGATTTGTTTGTGGTGATGTAACTTAGCCATTCAACAGAGTCCGCTAACATTAAAGTGACTGACGTGCAGTGTCTGTGTTGACAGACGCAGAAAATACGTCAGGGTTTTGTTTAGGTTGTTAATATGTAATAGTCTGTCGCTACTTTTGAAGGTAAAAAATACTTGTAGTTTGCTGGCTGTTAGTTCCGCCATTCATTCTGCAGATTCACCTCGAATCACAGAAGCGCCTTCATCAGCTTAGCCGACTCATTAATATCTATGTCCGTCGGATTACCAGCCAATCACGAAGCGCGTTCGTCAGCCGGCTCATTAATATTTATGTACGGCTCATTAATATTTATGTTAAGGGAAAGTGCCGTACCCGTAGCCTGTGGCCTACGGATACGGGTCCGTATCTGTCTGAGCACGATACG
The DNA here is from genome assembly GCF_021347895.1 of Acanthochromis polyacanthus. Lineage (NCBI taxonomy): Eukaryota > Metazoa > Chordata > Actinopteri > Pomacentridae > Acanthochromis > Acanthochromis polyacanthus. The sequence continues at coordinate 27,756,269 of NC_067134.1, read as the reverse complement.
TCATCAAAAGCGGAAGTGAGCACGCAATGCAACAGAAATCAGCGTCCGACTGGTGCACGGAACACGGATGTACATCGGACATCGTCCACGTTTAGATACAGCTGTATAGTAAACGCTGACATCCGTGTTTACGATAGATCATGGATGTCCGCATTGCATCGTGCATACATATATGCACGATGCAGCGTCGATGTCCGTCCGTGTTCCGCGCCCCGGTCGGACGCTGATTTCTGTTGCACTGCGCGCTCACTTCCGCTTTTGATGACGTAGCATGGTCAGACGATTAGTCGACGCCTCGTTAGTTGCAGCCCTAATCATGAGGCAGCTTTAGTGTATTCGTGTACATGTAAGAGAAGGATTTATGGTAAGATTCTAAAAATAAAATGCAGACAAATGGCGACCAGAGGATGATAAATTTGAACTGTCTCCACACGCACCAATGTTCACTGTCCTGCAGAAACCACAGCAGGCATCTGAGCTGCTGTATGTGTGTGTGTGTGTGTGTGTGTGTGTGTGCGTGTGTGTGGATAGTGTCGTGACAACCCACGGTCCGGCTGTCCACAGCTGCCTGCGGCCCTCAGAGGTGAGGCTGCTCTGTCCAGCAGCATGAGGTCCGGTCAGAGGCCAGGCTGCTCAGCGTGCTCTCGGTAAATAAATGATTCCACCTGTCAGAGCCGCTCAGCTTCAGCTTCACACGGCGGAAAGGCTGTCTTCTAGTCAATTTTTATGTTCATGTGTGTGTGTGTGAGAGAGAGAGAGAGAGAGAGAGAGAGCGACGGGCAGCAGAGGGCAGAGCAAAATGTGAATACTTTCAGCCGAGTTTGGCTTCGACCTAAACCCTGACAGAAACACACTCTGCTTTCATTGTTCTGTCAGCCTGTCAGGAACGCTTTGGCGTCACAAACGTCCTTTCAACGCACATAAAACAGCACAATTTTCTGAACTTTTCACCTCTGGAAAACTCATCAGTATTAACTTTGAACCAGGGGTGTCCAACATGAGGCCCGTGGTCCAAAAGTGGTCCTCCAGAGGGTCCAATCCGGCCCTCAAAGTGTAAAAATTACAGAGAAGACATTAACTGCAGATTGTAAATTAGTCAAATTAAACATTTAAAATCATTTCTAGATGATGACAAGTTGTTTGGATCATAAAATACGAGATTGTTCATTGTTCTGTTGTCATTTTGTGTCTCATTGTTGGAATATTTTGTCTTGTTTTTTGTATGTTTTTGGTCTGACTTTTGTCGCTTGTCTCACGTTTTTGCTGTTTTGTTTCTTGTTTTTGTTCTTTTGTGTTCTTGTTTGTCTCACTTGTGTTTTTTGTGTTTTTTGCTCGTTCTTTGTAACTTTTTGTCTCATTTCTTGTCTGTTTTTGTTTTGTTTCGTGTTGTTTTGCATCTCATTTTTTTTAATATTGTGTCTTGTTTTTTCTGACTTTTGTCCCGTCTTATGATTTTGCCGTTTTGTGTTTTCGTTTTGTCTCGCTTGTGTTGTCTATTTTTTGCCGTTTTATTTCTCGCTTTTGTCATCTTTCATCTCGTTTGAGTTAAATTTTCTCTTACGTTTTTGTCTAATTTTTCTGCCTTTTTTGTTTCGCATCGTTTGTCACTTTGTGTCTCATTTTTGTAGTCTTTTATCTTGTTTTTCTTGTGTTTTTTGTCTCCCTTTTGACATTTGTCTCAGATTTTTGTCATTCTGTTTCTCGTTTTTGTCGCTTTGTGTTTCCTTTTTGTTTCACTTGTGTTTTTTGTCTTTTTTGCTCGCTCTTTGTCACTTTTATGTCTCATTTCTGTCAATTTTTTGTCGCTTTGTAACTTTTTTGTCTCATTTCTGTCAATTTTTTGTCGCTTTGTAACTTTTTTGTCTCATTTCTTGTCTGTTTTTGTTTTGTTTCGTCTCGTTTTGCATCTCATTTTTTTAAATATAGTTTCTTGTTTTTTCTGACTTTTGTCCTGTCTTATGATTTCGTTGTTTTGTGTTTTCTTTTTGTCTCGCTTGTGTTGTCTATTTTTTGCCGTTTTATTTCTCGCTTTTGTCATCTTTCGTCTCGTTTGAGTTAAATTTTCTTCTTACGTTTATGTCTAATTTTTTGCCTTTTTTGTTTCGCATCGTTTGTCACTTTGCGTCTCATTTTTGTAGTATGTTATCTTGTTTTTCTTGTGTTTTTTGTCTCCCTTTTGACATTTGACTCAGATTTTTGTCATTCCGTTTCTCGCTTTTGTCGCTTTGTGTTTCCTTTTTGTCTCACTTCTGTTTTTTGTCTTATTTTTGTCATTTTGTGTTATACTTTTTCCATCGTTTTGCGTGATTTTTTCATCCGTCTCTCTTGTAGTTTTTGTCTATTTTTTTTGTCGTTGAATATTTTTTCTTGTTTTTGCTGTTTTTTTGATGTTGTTTGTGTAACTGCTCTTTTGTAGACACTCTCTGATCTGGAAGTTGTAACGTGGAAATGATAAACTGAGGCTGAATGTTCAGGTTGCACATGATGTCCTGTAAAAAGATAATTCCTTAAATGTGAACATTTTCAGAATGTACTGTGAAAATGTGGAGTTGTGGGTATTTATAGGTTATTTATAGGTCATTATGTTGTGATTTTACTGCTCACTGGAGGTCAAACTGGTGCTGAATGTGGAACCTGAACTAAGATGAGTTTGACTATCGTGCCTTAAACTGTGTTTTCGTCCTGAGGAAGCGCTCAGATCAGAAGGATTGTGTACAGTAGAGTGAGGAGTGTGGAGAACTCACAGCCAAGGTGTGTGCGTTTATTTATGTGTCTGTATGTTTTGCAATATGTATGAGCGACTGTGCATCCATGACGCCCGACCGCACCCTTTGTGACAGCGTTACCATGACGACTGCATCACCGACAGAGCCGGAAAACAAACAAACTGAGGAAAGATGTGCAGAGGATGGAAAGTTCAAAGCATCTTTAAAGCATACGGAAGCACTGAGCGTAAATGATATGCACCCCCTCCAGCAGCGAGGGGAGTATCATCATTATTATTATTTTTAGACCTGATGAATGATTTAATTCTCCTGCACAAGGTTAACTGGTGTGGATAGCAGCTGAATGGACCTCCAGCTGGGCGTCTGGGTCTCTGAATGACGCTTTAATGAGAGCTTTTCAAACATTTCCACCTCCAGGCCAGGCTTTGACGGATGAGCCTTTGTCACGCCGAGGAACGGGGTGAAGATAAAAGAGAGGGAGGGAGGGAAGGAGGGGGGAAATTAAGGATGAAGGAATGACGGCGACAGAGCAATGAGGCAACTCTGAAGCTCATAAGTATGATTTTTACTGTCCTTAATATATCAGCAGTGGCTTCAATGGGACCGTTGTTCAGTCCCAATGATTATTCTTTAAAGTGCTGAGGCTTCAAGTTTCAAACCTTGTAAATAAAAAAAACGCCCCTCAGACGACTTAACACCCCTTTAAAATATTTCTCCAATTAGGATTAAGGAGACATGAAGAGGACAAGCTGAAAGCTCCACAGTAGGGGGAGTGAATGAAGTCTTTACAGGGGAGCTGAGGGACTATAGCGTCAGGGCTGGCTCTTATATTTCTACTTTATGGTGTTGATTTTTCCCAGCAGATGGTGTGAATGGTCGTCTGTCTGCGTCTGCCTCCAAACTATGGAATCACAGGAGTGCCAAAATAAATAGGAAATAAATGTGGAAATGTAAAGAGAATCAATAAAAGAATCAATAATAAAAATAAACAAATGTAGTAATATTCTTTTTCCATTTTGCTTTTGCTTATTCCATTTTGTCTTTGCCTTTTCTGTTTTGTCTGTGCTTTTTCCGTTTTGTCTTTGCTTTTTCCATTTGCCTTTGCTTTTGCTTTTTCCATTTTGTCTTTGCTTTTCTCACTTTGCCTTTGTCTTTTCCATTTGCGTTTTGCCTTAGCTTGAGCCATGAAGTAAAGGCAAAGGCAAAACGCAAATGGAAAAGACAAAGGCAAAAGGAGAGAGACCCGCCTACAGCCATTTGATTGACTGCCTTTACTTCATGGCTCAAGCTGTCAATCAAATGGCTGTAGGCGGGTCTCTCTCCTTTTGCCTTTGTCTTTTCCATTTGCGTTTTGCCTTTGCCTTTACTTCATGGCTCAAGCTAAGGCAAAACGCAAATGGAAAAGACAAAGGCAAAGTGAGAAAAGCAAAGACAAAATGGAAAAAGCAAAAGCAAAGGCAAATGGAAAAAGCAAAGACAAAACGGAAAAAGCAAAGACAAAACAGAAAAGGCAAAGACAAAATGGAATAAGCAAAAGCAAAATGGAAAAAGAATATTACTACATTTGTTTATTTTTATTATTGATTCTTTTATTGATTCTCTTTACATTTCCACATTTATTTCCTATTTATTTTGGCACTCCTGTGATTCCATACCAAACACCACCCTCAGGGATAAAAGCACACAGGTAGATGGATTCTGTTCAGTCAGAGTCTGATGACAGCTGGTCCTGTTACGGCCCTGAATCATGACGCTGCCGTAAAGCGAGACGTGAAAAGTTACATTGTTATGTGAAACTATCACATTTTATGGAACCGCCGTAAGTCCAGCAGCCAGATGCATGACAGACAGATGGATAGACCCACCGCGAGACGTTTACATCCACTATCAGCCATGAGACAACAAGAAGAAACACACACACACACACGATACGCTGGTTTTAAACAACTATGCAGATATCCTCGGTTTATGGCGTCCTCAACTTACAGTATTTCGTCGGAACCGGAGTGGACCAATACTGTATGTGCAGTAGTGACGTGGCGCTACAAGAGCTATCTCACAATGATACAGAAATCTTTAACAAGTCTGTGGATCCAGACAACAAGCTGCATCACTGTCAAAACCTAATCACTTGGTTCTTCCCTGAAAATTTCATCCAAATCTGTTAGTCTGTTTTTGAGTGATGTTGCTAACAGACAGACAGACAGACAAACCAATGGCGATTGTCACATAACTAATGTAAAACAACAGCCATCCAATGTTTTTTCTACTTAAAAACCAGCTTTTAGGCTCTGAAAAAAACAAAATAAAGCAAAAAAGACAAAACCGTACTGGGTTTTCAGGTACTGCGGAGGTCCTCACTTTACAACGTCCTCAACTTACGGCGTTTCAGCCTTACGTCGGAGGTCATTACAGGCCAGTCCTTGGTTTAACACACGGCGTTTCATCGCTATGTCGGAACTGGTTCAGTGGAACTAGTTGGCGAGCCGAGTGGATGAATACTGTATGTACAGTTGTCATGCGGTGCTACAAGACAGCTTTGTTTACATATGATGCCACATTGGATCATGCTACGTTTGCTGACTTTATTATGGCTTCCAAGTGTTAGCCAGACCTACAGTTTACATTTTTGCCGGTATTTTCCTCCCGAGTTGTGTTTCAGTGTGAGCTAATCGTTACTGTAGTTGTACAAATATGTAAGCTGATCAATATTATGATGCAGTAATGGCTTTATTTACGTTTTCACCGGAGTTCCAATGTATGGCGAAAAACGACTTAAGTCGAGGACCCCCTGTGTATGGCAATGCTTATTATTAGTGGTGGGACGGGATCAAAATAATCTAATTAATCGCAATTAATCACATGTTTGTCAAATAGCAATATTTGACACAACAAGCAAAGTTTTTCAATTCAAGTAAATTTTAGTTGACGACTGAATTGATGGATAGACATGTACAGGGGGTCCTCAGCTTACATTGGAAGTTTGTTCTTTTCGCCGTAAGTCGGAACTCGCGTACATAAGGACCATTCACTTTCATGAAGGTGACTTTCCTTTTCTTCAAAGCACGGCCATCAGAATAGTGTTGCCAGCTCCTCAGTAAAGAAAGTCGCTATTAGCATCATTGCCTAATTTGCATAATTGGCCATGCATGTAATTGTAATGGATGTTATAAGAGAGAGGAGTAACATTGTAGGTGAGACACAAAAGGAGTAAAAAAACACCCAAAATGTGTTTAGAACTAGAGGCTGTGTGAGTCAAAAGCAGTGATTTATTTTAGTAGTAAGCTAGCCTAGCCACGCTAGACAACCCACGGCAACAAATTTAATTCTCTGCCAGGGTGGGTCTAGTTACCCTCCATAAGGCTCGAGGCTGGATTCTCCTAAAACTGGCTGACGAATCACCATGAAGTGTAGAGTCAGAAGGCGGGCGTAACTAAGTGACGACAGAGGCGTGACGATTCTGACAGAAACAACCGGCGCACAATAAACAGTTATCTTTCTACTCGGCTTTGGCCACAGCCCTTAAAGATTTGAAGCTAAAATTCAACTTGAAAGATAAACAAAGGACGGCACTGAAGTGTTTCATTGAGAAGAAAGACGTATTTGGACTTATGTCGACGGGATATGACAAATCCTTAATACACCAATTGGCTCCGCTGGTTGGGAAGCTAATGGGACTTAGCCACAATCCGGCCCTCTCGGAACTACATCAGCCTATTCGTTGCACTGATTGGTTGTATACCTACCCAATTGCTGCAGAGTGATTTGAAAGACAACCTTTTAGCCCGCCTCCCTCCCTGTTGAGCGTGCCCAGACCCTTGCGTCTTCAGAGCATGGGTCTAGCGCGGCTAGGCTAGTAGTAAGCTGCTTTTGTTCAAGAAATCTCAATGAGAGGGGAAGTGGAAGAACATGCACAAACCTTCAGTTACATCCCATAGTCCTGTGTTCTCCGTCAAGGTGTGCGTCTGCTCTGCCACTCATTAGACCTGGAAGTGAAGGACGACAAAGGACAGGGTGAGTTCAACTGATTGTGTTCCAAGTTTTCATAAAATACAATCATGTTGGAGATTCATAAGAGCTGATCTGATCCCTGTCCTGTGGAATTGCAGACTTTAACTATAGAATGATGGCAGAATGTGAAATGACCCATAAATCAGCAGTGTCTGTTCAGGATGTATTTTAATCCAATGTGCCGCTAATTAATCTCATGTCTGTCTGCCGTCATCGCTGTGATATTTCAGTCATTAATAACAATCATGAGAGTTTATTAAAGGCACATTCTGGCCCGTCAAACACTCTTAAAAACAATCCAAGATAATTATTCATTATTAAACATCAGTGAAACTAGAGCTGGATGGTTAGAGGTCAGTACGTTCTCAATATCCGCTCATCCACACAACTTCACAACACTGACAGTTCATCACATCAACATTGAAAGTCAAATTAGCAGACTCCTTGTTTCCAACAACAGTCTGTAAAATAAGTTTAAAACCATTTCATCATTCACACATGGCTGTTAAAGTTAACAATAAACAGAAAACAGCAGAACAGAGGATTTTTGGTGCAACATACTTTACTCTAACCCACAGCGATGCACTTGTTAGAAGTGTAGATTTGTGGAAAAATGTCCACATGTTTTTGTTTCGAGCTGTTTATATCACAGTGGATGTAAGAAACAACATTTACTAACAGTCCTCGTCTCTTCTGATGCTCAAATCTGTCACATTAACCCTGTAAGACCCAAAACCAGAAAAAATGAGCAAAATAAAACAAGAAAATGTAAATAATAATGATAATATATAAACCCAAATATAAAAGAAAATGAACACAGAATAAATAAAATAAACACAAAAATTATATATATATATATATATATATATATATGACAAAAAATGTATTATTAAAAAAAAAAAAATACTAATAATGATAATATATAGACCCAAAATATAGAAGAAAATGAGCAGAAAAATAAATAAAATAATTTCTATATATACGCATAAATTAACAAATACAGAAAAAAAGAAAATAAATAACAAAAATTATACATATGTATATATTAATAAACCCAAATGTAGAAAAAAAAATTAAAAAATAAAACAAAACAAACAAAATAATAATAATGATAATATATAAACCCAAATATAGAAGAAAATGAACATAAAATAAATTAAATAAACACAAAAATGATATATATATATATATATATATATATGACAAAAAATATTAATAAAATATATACATATAAACTACAAATGATAATATATAAACCCAAAATATAGAAGAAAATGAGCAGAAAAATAAATAAAATAAGCAAAAAAAAATTCTCTCTCTCTCTCTCTCTCTATATATATATATATATGCATAAATTAACAAATATAGAAAAGAGAATATAAATAAATAAAAAAACTATACGTATGTATATATAGTTAAACCCAAATATAGAAAAAATAGCAAAAACCCCCCAAAATATGAATAATAATAATAATAATAATAATAATAATGATAATATATAAATCAAAATATAGAAGAAAATGAGCAGAAAAAAACTCAAAAAGGCTGTGTGTGTGTGTCTATATATATCTCATACAAAAAAACAAATAAAATCATAAAACTTGTGTTGTATTTCTGCAGCAGTGTGTTTCACAGCGTTAAACTGGTTCATAGTTAAAATGACCGTTCCCTTCTCTCCCATACCACCTCCTCTTCTTTTCAGTACGGTAAAATCTGAGCAGCCCTCCGTAGAAACACGTTTGTTTGAGCTGCAGAGTGTCGGCGACGACAGAAAATGATCCAGCAGCACTCTCACTGGTTATGACAGCTGTCAGATAGAGATCCATCTGATTGGCTGCTGGACGGCCGACTGTAGTCTGGGACCGATCGATGCCTCAGTGTGTGTGTGTGTGTGTGTGTGTGTGTGTGTGTGTGTGTGTGTGTGTGTGTGTGTGTGTGTGTGTGTGTGTGTGTGTGTGTGTGTGTGTGTGTGTGTGTGTGTGTGTGTGTGTGTGTGTTGGGAAGGACACACTTTGTTGTATTTCTTCCCAGAATTCTTCAGTCCATCAAAAGGCAAACAGAGGTGAAGGTAATTACGTCGGAGCAGAACATTTATTTAAAGGACTAATAATAATAACGCATTTTATTTGGCAGCGCCTTTGACAACACCCAAGGTCACTTTACAGAGGATAAAAAATAAATAAAACAAAACAACAGACAAAAGTAACACAACACTTAAAAAAACTATGAGATTACAATGGATATGCAGATGAGTTCTGAGTCTGGACTTGAACTGGGGTAAAGAGACAATGTTGCAGATGACTGAACTTCATCAACAACAACGGAACAAAAACGTCATTTTCTGCTTTCAGTCGTCCAAACAAAGGCTGCATCCAGATCTCCACCCTCTGGACTTGCAGACTGAGCCCTCGTGGACTTCAGTCATACGTAATGTGACGTCTTTACCGTCATCACGTAAAGTCTGCACGAGCGGGAGTCTACAGCATTATGAATGGCGCTAACAGACAGACTTGGAGTCCATTTCAGTCGTTTCTGTGACACTGTTTGAAGAACTATCATGTATACGCTATAATATTAATTAATTTGGGTATTACTTACATTGGAGGACTTGTTTTCGTCCTTTTTCCGCCATTATTTTTCTCAGCTCATGATTTCGGCTTCAGACTGCACAGCTTTTATAGGCCAGACGCAATAAAAAAAAAATCGAAAAATTTAAACGTCACGTCCGTATTGCATTGAATTGTGGGTAATCAAACTGGTGAAGTCTGCAGAAGTCTGCACCCCAAGCAGACTCTCTGGAAGTCTGCAGAAAGTCCGCTTGAGGCCCCTTGTGGACTGGATGAATTGTGGATTTGGACAGCCCTCAGCACTCCCAGACTTCCTGTGAATGCGCCCGCAAAGTCCGCGAGTTCGCAAGTGCGGTGAAGTCCAGAGATTTGGATTCAGCCAAAGAGCAAAAACTGAAGCATAAGGCCTTCAACATGCTGCTGTTTGTGCTGTTTTTCTTCCTCTCACATCTTACTGCAGCCTGTCCTCGGCCTCGGTTAGATCAGGTCCATTCAGCTCCTCACTGGGTTCAGATTTCTCCGTGACCATGAACCCAGAGCTTCTTCTCACAGCTTCTCCCATCAGACCGTCTCTCTCTCTCTCTTTGTTGGACATTCAGCTCAGTTAACATCTAGATATCTCAGAATGAGATCATCTAGGGCTCATTATTTACTTATCTGCAGTGATTTAACCTGCTCCTTTGCCATGAACAACATCAAATACGTCCTGGAGATCACCGCTGCAGGTCCGACTCCAAACTACTTCCAGGGCTTAAAGGACTTTCTGATGCCACATTGTTTAGACAGACTACAGAGGACCCACACAGTGTTAGACAGCAGGTTTTAATGCCACTTATCTGTGACAGGGGTCAAGGGTGTCAAACATGAGGCCCGTTGTCCAAAAGTGGTCCTCCAGAGGGTCCAATCCGGCCCTCAAAGTGCAAAAATCCCAGAGAAGACATTCACTGCAGATTGTAAATTAGTAAAACTATAAATTTAAAATCATTTCTAGACCATGACATGTTGTTTGGATCAGAAAGTAAAATACTAGATTGTTCATTGTTCTTTTGTGTGTCATTTTTGTCATATGTTGTCTAGTTTTTGTCTGACTTTTGTCTCATGCTTTTGTCGTTTTGCATTTTCTTTTGGTCTCGCTTGTGTTTGTCTGTTTTTGTGCCGTTTTCTCTTGTTTTTGTCCATTGGTTCGAACTAAGAAATATAATAAAAACGAAGAAGGGCACGCCACATTTAACTCCGCTGCCATTTCTTTCAGTTTTCTTTGCTGTTTTCCAGCATCAGTTCCTCTGTCTGTGTCTGTAAAGGTCAGAGTATTTTCAGTCTCCAGCATCATCAACTTCTTCTGACAGTAGAAAAACAATCTGACGTGTTTCGTTTTCCTTCCCGCACTGATCACACACACATTAACGCTTCTTTATCAACTTTTGCTCAGCACTTTTTCTACATGTCACAGTAACTGTTTTTATATTCCTAAAACAGTTGCCTTGGCAACAAACTTTCCCCTCGATGCTGTGAAAAACACTAGTTTACCTCGTACTTGGAAGAACGAGTCGATTAAGCTGTAATTGACCGTGCCGTCGCTCTCACTCTATCTTAAGTATAGCTTTCCATCTGTTCAGGTCGGGAGGCGGGGGAGGAATCAGCGCCACAGCGTTCACAGCTCTCCCCAAACTCTCCACCTGTCTGCATTGTAAACACCGTTGTTCACCGACACCTTCCTCTCTCGCCACAAATTCATTTTACTCCCTCTGTCCTTGAATCGAAGATGTCTGAGAGCTGTCAGGATCAGAACTTCTCAGTCGTACTCGACCGGCCACTTCATCTGATTGAGCTTCTGCTGCTCAGTTTTTGATGCAATAAACTGTCGGGGAGGATTTGAACAAAGGAAAAAATAGAAGAGAGACAGTAAGACGCAGTTTCTGGCTTTGTTCTGAATGCCTTACAGAGACACTAAACGGAACAGAGACTAAAAAAATGCAGAAACATGACCGTCGTGTAGCATTGCCAGAAGTTCTACGAAAAGTTCCAATGCACTGAAAGAAAACTATTATTCTAATGGTTACAAACTTCGAAATCTATAATTCTGATGAATACAGATGAGTCGTATTTTATTCTATGACCAAAATGACAAAAGCCAGACAAGACGGTCGATACAAAATGTTACAAAAAATAGACACAAAGTGCCAAAAAACATGAGACAGACGGCAGGAAATGAAACAAAAGAGACCAAAAATTTGACAAAAAACTTCCCAAGCAACAACAAATGGGCAAAAATGAGACAAAACATTGCAAAAAATGACTCAAATAAGATAAAAAAACGACAAAAGCGAGAAACAAAACAATGAAAAAACAGACTAATGACCCAAGCGAGACAAAAACGACTCAAAACGACACAAAAAGTAAAACACAAAATGACAAAAATAAGACAAAAGAACAACAAAAACAAGACAAAATATTACAAAAATGAGGAAAAATGACAAAAGAACAATCTAGTATTTTATTTTCTGATCGAAACAACTTATCATGGTCTCAAAATGATTTTAAATTTATAGTTTTACTAATTTACAATCTGCAGTTAATGTCTTTGTAATTTTTCCTCTTTGAGGGCCGGATTGGACCCTCTGGAGGACCACTTTTGGCCCACTGGCCTCATGTTGGACACCCCTGATGATCAGATATGACTGAATGTTGTCTTGTCTGTGGCTGGGCATAGCAGAGCTCTGGTTCGACTGACAATATTAGCATATCGATGTTCAGCAGTCGACATACCGAACCAGGCAAATATTTACCTGACAGCAGCAAACACAGAGCAGAGCTGAGGCTGCTGGGAATGTCTAGTTGCTGACAGAAGTGGCGACTAGCAGAGAGCTCAGAGGGTACCAGTGTTATTAGAATTCATCCTCAGGTGAACGGGAAGGTGTAAACCACACTACAAAGGGTCCTCGACTTATCTTTGTAAGTTGATTTTCTCGTAAGTTGGAACTCTGACGAAAATGTAAACAAAGCCGTTATGTGCATCAAGATATCGATCAGTTCTTCTGAAAAGTCATGAATACCAATGACTTTCAGGCATGTACGAGCCATTTTGCTGGAAGATAACAGAATATGTTGCACTGTTTTTACAACTTGAGTGTTTTATTAGATCTAATTTCACTTCCATGGAGACGCCATCAGAAGAGCCTGACTTGGGAGCCATAATGAAGGGCAAAAAGATAGCGAATGTAGCAAAATCTAAGGTAGTGTACAACCAGAGAATGTAAACAAAGCTGTTTTATAGTGCCACAAGATGACGTATTAATCCACTCCCTTCGCCAGCTAGTTCCATGTAACCAGTTCCGACGTTACAAAGAAACGCTGTAAGTTGAGGACGCCGTAAACCGAGGACTTCCTGTATCTTGAAATATATTCAACAGCTGCAAAGAGTCTTTTCTAAAGATTACAAACGAATATCCTGCAGTGTTACAGGAGAAATCAGGGGATCCAAATGTAAAGATTCATCCTCTGGGAATGACAAATTTCTAAACAAAGTTTGGTGCCAATCCATCCATAAGGGGATACATGAATACGTCGGCGAACTGCTACTGGTGCCACAATGGAAGATCATGAAAAGTCAAGACAGTTTATCTTCTTGGAAGCAGGAATGTCTGTTCTTGTTAAGGTCTAAGACACAAGACACACAGGTAGGCTCAACAAACACAAAGACAACAAGAAGTTTTACCAAACTTGGACCGCCCGGTGACAAAGATGACCCCTGTGATCTTGAAAATGAGGTCACGGTCACCATATTCGAACTTGACCTGTGTCTTATTATGGTACAGCTGTGTACCAAATATGGTGAGGCTACATTAATATTTTATGGAGTTATCGTGCGGAAACCAAATTGTTACAGACAAAGATGACCCCTGTGACCTTGAAAACGAGGTCACGGTCACCATATTCGAACTTGACCTGTGTCTTATTATGGTACAGCTGTGTACCAAATATGGTGAGGCTACATTAATATTTTATGGAGTTATCGTGCGGAAACCAAATTGTTACAGACAAAGATGACCCCTGTGACCTTGAAAACGAGGTCACGGTCACCATATTCGAACTTGACCTGTGTCTTATTATGGTACAGCTGTGTACCAAATATGGTGAGGCTACATCAATATTTTATGGCGTTATTGCGCAGAAACCAAATTGTTGCAGACAAAGATGACCCCTGTGACCTGGAAAATGAGGTCACGGTCACCAAATTCGAACTTGACCTGTGTCTTGTTATGGTGGACCTGTGTACCAAATATGGTGAGGCTACATTAATATTTTATGGAGTTATCGCGCGGAAACCAAAGTGTTACAGACAAACAAGCAAGCAAGCAAGCAAGATCATGCAGGTGAAAACAATACCTTCCGGCAAACACAGTTTTGCCGGGCGGTAACTAGTAAATTAGGGAGGTAGGTAGAAAAAGCTGGAAGAGAGTCCAGATATTAACGGGCAACATCCGAGATAATCTGAACATTTGAAACGCACACAGAGAAATAAGTCGGACTCACTAACTCAGTGTGCTGCTTTTCCTTCATCTGGGATTCAGGTGGCAAGAAGTAATGACAAGGAGAGAGTGAGAAGGGCATCTCTGAAACGGAGAAGAGAGGAGGCTTCACCTTAAACTAATCATCGATCTGCCGGAGCGATCGAGCTTCACTGCGTCATTAATCACTGAGGATCCAACAACGCCACAATGACATGAAGCAATGACACTTTGCTGTGAGCTGATGTGTTTCTGTCAGCCATAAGGTCAAGGGAGGCGGATTCAGAGCTTCTATCGTCTGAATTAAACATCCAGCGAGGCGAAGGTCTGGACTATAAACACTCAGGGAGCAGATAGGGTGGAAGTGATACGGGTTGAAGAGGGAAAACACAACAACAAAAGGAGCAAAAACACCAGAGATGAAGATTTACAGACTTTAATAACAGATTTGATCCTTTGGGATGGATTTCAGTTTATTTGAACCTGCTGTATTTCACATTAAAGACTGAATTGGAAACAGAAACCTGCTTCATATTTTTCTAAGTTTATGAAGAGCTGAAGAGTGTTTTGACTATTTTTGAATAATTTTGTCCATTTTTCTTTACTTTGACATTTTCTGGTCATCTTTCAGACACGTTTCAAGTTACTTTGAACAATTTTTGAGTAATTTTGGGCAACTTTCAAGTTTGTTTTAGTCAAATTTTGATTCCTTTTGGATCTTTTTTGGTCATCCCCCCCCCATTTTTGACTCATTATGACAACTTCGTACTCATATTTTAGTGAGCGTATGGAGAACTGAGCGGTTTTTGGACTATTTTTGAATAATTTTGTCCATTTTTCTTCACTTTGTCATTTGTTTTTCATCTTTCAGACACGCTTCAAGTAACTTCCAACAATTTATGAGTAATTTTGGGCAACTTCTAAGTTATTTGGGAACAATTTTAAGTCATTTTGGATCTTTTTTTTATCATGGACCACCTCTATACTTTCTCTATCCATTAGTTTTTCCATATTTTCCATTGTTGTATCGACATTAGAACTATTAAAAGTGTAACTTCATTAACAGGCTAAAGTGGTTAAACTCAAACTAAGGCAGTTAAATTAAAAATAAACCCTTTGTCTTGTTGTTTTATTAGAAATTGGTCATTAAAATGATTAAAAACAGTAATTAACATGTGAAACTTTGAACATTTTCTTTGGATTTTTCACTTCCAGCCTTGGGAAGAAGAAAGCAAAACCATTACAGCTAATCATAGCTGATCAATCTAACAAAAATCACACAAAATCACGCATATCTTTTAATCATGAGCGGAACTGTAATTACTGTAAGTTAAAAATGTGTTCTGGGATGGCAAAGAGTACTGAGTTCTTTAGGAGCACTATATTTAGAAAATTAGAGCTAAAACATCGTTGGGAAATGACAGAAAGTTGGGTCTTTTAGATGCAAGAAAGTGCAGTAAAAAGTAACATGTGGGGAGAAGCTTTAAATCAGAGAGTAGAAAGTACAACGGAAATCTATTCCTTTAGTGAAATGCTATCCATAGAAGGTTACAAATGGTGTCGACACGGGAGATTATAGAGGCTCAATCTGCTGGATATAGTACAAATTAAAACAGCTGCTGCTGTCAAAGAATATAGAACAATTTTCCACCATCTATATGTGTCTTTTTCTAAACACTCCAGCTATAAAGACATCAGTGACTGACGCTTAATAAGGCCGCACTTTATTTCTACCACTCAATAAGCAGGCCGTCATTAAATCACTAATTAAAACAGCCATAGTCATCGCCGAGAGTCTACAGATCGTCTTTCCATCAGCTCAATTTGGCTAATTGCCATTTGCGACAGCGCCTATTGTGGTTTCATTTAATTAAGGGAAGAATTAACAGATGAACCCACAGCGAGAATCACAAAGGTCGTGAACGAGAAAATCGGTGCTCGATGGATTCCAGATCAGAAGGGAGAGCGACTCATATTTCGTTTAATTTTCAATCGACAGCCGGAATAAAGCTGCTGCTAGATGAGACTGAAACAAAAGTGTAAAAATAGAGTGCTGGCTCTGAAAATGGTGAAGGAGTAGCTGATTAGTAGATCTATGCTGATCTCATGTGTGCATGCTTCGTTCCATTGATTTTTCTTCTATTTTTAGCCATTTCTTCTGCATCCAGTCTTTATGCTAACAACCTCATTGCTTTGGCTTCATTTTCATTTAGAGCTCTGAATAATTGGGCACTCTGTGGCTCCTGTGGATTCCATGGATGCTCGGTCAGATTAAGATCTGGGGAGTTCGGAGGTTGCGTCTTCACCTGGAGCTCTTTGTTAAGTTCCTCCAGCTGTTTGTACAATCTAGCAGGATGTATTGTCCACCACCTGCAGGGAAGAGCGCTATCATGAAGGTGTGTTCATGGACTTTAGCCATGTTCAGGCTGGTGCTAAGTGTCAAAGTAACATCCACGTGATCGCAGGATCTAAGGTTTCCCAAGACGACAACGACCAGAACAGACCAGAACAGACCAGAACATCTCACTATGGACAGACTCATCATCAGTCTGGCCGATGTTGGGCTGTCTGTCATCACTCTTTGGTCTCAGAAATGTCTCTAAAGCAAAGACACAACCAGAAAAAATTCAAGCTGTTGCCACAAACCAGGAAATTAGCGACTCCCACAGTGGCTAAGGCTATGCTAACAGCTAGCGGCCATGTTAGAAAGCTGAAACAAAATGACCCCGAGACAGAGTGTGGAAAACAATAATTACCCCGCCAAGGAAGGGCAGAGTTATGTGACGACCGGTGTACGTTTGTCTGTCTGTTAGCAACTTTAAACAAGACACAAAATGACAAAAACAAGACAGAAAAGACAAAAACGTCATCAACATCAACCTTCTATGTTTAATGTTGACCTTTGAATCCGAAGGTCGGACAGATGTTTTTGATTTTTAGCTGTTCATATTTCATGCATTACATACCATAGCACTTTCATTTTATACAGATCCAGTCCTTAGATAGCCAAATTATACCACATAAAATCTCTAATGGATATGATGATTAGTTTTTGTGTAATGGGTGGCCAAATGTAGCAGTTTAGAAGTTCGTGATGGATAAAATCGCAACTTTGTCATTCTCTGTAACATGCAATTATAAATATAAAGTAAATATTTTCACATTTCTGAGGACTAGAGGTCACTGTGAAATGATTCTGAAAATTTCAGATCTCTATCTTTTGTTGTTCAGAAGTTACAGAAGTCTGAAAATGGTCGAAAATTTCAAGTCTTAATTTTGGCCGCAATAATAGGGAACCCCCTACCTACTTCAAATGGCCATAACTTTGAAACTAATGACAATAAAGCATTCACATTTTGGTTTTTCCCATCATATATAGTGTACTAAATGTATGTAAAAACAGGTGGAAAGTTTTCTTAAAATTGGTTGATTTCATACGGAATGACCCAAGAGACATCAATGACAAAAATAATAGCAAAAAATGAGATTTAAATTTCATTTTAACTGTTTTATTTGAGATTCAATTCGATCATTAGAGGGGTAGGACAAGAGAAACCTGTCATTTTAGGGGGAACTCCAGACTTATTTGGTATTTTAAAAATATTTTCAGTCTTTTCTCTTATTATTATTTTTTTTTTAGATTTGGTCTCAGGGAGAAGCACATTTACACAACAACTGCATGTTTTATTATTTTGCACATGGATTATTTGAAATTTGATGTAAAATGTCCTCCGATTCTGGAATGACCCCGGTGCTCTCATGGACGGGAAAAGAATGGAACATTAAATGTAAATCAGGAGGCTGGGGAGACATTTCCCATCCAGACGCTGCTCTGAGCTCTTCACTGCATCCTTCCCATGATTCATAGCTCCGTGCCGGAGGACGTGTTGGACTGTGTGTGTGTGTTCACTGTCAGCTTTTACAGCCTGGAGTTAAGGACCTGCTATCTGCTTAAAGTCAACACCGCTGCTATCCACATTTGTATCGCCCTCCCCTGTTGTTTTAGAGGAAACTTTATGAGCCATTCATCAGCTGCACCAGGTGATGCAGAGAAGAGAGCCGTTATCCATCTCACTACTGCCATGCAGAAAGGTTAAGACTACATTTATCGAGAGAGAGAAGGGAGGATATGAACTGTTACAGCAAAATACTGCAGTTTTTTAAAAATTTACTGGCAAAAGATGTGAAGGAAAACACAAAGGAAGGAGCCAGTGTGGGTTTAAATCCACCAAACATGTCCACGATCCTCTGCGGATTTAAGTAAAAACACTGGATGATCTTTTTTTTTATCGTTTTGGATCTCCACTGTGGAGACACTTGTGTTGATCTGAGGGTTTATTTGTGCAGCTGAACACAGAACAAACCCTATTTGTTCATTTAAAGGAGTTCTCAGGGTCAGCAGTCTTTCTTAACGAGGTGTTTTCAGTTTCATAAATGCCATCCGATGTTTTTCATGCACGATATTCATTGTTTCTATGATACGGTGTTATTAAATGTCACAGGAGATTGATGGTGCTGATGTTAAGGATGAAGTAAGACGCTGACGGGACTGTTTATGGACGAGTTAAAATGTCATAAATCGCTCTTATTAAATTATTTGATTAATTATTTTGCAAAAACAAAAAAAAAGTGCTATGATCTCCTCAAATTAGGTCTTTTTCACGCTAGAAAGACACTTCCCCTCATTTAACGATCCCTAGGTGACATCTTTCTCCTCTCATGGCCATTTCTGAGCACTTTTGGGTGAGTTTTATTGTTCAGTTCTGTTTTATTTCAGTCTCTCATCATCTCCTGTCTTGACTGTTGAGCTGAGCCACTAAACCAGGGGTGTCCAACATGAGGCCCGTGGTCCAAAAGTGGTCCTCCAGAGGGTCCAATCCGGCCCTCAAAGTGGAAAAATTACAGAGAAGACATTAACTGCAGATTGTAAATTAGTAAAACTATAAATTTAAAATCATTTCTAGACCATGACAAGTTGTTCTGGTCATAAAAATACTAGATTGGTCTTTTGTCATTTTGTTTCTCATTTTTTAATAT
The DNA here is from genome assembly GCF_021347895.1 of Acanthochromis polyacanthus. Lineage (NCBI taxonomy): Eukaryota > Metazoa > Chordata > Actinopteri > Pomacentridae > Acanthochromis > Acanthochromis polyacanthus. The sequence continues at coordinate 27,737,420 of NC_067134.1, read as the reverse complement.
TTTGTTTTCATGTCGTTTGTCTCGTTTTTTGCTTCCCACTTTTGTCATTTTGCATCTCTTTTTTGTAATATTTTGTGTTGTTTTTGTCTGACTTTTGTCATTTTGCTCATAAAGTAAACTCTTAAATCATCAGATCCAGATCGCTGTGAATAAATGTTGTGTTTCTTTGTAGACATGATCTGGAAGTTGTAATGTGGAAAGAAAATCGAAACGATGCTACAGAGAATGTGTGTCATTCTCAGAACTAAAGGTGGTCCAATGAAACATTACTAGGGCTGGCCCGAATAGCGGTTTATGGCCTCCGAATATTCGGGCCCTATTAAAGACGAATATCCGAATATTCGTTCCGCCCGGTAACGTCTGACGGGGGGCGGGGCTTGTGGCGGAGACGGCCCAAATATTCGGATCCGTTCGTCTGGTCTCCCGGGTCCAAATTTTGCCTTCCTTTTGTCTTCAGTTAAACTGAAGAATTCCCAAACAGCGGAGGTCTTCAGCATCTTGTCTTGTGTTTATGCAACGAAGTGAAGCGTGACGTCAGAGTCGGCAGCAACCCGGCCATTCGGGTGGTGGTAAGAAACACGACTGGAGGAGCCGAGATGAGTCGAACACGACGGGATGAGCCGAAGTGGGCCGAAGGCGAAGGGAAGACAGTAACGCCGAATATTTGTTCCGCCCGGTAACGTCCGACCGGGGGAGGGGATATTCAGATACCAAAATGAATATCCGGATACCGCCGTAGCGAACGAATATTCGCATATTCGAGTCCAGCCCAAAATATTACAATGTGTGAGCTTTTTTTTTTGGACAGGCAGCGTTTTATGTTCTGGAAGCAGCGTTTTAGACTTCTGGCATGAAATAAACATCAACCGTAAACAACAACAACCACAGCTACGTTGACGCTCGTTGGTGAAAATGAGAACTTATCAGTTAAATTCTGCTTTTTTTGCTATTTACTGCACGTTAAAGGAGAAGCAGCTCCTGAGAAGTTTTACAGATCTAAGTAAACAAGCAGCAGGTCAGTATTTCCATTACGTTGGCCTGATTTCACCAAGTAAGGAGCTAAAGTTTCAGTTTAAATGAGACCGGCGGTGTCAGATGGTGCGTGCAGGACACCAGGACCACATGTAGGTGTGATTAACACTTCTGATGTCCATCACCTCCTCACTTCTGTTGGCTTCCTCCTGCTCTGTTTCTTGGCTTTCAGAGTGAAGATAAAAGTTTAATGAAGCACATGGAAGTGGGTCGATGGCGAAGCCTACAGTAACACGACACAGCAGAGAAGCAGAGAATACAAGCACGAAAGCAGGACGTGTTAACGAACGCCAACAATGAGCAGCGTCACTGCAATGGACTGAGAAGAAACCAAGCAGTCAGACATGAAAACGCTAAAGAACAACGTGCCACGCTGAAACGACGGCTCTACAAACGCTCCTCTGTGAAATGCCTCTAATCATGCCGTGGTTTAAAGCAGTCATGTGTTGACAAACCCGCCTTAGTGCTGCAGGCAGGACCGCTAATATCGCTCTGCTTCATCAGAGGCTCAACTGCAGACCTCCAGGTGTGATTTTCAGAAGGAATAAACCCACAGACTGCTTTCTAGGAGATCCTGGATGTTCCATCTTCCCACAGGCGCCGTTCAAATCCCAGAAAACTAAATGTTTCCAAACGGGAGGCAATTAGAGGAGACGAAATGTGACCTGATTGGGCCTCGACTACGACTGAGCTCAAATCAGAAAGTAAAATGAAGCCGCTTTGCATTCTGTATGCTATAGACTCATTTTAATTCAGTCCAATTTGATCTTTAGTGGACCGGAGCAGTAAAACCACAGCATAACAACCGAGAAATAACCACAACTCTGCATGTTTCCTTTGTTTTAGTGTAAAAAAGTACATTCTAAAAACGTTCACATGTAAGCAATTACCTTTTTACAAAACATCATGAACAGCCTGACATTTCTGAAGAAAAATAAATTCAGTTTTAACAATATTATGCCTCAGTTTATCATTTCCACATCACAACTTCCAGATCACAGAGAGTCTACAAAGGAACACATTTAGTCACAGCTATCTGGAACTGATGATATTTTATTTTACTTTATGATCAAAATGACAACAACAATAAAATATTACAAAAATGAGACACTAAATAACAAAAAATGAGACAAACAACATGAAACAAAACAAAAAAGAGACAAAGAATTAGACAAAAAGGTTCCAAAGCGACTAAAAATGGACAAACATGACACAAAAAATTACACAAATGAGATCAAGAATGACAAAAGTGAGAAACACAACGACAAAAACGTGGACAAAGAACACAAACGATACACAAAACGCAGAATAAAGTGAAACAGTCGTCACATAATCAATACATAGCTGCTGTTTGTCTACTGAAGACGTCTGTTCTGGAACTTTTGATGCCACCAGCCTCAATCCACTCAAACTCTTCCATCCACTTTTCTTTCTAACCCTCTCCACACTCCTGCGCTCATCCCTGCTGCTTCCTTTTCCTGCAACACTTTTTCCTTCCGGCCGACTTTCCGTTAATGCGCTTCGATGCGGTGTTCTGCCAACAGCCAGTGACCTTCTGTGGCTCCTCGAGGATGGAGTTTATCACTTCCTGAACAACTTTAAAGTCAGCAGGTTTCCCCATGACAGCAGCAGATGCACTGGACCCAGAGATGTACGGGATTTAAAGTGTTTCAGCAGAAATGGACTCAAACCCGGTCCAAAATAGTCTTTAAAGACGCTGGATTTCTGGCTAAATCACACAATAAGGCTTGAAATACGGAGCAACTTTAACTAAGATAGAGCAACTTTACCTGATAAAGAGTAATTTCAGCTAATATAGAGCAACTTGACCGAATATAGAGCAACTTCAGCTCATTTTAGAGCAATTTCAACTAATTTAGAGCAACCTTAGCTCATTTTAGAGCAACTTTAGCTAATATAGAGCGACTTTAGATGATTTTACAGCAACTTCAGCTCATTTTAGAGCAACTTTAGCTCATTTTAGAGCAACTTTAGCTAATATAGAGCAACTTTAATCAATTTAGAGCAACTTTAACTCATATAGAGCAATTTCAGCAAATACAGAGCAACTTTAACTAGTTCAGAGCAACTTTAAGTAAAACATTTATTTTAGTTATGTAAATATTTTACTGTCTCAAATCTTCTTCTTTTCCTTTCGGCTTTTCCCTTCAGGGGTCGCCACAGCGAATCAATTGCCTCCATCTAACCCTGTCTGCTGCATCCTCTTCTCTTACACCAACTACCTTCATGTCCTCTTTAACCACATCCATAAACCTCCTCTTTGGTCTTCCTCTAGGCCTCCTGCCTGGCAGTGGGAAACTCAGCATCCTTCTACCAATATATTCACTCTCTCTCCTCTGGACATGTCTGAACCATCTCAGTCTGGCCTCTCTGACTTTATCTCCAAAGCCTCTAACATGTGCTGTCCCTCTGATGTTCTCATTCCTGATCCTATCCATCCTGGTCACTCCCAAAGAGAACCTCAGCATCTTCAGTTCTGCTACCTCCAGCTCTGCCTCCTGTCTTTTCCTCAGGGACACTGTCTCCAGACCAAACAACATGGCTGGTCTCACCACAGTTTTGTAAACCTTTCCTTTCATTTTAGCTGAAACTCTTCTATCACACATCACACCTGACACTTTTCTCCAGCCGTTCCAGCCTGCCTGTACACGCTTCTTCACCTCTTTTCCACACTCTCCATTGCTCTGGACTGTTGACCCTAAGTACTTAAAATCCTCCACCTTCTTGATCTCTTCTCCCTGTAACCTCACTCTTCCACTTGGGTCCCTCTCATTCACACACAGATACTCCGTCTTGCTGCGGCTAACCTTCATTCCTCTCCTTTCCAGGGCAAACCTCCACGCCTCTAGCTTCTCCTCCACCTGTTCCCTGCTCTCACTACAGATCACAAAGTCATCTGCAAATGTAGCCGCAAGGGGACACAAGCCAGTGTCTTATTGTGCCAAGCCCGGATGAATACAGAGGGTTGTGGCAGGAAGGGCATCCGACGTAAAACTTTGGCCAAATCAAACATGTAAATCAAATTTCACTTTCTCAGATAACTGATGAAAAACGTTCATCATGATCTCCTTTTTCCAAGATGCTTTGGGTGTTTATCTTCACATACCACTCATCTAATGCCGTTCTGAACCTTCCTGTTTACCTCGGCTGAGAGAGCCGGCTTTGTCCTCTGACACGATAATCACCGGAATAAATCAGCGGAAAAAGCTGATGAGTTATTTTTTCCCCTCAGCAGGAGTCGATCTCAGGTCAGACTGGGTGTTATGAGTCAGGCGCTGGTTAACGGTCGGGTCAGGAGGAGTAATTTTACTGTCAGGGTGTTGGTAAAAACATAGAAGGGGCTTGGAAATGACAGATTTGGAGTATTTGTCATAGAAACCATAAATGGAGCGGAGAAACAGCTCCGACCTTTGAACTCTTGAGTTTTATCGATCGCCAGAAACTGCGTTCCTCCAGGCAGGACTGTTGCTGGGCGCTCAGGACGGACATGAGCTGATGTTTTCAGATGAACTGCAGCATCCGACCGAGCTGCTCAGGAAAAGACCGGTTTGTGTGCTGATGTTTAGCTGCTGAAGTGGGAGGTGGAGGTCAGAGAACACATTCAGTGGGAGGAGAGAGGCTCATTGATCACAGCGAGGTGAAGCCAAGGTGTTGTTCTGGCTCACAAACAAATGACGGCATCAGTGACCTCGTGTGAGATTCGACAGAGAAACCAGCAGCTTCGGAACGGATTCGAGCTTTTTAGCAGAAATAAACTTTGATCAGCTCCACAGAACCAAAGACAAACACAGATTTGTGGAGTTTTGCAACACGCTTAATGCACATTATGTCATTATTACTCTGCCATGGAGTGATGTGACGATCGGTGTGCGTTTGTCTGTTCTTCTGTCTGTGTGAAACATTACTCAAAAACAGACCAACGGATTTGGATGAAGCTTTCAGGGAAGGTCAGAAATGACACAAAAACCACCTGATATAGTCGTATAGTCTGGATCCACGGAGCACGGCGTCACTGTAACCATGACAACAGGTGAACACTGCATGATCACGTGACTGTGATCCGACTGCAGATCCACCGCTGAGGACCGCTATCAGCAGTTTTAAAAACAAACTGAAAAACCTGCTGAAGAGCACTCAGAACTGCAACCATTCATGTCTTTTAATTCTCATTTATGTGTGACTGTGTGTACATGTGGGCTTTTAAGAGTGTGTGTGTGTAGAATGTTTGGACTCACTGATATGTATTTTAGTCCAGCAATGTTCTAAGTGGCATTTTTGTGTGAGTGTCTGTGCTTTTAAGTGTGTGTGTGTGTGTGTGTGTGTGTGTGTGTGTGTGTGTGTGTGTGTGTGTGTAGAAAATTTTGTTTCACTGTGTCATGTACTTTTTTGTAACATTGTAACATTGTGATGTTTTTATTGTGACCTGCTAAGGGACTGCAGATGGAAATTAGCTTAAAGCTAACTCTGGTACAATGTATCAAATGGAAACATTTTTGTTTAATATTGTAGATGGTCCCTTTTTAAATAAACTGATAGTAATAATAATAATAATAATAAAACCACGAATGTTTCTAAAACTGTAACTGAGAATAATTCCTACTTCTTAAAGAAAATCTTAACAGTTTGAAGACATTTTAAAGTCATTTTGGACCCACTTTTGGTCATTTTTTTTTTAACCCTTCTCAGACCATTAACTCATGTTGGACTGGTTTTGAACAGTTAGGGAGGATTTTTGGAGCAAGTTCTGGACAAATTTGAGTCATTTCTAGTCATTTTGCACATATTTCGGGTCCTTTTTGACAACATTTACAGAACGTGCATTTTATGAGGTCAAAGTTGAGCCATTTTGGACCCATTTTTAGTCATTTTTGGAACTCCTCTAAGCCGTCCAGGACGTTTAACTCATTTTGGACAGATTAGGAACAGGGAAAGAGGATTTTTGGAGCAAATTCAGGACAAATTTCTACACACACCTGTGCTCAGCATGAGGTCGTTTTGTTTTATGTTGCCGTGATTTCTGTCCTCAAGACTTCAACCGTCAGCAACGATACGACTGATCAGGCTTGGAGGAGGACTGCGCTCTCTGATTGCTTTACTTGTTATTCATGTGTTTAAATTAGGGCTGGAATAAAGAGTACTGGCAGAAAAATGTCTCATTCCAGCCTTCAGATGTGAGGATCTATCGCTCTCCTTTGTCATATGACAGTGAACACATCGCTGCTCTCTGACAATTAATAATTAAGTAGAAAATAATGGCTAGATGAACTCTTACTGAAAACAGTGATTGCTGTAGCCCCAGTTGAAAGGAAGCTGGTATCAGATAGTCAGTGCCTGTGAGGGAGCATGGATTAAAAAGAAATATTTCTGAAAGATGGACTGAACAGAGGAGGAAAACCCTGCACACTCTATGGAAGATGTTCTGTGTATTACTTCCTGTTTATCTTGTATTTTAGCAGTGATCTGCCTCTGTTTACTTTGCATCTGATTTACTGTAAAACCACAAGGCAACGTTTACCTTTAGCATCATTTAAGGCAACCCGGATAATTCATTCAAAACTCGTCACTAACGAGGGCCGCGTGACCGAGAAAGAGCAGAAAACCTTGGAAGCAGCTGTGCAACTCCACCAGAATAGCACACGCAAGGTTAACCCTGAGCATCATTTGTTAGAGGAAAAACACACTTTGCATAAATTAAAGCACAGCTGTGGGCGACGCTGCGGACACTTATTCAGACTTCAGCTGAACCACAGCGTTTGCAGTAATTAGTGGAAAACAGCAGAGAGCTTTTTAACTCCACTCTGCATTTCTACACGGTCACTGTCCTCCATGAAACACGGCATCAGAAGTACAGAATGATGGACGGCGGTGGAAATGTGCACGTCACCTTTGGAACATAAAAACTGAACCTTTAAAAATCTTGTGTTTCTAAAGGCGAGGCTGCATCAGACAAACACAAACAAACTGTTGTACTCTTTTATGAAATTACACCTGAAGACTTAAGAGTGATTCTTAACCCTCCTGTTGTCCTCATTTACGGGCACCAAAGAATTTTGTTTCTTTGTCTGAAAAAAAAAAAAAAAAAATCAGCATTCAAGAAGAAAATTCCAATAATTCCTTAAAAGTTCTATTTTTTTTAAACAAATCCCCCAAATCCGGCAAAAATTTGTTGTAAAAATTATTTTAAAAAATCCCCCCCAAAAATCCTAAAAATATCTAAAACGATTCCATATATGTCAGTAAAACTTCTAATATTGTCTTTAAGAACATTCACATAAAAATCAACCAAAATCCTGTGAATTTCGCTGGATTTTGGTTGATTTTTATGCGAACGTTCTCAAGAAATATTTTGAGCATTTCTTTTTTCCCCACAAAAAAAATGTTTAAAGATTTCCCAAAAAAGTTGAAAACGTGGACATCAGAAGTTTCACCGTGAAAACATCTATATTTTCTCCACATTTTGAAACTTTAAAACGGGTCGATTTGAGCCACAGGACGACATGAAGGTTAATGACGTGTCTGTGGAGTCCTAAAACTTTTTTCCACCGCTGTATATCATTCAGAGCCTCATTTACAGAACATTTCACTCCTAAAAAAAAAAGAATTTTGAACCTTTCCTTATCCAATGCTCAGATTTCTGCTCTTGCAATGCAGATTTGCACATTTCTAATGAGTTAAAACCTCAAACATGAAGCTTGTGATGCTAAAAAAATGACTGTAGAAGAAAAGTTTAACAAGGATGTCTTTTAGTTACCAACATTTGCTACAATGAACAGTTTTGTGGCTCAATCTCAGCTCAAAATAATAGATTTTGAAAGAAAAAAATCCAATTGGGAATGTTTGAAGTCTTGTCTGGATGTTGTAAAAACTCAATCAGCTTCTGAATAATTCATGCATGAAAGGACGACAGAAAAACCTTCACAGGAACATGAGCAGACAAATGAACGCGACGTCTCCCAGCTCTACCTGCAGGGTGACGTCTGTCTGATATCTGTCAGAAAGCTTCCTCACATCGTCATCATTTCCAGCCATCCTTGCAGAAAGTCAAAGCTCTCAGTCCCACTGTGAGGTAAAAGTCCCTTTAGTCCCGCTTTAACTTTCAGCTCCAGTCCTGTAAAGGTTCCAGGTGTTTGATAAATACCGGCCCTGAAGTGCTGCTTATTTTCTCCCAAAACAATTCACTCTAACTGGGCTTTTACGCTAACAGTGACAGGAGCAATCAGGAGGAAAAGAGCAGGCAGAGCCGAGGAATCTGGTTAAGAAGAAACGACGAAGCAAGTCCGGAGCAGGGCTGTCCAACATGAGGCCCGTGGTCCAAAAGTGGTCCTCCAGAGGGTCCAATCCGGCCCTCAGAGTGGAAAAATTACAGACAAGACATTAACTGCAGATTGTAAATTAGTAAAACTGTAAATTTAAAATCATTTCTAGACCATGACAAGTTGTTTGGATCAGAAAGTAAAATACTAGATTGTTCTTTTGTGATCGTGTCTCATTTTTGTCATATTTCGTCTGGTTTTTGTCATTTTTTTTAGTTAGACTTTTGTCGATGTCTCATGTTTTTGTCATTTTGCGTTTCCTTTTTGTCATTTTTTGTCTCATTTTTGTAATATTTTATCTTGTTTTGTTTGTTTTTGTCCTTTTTTTGTCTGCTTTTTTTGTCAGTTTTTTGTTTTGTTTGGTGGTGTTTGTCTAATCTTTTGTTATTTTGTTTCTTGCTTTTGTCATTTGTGTGTCATTTTTGTTATATTTTGTCTTTTTTGTCTGACTTATTTTTTGTCTCAATTTTTGTTGTTTTGTTTCTCGTTTTTGTCATTAAGTTTCATGCTTTTGTCATTTGTCTTGTTTGTCCATTCTTTTTGTCGCTTTGTCACTTTTTGTCTAACTTTTTGTCATTTTTTTGTTTTGTTTGGTGTTTGTCTCATTTTTTGTTATTTTGTTTCTTGCTTTTGTCATTTTTTGTCTCATTTTTGCAACATTTTATCTTGTTTTGTTTGTTTTTGTCCTTTTTTGTCTGCTTTTTTGTCATTTGTTTGCTTTGTTTGGTGTTTGTCTCATTTTTGTTATTTTGTTTCTTGCTTTTGTCATCTGTGTGTCATTTTTGTAATACTTTGTATTTTTTGTTGTTTTTTTATCTTTTTTGTCATTTATTTGCTTCATTTGGTGGTGTTTGTCTAATTTTTTGTTATTTTGTTTCTTGCTTTTTTCATTTGTGTGTCATTTTTGTCATATTTTGTCTTTTGTTGTCTGACTTGTCGTTTGTCTCAATTTTTGCTGTTTTGTTTCTTGTTTTTGTTATTAAGTTTCATGCTTTTGTAATTTTTATGTCTCGTTTGTCCATTCTTTTTGTCACTCTGTAACTTTTTTGTCCAATTTTTTGAAACTTTTCTGTTTTGTTTGGTGTTGTTTGTCTCATTTTTTGTCATTTTGGTTCTCGCTGTTGTCAGTTGTGTCTCATTTTTGTAATATTTTATCTTGTTTTGTTTGTTTTTGTCCTTTTTTTGTCTGTTTTTTTGTCAGTTTTTTGTTTTGTTTGGTGGTGTTGGTCTCATTTTTTGTTTTTTCTTGCTTTTGTCATTTGTGTGTCATTTTTGTAACATTTTTTCTCTTTTTGTCTGACTTTTATCATTTGTCTCAATTTTTGTTGTCTTGTTTCTCGTTTTTGTCATGAAGTTTCACGCTTTTGTAATTCTTTGTCTCATTTGTCCATTCCTTTTGTCGCTCTGTAAGTTTTTTGTCGAATTTTTTGTAGCTTTTCTGTTTTGTTTGGTGGTGTTTGTCTCATTTTTTGTCATTTTTTTACTCGTTGTCAGTTGTGTGTCATTTTTGTTCTATTTTGTCTTGTTTTTCGTTGTTTATTGTCATTTTTTTTAAAGTAAAACACTATATCGTTCAGTTCCAGGTGACTAAATGTTGTTTCTTTGTAGACTCTGTGATCTGGAAGTTGTGATGTAGAAATGATAAACTGAGGCTGAATGCTGATGAAATTGAACTTATTTTTCGTAAGAAACGTCAGGTTGTTCATGATGCTTTGTAAAAAGATAAATCCTTAAATGTGAATAGTTTCAGAAGGCACTTTTTTTGCCCTAAAACAAAGAGAAACATGTGTCGTTGTGGTTATTTCTTGGTTATTCTGCTGTGATTTCACTGGTGGACGTGGTCTGGTCTGGAGGTTTGTGGGTGTTTTTAGTCAGCAGTCCTGTGTGTCTGTACATTCACCTCATCCTGTTCTGTGTGCAGATAAAGCCCGTCTGTCCACACTGCAGCTTTACCGTCCTCCTTATCACACTCTGCAGGTGGAGCAGTCTTAATGCAGTGACAAAGTGCACGAGGCCGGAGCTTTGCTGCTTTTTCTTCTTATCACCGTCATCATCTGAGTGCTATTCACGGCTGGAAGTACATTTGAGATAACATGTCCAGAGATATGAAGACATTCCTTCATAAAATACACATTATTATTCTGTGAAACAGCCACAGTTCCTCCTGTTTGTCTTCCAATCTACAATGTTTACTCTTTGCTCAATTAATTCAAGCCTTTTAAACCAACGCGCTTCTTTGTGTCGTTCTCATTTACGTGAACCCGTGTAAAGCTGAATAAATTAGCAACACAGCAGCTTAGCATACAAAGACCCCTCAAGCTAACAGACGTGCACCTGAACGCCTCAGAGACCACGGCGAGTGTTTGTGTTGAACGTGCTCGTTGCTAAAAACGATGCGACACACATTATCCTGCAGCCACACTCGCAATTATGGCTTCTAATGTGGGAGCAATTAGCAGGAGCCATCAAACTGTACGGCAATTACATTTAATTACATGATAGAAATATGGCTGACAGCGAGAGGGGAGGAGATGGAGAATCCTCAGCTTGTCATTTCCACATTACAACTTCCAGATCATAGAGTGTCTACAAAGGAACACAACATTTAGTCACAGCGACCTGGAGCTGAATGGTGTTATACTTTAAAAAGACAAAAAAACCCAACAAAAACAAGAGAAAATATTGCAAAAGTGACACACAAACAACAAAAGCCAGAAACAAAATGATAAAAAAATGAGACAAATGACACGAAGCAAAACAAAAAAGTGACAGAAAGTTAGACAAAAAGTTACAAAGCGACAAAAAATGGGCAAATGACGCAAAAAATGACAAAAGCGTGAAACAGCACGACAAAAGCGTGAGTCAAATGATAAAAGTCAAACAGAAAAAATTACAAAAACATGACAAAATGTGAAAAAAATGAGACACAAAATGACAAAAGCGTGAGTCAAATGATAAAAGTCAAACAAAAAAACACAAAAAATTACAAAAACGAGAAAATGTGACAAAAATGAGACACAAAATGACAAAAGCGTGAGTCCAATGATAAAAGTCAAACAAAAAAAAACACAAAACAAGACAAAATATGACAAAAATGAGACACAAAATGACAAAAGCATGAAACAAAACAAAAAATTCGAAACAAACAATGAATAAAGCAAAACACAGAATGGCAAAAATGAGGCAAAAAAACACAAGTGAGAAAAGGAAACGCAAAGTGACAACAACAAGAAACAAAACGACAAAAACTTGAGAAAATGATAAAAGTCAGACAAAAACAGGAAAAAACAACAAAAACGAGACAAAAATATGACAAAATGAGACACAAAATGACAAAAGCGTGAAACAACACGACAAAAGTGTGAGTCAAATGATAAAAGTCAAACAAAAACACACAAAAAATGACAAAAGCGTGAAACAAAGCAAAAGAATTTCAGAAAATAATGAATAAAGCAAAACACAAAATGACAAAACGAGGCAAAAAACACAAGTAAGACAAAAAGGAAACACAAAGCGACAACAAGAAGAAACAAAACGACAACAACATGAGAAAATGATAAACGTCGGACAAAAATAAGGACAAAAACAACAAAAACGAGACAAAATATTACAAAGATGAGACACAAAATGACAAAAAAACAAAAAACAATCCAGTATTTTACTTTATGATCCAAACAACCTGCCATGGTCTGGAAATTATTTTAAATTTATAGTTTTACTAATTTACAATCTGCAGTTAACGTCTTCTCTGTGATTTTTACATTACAAAGTCGTCCTGTGGTCCTGTTTTGGCCCGCGGGCCGCATGTTTGGCCACACGGCCACATTCACATTTTTGTATTTTCTGATTGTATCTCAGAGCAATTTGGATGAAGCAACATCTGAAATTTATTTGAAGGAAGAAAGTTGACGTGCATGAAGGTCTGTGGAGCCCCTAAAGGCAGAACTAGAACAATATTCAGTCCTGTCATTCATAAAAACAAACATCACTGAACTCAGTAGACTGAAGCATTAGCTGGATGATTAGGGCGGCTGCTTAGTGGCTTTATTTGTTTGTTTGGAGAATACTTCAAGGATCAGATCACTTTACACTTGGAGTAATTATCGCATTAAGCACCAGAAAAAAAATCTCACGGTTCTCCAGAGGAAACATCTGGATTAAAGCTGGATTCATCCTCAGTGCGACCGCTTTGCTCGCCGTGGAAACTGTGTCAACAGCCGCTCAGCTGTTTGCTTGTAGATAAGGTTGACTAGAAGATGTAAATAATTAACGAAGCAGCCCCGTGCCTGAACAGCTCTCAAAGTCAAAGAACGGCACGAGACGCATTCTGGAAACCGGTGTGAGAGTTAGAGAAGCTGTGAGACCGAAGGAGACGGAGCTGACACGACTTATTGGTTCTACAAACCAATAAGTCATCAATAATTATTAAAAGTAAGCTTCACATCAAGAGCAAAAAGGTAAAACCCAAAGTAGGCAAATTCAAAAATCAGTTAGGTCATTTTTCTGCCCAGATTGACACAGCAATGCCAATACGGGGGGAAAAAGGACGAAAAGAGCAAGGCTGTTACTTAGAGGTGTAAGATAAACCGATACGAATCGATAATCTATTCTCACCTTTAGAGATATAAATGCATCGATCGGCGAGTCGCTGGATCGATCTATATCTGCTGTGGACCGGTCGATGTCCATTTAAAAACATATGAATCAGTTTATTTGAGCTCTGCTACTAAAGATGGCCGCCCAAGTCTCGCGAGACTCTCACGGTGACGTTTACGAGAGTTTCGTTCCTGCAGCATGTTAGCAGGTAACTCACACACAACGGCATGGCTGACGGCACCGAAACAATTCACAGTGCACCCTCAAATCTCAAATCGAAAGTTTGGAAGATCTTTGGATTTTTCAAGAAGGATGGACCTCATATATTTCATTTTTTTCCACCACAAACAGATTTAAAGTGCATCGCATCAAATCGCATCGAATCGTAATGTATTAAATGTATCCTTGGTGAATCATATTGTAAGACATGTATCTAGATTCGTATCGGATCGCCACCTAAGAGAGAAATACACACCCCTAATATGAGCTGGGCCACTGCTCTGCATGGATCCAAAAAGCTGTTTATTCATCAAGAGGTCCACATGTCTCCATGTGGGCTGAATTCACAGAGATGTAAGGAGTCCTCAACCACTAAAGCACTAAATTACAGCAGCGGTCTAAGTGACGGACTGGGAGGAACTCTTACCTCTCCAACACAATAATACTGAAATAGAACATTTCAATATGCAGTAAGTCAGAGTAACTGCTCTCACAAAAATCTCAACAAAAGCAGCTTCTCGTTTCTGGGTCGCATCACGTCCAAAATCTGATCTCTTGGTCCTTGTGTCATTTCTGACCTTCCCTGAAAATTTCATCCAAATCTGTTGGTCCTTTTTAGAGTAATGCTGCTGACAGACGGACGGACGGACGGACGGACGGACAGACAGGCAGACAGACGGACGGACGGACGGACGGACGGACAGACAGGCAGACAGACGGATGGATGGACGGACGGACAGATGGGCAGACGGACGGATGGACGGGCGGACAGATGGGCGGACGGATGGGCGGACAGACGGACGGACGGATGGATGGACGGACGGACGGACGGATGGATGGACGGACGGATGGACGGACGGACGGATGGATGGACGGACGGGCGGACAGATGGACGGACGGACGGATGGATGGACGGACGGGCGGACAGATGGACGGATGGATGGGCGGACAGACGGACGGACGGACGGACGGACGGACGGACGGATGGACGGACGGACGGATGGATGGACGGACGGGCGGACAGATGGACGGACGGATGGACGGACAGATGGACGGACGGACCGGACAGACAGGCAGACAGACGGACGGATGGACGGACGGATGGACAGACAGGCAGACAGACGGACGGATGGACGGACGGATGGACAGACGGACAGACACCGATCGTCTGCCGTGTTAAATTACATTTAGAAAGTTAAACTCCAACATCTCTTTCAGGAAACAGATGGTCTCCACAGTTTCCTCTGGTAGGAACAGTCCCAAGGCTTCACCTCTCAGACCTCACAGCTCCTCCATGTAGAGCTGGAGCAGAACGTCTGACAGCTGAGGTGAAGGTATCTGAGCAGGTTCAGGTCCTAAAAGCAACGCTGCAGGCATAATTAGGGTTAAAACAAAACATCTGTGAAATAACTGTGAGAAATGTCAGTATGGTGTTGGCTTTAACTCCACTCCAAATGAACTGTTTCTAGATTTTAATTGAGGGAGTTCAGTGAGGTTATGGGTCCAGCACACAGCCGATGCCAGCAAATCTCATTTAAATGTAAGAAAAGAGACCCGCTGCTGAGTTTGGCTCGTAGCCGTGCTTTGTCAATATTTACCTTTTACAGTTTGATCTCAGCTGCTTTCCTCAGTTTGTCTTTTCGCTTAATGAGATTTGTTCTGCCGATTCCTCGCCCGCTCTACTCCACGATAACCAGGAGTCACGCAGAGGCGATCGGATCGGGCCCGCGATCTGAACCGAGACGCCATAATGAGGCCGGTTGTGCAGGAGAGCCTCATGGTCCGTCAGTACCCTGCTGAGTGGTGATGACTGTGGACGTCACCGTGGAACGTGCTCACAAACACCGCCATGGAGACACGTACAGCCATGTGTGGACAAACAAGCGCCTTTCATTACGCTCCTTTACTCCACATGCACTAATGGCCAATTATTTCTGAGACTGTTCCAGCGGTAACCCGCCAGTGTTTCAGCACGGTCCACGGAAAGAGAACGCCGCTGCAAGCCGCACAACCGCAAAACTTACCAAGTCTGTTTGTCTTATTTTTAGTCTAAATGTCTCATCCTGCTTGATTTAAGATAAATTCACTTAATGAGACACATTTCAGCAGACGGAGGGGCTTGTTTTAAGACAACGCATCTTAAATATCTGTTAAGTCAAACAATCTGGAAATGATCTTGTTTTCAGTTGAATTTTACAAGAAAAACTCAAAATAATTTTACCCTCGTTGTCGTCCTGCAGGTCAAATTGATCCGTTTTTAAAGTTTGAAAATGTGGAAAATAAATCTATATTTTCACAGTGAAACTTCAACATTTGGGGAAATTTTGAACATTTTTTGGTGGAAAAAAAAGTTAAAAATGTTTCTTAGTAACACTTGCAAAAATTTGCTGGATTTGGTTTGATTTTTATGTGAATGGTTCTTAAGAAAATATGAGAAGTTTTACTGACATATGTAATGACTTTAGATATTTTCAGGATTTTTGGGGAGATTTTACTCATTTTTGAAAATATTTACAAGAATTTCTTGCCAAATTATTATTTTTTAAAATAAACTTTAAGGGAAACTTTCAAGGAATTATTGGAATTTTCTTCCTGAAGATTTTACAAATTTTCAGAAATTTTGGGGAATTTTTGCTGTTTCTTTGGGGGATTTTTTTCAGACAAGGAAACAGTAATTTTTTGGTGCCTGTAAATGAGGACAACATGATAATTAGTACATCTCAAATTAGGAGGTTAACTGAAAGCAAAAATCTACTTTTGAGTGCTTCTTTTTTTTTTTTTTAGCATATTTGGCTTATCTTCAATACACAATAAGCTTGACAATCCTGGTTAAAATAAAGCTAAAATAAGTTTTCCCAGCTATATTTTAACATCTTTTATATTCTATAATTTCATTATCTGATTTCAGGAATCTTACCAAGCCCATTTTCATTTGTTCTACTGGCAGATTTTTTTCACTTATTTCAAATTAAAAGTCCTCAAATCAGTTTTTTTTTTCTTATTTTGAGAGGGGCATGTTTTTTGGGCTTCATCCAAAGCTTCCCTGCAACACTGACATTTGTAGGAGCCAATAAGGCATAAACTGTACTTCTCTGTCCCCTTTTAGGAGGCGCTGGCTTCATCCTGGTTCTTAGCTGGTGGTTTTTCAATATCTGCGACGCGTTGTTTCCCGCTGGAATTTATTACGGCTCTGAAAAGCTGCAGCAGAACCCGACGGCATTAAAAACTCACCACTAAATCCAACAGCAGTGAAATTCTACGAGGTCGAGTCGGAAAAAGACACGACCTTCTTTTCTGGTTAGAACAAGTTCAGAAATGCTCAGAGAAGACGGATTTAAATCCACGTTGACAAAGTGGTTCCCACAGGCGAAACCAGACGTCCGATTTAACTCAGTCAGAGCCACAAACCTGCTCAGTTTTTTATTAATTTAAATGCTGGCTGGTGTTTATCCATCAATCCAACATCCAGGAGGAACAAATGAAGAAGGACAAAGCATTTTGAAAGAAGACTTTCTGCAGCATTTCATTTCTGTCGCTGCAACTCAATTCAACGCATCATTGAGGGTAATTCATTTATTTCTCACAACACTTTAAATAGCAGAGCTGCTAATCTAGTAGTGATGAATGCTTTTGAAAAATATTTGACTTTCAATCAACTCGCCAGGGACGTTTGTAATGTTTTATGAAGCAGATTAAAGGTTTTAATCAAAAATGAACACAAAAAGTGCTCATTTTCTCATTTTTCTTCTATAAACCGAAATATTTATCAGTCCTCTGGAACTCACCGTTACGAAGATCCGTAATATCACCTGTCTTCAAATCCAGACTCAAACTCCTGTTTAGGACGATTTATTCTCTAGAATCTCCTCTTCTCGTATGTATAGGTTTTTTTTTTAATCTGTTCTGTTGTATTTGTTGTTTTTGTAAAGCGACCTTGGTGTGAAAGAAGGCGCTTACAAATAAAACTTGTTCTTATTTTGTTAAGTAATGGCGGAGTAATGCAACGATGTCCGTCCGTCCGTCCGTCCGTCCGTCCGTCCGTCCGTCCGTTAGCAACGTTACTCAAAAACAGACCAACGGATTTGGATGGAAATTTCAGGGAAGGTCAGAAATGACACAAGGACCAACTGTTGGTCTTTGTCTGACATTTTAGTCATTTTACATTCCAATTTAGTGTTTTTTCCTCATTTTGTGGCTGTTTTGTGCTGTACTTTGGGTCATTTTACATCTTTTTACGTTCCAATTTGGTGGTTTTTCCTCATTTGTGGCTGTTTTGTGCTGTACTTTGGTCATTTTACATCTTTTTATGTTCCAATTTGGTGTTTTTCATCATTTTGTGGCTGTTTTGTGCTGTACTTTGGTCATTTTACATCTTTTTACGTTCCAATTTGGTGGTTTTTTCCTCATTTTGTGGCTGTTTGTGCTGTACTTTGGTCATTTTACATCTTTTTATGTTCCAATTTGGTGTTTTTCCTCATTTTGTGGCTGTTTTGTGCTGTACTTTGGTCATTTTACATCTTTTTACGTGCCCATTTGGTGGTTTTTCCTCATTTTGTGGTTGTACTTTGGTCATTTTATTTCTTCATGAGCTCATTTGGCGTCACATTTCGCCCTGCTTTACGTCATTTTGTGATTAGATTTTGAAAGTCTGGATCCACGATTTGTTCACGATTTCCGCATCATTACGAGATAGTGGCCACAGCGTAACCATGACAACAAGTAAACACGACATGATCACATGATTGTGGTCCTACTACAAATCCACCTCTGAGGACTTATCGGGACTTGAAATGATCCAAGGAACAACTGATTAAATTGTGGGGGTGTTTCTGAGTCCCATCATTTCCCGTCGCCCGCTACATGTTTAGGTCACGTGATTCGGCATCCGTACATAAATTACACATGCAGAACACACGCCTGTGCTCAGAGCAAGGACATGTTGTTTGTGGGTACATCTATTTTATTCTACGTTGCTGTGATTTCTGACTACAACTTGCAAACAAACGCTGCATTTCCGTCGTATGGGGGAATGAGCAGCCTTGCAGGAGGACTGCGCTCTCAGTGAGTTTCTCGTTACCAATAAAATGAGTCAAACACACTAATCCACAACAAATTCATCCATAAATTCTTCTCCCTAACCCGTGCACATTATGCCAAAGACTGGAATGACGTTTGAAGTGTGTTTGGCTCATTAGCTGCTGAGCTGCCACACATGATTTCTGACGGTCTTTGAACGCGTCGCTGCTGCAGTTTGGACATATTGGTGACATCAAAGAGAAAATGTGAGAGGATGAGAGGTACGGCATGTCAAACCGAGGTGAGAATGCCCGGAGCGTGCCATCAAAGCGCCGGTGTGAGCCGCAGAAAGAAA
Organism: Acanthochromis polyacanthus; assembly: GCF_021347895.1. NCBI lineage: Eukaryota > Metazoa > Chordata > Actinopteri > Pomacentridae > Acanthochromis > Acanthochromis polyacanthus. The sequence goes on along the minus strand of NC_067134.1, from coordinate 27,718,868 downwards.
CAGAACGACGGAGAGAGGAGAGGATTGGTGACATTTCGCAGATGTAGCTTTACTGCCGTGTGAATTTGAATTCTTATCACTCCGAGAACCGTCAATAACACGCTCCTGTACCGTCAGGCTCTGAAACAAACATGAAACGCACCGATGGTAGTTTGCCCTTTCACAGGAATCACAGCACATTGTGGCTTTTTCTCCTTTCTGTGCTGCTCTTTAACAGCAGGAGTGTGAGGAGGGAAGAATCCCCGAAGCCGATGTTCTGATTGAAAACGACAAAGCAGCTCCTGACTGACAGGAGCGCTAAACGGAAACTATATGATGAGCTATGGAGTGAATAACAAAAACATAACAGCCGAGGAGTGGAGGATAGGAGAGGAAGCATTACAATACAGCAGGGGTGTCCAACATGAGGCCCGTGGTCCAAAAGTGGTCCTCCAGAGGGTCCAATCCGGCCCTCAAAGTGTAAAAATTACAGAGAAGACATAAACTGCAGATTGTAAATTAGTAAAAGTATAAATTTAAAATCATTTGTAGACCATGACAAGTTGTTTGGATCATGAAGTAAATACTGGATTGTTCTTTGTCATTTTGTGTCTCATTTTTGTAATATTTTATCTTTTTTTTGTTTTTTGTCCGACTTTTATCATTTTCTCATGTTTTGTCGTTTTGTGTCTCTTGTTGTCATTTTGTTTCCTTTTGTCTCACTTGTTTTTCATTTTATTGTTCTTTTGTCATTTTGTCTCATTTTTGAAATATTTTTCTGGTTTTTGTCATTTTTTAGTTTGACTTTTGTCGATGTCTCATGGTTTTGTCATTTTGTGTTTCCTTTTTGTCATTTTGTGTCTCATTTTGTAATATTTTAATCTTTTTTTGTCCTTTTTGTCCGACTTATCATTTTCTCATGTTTTTGTCGTTTTGTTTCTTTGTTCTTGTTTTGTTTCCTTTTGTCTCACTTGTTTTTTCATTTCATTGTTCTTTTGTCATTTGTCTCATTTTTGTAATATTTTTATGGTTTTTGTCATTTTTTAGTGAGACTTTGTCGATGTCTTGTGTTTTGACATTTTGTGTTCCTTTTTGTCATTTTTTTGTCACTTTGTAACTTTTTTGTCTCATTTTTTGTCTCGTTTTTCTTTCGGTTCGTGTTATCGGTTTTATTTTTTGTAATTTCGTGTCTCATTTTTTGTCACATTGCATCTCTTTTTTATCATATTGTTGTTGCTTTTTGTCATTTCTTATGTGACTTGTCATTTTGATCAAAAGGTAAAATCCTAGATTGTTCATTGTTCTTTTGTGCCTTAAGTTTGTCATATTTTATCTTGTTTTTGTCATGATTTTTTGATCTGACTGTTGTCATTTCTCTCATGTTTTTGTTGTCTTTTGCTTGTTTCCATTGTTTTGTTTCCTTTTTGTGTCGCTTGTGTCCTTTGCCCATTTTTTGTCGCTTTCTGTCTCGTGTTTGTCATATTTTGTCTTGCTTTATTGATTTTTGTCTGACTTTTGTCGTTTGTCTCATGGTTTTGTCATTTGGTTTCTGTTTTTTGTCATTTTCTGTTTCCTTTCTGTCTCACTTGTGTTTTTTGTCTTGTTTTGTTATTTTGCGCCTCGATTTGTCATATTTTGTCTTGTTTTTGTTGTTTTGTTTCTTTTTTCCCCGCTTGTGTTTTTTGTCTCATTTTTGTAACATTTTGACTTGTTTTTGTCATTTTGTGTCTCGTAACATTTTGACTTGTTTTGTCATTTGTGTCTTGTAACATTTTGACTTGTTTTTGTCATTTTGTGTCTCATTTTTGTAACATTTTGTCTTGTTTTGTCATTTTGTGTCTCATTTTTGTAACATTTTGTCTTGTTTTTGTCATTTTGTGTCTCATTTTGTAACATTTTGTCTTGTTTTTGTTGTTTTTTGTCTGACTTTTGTCACACTGATCACCAATTAAAACACTACATCATTCAGTTCCAGATATCTGTGACTAAATGTTGTATTCTTTTGTAGACACTCTGATCTGGACGCTCTAATGTGGAAATGATAAACTGAGGCTGAATGCTGCTGAAACTGAATTCACGTTTCTTAAGAAGGTTGCTCAGAACGTTTGGTAAAAAGATAAGTAAGAGAAACATCAACAACTGGATTTGTTCCTGTGGATGTCACAGAGGACTGAGAGGAAACACAGCAGCCTCTAAAAATTCATTTTGTAAACCTAACAGTCCCCGGTGACTCCCCATCGTGGCGCTTGTGATCTCCTGTTGCAGAGCAGCAGCCTCCTTGTTCCCCGTGTGGATGTCAGACTGTCTGTTAATAGAGAGGAAACTAAATCCAGCAGAAGAGGGGAGCTCAGAGTGACGACTGCACTCTTGAACCCAGCGTCTGATTCTAAAGGCAGCACCACACGCTCGCTGTTTGCCTCAAACATACATGAGGAAAACGCTGCTCCGGCTGCCGGCGTGCAACACCGAGGGCACCAAAAGCAAAAAAGCAGGAGGCGGTGTGTCGGTGTGTGTGCGTGGGCGTAGCATTGTTGTGCTCCTAACAGCGCATGAGCCTCCTACCAATTAGTGGGCCGCTGTTGGACTCCTTTACTCGTCAGCTCTGAACAATTTGCACCGCTCACAGATTCGACATTGTTTCGTCTAAGTTAGAAATTAGCTGCGTGTTTAAAGCGAGCCAGCGTGACCTCTCAGCTCTTGAATGACGATGCCAGACCCCATGCTTTAGGTGAAATGAAACAGAAAATGAACAAAGCTCTCAGAGAAGACGTCTTAACGAGTCTTAATTATCTGTGCCATGGAGCGATGCTTCAGCCACGTAGGACGCACTAATCCCTCTAAACACACGTACTGAGTAAATGCTATCGACAGGCTGGAGTGGAGAACTTCAGTCCTCCTGCAGGTGAGAAGACAGTAAGCTAACGCCCACACACCAATCTGTTTATATAAAGATCCTGTGAACAGAACAATCCCTTCATGCACTGTTTTGTTTGCCAAAAAATGATCTTTTATCTTTTCCTTGGCTTCCCACACTCCAGAGCACATTGGATGAGCTTCTACCTTTGAGTAATCAACACCTCCGTCTGGCAAAATCTGCATTCCAACCAATCACTTGCAGCACCAACTTCAGCCACTGACATGACTGAGCATCCAACCATCAGTATCTGCTGCCAGAGAGCCGAAGCTCACCTCAGTCTGCAGCGTTCACCACCTGAGGCTCCGTTTCAATCAGCTTTAACACAGACTCTTTATTTTTTCACGAGTTCTCAATAAAAACGCAGTGAAATCAAGTTTTCAGGGGCTTTACAAGCTTTTTCATAGGACCTTTAACAAAATACAGTCCCGATTAAAGTTAAGAACAGTAGAAAAGTTGCAAAAAATTGCATTCTGCTCTGGTGGATATTAAGAAGGCAGAGCTTTGAAATGCAACGAGAATAAATGGGAGCGAGTGGGAAAACAATAGAGCAGGGGATTTATTGAAAACTGCATTTAACCCTCCTGTTGTCCTCAAAAATATGGTTTCCTTGTCTGAAAAAAATCTAAAAATTCAGCAGAAAAATTCCTCAAATTTCTGAAAATTTGCAAAATCCTTCAGAAAGAAAATTCCAATAATTCCTTTAAAGTTTCCCTTAGAAATCTTATTTTAAAAAAAAAAAAGTCCAACAAATGTGGCAAGAAAATTCTTGTAAATATTTTCAATAAATGAGTACAAATCTTTTTTAAAAAAATCCTAAAAATATTTAATCAGCAAATCAGCAAAACTTTTAATATTTTCTTAAAGAACATTCACATAAAAATCCACCAAAATAAAGTGAATTTCGCTGGATTTTGGTTGATTTTATGTGAAACATTTTTAACATTTCTTTTTTCCCACCAAAACAGGTTGGTGGATAAAAACATCAGAAGTTTCACTGTGAAAATATATATTTTTTTCCACATTTTCAAAGTTTAAAACGGGTCATTTTGACCCACAGGACAACAGGAAGGCTAAACTCAAACATGGGTTTGTCAGCTGAACAAAAGTTTAAGATTAGAGCCTTTAAATGACAAAATCTGAGCAAAAATGTGGATTCCATGTCACTTAATGTCAGGTATTCATGCTGTCATGATCTCCTGATGGCAACGGCAAGAAAACATTCTGTCTTTGAGTGTGGTAGGACGGTTGGGCTGCATAAGCCGACGCCGGACGCAGTAAGACGGTCCTTTTGAATGGTTATGGAAGAAAAAAGTCAAGTGTGACCCAAAAAAACTTCACCAGAGCTGAGCCGGAAGATCTGACCGGCTGTTTGTCAAGACACAGGACGATCCGTGACCCAATTTAAGGTTCTCGTCTACCCTAAATTATTAAACAACTTATTTTGTTCTAATTTCTAAACAATGCAACCAGTCAACACAAAACTTGGCACAAAGAAAGCTAGATTTAGTAGAAGCATTTTACATGTAGCTAAAGTCTGCCACATTTTATAGTTTCCATAGCAACAGATTTGACGAGATACAAAATATCTTCAGAAGGAAAATAGCTACCAACACCAGATTCAGTGTGCTGACTCCTGATGTTATTATGAATGTTTTAAGTAGACAGATTTTTACTTCATCTAATATTTCTGCTCAAATAGAAAAAAAGGACTCTTTTCATGGTTATCATTCTAGTACACAAAAATAGGAAAAATTGTCTACTTAAAACATTCATAATAATCTTTCTTTGTGCCAAGTTTTGTGTTGGTTGGTTGCATTGTTTAGAAATTATCACAAAATAAGTTGTTTAATAAATTAGGGTAGACTTAACCTGGCAATAGCCAGATTAATAATTGTGTAGTACTTGATAGTACTCCACAATATCAATCTGGGACCGCTCCATGTAAATCCGTTGGGAGGAAAGAGGCACGGATTGGACAATGCAACAGTATGTCCCGCCTCTGACAGGTTTGTTTTTAGCCAATCGCGGGATCTTCACAACGAGCGGAGCCAATTGGTAGATTAAACTCTTACCAAAACCCGTAGGTAAAAAAGCACAAACATCTTTACCATCCAGAAATGCGCAAAGCGCCTCTCGTTGTTCTTCCTTCAAGGAAGCGATAGGAGATTCAGCTAAAACTGACTTAATAGCAGCATCTACACGATCGCTGTCCTCCGTTGCCGTGTTTGTTTTGATCTACTGGCGCTTGGTGTCGTCTTCACACCCGGATATCCCGCCCCACACACGAATACTGCTGCGTGATTGGCCCGTGCCAACTTGGCTCTGTACGAACAGTGAATGCGGGAGCGGAGCAAGATGGTTTCTTGAGAGATTTGTGAACTCACAAATATCGCGAGAAATCAACTTACTGGCAAGGTTAGGGTAGACTACCACCTTAACGCCATTACAGCCCAACAACCATCAGACAGCATCGGGAGGGAAGGACTTAAAGAACATCCTCAATGTCCACATCTTTTTCAACACCACAAAACTTTGGACTTTGCAAGGAACATCAAACACGGGACAGGTGGAAGAAAGTTTTATTCTCTGATCAGAAAAGATTTAACCTTGACGGTCCTGATGGATAGAAGAAAGACGTGTCCAACCCACACCACCCAGAAGAGAGGACTCAGCAGGTGAGCACGCCTCCGATGATGCTCTAAATAAACTCATCCATAACAGGGAGATAATCCCTCAACACAGAGGCTGCTTCAACATGAAGCTTTGCCTCAAAGTGAAATGACTTCATGTCAGAATCTTCCCTCATTAACGGCTTACACGTACAGTACTATACGTTACACAACCACGGAGTGTGCCCTGCAGAGCCGGCGTTAAATTACACGTAGGCGTAGGAAGGCAGGTCATTACGCTGCATGGAGATCATTTTCTGTTCTATTCAGCCAGCCTTGTTTTACTCCCTCCTCTCATTTCATGCACAATAACCCTGTGAGATGAAGGCTTACAGCAGAGTGATACAACGCATGAACCACCACTGAACATTCTACAGCAATTCCACATTCAATTTTTAATTACATTTTAGACATTTAGAGATTCTTTCTAACTGCTTACTTCAAAAGATTCTAATCCGATCGGTAATTTGAATTCATTTCTGTGCAAACATCTTCACCAGAAGCCTTTGGGTGGGCTTGTTCCTGACACGGGTCGAACACGTGTTCACACGGCTCTGGGCTGCTGTCTGAGTTCAAAGACGAGTTCGAGGATTTTTATGAAGAAGTAATAACTGAGTGGGTGTAAATTACGCTTAAGTAACGATGGCTTTCCTTCTGTTTAATTTGCCAAAAATAAATAAAATAAAACATAATAAAATGAGAATAAACAAACTCAAATATAGAAAAATAATAAAATAAAATAATAATAATAATGATAATAATACAAAAACCAAAATACAGAAGAAAATGAGCAAAAAAATAAAGCAAACAAATAATAATAACATATAAAAATAAACAAAAAATATAATAATAATAATAATAATAACCATAATCATAATAATAATCCCAATAATAATATTAATAATATATAAACCCAAATACAGAAGAAAATGAGCAAAAATAAATAAAACAACCAAAAAATAATGCTAATATAAAAACTCAAATATAGAAAAATAATAAATAAAATAATAATAATAATGATAATAATACAAAAACCAAAATACAGAAGAAAATGAGCAAAAAAAATAAAGCAAACAAATAATCATAACATATAAAAATAAACAAAAAATGTAATAATAATAATAATAATAATAATAATAACCATAATCATAATAATAATCCCAATAATAATAATATTAATAATATATAAACCCAAATACAGAAGAAAATGAGCAAAAATAAATAAAACAACCAAAAAATAATGCTAATATAAAAACTCAAATATAGAAAAATAATAAAATAAAATAATAATAATAATGATAATAATACAAAAACCAAAATACAGAAGAAAATGAGCAAAAAAATAAAGCAAACAAATAATCATAACATATAAAAATAAACAAAAAATGTAATAATAATAATAATAATAATAATAACCATAATCATAATAATAATCCCAATAATAATAATATTAATAATATATAAACCCAAATACAGAAGAAAATGAGCAAAAATAAATAAAACAACCAAAAAATAATGCTAATTTATAAACTCAAATGGAGAAAAGAAATGGCAAAAAAACCCCTCAAAATATAAATGTAAAAATTACAATAATAATGATAATATATATAACCCAAATATAGAAAGAAATGGCAAAAATAAAATAAAACATAACAAAAAATCTAAATAATAATAAGAACAATCACTTAAATGCAGAAGAAAATTAGCAAAAAACAAATAATATAATAATAATGGTAATGATAATACATAAACCTGAATATAGAAAAAATTAGCAAAGAATCAAACTAAAAAATATAAATAATAATGACAATGTAGAAACCCAAACACAAAGGAAAATTATTTTTAAAAAAATATAGTGGGCTTTATGGGTTAACAGTGAGAAAGGGGAACATTTTTTCTGATCTCCACCATGTGTTGTAACCCTCTTCTGTCCTCTGATGCTATCGTACCTCCACAAACATCTGAACCAAAGCTGGCAGCATCAGACAGTCCAGAGACACGTGCACAGTTTGACCTCAGTATCTATTCATCTTCTCGTCCAGCACGTACTCTTCATAAAAGTTATCAGCTCCTGGGCGGCATTCAGTCACCCTGAAGCAGATTTTGGAGGCCATTTATTTTCCCTGGAAACGCCGTGTCACTAGATTCATCCAATAAAAAGGAAGGACGAAAGACTGAGCGAATGAATGGTTTTATTTTTATATCTGCTCATTTTACACGACCTATTAATCAAAAAAAAAAAGTCCATTTAAATACGCAAACATGCAGGAACCTAAAAGCCCAATTTAAAGAGCTTCTAGATCCCAGGAGACCAGCAGAGATGAAACAAACACTCACACACAAACACAGCCTCCTAACTGGGAATCCACACATTTTAGCCACAACATTTTCAATCGTTCTTTATGAAACAACAGGTTCTCATATTTGACTCTCTCAGCTCATTGACTGCTCACCTCTTATCTCCATTAACGAACCCACAGATACTTCCACAGTAGTTCTCTTTCCTCAGGCTTTTCTGAACACAAGACATCCACTACCACACACACACCACAACAGAAACCACTGGATGTTTAGATTCTTGCTGAAGAAAGTCTCTTTTCCTTTCCAGTCTCATCACAGCGGTAATGAAAGACAATCAGCTATCATTTGTTAGGAACCGGTGTGGAGCACACGAGACCCGATAAGGTGACAGCAAGAACATACAACAACATAACCACCTAATCTGACAAAGCAAAGACCCATCCATCCATCCATTGATCCATCCATGCACCCACCCACCCATCCATCCATCCATCCATCCATCCATCCATTGATCCATCCATGCACCCACCCACCCATCCACCCACCCACCCATCCATCCATTGATCCATCCATGCACCCACCCATCCATCCACCCACCCACCCACCCATCCATCCATCCACCCACCCACCCACCCATCCATCCATCCACCCACCCATCCATCCATCCATTGATCCATCCATGCATCCATCCATCCATCCACCCATCCATCCATGCACCCATCCATGCATCCATCCATCCATCCATGCGCCCATCCATCCATCCATGCGCCCATCCATCCATCCATCCATCCATCCATCCATCCACCCATCCACCCATCCACCCATCCACCCACCCACCCATCCATCCATCCGTCTAATGTTCCACCTATAAACACCCATCACCATAAAAACTGGATGTTTCGAGGAACAGATGGACGGTGAGTGACGTCACAAAACATGGACATGTACGATCCAAAGGTAAGTGACTCTTGGCTGGCAGCTAAAGGTCATGTGCTTCAATCACACCCTGACAAAGTGAGAGGCTAGAGGCTTGTCTTGATTTTTTGGCGACGCGAGCTCCTGTTGAATCACACCAGTCAACTCACAGCGATGTAGGGGGGAGAAGGAACAACCAGCTCAGTTTGTAGGAAAACAGCAAGAAGAAAAGAGGGAATGGAGAAAGGTGGGGGACCTGCACCTCTATCTGCTATGCTTTGATACTGAGTTTTGTCCTTGAGCTCGCTGCCAGCAGAAGATCCCATGGTAACCTACCGCAGGAAACAAAGAGCTCCAGAAGCATCCGTCACCGCCCTGCACCACAGCGAGCAGCATTAGAGAGGTGGAACTACTGTCCTTAAAGCGACTCTGTGCTGCTACTGTACCAAACACACCCACCTGCTGCAAGGAACGCTGCCAGCACAGACACACACACACACACACACACACACACACACACACAGACACACACACACACACACACACACACACACACACACACACACACACACACACACAGACACACACACACACACACACACACACACACCAGCTGAAATGAACCACCTCTAACAATTCACAGCCGCTCTGATCTCTCTAATCTCTGCGTGTACGACATCACTCTCTCTCCTGGTGGATTTAAATCAGAGCTCGGTGTCAGAATAGTCAAAATAATAAAGGAGGAAGTTGGGAAGACATCACATCAGAAAAGTTTTTAGCGCTGCTTGTTGCTTCACTGCCAAAAGCATCTTCCCTCCTGCTGCTTTCAGATGCAGCCCAAAACTAATTTACACATTTTGTTTTCTTCACTACTCCGACTGTCAGCGACACACAGGAAGCACATAAAGCTGCGGAAAATGTGAGCAAATCACTGTTTACACCTGCATGAGTTACTAATAGAAGCCGTTTAGCAGCGTGCTGATGAGTGTTGGAGTGGTTTCCACGTTTTCTGTGTGTCAAAAAGCTGCTTAACTAGAAACCGTCCGAAAGGAAAACCTGCCAACACGTCCAAGGCCGTTCTCTTTTGTGCACTCTGTCAGGTGCGAACTTTAAGTTTCTAAAATGTCAACTTTTTCCACAAAGAAAGACTTTTTTTTCCCCAGCCTTCAGCAGAATGTACGTTTGACTCAACCAGTGGGTTCTGAAAACGGTTTGAAAAGACGACGGTTACATAAACTTCTCAAACAACACCATGTAGAAATTAAGTTAAGGTTACAGCTGGATACGGACTAGCCATCGAAAGTTTGGGGTCACCAAGATGTTTTCTATGAAAACTCACACCTTTATTCATGTGCTAACATCACTGCACGAGGGTTTTCTAGTCATTAGTGCTGTGAAATGATTCAAATTTAAAATCAGATTAATCACAGGGTTGCTGTGGATTATTTTGGTGGATCACAATTAAATATTCATTTCTAATCTATATTAATCACGTTTCATTTTGCATGAGCAAACAGACTGAAGACATAAGAGAATCTATATGCACTTAATGTGTTTATTAAACCTTTAAAGGTTCGTGTGAAAAGAAAACTCGTCTCTTTTTCCAAACAAACATTTGCTAGCAGAATCCCTGACTAGCACATGTTTCATATTAACGTGGTTCTTTAAGCTGGAGGTGCTTCGTGAAAAGAAAACTCCTTCCTGCAGAGAACTGCAGGTGGACTGTTCAGTCTTGGGTTTTTCTGTCTTCGCATTTCCAACTGAGACGGCCAACATGCCGTTTTGTGTCTTCCGTTTCGAATTGGTTGGTTCTGCCACTAATGGATCAACTGCACATTTGCACCACGGTAAGTCTACTTGGACAGTGAGCCTTTCAACAAAGTTAGCTAACACAACGTAGCATCAGAACACAGGAGTGATGGTTGTTGGAAATCTTCCCCTGTACCCCAATGGAGATATTCCATGAAACATTTCCAGCTAGAATAGTCATTTACCACATTAACGATGTCTACACTGGATTTATCATTCATTTAATGTTATATTCACGGAATAAAAACTGTTTTTTTTAACAATAAGGGCATTTCTGAGACCCCAAACTTTTGAAGGGTGGAGTATATGAATTAAAGTTGCTCCAATTTATGATTAAAAATGAACCGTTTCTAGCTAAAATAGTCATTTACCACATTAACAATGTCTGGACTGGATTTATCATTCATTTAATGTCATCTTCATTGAATAAAAACTGCTTTTTTTCCCCAACTATAAGGACATTTCTAAGTGACCCAAACCTTTGAACAGCAGTGTATAAAAATTAAATGTTGTGTTTTACAATTACTGGATATATATATTCAGGATATATACAACTAAAACCACTGTGCATACGAGCTTCAAACAGAAATCCCATCTTTTATTTCTGCCTCTCACCTCCGTCTGTCAGGTTCGCTGCCCTCCATGAGCTCCTCAGGCAGGCTGAGGGAACATTCCAAGGTGAGAACAACTCTGGATCATTCCCAGCCTCTAACTCCCCTCTGGACTCTCAGTCTTTCCTCCTGGCAGCCGAGACTCCAGAGTCCCTTTCATCATTTCCACTTCAACTGCAGCCGCCTTCGCGACAGGAGCCCCGACTGCACTGCGCATTTTCAGACGTCCCTCAGAAAGACGAAGCTCCTCGCCTGGCCAGAGCGCACACACTCGGCCGATCTGGCGGTCCGCTACCTTGATAATGTCTCGCCGCCTGTCCGAGTCCGCCCCTATCTTCCTGGACAAGGTGTGAGTAATGAGAGCGGGGTGTGAGCCAAGCCGTTTGGCTGTAATCCTGTTCATAATGCCCTTCATTGGAGGGCCAGGGGTCATAAATAAACAGCGAGGCGGGCGGATTGTAAATTGGTCTTGGCCGGGAGCAGGGGGGGGGGTCAGCCGGTGCCACGGTGGGACTGCTGCACTCACTTATTATACTGGAGGTGTGGCGGGTGGCGTGCTGAACGGCAGAGCTGTCCGGGGGTGATGCTGACTGCTGGACCTTGTGATGATAGCAGCCCCGTGGGGAGATGAGGAACACACGGCAAAAACTCACAATCCTACCAAGTCTGTTTGTCTTATTTTTAGTCTAAATGGCTCATCCCACTTGATTTAAGGTCAATTCTCTTAACAAGTGACATTTCAGCAAGATACAAGGACGTATTTTAAGACGATGCATCTTAAATATCTTGTTAAGTCAAACAATCTGGAAATTATCTAGTTTTGACCCTCGTGTCGTCCTGCGGGCCAAATTGGCCCGTTTTAAAGTTTGAAAATGTGCAAAAAATAGATATTTTCACAGTGGAAACTTCCACATTTTCAATTTTTTTGGGGAAATTTTTGAATATTTTTTGATGGATAAAAAGAAATGCTTAATAAAGTGTTTCTTTAAGAACAATCGGGTAAAAATGAACCAAAATCCAGCGAATTTCGCTGGATTTTGGTTGATTTTTCCTGAATGTTCTTAAAGAAAATATTAGAACTTTTGCTGATATATATGGAATCACTTTAGATATTTTTAGGATTTTTTTTGAAGATTTTTATTCATTTTTTTATATATTCACAATTTTTAGATATTTTAGGATTTTTTTGAAGATTTTTATTCATTTTTTTAATATATTCACAATTTTTAGATATTTTTTTGATTTTTATTTGTATTTCTTGCCAAATTTGGGGATTTTTTAAAATTAAACTTTTGAGGGAAACTTTGAAGGAATTTTCTTCCTGAAGATTTTGCACATTTTTTATAAATTTGGGGAATTTTTTGCTGAATATTTTGATTTTTTTCAGACAAGACAACAATATTGTGCCGTAAATGAGGACAACAGGAGGGTTAAGACACCTCAGCTTGACAATCCTGGTAAAATAGAGCTTAAAACAAATCTTCCCAGCTCATTTAAGATCTCAATATTCTAAATATCACATCTTATTTCAAGAAATCTAACCAAGCCACTTTTTGTTTTAACTCTCGCGTTATCCTGAAAATGTGGGAAAAAATATATTTTCACAGTGAAACTTCTGCTGTCCACATTTCAACATTTTTGGGAAATTTGTGAACATTTTTTGGTGGGGAAAAAGAAATATTTACAAAACTGTTTCTTTAAGAACATTCAGGAAAAAAATCTACCAAAATGCAGCAAAATTTGCTGCATTTTGGTTGATTTTTTTAATTGCTCTTAAAGAAAATACTAGACATTTTACTGATATATATATGGAATCACTTTAGATATTATTAGGATTTTTTTGAAGATTTTTATTCATTTTTAGAAAATATTTACAATTTGATATTTTTTTTAAACTTTTATTTCTTGCCATTTTTTAAAAATAAACCTTTTAAGGAATTTTCTTCTTGAAGGTTTTGCAAATTTCTTTAAATTTGGGGATTTTTTTGCTGAATTTTTGGATTTTTTTTCAGACAAGGAAACAATATTTTTTGGTGTCGTACATGAAGACAACAGGATTAATACACCTAAGCTTGACAATCCTGGTAAAATAAAGCTTAAAGTTTTCCAGCTAATTTTAAGATCTCAGTATTCTAAATATCATATCTTATTTCTAGAAATCTTACCAAGTCTGTGTCTTATTTTCAGTCAAAATGTCTCATCCCACCTGATTTAAGATAAATTCACTTAACTCTCATGTCGTCCTGCAGGTCAAAATCGACCTGTTTTAACCCTCCTGTTGTCCTCATTTACAGGCACCAAAAAATACTGTTTTGTTGTCTGAAAAAAATTCATCAAAGAATTCTCAAAATTTCTAAAAAATTTGCAAAACCTTCAGGAAGAAAATTCCAATAATTCCTGAAAAGTTTTATTGTAAAAAAAATTCCCCCAAATTCTTGTAAATATTTTTGAAAAAATGAGTAAAAATCTTCCAAATAAATCCTAAAAATATCTAAAGTGATGACAGTGCACTCTGTGTGTGTGTGTTCGTGCATGTCTGGGCGTGCACGTGAGGCTGTCTGCCGGCTGCAGGCGTTTTTTGAGGTGCACATTTGCGAGTAGCTGCAAGGTCAGAGCGGGCCTCGTTGCTCAGTGTCAGAATGGAGGACAGGAAGGAGGAGGTGTGGGGGTGTGGGGGTGGGAGGAGGAGTCATCATCGTCTCTGTCGGGGGTGGGGGGGCCTCCAGGGACTCGAGCCCTTGCCGAGTCCTTGAACTCCTCTCTTTTGTGGCTGCTCACAAACAGAAAATAAATGAAACGCAGTTCTACCGACAGAAAACAGCAGAACACTGGATCCTCAATGCAGCGTTTTTATGAATGATGTCTCCTTTTTGTTTATTGTTTTGTTGCTTTGTCGCTTTTTTGTCTCATTTTTTTTCCACTTTGTTTCTCGCTTCTGTTGTTTTGCGTCTCATTTTTGTAATATTTTGTCTTGTTTTTGTTGTTTTTTTGTCAGACTTTTGTCATTTGTCTCATGTTTTTGTCATTTTGTTTCTCATTTCTGTTGTTTTGCGTCTCATTTTTGTAATATTTTGTCATGTTTTTGTTGTTTTTTTGTCAGACTTTTGTCATTTGTCTCATGTTTTTGTCATTTTGTTTCTCATTTCTGTTGTTTTGCGTCTCATTTTTGTAATATTTTGTCTTGTTTTTGTTGTTTTTTGTCAGACTTTTGTCATTTGTCTCATGTTTTTGTCATTTTGTTTCTCATTTCTGTTGTTTTGCGTCTCATTTTTGTAATATTTTGTCTTGTTTTTGTTGTTTTTTGTCAGACTTTTGTCATTTGTCTCATGTTTTTGTCATTTTGTTTCTCATTTCTGTTGTTTTGCGTCTCATTTTTGTAATATTTTGTCATGTTTTTGTTGTTTTTTTGTCAGACTTTTGTCATTTGTCTCATGTTTTTGTCATTTTGTTTCTCATTTCTGTTGTTTTACGTCTCATTTTTGTAATATTTTGTCTTGTTTTGTTGTTTTTTTGTCAGACTTTTGTCATTTGTCTCATGTTTTTGTCATTTTGTTTCTCATTTCTGTTGTTTTGCGTCTCATTTTTGTAATATTTTGTCATGTTTTTGTTGTTTTTTTGTCAGACGTTTGTCATTTGTCTCATGTTTTTGTCATTTTGTTTCTCATTTCTGTGGTTTTGTGTCTCATTTTTGTAATATTTTGTCATGTTTTTGTTGTTTTTTGTCAGACTTTTGTCATTTGTCTCATTTTTCATCATTTTGTTTCTGATTTCTGTTGTTTTGCGTCTCATTTTTGTAATATTTTGTCTTGTTTTTGTTGCTTTTTTGTCTGTCTTTTGTCATTTGTCTCGTGTTTTTGTCATTTTTTCCTTCGTTGTTGCAATTTTGTGTTTCTTTCTTGTCTCGCTTGTCTATTTTTTTATTGTCTTGTTTCTTGCTTTTGACATTTTTTTTCTCGTTTACGTCATTTGTGTCATTATTTGTCTCATTATTTGTCTCATTTTTATCGTTTTGTTGCTTGGTAATTTTTTTGTCTAATATTTTGTCTTTTTTTTGGTTTTGTTTCGAGCCGTTTGTCTCATTTTTGGTCATTTTGTTTCTCACTTTTATCATTTTGTGTTTCAAGTCCTGACAAGTCCTCAGCAGCAGATTTGTAGTTGGATCACAATCATGTTACGTACTGCAACCCTGACCTGTAAGAGTTATTCTTAAAGCTCCCACTGTAAAATGTGAGGATTTTTCTGCTTTTTTAAATAGAAATCTCAGTTTAAAATCTGAGATACTGTGATAAACAGTTCTCTGACGCATTTTAAAATCCTTCAATTAAGAAAGACGGCAATCATGAGCCCATCATTTAACAGGTACCAGACGCTGTGGGTTAACACTAATTTACAAATGAGTTCTTTACATACATAACAAGCTCATATTTATGCCTCACTTTGCCTATTTCCACTTTGAATCCAAATGACTACACTGGAAAAAATGCCTCTCAAAAACAAGAAAAAAAACACTTACTTCAAGAAACTTTTACCTTGAAATAAGTGAAAAAAAAATCTGCCAATAGAACAAGTGAAAAATGGCTTGGTAAGATTTCTTGAAATAAGATGTGATATTTAGAATATTGAGATCTTAAAATTAGCTGGGAAAACTTATTTTAAGTTATAGTTTACCAGGACTGTCAAATTTAGGTGTCTTAACCTTCCTGTTGTCATTATTTAAGGCACCAAAAAATATTGTTGCCTTGTCTGAAAAAAAATCTGCAAAAAAATCCAAAATTTATTTAAAAAAATGCAAAATATTCAAGAAGAAAATTCCTTAAAAGTGACTCTTAAAATAATCCCCAAAGAAATAAAGAAAGAATCCAAAAATTGTTAATGTTTTCAAAAAATGAATAAAAATCTTCCAAGAAAAAAAAAACAAATTCTAAAAATATCTAAAGTGACTACATATAGATCAGCAAAAATTCTAATATTTTCTTTAAGAAAATTCAGAAAAAAAATCATGGATTTTGGTTGGTTTTTTTGTGAATGTTCTTAAACATTTTTTAATACTTCTTTTTTTTCCCCACCAAAAAATGTTTTAAAAAAATCCCCAAAAATATTGAAAATGAGAGTTAAGTGAATTTATCTTAAATCAGGTGGGATGAGACATTTTGACTGAAAATAAGACACAGACTTGGTAAGATTTCTAGAAATAAGATATATTTAGAATACCGAGATCTTAAAATTAGCTGGAAAACTTTAAGCTTTATTTTACCAGGATTGTCAAGCTTAGGTGTATTAATCCTCCTGTTGTCTTCATGTACGACACCAAAAAATATTGTTTCCTTGTCTGAAAAAAAATCCAAAAATTCTGCAAAAAAATCCCCAATATGTGAAGACATATTTTTTTCCCCCACATTTTAAGCTCACAGAACAACTTGAGGGTTAAAACAAGATCATTTCAAGATTGTTTGACTGAACAACATATTTAAGATGCATTGTCTTATAACAAGTCCCTCCATGTTGCTGAAATGTGTCTTGTTTAGTGAATTAATCTTAAACCAAGTGGGATGAGACATTTAGACCAAAAATAAGACAAATAAACCTGGTAAGATGTGGAGTTTTTGCAGTGTAAAGAGTCCCATCATCGAAGCGTGCCGCATGCAGGCCGCAGCGTTGCACCTTTAAACTGAAATTAGCCCTAGAATCACTTTTACATAACATACCACCGACACAGAGTACTTAGTATGCCGTGCAGCCCACTTGGAGCCACCACAGACGGCTGCAGAGCTCCACTCCCACGGATAGCGGTGGAGAGCGAGCATGTGTGGCAGAGCGCTTACGACCGGAGAAGTGGAGGGCTTTTTTTGTCGGGCAGAACTCGGAAAGTTCAGGTTGTCTCTTTCAGCTCAGCACGGCAAAAAACAGAAATGTTCCGGAAAGTGAAAGTGAAAGTCGATACACTGGAAAAAATGCCCCTCCCAAAACAAGAAAAAAAAATATTTCAAAGAACTTTTACTTTGAAATAAGTGAAAAAAAAATCTGCCAATAGAACAAGTGAAAATGTCTCGGTAAGATTTCTTGAAAAAAGAATATTGAGATCTTAAAATTAGCTGGGAAAACTTATTTTAAGCTGTATTTTACCAGGATTGTCAAACTTAAGTGTCTTAACCCTTCTGGTGTTTTTATTTACAGGCACCAAAAATATTGTTTCCTTTTCTGAAAAAAAAAATCCAAAAATTCAGTAAAAAAAAAAAATCAAGAAAAAAAATCCATAAAAGTTTCCCTTTAAAGTTTTATAAAAAAATAAAAATAAAAAAGATCTACAAATTGTAAATGTTTTCAAAAAAATGACTAGAAATCTTCCATTTAAAAATAAATACATAAAGTGATTTAATATGTATTAGTAAAACTTCAAATATTTCCTTTAAGAACAATCGGGGGGAAAAGATTAGATTTAGAAATAGATTTTTCCCCCGAATGTTCTTAAAGAAACATTTCTTTTACAGTTCTTTTTTCCACCAAAAAATGTTCAAAAATCTCCCAAAAGTTTTTGAAAATGTCAAAGTTTTCACTGTGAAAATATATATATTTTCCCACATTTTTAAACTTTAACACAGGTCAATGTGACCCGCAGGACAACAGGAGGGTTAAAACAAGATCATTTCAAGATTGTTTGACAACATATTTAAGATGCATTGTCCTAAAACAAGTCCCTCCATCTGCTGAAATGTCTCTTGTTCAGTGAATTTATCTGAAATCAAGTGAGATGAGACATTTTGACTAAAAAT
This sequence comes from Acanthochromis polyacanthus, assembly GCF_021347895.1. Taxonomy (NCBI): domain Eukaryota; kingdom Metazoa; phylum Chordata; class Actinopteri; family Pomacentridae; genus Acanthochromis; species Acanthochromis polyacanthus. The sequence goes on along the minus strand of NC_067134.1, from coordinate 27,700,897 downwards.
AAGACAAACAGACTTGGTAGGATTTAGAGTTTTTGCAGAGTATGTTTACAGGAAGTGAAACTAACAGATTAACATGGAAGACTCGGTCCACTCCTGCGCTTTCTCTTCCTTTCTTACATTATTTTCGCTGCATTTTTTCTGCCTTATTCTTTTTGAACTTCCTCTCTCTGCATTTCAGGGGTAAAAAAACAAAAAAACGACCCGGTTGACAAAGGCAGATGTGATAAATGAGCATCGAAAATTCCGCCTTTTGAACCCAGTTCTAATTTTATGCAGCATCAAAACACTATTGTGCCGAAGCCCGAGCCACCACGTCGTAGTGGTGCTGTCAGCGAATGGAGGGAGAGCCCGTTCATCTACACTGAGTTTAGCTTCATCAAAGTCACGCACGGTTAAGAGTATGCAATCGCTCATTGAATGCACAAAAGACTGAAGGATTTAGACACGGAGGAAGCCTCGCAGTCCGCACTCTCCGGCTCATTTCTGACATCAAACGCCGCTGTTCAAAGAGACGGTGTGTCGAAAACACCTCAGGAAATGGAAAGTGTTGGGAGCGTAAGAGAGAAGCAGGAGGTGAGTGGTCAAAGGAGATTTAGCAGACAAAAAGAGCAGAGGATAAAATATGCATTGGCTGAAGGAGCTACTCGTCTCTCTTTGGAACATTTTCATTTTAAAGCGCTTCGACCTTGAAACCCCGTCTTAAATCACTGGAGTCAAAGTGATTTTAGTTCAGACAAAAAAACAAGACAAAATATTACAAGAATGAGACACAAAATGACGGAAGTGAGAAGCGAAATGACAAAAAAATGAATAAAACGACACAAATGACACAAACGAAACAAAAATGACAAACAAATAAACAACACAAGTGAGACGAAAAGGAATAAAAACGACAAAATCGAGAAACAAAATGATAAAAACATGAGACAAGCAACAAAAATCAGACAAAAAAAGACGTAAAAACAAAAGAAAGACAAAATATTACAAGAATGAGACACAAAACGACAGAAGTGAGAAGCAAAACGACAAAAAAAATGAATGACAAGAGCAAAAATTTGACGAAAAAGTTCCAAAGCAAAGCAATGGACAAACAACAAAAACAAGAGAAACGACACAAATGACACAAGCAAGGAACAAAATGACAAACAAATGAACAACACAAGCGAGACAAAAAGGAAACAAAACGACAAAATCGAGAAACAAAACGATAATAAAAACATGAGACAAGCAACAAAAGTCACAAAAAAGACAAAAACAAAAAACAAGACAAAATATTACAGGAATGAGACACAAAATGACAAAAAAAAAATGAATAAAACGACACAAAACTAACAAGAAACCAAAAATTTGACAAAGAAGTTCCAAAGCAAAGCAATGGACAAACGACAAAAACGAGACAAGAAACGACACAAACGAGACAAAAATGACAAAAGCAAGGAACAAAATGACAAAAAAAATAAACAACACGAGCGAGACAAAAAGGGTTTGAGAAACAAAATGATAAAAACATGAGACAAGCAACAAAAGTCAGACAAAAAGACATAAAAACAAAAAATAAGACAAAATATTACAAAAATGAGACACAAAATGACAAAAGAACTTTAAAAAGACAAAAAAACCCGAGAGAAACTATTGCAAAAGTGACACAAAAAAAGAAACAAAACAACAAAAAATGAGACAAATGACAAGAGGCAAAACAAAAAAGTGACAGAAAGTTAGACAAAAAGTTACAAAGTGACAAAAAAATGGACAAATGACACAAAAAACGACAAAAGTGTGAGTTAAATGATAAAAGTCAAACAAAAAACGCAAAAAATTACAAAAACAAGACAAAATGTGACAAAAATGAGACACAAAATGACAAAAGCGTGAAACAAAACAAAAAAATTCGAGAAAATAATGAATTAAACAAAACACAAAATGACAAAAATGAGGCAAAAACACAAATGAGACAAAAAGGAAACACAAAGCGACAACAAGAAACAAAATGACAAAAACATGAGAAAATGATAAAAGTCGGACAAAAAACAACAAAAAGAGACAAAATATTACAAAAATGAGACACAAAATGACAAAACAACTTTAAAAAGACAAAAAAACCCGAGAGAAACTATTGCAAAAGTGACACAAAAAACATAAACAAAACGACAAAAAATGAGCCAAATGACATGAAGCAAAACAAAAAAGTGACAGAAAGTTAGACAAAAAGTTACAAAGCGACAAAAAAATGGACAAATGACACAAAAAATGACAAAAGTGTGAGTCAAATGATAAAAGTCAAACAAAAAAAAACACAAAAAATTACAAAACAAGACAAAATGTGACAAAAATGAGACACAAAATGACAAAAGCGTGAAACAAAACAAAAAATCGAGAAAATAATGAATAAAACAAAACACAAAATGACAAAAATGAGGCAAAAAACACAAATGAGACAAAAAGGAAACACAAAGCGACAACAATAAGAAACAAAATGACAAAAACATGAGAAAATGATAAAAGTCGGACAAAAAACAACAAAAACAGACAAAATATTACAAAAATGAGACACAAAATGACAAAACAACTTTAAAAAGACAAAAAAACCCCGAGAGAAACTATTGCAAAAGTGACACAAAAAACATAAACAAAACGACAAAAAATGAGCCAAATGACATGAAGCAAAACAAAAAAGTGACAGAAAGTTAGACAAAAAGTTACAAAGCGACAAAAAAATGGACAAATGACACAAAAAATGACAAAAGTGTGAGTCAAATGATAAAAGTCAAACAAAAAAACCCACAAAAAATTACAAAACAAGACAAAATGTGACAAAATGAGACACAAAATGACAAAAGCGTGAAACAAAACAAAAAAATTCGAGAAAATAATGAATTAAACAAAACACAAAATGACAAAAATGAGGCAAAAAACACAAATGAGACAAAAAGGAAACACAAAGCGACAACAATAAGAAACAAAATGACAAAAACATGAGAAAATGATAAAAGTCGGACAAAAAACAACAAAAACAGACAAAATATTACAAAAATGAGACACAAAATGACAAAAGAACTTTAAAAAGACAAAAAAAACCCAGAGAGAAACTATTGCAAAAGTGACACAAAAAACATAAACAAAACGACAAAAAATGAGCCAAATGACATGAAGCAAAACAAAAAAGTGACAGAAAGTTAGACAAAAAGTTACAAAGCGACAAAAAAATGGACAAATGACACAAAAAAATGACAAAAGTGTGAGTCAAATGATAAAAGTCAAACAAAAAAACCCACAAAAAATTACAAAACAAGACAAAATGTGACAAAATGAGACACAAAATGACAAAAGCGTGAAACAAAACAAAAATCGAGAAAATAATGAATAAAACAAAACACAAAATGACAAAAATGAGGCAAAAAACACAAATGAGACAAAAAGGAAACACAAAGCGACAACAATAAGAAACAAAATGACAAAAACATGAGAAAATGATAAAAGTCGGACAAAAAAACAACAAAAAGAGACAAAATATTACAAAAATGAGACACAAATGACAAAAGAACAATCTAGTATTTTACTTTATGATCCAAACAACTTGTCATGGTCTAGAAATGATTTTAAATTTATAGTTTTACTAATTTACAATCTGCAGTTAATGTCTTCTCTGGAATTTTTACACTTTGAGGGCCGGATTGGACCCTCTGGAGGACCACTTTTGGACCACAGGCCTCATGTTGGACCCTCTGGAGGACCACTTTTGGCCCACAGGCCTCATGTTGGACCCTCTGGAGGACCACTTTTGGTCCACGGGCCTCATGTTGGACCCTCTGGAGGACCACTTTTGGACCACGGGCCTCATGTTGGACCCTCTGGAGGACCGCTTTTGGACCACAGGCCTCATGTTGGACCCTCTGGAGGACCGCTTTTGGACCACGGGCCTCATGTTGGACCCTCTGGAGGACCGCTTTTGGACCACGGGCCTCATGTTGGACACTCTGGAGGACCACTTTTGGACCACAGGCCTCATGTTGGACCCTCTGGAGGACCGCTTTTGGCCCACAGGCCTCATGTTGGACCCTCTGGAGGACCACTTTTGGTCCACGGGCCTCATGTTGGACCCTCTGGAGGACCGCTTTTGGACCACGGGCCTCATGTTGGACACTCTGGAGGACCCCTTTTGGACCACAGGCCTCATGTTGGACCCTCTGGAGGACCACTTTTGGACCACGGGCCTCATGTTGGACCCTCTGGAGGACCGCTTTTGGACCACGGGCCTCATGTTGGACCCTCTGGAGGACCACTTTTGGACCACGGGCCTCATGTTGGACACTCTGGAGGACCCCTTTTGGACCACAGGCCTCATGTTGGACCCTCTGGAGGACCACTTTTGGACCACAGGCCTCATGTTGGACCCTCTGGAGGACCACTTTTGGACCACAGGCCTCATGGTGGACACCCCTGTCATAAATGCTCAACATCAAACATTACTTCCTCCTCCAGTGTGCATAAACCGCTGCCAGGCCTGTTGTTTTTCTATTTCATCTTCAACATTCAGAAGCAAAGTGAGCGGCCCCTGGAGGCTGAAAGCTTCATTCAAATCCACAAACAACACGCTGTCGATCTTCTGTCCCCCGGGAAGCTCCTACAGAAAGGTCGTTACGTCTCCAGGACCAAACGGGCTTCTTACTTTGGGACATTGGAGTATTGAAGACGTTGCAGAAGTCACTGAAGGCATTTGGGTTCATCCATCGGTAGCAAACATCCAGCCAGCGGTGGAGGGAGGACGTGTTTGTTCAGAGGGAAATCCGACTTGACAGCGGTGTTGAGGAAAGGTCAGGTGATCGGCTAAATCGATGGGAACGACCCCTGAGGGACGAGGACGATCAATAAGCAATTTAATGGCAGTCTGACAAGAAGCTGTTGAGGCACCAGCAGAGTGTTGGAGAGACCATCAGACCAGCTTTATACACTGCAAAAACTCCCAATCCTACCAAGTCTGTTTGTCTTATTTTTAGTCTAAATGTCTCATCCCACTGGATTTAAGATAAATTCACTGAACAAGAGACATTCCAGCAGAAGGAGGGACTCATTTTAAGACAATGCATCTTAAATATCTCGTTAAGTCAAACAGTCTGGAAATGATCTTGTCATCCTGTGGGTCAAATTGGCCCATTTTAAAGTTTAAAAATGTGGAAAAAATAATAATTTTCACAGTGAAAAGTCCCACATTTTCAACATTTTTGGGAAAATTTTTGAACATTTTTTGATGGAAAAAAAGAAATGTAAAAAAAAAACGTTTCTTTTAGAACATACCCAAAGAAAATCAACCAAAATCCAGCAAATTTCGCTGGATTTTGGTTGATTTTTATGTGAATGTTCTTAAAGAAAATATTAGAAGTTTTACAGATATATATGGAATCACTTTAAATTTTTTAGGATTTTTTTTAACATTTTTATTCATTTATATTAAATATTAAATATGTACAATTTTCATAGTTTTTTTTATTTTTTACATTTTTATTCTTGCCGAATTGGGGGATTTTTTTAAAATAATTTTTTTAAGGGAAACCTTTAAGGATTTTTCTTAATGAAGATTTTGCTTTTTTTTTTTTTAAAAAATAATTTGGGGAATTTTTTGCAGATTTTTAAATTTTTTTCAGACAAGGAAACAATATTTTCTGGTGCTTGTAAATGAGGACAACAGGAGGGTTAAGACACCTAAGCTTGACAATCCTGAGCTTAAAATAAAACTTCCCAGCTAATTATAACATCTCAATATTCTAAATATCACATCTTATTTCAAGAAATCTTACCAAGACATTTTTCACTTGTTCTACTGGCAGATTTTTTCACTAATTTCAAGATAAAAGTTCTTTGAAATAAGTTTTTTTCCTTGTTTTGAGAGCGGCATTTTTTCCAGTGTGGCTTCATGCTTCTGAGGAGCAAATCAGGATATATGCTTCCTATGACGTTTCACCCCTCTGGATGCTGTTTATGCACATAAAGTAATAAATTCACGACCACAAAGTGCAAACGAGCAACTATCTTTTGGCTTTTCAGCACAACCTGGTGGATATGTAAGATGTCAGGTTTACAGAATGGTGGTGTTTTCTACTAGAAGCAAAACAACCAGTCGATGCAACGGCTGAGCATTTCCACCTACAAACTGACGGTCTAAAAATAATAAAAAAAATGGATTCAGACTTCCAGGATTTTCTACGCAACAAACCCAATGAGCCAACCCCCTGCAGGGTGAGGCTTTCTGTTTCATTATTTCTGGTTTAAATCCTGAATGAATCCAACATGACAGCTGGAGCAGGGGTGTCCACCATGAGGCCCGTGGTCCAAAAGTGGTCCTCCAGAGGGTCCAATCCGGCCCTCAAAGGTGGAAAAATTACAGAGAAGACATTAACTGCAGATTGTAAATTAGTAAAACTATAAATTTAAAATCATTTCTAGACCATGACAAGTTGTTCTGATCAGAAAGTAACATAGTAGATTGTTCTTTTGTCGTTTTTTGTCTCGTTTTTGTTGTTTCGTTGTCTGACTTTTACAGTTTGTCTCGTGTTTTCGTACTTTTGTTTCTTGTTTTCATCGTTTTGTGTTTCCTTTTTGTCTCGCTTGTGTTGTTCGTCTATTTTTTGTCATTTTGTTTCTCGATTTGTCGATTTGTGTGATTCCTTGTCTCGTTTTTGTTGTCTGATTTTTGTCGTTTGTCTCGTGTTTTTGTACTTTTGTTTCTTGTTTTTGTCGTTTTGTGTTTCCTTTTTTGTCTCGCTTGTGTTGTTCGTCTATTTTTTTGTCATTTTGTTTCTCGATTTTGTCATATATTGTCTAGTTTGTGTCATTCCTTGTCTCGTTTTTGTCCGTTGTTTTGTCGCTTTGTCACTTTTTCGTCTAATTTTCGTCTCTTTTTTGTTTTGTTTTGTGCCGTTTGTCCCACTTTTTGTCATTTTGTTTCTCGATTTTGTCATATATTGTCTAGTTTGTGTCATTCCTTGTCTCGTTTTTGTCCGTTGTTTTGTCGCTTTGTCACTTTTTCGTCTAATTTTCGTCTCTTTTTTGTTTTGTTTTGTGCCGTTTGTTCCACTTTTTGTCATTTTGTTTCTCGATTTTGTCATATATTGTCTAGTTTGTGTCATTCCTTGTCTCGTTTTTGTCCGTTGTTTTGTCGCTTTGTCACTTTTTCGTCTAATTTTCGTCTCTTTTTTGTTTTGTTTTGTGCCGTTTGTCCCACTTTTTGTCATTTTGTTTCTCGATTTTGTCATATATTGTCTAGTTTGTGTCATTCCTTGTCTCGTTTTTGTCCGTTGTTTTGTCGCTTTGTCACTTTTTCGTCTAATTTTTGTCTCTTTTTTGTTTTGTTTTGTGCCGTTTGTCCCATTTTTTGTCATTTTGTTTCTCGCTTCTGTTGCTTTGTGTCTTTTTTGTCATTTTGTGTCTCATTTTTGTACCGTTTTGTCTTATTTTTGTCCTTTTTCGTCTGACTTTTGTCATTTTGATCATGAAGTAAAATCATTCAGTTCCTGTGACTAAATGTTGTGTTCCTTTGTAGACACTCTGTGATCTGGAAGTCGTAATGTGGAAATGATAAACTGAGGATGAATGTTGTTGAAACTGAACTTATTTTTCTTAAGAAATTTCAGGTTGTTCTTAATGTTTGTATAAAGATAATTCCTTAAATGAGAACATTTTTGCACTCAAACAAAGGAAAATAAATCTATATCAAAAAGAGAACACATTCCAGAACAAACTACGAACTTCACAGACAGAAATGAGTGTTTAAGGTATTAATCAATGACCTTGAATGCAAACCAAGGCAGTGACAGACAAAAGGATAGAATGAATGAACCAAGGAGAAATGATTCATTCCTCTAAGTTGATTAAAAACATTAAAAGCCTGAAAGTGACACTTACAAGCTGCTCTGGAAAGCAGTAGAAATAGTCTTTGTTTTATAATTACTCACTGAACGTCATTTAAAGGTCATTTTAAGGCCTGCAGGTCTCCTGTGAGAGACGGAGTGAGAACCGAGTCATCACTACGCTGGAAAAAATACCCCTCTCAAATCAGAAAAAAATCATTTCAAGGAACTTTTACTTTGAAAAAATCTGCCAATAGAACAAGTGAAAAATGGCTTGGTAAGATTTATTGAAATAAGATCTGATATGTAGAATCTTGAGATCTTAAAATGAGCTGGAAAAATTATCTTAAGCTCTATTTTACCAGGATAGTCAAGCTTAGGTGTCTTAAAATAAGCCAGACGTGCTAAAAAAATAAAATAGATTTTTGCTTTCATGTAACCTCCTAAATTGAGATTCTTTAACCCTCCTGTTGTCCTCATTTACAGGCACCAAAAAACATTGTTTCCTTGTCTGAAAAAAATCCAAAAATTCAGCAAAAAAAATCCCCAAATTTCTGAAAATTTGCAAAATCTTCAGGAAGAAAATTCCAGTAATTCCTTGAAAGTTTTATTTTAAAAAATCCATCAAATTTGGCAAGAAAATTCTTGTAAATATTATGAAAAAATTAGTAAAAATCTTCCAAAATTGTTTTAAAAATATCTAAAATGATTCCATATATATCAGTAAAACTTCTAATATTTTCTTTAAGAACATTCACATAAAAAAATCAATCAAAATCCACCGAAATTCGCTGGATTTTGGTTGATTTTTATGTGAATGTTCTTAAGAAACATTTTTAACATTTCTTTTTATTTCCACCAAAAATGTTCAAAGATTTCCTAAAAATGTTGAAAATGTGGACATCAGAAGTTTAATTGTGAAAATATATATTTTTTCCCCACATTTTCAAACTTTAAAACGGGTCCATTTGACCTGCAGGACGACACGAAGATTAAAGTTATTTTGAGTTTTCTCGTAAAATTCAACTCAAAACAAGATCATTTCCAGATTGTTTGACTTAACAAGATATTTAAGATGCTTAGTCTTAAAACAAGCCCCTCCGTCTGCTGAAATGTGTCTTGTTCAGTGAATTTATCTTAAATCAAGCAGGATGAGACATTTAGACTAAAAATAAGACAAACAGATTTGGTAGGATTTAGAGTTTTTGCGGTGTAAAATATGGGGATAACTGCACTCATTTCCCTCTAAGGCTTTCACTGTGTCGCTCATTTGTGCATTCAAAAACCGCCCTTTTTATCACCTCCACTCACCTGGCTAATCACCGCGTGAATTAGACACACATGTTGGACTGTCAGGTTGAAAAGCGTTTGCTGTAGAGGTGTGTGGGCAGGAGGTGAAGGAGCAGAGGAAGCCTCCTGCTGCCTTCAGGCCTCCAGTACGAGCGTGAAAGCAAACGCCCGCGCTCATGTCGGCTAATCTGTGCACGAGCGAGAGCAGAAATGTGATGTTCCAACAAAGCAGAGGCACTCAAACTTGCAGACAGCCGCTGATGGACTCCTCACAAGGATGTGTCAGCCAAAAACTTTTAAATTAGCAGCGAAGCGACACAGAGAGGGGGGATTCACTCCACCGGCTTCAAAACAAAAACAGCTCGCGACCTTCACTTCACATGAAACTTCATTTGTCAAGAGATGCTCTGACTGGCAAAGAAAGCAGCTCTCTGCTTCAAGTGGATCTGCATTAGCGCTCACCAAAAAAACAGTCCAACGCTGCTCTTAACGGCGCTGTGCTACGCCAGGTTGGAAGGCCGGATCAACACCGAGCTCCAGCAGACATTAACCTTGCAAACAGGAAGTGATAGGCTGTGTCCGAAATGGCATACTGACGTACTACATACTACATTCTCAATGAGTATATACTGTATACTACGTACTATAAGTATGACTAGAATGCCGACCGTTCACACTGTAGTATACTACTACGTTTCCCATAATGCATTTCAAACCTCCGACGACAAAAACCGGAAGTACGGCTATCAAATATCTCGGCTGAATGTCGGCTTCAGGTCGATTTTACGCTGACAAACAGTCGCATAATTAATGTGGCAATTTCAAGCCGGCACTCCTCATGCAGTTATTAGCCAGATTATGCGAATCGTTTCAACTGTAGCTGCAGGCTACTGGAGGTAGCTGCTACTTGTTCTGTATGCAAAGCGAGCTGCTGCAACTAGCTGCTAGCATTCAGTAGCACGTTGTGAGGCTTCTGACAAATTTAAAACGTTGGTCAGAAAACGCCTATTTCTCAAGTCTGTGGGGTGATTAGGATGACTACTTAACCACATCAAATAAAATAAAATCGCCCCGGTCCGGCCACAGATCCCGCGCAGGCTTGCATTTCGGTGGGTAGCTCGCAAAGCATTATGTGGCGGTTGAGTATGACTAGTGTGGTCACCGCGCATACTTAAAAATTTTCCGGATATAGTATACATCCGGGTATTTCTCGCGTACTCAGTCTTTTCATACTATCTAATGTGAACACACTACATACTTATTTTGACGTCACACTTAGCATGAGTAGTACGTTAGTATGCCATTTCAGACACAGCCCTAGTGTCTGAACCACAGATGGAATCAGGTGAAACACTGCAGCAGCAAAGAGCAGGAGATCGCCTCCACACGCCTACGGTAAATTAAGAGCACACTCATTGATTGATCTCATTGGTATTCCTAAAGAGCGCTTTTGATTTGTTTAAGCTGCTGGGTGAGATAGCAGAGACGGTCAAAGCAGCCTGAAGGAAACCGGTCACTTCTACCAAACAGGAAGAGGTGATATTCAGCTTTATGAGAGCGAACGCCTCACTAATGAACTGGAAGGAATAAGGATGGAACGTGCACATTCATCACAACCACAGGCTAAAGTTTCGCTCTGCAGCCTTCCTCGTCTTTTCTAAAAACGCCTCTGATGTTTGATAAAACGACGCTGATCGGCTGCAACAGCGACACCAAAAAGACACGAAACGAGACGAAAAGAACGAATAAAGCGAAACACAAAATGATCAAAGTATGACAAAAACACAAACAGGACAAAAAGGGAACACAGAACAGGAAAAACGTGAGAAACGACAAAAGTCAGACAAAAAAAAACAAACAACAAAAACAGGACAAAACATGACGAGTTGTTTTGATCATAAAGTAAAATACTCGACTGTTCGTTGTCCTTTTGTCATTTTGTGCCTGATTTTTTTTAATATTTTGTCTTGTTTTTGTCTGATTTGTGTTTTTTTTTCTCATATTTGTCATTTTGTGTTTTGCTTGATTCATTGTTGTGAGGTTTTTGTCTTTTTGTTTCACTCTGTCATTTTTTTGTCTCGTTTGTCCATTTTTCGCTGCTTTTGTAACATTTGTCAATGTTTTTGTATCTTTTTTGTTTTGTTTCACGTCATTTGTCTCATTTTTGTCATTTTGTGTCTCATTTTTCAAATATTTTGTTGTATATTTGTTGTTTTTTCTTTTTTGTTTGCGTTTTGTCTCATGCGTTGTCATTTTGTCTCGTTTTGTCATTTTGTGTTTTGCGTTATTCATCGTTTTTGTCATTTTGTGTCACGCTTTTGTAATATTTTGTCTTGTTTTTGTCTGATTTGTGTTTTTTTTCCTCATATTTGTCAATTTTTTTGTATCTTTTATGTTTCACGTCGTTTGTCTCATTTTTGTCATTTTGTGTCTCATTTTTCAAATATTTTGTCATGTATTTGTTGTTTTTTCTTTTTTGTTTGAGTTTTGTCTCATGCTTTGTCATTTTGTCTCTTGTTTTTGTCATTTTGTGTTTTGCGTTATTCATCGTTTTTGTCATTTTGTGTCACGCTTTTGTAATATTTTGTCTTGTTTTTGTTCTGTTGTTTTGTGTTTCTTTTTCTGCCTGATTTGTGTTTTAATCTCATATTTGTCATTTTGTGTTTTGCTTGACTCATTGTTTTGTGTATTTTTTTGTCTTTTTGTATCACTCTTTTGTCCATTTTTTGTCGCTTTGTAACTTTTGTCTCTTTTTGTTTTGTTTTGTGTTATTTGTCTCATTTTTTGTCATTTTGTTCGTCGCTTTTGTCATTTGGGTCTCACTTTTGTAATATTTTGTCTTATTTTTTTGTCCTTTTTAAAGTAAAATACTTTATCATTCAGTTCCAGATAGCTGGGACTAAATGTTTTGTGCCTTTTAGACACAAGTTGTAATGTGGAAACGATAAACTGAAGCATAATACTGCTGAAATTTAATTTACTTTCCTTAAAGTTCAGGTTGTTCATGATGTTTTGTAAAAAGATCATTAAATGTGAATCCTTTCAGAATGTACTTTTTTGCACTAAAACAAAGGAAAAATGTGGAGTTCTGCTGTGATTTTACTGGTCACTGGAGATCAAACTGGGCTGAACACAGACTTCACGCTTCCATAACCCAGCTGGTGTCCAGTTCTGATCATCATGTCTGTGCTGTAATTTGGTCGTCGCAGCATCGTGTGGGCGGACACTAAAACAGTTTATAATATCAGCGCTGTTCCAGCACCCACACAGGCTACTACCCGGCTCGGGGGTGACGGTAACGGTCGCTTTGTCTCGGCTGTGATTTGCTCCCTCCCCGCTGTACTCCCTGAATCCCACCGGACCCGTGGATCAGAGCCGGCTAACGCTAGCTAAATCCACCTCTCTGTAATGCAGGATGAGCACAGCGGTGTTCAGGGGCCACCGGTGTCATGAAACTAAATTAGCAAAAACCTCCAGCTTAGAATGGATTGTTTTATGTCCACCCAGAGGCTTCAGGTCCATAAATGTCTCCAAAGAACGGTTTTGTCCATGGTTGAAAAATGCTACCATCACAGCTCAACTTTTACTGTGCAGACACTACAATACAAAAGCAGGTTTTTTCAATGAAGATCACATTAAATGAATGATAAATCCAGTCCAGACGTTGTTAATGTGGTAAATGACTATTGTAGCTGTAAATGTTTCATGGAATATCTCATAGGGGTACAGAGGAACATTTCCAGCAACCATGCAGTCAATAACCCTTTCATAACCGGAATATTAGCAATAACCCGGTTGCGTACGGCCATGTAAACACCTGCAAAAACCCAAATATGCTCATATCCCGGTTTTTTAAAAACCTGAATAAGACCCCTGGGTTACTCCTTTTCTAACCCGAATATCTCATAATATAAACGCGCATCGGAACATCCCCGTAGAAAGAAACATTAGTTTGCGTTCTGCGCATGTTTCATCTGAAAGGAATCTTGGTCTTTTGAGTACGGCAACTACTTGTATGCCGCGTCTGGCGCGCGACCCACCGGAAATACACAAGGAGAGGTAAACAGACATGGCGAAACCCACACAGCGGCAGCACAGCATCACACTTTTGGAGCGAGGAGGAAACGGACCCCTTTATTAGCATTGTGAAAGACATGAATATAATGTGTGCATCATGACGTTGTCTGTGCGTCCCGGTTTGGATGGGAATATCCCAAATGATACGCTGATCATGTAAACAGGAGTAACTCTGTCTGTTTAGGCATGTAAATGGGTTATTCCAAATGTTTCAGAAACCAGAATATTGAGCTTAACCCGGATATTAATGGCATATAAACGTAGTCGTTGTGTTAGCTAATGGTGTTGAAAGTAGGGCTGGCCCGAATAGTGGTTTCTGGCCTCCGAATATTCGGGCCCTATTAAAGACGAATATCCAAATAATCGTTCCGCCCCGTAACGTCCGACGGGGTGGCGGGGGCGGGGCTTGTGGCGGAGACGGCCCGAATATTCGGATCCGTTCGTCTGGTCTCAGGTCCAAATTTTGCCTTCGTTTTGTCTTCAGTTAAACTGAAGAATTCCCAAACAGCGGAGGTCTTCAGCATCTTGTCTTGTGTTTATGCAACGAAGTGAAGCGTGACGTCAGAGTCGGCAGCCACCCGGCCATTCGGGTGGTGGTAAGAAACACGAATGGAGGAGCCGAGATGAGCCGAACACGACGGGAGGAGCCAAAGTGGGCCGAAGGCAAAGAAACGAGCTCCGAATATTTTCGTCTGGGGGGAGGAGGGGGTGATCACATAGACATATGTGTATATGTTTATGTGATCACACGACGAGATGAGCCGATATGGGCTGAAGGGAAGACAGTTACACCGCACATTCTTTCCGCCCGGTAATGGCCGACCGGGGGTTGGGCAAATATTCGGATACCAAAATTAATATCCGGATACCGCTGTAGCGAACGAATATTCGGGTCCAGCCCTAGTTGAAAAGTTCATTGACGATTAGAAAACCCTTGTGCTGTTATGTTAGCACATGGATAAAAGTGGGAGTTTTACTGGAAAACAGGAAACTGTCTGAATGATTCCAAACTTTTAGGCGTGTAAATCATCTCCACTGTCTTTAGAGTGTCGAGCTCCCAGTTGTTCCGACTGTGTCAGGTCAAATTTAGCTCGACAGACTGACGGCTTCAGGTGCAGCTGTTGGTTTACCAATCAGACACAAAGTCAGTGAAACACCTCCAGGTAAAACCAGGCAGCTGGGAAAGCTCATCCTGCAGCAGAGTTAGGGTGATGGTCTGAAAAGTCACTCTATTATATATTAACCTGGTCAATTTTTGAGTCAGTTTGGACAATTTTCTTGTCATTTTCAACAGGTTTTATGGCAGCTTGGAGCTTTTCTCGTCACTTTGGATCATTTTTGCGTCTTTGGGATCATTTTCAAGTCATTTAGGACAAATTTCATGTCATTTTGGACAAATTTTCCAAAATAATGGATCATTTTCAAGGTATTCTGAACAACTTTCGAGTCATTTTGGACAAATTTTGAGTCACCTCACCTAAATAAAAAGAACAGAATCAAAACAACTGTTGAATAATCTCATTTTATTATTGTCTAGCTAATCAGAAGCTGGTTGTTATTAATTTTAGACGGTTATTTAGTTTATATTTTAGTGATATCCAGTCATTTTTTATGAATAAATGATTTTTCCCCCCATTGTAAATAATGACAGAATTTGTAAAGACATGATCATAATGAACATAAAATGCAGGATATATTCCATGGGCTTCAAAAGGCTCTTAATTATATGTTGGCCTGGACAATTTTTGAGTCATTTTCAACAAGTTTTGTATCAGCGTGGAGCTTTTCTCATCATTTTGGATCTTTTTTGCATCTTTGAGATAATTTTCAAGTCATTCTGGACTCATTTTCAAAAAAATGGATGAAGGTATTTTGAACAATTTCTAAGTTATTTCAACGTAATAGAAAGAACACAATCATTTTATTATTGTTTAGCTAATTTACAAAAGCAGACATGAAACGGCGTATTGACAGACCGCATGTCCTCGTTTTCTGTAGCGCAGTACCAAAGATTTACACGTTAAAGTGCCAAACTGTTAAACAGAAACTCCAATTGGATAAAAATAAATTAAAAACAGGGCTTATTATTCCAGTCAGTAGCTCAACAAAAGAAATCCAATGTTCTATCAAGCTCCTTAAAGTGAAAAAGCACCGACTCATTTTCTCCTCGTCGTGCCGTTCTCTCTGACATTCCTTTTAGCTTCTGATTTAATGAAAACACGACTGAATCCAAGGCGAGTCGCTGCCTTCAGCTTCTGTGTTTGACAGACTACATTGCAGAAATGGAATCACAGTTTTTCCAATGCAGAGCGGGACCTTGAGGATGTCTGCTGCGTAACGTGTCGTCTTAATGAGCCACATTTCAGTCACTGTTTCCTGCTGGTTCTGTTCCCCGACAACAGAAACGGAAAAATATGGAAATGAAAACAACTTTATTGGGATTCGGCTGTAATAAAGTGCAGCATATGTGAGCAGCCAGAGAATTAAACAGATGTAAAGTGCGTTTCTCCTCTTTAGATTCTCCTTCATTACACTGAGTCTGCTGTCGAGTGACATCCAACCTCTGCACAAACCACGCTTTTGTTTCGTGAGCTTCATTTTAATCTTAATCTGAACCCGATCACGATGCAGGAGACGTTTCCACAGCTCCATTCAGTTCAGAGGATGCAAGACCCGAGCCAGGACGTGAGTGGGATCTGGTGGAATTTGGACCAGAGTTGGGTATCATTGTGTAGTTTTACTGCCAGTCAGCTCCAACCAATCAGCACAGGAGGAAACAGTTCTGAGTGAAAATAAGGCTTTCCGTTGATCTGCACTCGTTTCCTTGACCACTCTTCTTATCGTCTTATTGTTTGTTGTTATTTTTCTGCTCTTTTCTGCTCCGTGTTTTCAGTCCTGTAAAGCTCAGGGCAGTTTGGGTCGTTTCTGTCCGTGTTCACGTATGGATGTTAGCCTAGCCATGCTACACCCATGTTTCTGATGGCACAAGGGTCCAGGGAAGCTCGACAGGGAGGGAGGCGGGCTAAAAGGTTGTCCATCAAATCCCTCTGCAGCAATTGGGTAGGTATACAACCAATCAACGCAACGAATAGGCTGACGTAGTTCCGAGAGCACCGGCGGATTGTGGCTAAGTCCCATTAGCTTCCCAACCAGCGGAGCCAACTGGTATATTAAGGATTTGCCATATCCCGTCGGCATAAGTCCAAATACGTCTTTCTTCTCAATGAAACACTTCAGTGCCGTCCTTTGTTTATCTTTCAAGTTGAATTTTAGCTTCAAATCTTTAAGGGCTGTGGCCAAAGCCGAGTCCAAAGATAACTGTTTATTGTGCGCCGGTTGTTTCTGTCAGAATCGTCACGCCTCTGTCGTCACTTAGTTACGCCCGCCTTCTGACTCTACACTTCATGGTGATTGGTCCGGCCAGTTTTAGGAGAATCCAGCCTCGAGCCTTATGGAGGGTAACTAGACCCACCCTGGCAGAGAATTAAATTCGTTGAAGTGGGTTGTCTAGCGCGGCTAGGCTAGTTGGATGTTGCTTCTTTGAAAATGATTTATCCGCCAGGTTTGGGTCGTTTTTCTGCAGCTCTCTCTGGGATTTTGGAGCTTTACTGTATGCTGATGGTCACTATTTTTTGACAGCTTACTAAGATATCCCATCTTTTTACTTACTGTCAGTTTATAGAGCTGCTCGGCTGTTGGCGGAGGTGTGATCGGGGCTTTCTGTTTGTCTATTTGGCGCTAAAACGACCCAACTGAATGAAACTTGGCAAAGCATGGGCACAGGAAGAACCCATTAAAGTTTGGGAGGGCTCCAGGCTACTTTCCTTAAAACTCGAAGATGGGACTCTCCAAACATGCCTCCACTTTGTGATTCCGTCATGATGCACGTTTGGAATGGAGCTGATAGCACAGCTGAGCACCGTCAGGATAAAAAATGAATACAAGTCACGACTGATGGACGACTTACGAATTGAAGGACCAAAAACGTCAGGAAAATTCTTCAATGGAGTCCTGACTTCTCCAGAATTAGTACTCAGTCGTCTATCAAGTCAAAGCAGAACAGAACCCAGTGACTCTCAGACCTGATTACACAGGCTTCAAACTCATCTTAGTTCAGGTTCCACATTCAGCCCAATCTGATCTCCAGTGACCAGTAAAATCACAGCTTAATGACCTAGAAATAACCATAACTCCTCATTTTTCCTTTGTTTTGTTTAAGGAATGATCTTTTTACAATTGTGAACACACACTAAAATTTGTGACGAAAATTAAGTTCAATTTCAACAATATTATGCCTCAGTGTCAACAAAAAAAATGACAAAAAAGGAACAAAATGACAAAAAATGGCCAAAAAACACAAATGAGATCAAAAATGAAACACAAAACGACAAGAACACGAGAGAAATGTCAAAAGTCAGACAAAAAGGAAAATAATACAAAAATGAGACACAAAATGACAAAAATGAGACACAAAACAAAAAAGAGACAAAAAGTAAACAGTCAAAGCAACCAAAAAATGAGACAAACGACACAAGCGAGACAAAAACCCCCACAAAACAACAAAAACGCGAGACAAATGACAAGTCAGACAAAAATAAGGACAAAAACAACAAAATGAGACACAAAATGACAAAAGAACAATCTAATATTTTACTTCATGATCTAAACAACCTGTCATGGTCGAGAAATTATTTTAAATTTATACTTTTACTAATTTACAATCTGCAGTTAACGTCTTCTCTGTAATTTTTTCTCTTTGAGGGCCGGATTGGACCCTCTGGAGGACCACTTTTGGACCACGGGCCTCATGTTGGACACCCCTGCTTTAGTACGATCATAACACTGCGTCCTACATTTCCCATACAGCAATTCTGCAGCGTGTTAAGCAAACAACAGCCTCTCAAACGTCTTGCACAGTTTGTTTCCGAGGATTTATGTCTAAAAAAAGTCATCATTTCCCCATTACAGAACTGATTCCATCGGCTCAATAGCAGCATTTATGTCAATCTGAACACGGTTTCAGGATTAAAGGGGCACACTCAGATATTTTGCTGTTCCATCCAACAGCAATCAAACATTTTAACCGCTCGATCTTGCAGCTTGAGCTTCACGCTGAGACAAAATCTGGACGATGGCTGTTTAAATAAGACGTCCAGAGCGGCCGTCATTCTGCTTGCTCTTCAGTGTCCTCTTCAGCGCCACATCAGGTCTGCAGCAGCCTGCAGAGACGTAAACGGGTAGGATACATATGTCAGCCGCTCCATGCAGGCTAAAGTTCAAATCCCCTGCATGCGTGTGCTCCCACAGCGCCACAGGCTGGGACCGTTTGGAAAGGTCAGCTCTTCTGCTGCGTAAATGAAGGAAGCGGTCGGCTTTCTCTTCCCGTCTCCGTGCTGTTTGTAGTCTCTGCTGATCCTCAGTGACTGCTGCTTACTCCCCCTCACCTAATCACCGCTCAGCATGCCAAATTAATACATGAATCGTATTACTAATCTGCATATAATTTGCATTTTCTAGCCTTGAAGAGTGTTTTAATGTGATGTAATTTTTAATTGCAGCGGCTCTGAAGCCAGACGCATTGTGTTTGCAGCCGTATTATAACGTTCTGAGCTCTCATCGCGCTAAAATTCCACTTTCTAAACCCATCAATGAGGAGAGCTTTAAGATGAAGATAGAATTAGTGGTAGGAACCTAATTGAAATACAGGAGATTTGTCCAGGAGGATGGAAAGCCATCAGGATCTGCTGGATGATGAGTGTTTTTTAGAGCGGTTTGTTTTCTGCTACGGGGAGAGAAAACTAAATCGGGCTTCAAAGCGGCGTCTAATCACTTCTTCTCCACACAAGTTGTACTGTAAAACACAAACAGGAAATGTGAATGCATGGGTGATTCCTGCACAGCCTCTCTGTGGAATATTTAGTGAAGGGGGCTGAATGTGACGATGAGGAACAGTCTTTATCTCTGAGGCTCCTTTGAACCGCTTCCTCCATTTCTCAGATCAGGATTGAGGAGTTTCTGGGAATTCACCATGAATCTGAGCAGACTGTTGACAGAGAGACCGTTTTCTTCTCTAAAACTCACATTCTCCATATATTCAATCAAAACGAGACAAAATATGACAAAAACGAGACACAAAACTAAACAAAAAAGGAGACAAAATTAGACAAAAAAGACGGACAAACAACAACAACCAGACAAAAAATTAGATAAATGAGACAAAAAAACATAAGCGAGATAAAAGGAAACACAAAAACATGAGACACACGACAAAAGTCAGACAAAAAAAGACAAAATGTGACAAAAATGAGACACAAAATGACTACAAATGAGACAAATGACACGAAAATTAGAAGTTACAAAGCGACAAAAAATGAGATAAATGAAACAAAAAACAGAAGCGAGATAAAAAGGAAACACAAAAACATGAGACACACGACAAAAGTCAGACAAAAAAAGACAAAATATTACAAAAAATGAGACACAAAATGACTAAAAGTGAGAAAAATGACACGAAACAAAACAGAAAAGGAGACAAAATTAGACAAAACTAGACAAAAAAACAGACAAACAACAAAACCAGACGAAAAATTGGATAAATGACACAAAAAACACAAGCGAGATAAAAAGGAAACACAAAAACATGAGACACACGACAAAAGTCAGACAAAAAAAAGACAAAATATTACAAAAAAATGAGACACAAAATGACTAAAAGTGAGAAAAATGACACGAAACAAAACAGAAAAGGAGACAAAATTAGACATAAAAGACGGACAAACAACAAAAACCAGACAAAAAATTAGATAAATGAGACAAAAAACAGAGGTGTTATAAAAAGGAAGCACAAAAACATGAGACACATGACAAAAGTCAGACAAAACAAGACAAAATATTACAAAAAATGAGACACAAAACGACTACAAATGAGACAAACGATACGAAACAAAACAAAAAAGGAGACAAAATTAGACATATAAGTTACAAAGCGACAAAGAAAACGGACAAACAACACAAACCAGACAAATGAGACAAAAAACATTAGCGAGATAAAAAGGAAACACAAAAACATGAGACACATAACAAAAGTCAGACAAAAAAAAACTAAATATGACAAAAAAATGAGACACAAAATGACTAAAAATGAGACAAAAGACGAAAATAAGAAGTTACAAAGCGACAAAAAAACGGACAAACAAAACCAGACAAAAAATGAGATAAATGAGACAAAAAAACACAAGCGAGATAAAAAGGAAACACAAAAACATGAGACACACGACAAAAGTCAGACAAAAAAAGACAAAATATTACAAAAAATGAGACACAAAACGACTAAAAATGAGACAAATGACATGAAACAAAACAAAAAAAGGAGACAAAATTAGACATAAAAGACGGACAAAGAACAAAAACCAGAAAAAAATTGATAAATGACACAAATGAGACAAAAAACAGAGGTGTTATAAAAAGGAAACACAAAAACATGAGACACACGACAAAAGTCAGATAAAAAAAACTAAATATGACAAAAAAGGAGACACAAAACGACTAAAAAAGGAGACAAACGATAGGAAACAAAACAAAAAAGGAGACAAAATTAGACATATAAGTTACAAAGCGACAAAAAAAACGGACAAACAACACAAAAACGGACAAAAAATTAGACACAAATGAGAAAAAAACAGAAGCGAGATAAAAAAGAAACACAAAAACATGAGACACACGACAAAAGTCAGACAAAAAAAGACAAAATATTACAAAATACGAGACACAAAATGACAACAGAACAATGAGCCATCTCGTATTTTACTATTTTACATTTATAATTTTACATATTTACAATCTGCAGTTAATGTCTTCTCTCTGAACCTTTACAAAGTGGGCCGGATTGGACCCTCTGGAGGACCGGTTCTGGCCCCGTGGGCCTCATGTTGGACACCCCTGAAATCACTTTCTTGCAAGTGGGATGATTTGTTTCTTTCGCTCTTTTCTATTTATGAAAATACAGAAAAGGATAGACTGTATCTAAAACCCTGTGGTATTTTTAATAAAGTAGCTATTTGACTCAGATCCACGTGGATTCAGATTTTGTGTCTCTGGTTCTCACTGTTCCGTCCACAAAGTGCTGATTTCAGTCCGTTAGCGTCTTGTTTTGATTTGTACCAAGCACAAAGCTATTGCCTTTGCTTTCACCATAACGTCGGGCATTAAATTAATATAAATTTCAGCGGTTGATGGATTCATTGCTCACCCGGTCCAAGTGCTATTGGAGCACATCAGCGCTGGGCTAATTGAACGCTACACGCCGGCGATCCAGCTGCAGGCGCTATTAGCATAACTTCATCATCATTTATCAAAGACACCTCAGCGGGCGCTTCATCATGTCTCAACACCAATTTCTCCATCCTTTGCTCTATGAATACATTACACCACGCGCTCATACGTCTTCCCTAGCCGTCCTCGCTCAGACCTCGTCGCCCCGGAATAAAGTGCGAACGCAGGACGCCGTTTGTCACGTACGGTTTCCTAAACTGCCGCCAACCACGGTGAGATATCGACCCGGGCCCGGCCAACGGCACCGACTTATCTGTGAGATATCAGGGAGCACAATGCCGAATACAGTCGTGGAGCAGCTTCCCAAGATGAACGCCGGGGCGCAGCGGGTGGAAGTCATTAGTGGATTCTGCTGATCAATCACAGCTGAGTTATTGTGGGTCATTAGGAGTGTAAAGCCCGAATGCTGGCCTCAGGGGGAAATCCACTCAACTCAGTGGGAAGTGGAGGGCTGAGGAGTGGGAGAAAACCCTGAACTGTAGGAACCCTCCATGACAAATTAATAGTCGATGAAACTGCTAATTTATCCCCAAAGATAAGAGAGTTTATTGTAGTTTCTCTGTAAAACAGGGATGACAAACATGAGGCCCACGGGCCAAAACCGGTCCTCCAGAGGGTCCAATCCGGCCCTCAAAGAGCAAAACTTACAGAAGACAGATTTTAAATTAGTAAAAGTAGAAATTTAAAATCATTTCTAGACCATGACAAGTTGTTTGGATCAGAAAGTAAAATGCTAGATTGTTCTTTTGTCATATTTTGTCTCTTTTTTTCAAACATTTTGTTGTTGTTTTTTGTCTAACTTGTTGTTTATCTCGTGTTTTTGTTGTTTGCGTTTCCTTTCTGTCACTTCTTGTCTTGTTTGCGTTAATTTTTTGTCACTTTGCAACTTTTTTGTCGAATCACTGTCACTTGTCTCATTATTTGTCGTTTTGTTTCTCGTTTTTGTTTTGTGTTTCCTTTTTGTCTCGCTTGTGTTCTTTGTCTATTTTTTTGGTTTTGTTCTTTTTTGTCATTTTTTGTGTTGTTTTCTCCATTTTTTGTCGCTTTAATTTTTGTCAAATTTTCTCTTTGTTTTGTTATTTTGTGTTTCATTCTTGTAATATGTTGTCTTTTGGTTGTTTTGTCTTTTTTTCTGACTTTTTCTCATTTTGATCATAAAGTTGTTGTTTTGTCATTTTGTGTCTCATTTTTCGAACATTTTGTTGTTTTTTTGTCTGAATTGTTGTTTATCTTGTGTTTTCCTTTTTGTCTCGCTTGCGTTTTATTGTGCATTTTGTGTTGTTTTGTTCCATTTTTTGTCACTTCTTGTCTTGTTTGCGTTAATTTTTTTGTCACTTTGCAACTTTTTTGTCTCATCGCTGTCGCTTGTTTCATTATTTGTTGTTTTGTTTCTCGTTTCAGAAATATTTTGTCTTGTTTTCGTCGTTTCATCCTTTTTTAAGTCCGGCTTTTGTAGTTTGTTTCTCGTTTTGTGTTTCCTTTTTGTCTCACTTGTGTCGTTTGTTATTTGTCTGTTACTTTGGCGGTTTGTATCCATTTTTTGCTGCTTTGTAACTTTGTTAATTTTTTTGTCGTTTTGTTTCTCGTTTTTCTTGTTTTGTGTTTCCTTTTTGTCTCGCTTGTGTTGTCTATTTTTTGTCATTTCCTGTCTCGTTTTGTCCACTTTTTGTCGCTTTAATTTTTGTCAAATTTTCTCTCTTTGTTGATGTTATTTTCTGTTTCATTCTTGTAATATTTTGTCTTGTTTTTGTTGTTTTTTTATCTTTTTTTTCTGACTTTTTCTCATTTTGATCATAAAGTTAAATCATTCACTTCCAGGTGACTAAATGTTGTGTTCCTTTGTAGACACTCTGTCATCTGGAAGCTGTAATGTGTAAAAAATGACAAACTGAGGCTGGATGTTGATGGAATTGAACTTATTTTTCCTGAGAAATTTCAGGTTCTTCTCTATGTTTTGTGCAAAGATAATTCCTTAAATGCGAACACTTTCAGAATGTATTTTCTTGCACTAAAACAAAGGAGTTGTGGTTATTTACAGGTTATTATGCTGTGATTTTACGGGACATATTGGGCTGAATGTAACTCCTGAACTAGAATGACTTTGACACTCCTGCTGTAAATCGTCCTTTATTTGAATTTACACCTTTGAACAACGTGAACTTCTGTGGTTCCATTAAATGAACTGTACTTGAACTGCTGGCTGATTCACAAACACACACACACACACACACAGATGGACTACACAATTCCAGAGCAGTGATAAAAGTGTTAAGCCTTTATTACACGCTTGACTCGCTGGCTGACTGGCATTGTTTGGCATTATTCCATTTCGAGGGCTCCATTTGTGACTATGGCATGGGAACAGCAATAAGGCGTCTTAAAGTGTCTTCAGATCAATGAAGTGAGTCTTTTATAAGCTTTCCAAACATCGTGGCGGGAAAGGGCAATCTCAGAAGATTATACTTGTCAGATTAAATGAAAGTGTGGTGGGGTTTCAATTGGTGAGCAGCGAGAGACTCCCGATTGGAACAACAACGTCTTTGAAAAGAGAAGCCGGGGTGTGGATGCAGGTTCTCGCTGGCCGTGTGTGAGGTGGTTTCAAATGCATGTGGGCTCAGTGGGATGAAGGAATGATTAATCCAAGCTGTGGCTGTTTGTTTTGGCTCACAGCGGCCTCGGCGCACCTCCTCACCTCTCTTTCTGCTGGTTTACAAGATTTCAGATCTCATCCGTGATCCAGCACGCAGGGGTCGAGTAGGGTATTTAAATTAGGTCCTCATTCAGCTCGTTGACGGGTAGAGTTTGCTGTCAGGAGAGCTCAGATAGCATCAACTAAAATGCCACCAGTGTCACCCAGTGTGTGTCTGCTGCATTATCCAGTCAAAGGCTAAGAGATGAGGACTTTAAGGTCTAAGTGGATGCTGCAAATGTTCCTCTGTACCCTGTAGCGGTACAACTAAAACACACTGTTGTACTCTGCAAAGGTTCAATGTTTAAACCATACTATTACAACCCTTTGGTACGAAAGTAAAGAGGTGAATACAAGTTCACAATAGAAACCACCAAATATATACCATATGCTCCAGTCTGGGTTTTCTTTAGCCCCTTTTGTCCACAGTCCGACCCGTTCAGCATAAATATTCCACTCCGGGTTTTCCAACTATTCCAACAAAGAAAAAATCCAAACAAGGAAGCGGGTTACGGCTGTTCTTCCAGATCCAACAAAAAACAAGTACTCCAAGTATTCCAAAGAAAAGCGCTGCCGTTCGGTTTGGGAACGGAGGACGAATCAGAAACGAGGGAAAAAAGAAAGTGAACCAAACCCACAGGACCGTGCCGCCTTACGTGTGCGGTGGAGATGCTCATGCTGCAGCTGGCGTCCTTCAGGGCAAAGTCCGGCTTACGCCGACAGTCGGTAGTGGGTAATCGCGGACAACTTGTTCGGGACTGCGTGGGGAGACCAACACCATTCACCATCTGTCTGTTGACTTGCCACCATACTGTCTTGGAGGCTGATATGAGGAAGTCCAAGGGCCGGCTCTCCCAGCGCGCAGAAAAAGCAACGATTTTACTGGCTGGAAGGCCGATGGGCGGATGGGGCGTGGAGGTCAGGAGAATGCACACTTTCTCTTGCCTGGAAAATCCAGACTGACTTTATTTATGTATTAATATAAATACAAATAAAGGCAGTCTGGCATTGTGATGATAGGAGACGATTTCAAAAAGGAGGGGCTAACGAATGCAGCTTGAACGAGAAAGAACCAATCAGCGTAACACGGATGTGACGCACAAACAAATCGACCTTGAAGTCCATGTAGTCCAAACAACAATGGCATGCAGCCGAGAAAGCGTCGCGGTGAATGATTACTGCCGTTTTTGTCACAAAAATCTGCGAATACATGGGGTACTCTCAAGTACAACACTTATTTTTGAAAAGGCTACGCAACAAAAGACTCCTTCCGAACGATTAGAGGTGTTAGGAATAACTTTGCTAATGTTTGTGTTTGGTTACGGGAGGTGCGCAGGTGTTTTATGGGTAATCCAGGCGCTGAAGATGACGCAGCATTAACTCCCGCCTCCCGTGCTATGATTGGTCGTACCAAACTGTACCGGGAGGGAAACGCGATTCAATTCGCCCAATGCCAAACTGACTCTCCTGTATCTCCTAACATGGAGATAGGAGATTACATGGAGATTCAGTTTGGATTTTCCAAGCTACACTTTCTCAATATATTCAACACAATTTTCTCTACTTTGGCTATCGCCACAACCCCTATGGAGATATTCCATGAAACATTTCCAGCTACAATAGTCATTTACCACATTAACTATGTCTACACTGGATTTATCATTCATTTTATGTGATTGTCATTAAAAAAAAAAAGCTTTTCCTTCAAAAATAAGGACATTTCCAAACGTTTTGAACAGTTGTGTACATCTCTGACATCATCGCCCAGGACCTCCAGTGCTACCTGAACAACAGCAGCTACAATCCATAACCCAGACACATTTGCACGATCTGCCTCAACTCCACCTCTTTGCTCACGCTTTGCAAAGACGGAGATGATGTGAGCCGCCACGCCGAGCTTCAAAACCACTCCTCAGGAAACACACATGAGCAACGTCATCCATCTTTACAGGCAGTCAGTCGTGAAGATCTACTTTATCTTTGGCAAACACAACATTTAACAGCTCAAACACGCGTAAATGCAGCCAGAAATCAACGTACCGCTCAGACTAGTTTCAATAAAACACAACTATGTCGCAGAATCTGACAAGTGCACGTCCAAGAAGAGAAAACAGCAGAACATCACGTTCACACATGATCCCATCACATGCCGTTTACCCACGATGCTCCATGAGCTAAAACCATTCGTCAAATTAATTACTAGCAAGATACTGATTTTTGGTCGCATCACCCACAGCTACACTGGAAATAAACCATCTAAATATCCAAATAAAAAACAGTTAAAGCATCAGAGCTAGCAATCCAACATGAGAAAGTGCGTTTTACTGGTATTTTAAGAACAGTACATCGGTGTAAACCATTTATACATAGCACTGGATGTAAAATAAACAGCCTATGATTATTCTGTGGCTCTGTAGAGACAGGAAAGACTTAAGAAGGGCCCTGATATGAACCACTAGGATGCACCACACACCATACTTCCCCTTCAATAATTAATTTAGTAATTCCCTTTGAAGACAAAGAGAACACAGGAGACTTAACTGCATGCAGGACTGATAAGCCTCCGCTTCATTAAACAGCCAGATTGGTGCAGCGAACCTCAGAGGCAACAATAACTTTTATTCAAGGCTTCTGTTTCACTTCTCAGTCTGGCTTCCTTCCAGCAGAAAGCCCGGTGAGATCCACGGCCAATGTGCCTACCTATTACACAGGGCCTTTAAAAGGCAGAAATAGCCTGCATCCAGACTGAGCAGCAATCTGACAAACGGACAGGAAGTGGAGGTCAGTGTTGCGTAGCGTACCTGACACAGCTGACTCTCATCCAACGCAATACGGCCTCCGTCTCCTCATATCATCTCTGGAAAGAAAAGAAAAAGACAGAAGCAGGTCAGGAGATGTGATGAGAGAGAGAGAGATAGCTCGATAGAGGAAAAGTAAAGGAGATTAGAAACACTGTGAGGAGGCGCAAAGTATGTAGAGCTGAAAGACTTTTACAGCTCAACTTTTCAAACAGGAGTCAGATTAAAAAGAGTAATAAGACAGTTCAGATGCAAGCAGGAAAACCGGCTAAGAAGTTCTAATAAAACCAATTGACAAATGAAATATAATCGAATAATAAAAACACCACAAGAAAATAAGTATTATTTGAATGATTATTTGAAGTCCATGGGATATATCTGTCATACAGCTATTTTTATTATTTACAGATTCTATAATTATTAATTCTGTAAATAATTATTTATATAAAATACAATAAAAAAGACTGAATATCACTAAAATGTAAACTAAATAATGTCCCTGTTTAACAACAACCACCTAAACAACAAAAAAATGAGCTTATTTAAGAATTGTTTTGATTCTGTTCTTTTTATTCAGTCGAGATGACTCAAAACTTGTCCAAAATGACTTGAAAATTGTTCGAAATACCTTGAAAATGATGCATTATTTTGGAAAATTAGTCCAGAATGACTTGAAGATGTTCCCAAAAACACAAAAATGATCCAAAAAGACGAGAAAGAATCCAAGCTGACATAAGACTTCTTAAAATTGACAAGAAAATTGTCCAGAATGACTGGAAAATGATGCATAATTACAGAAAGTTAGTCTAGAATGACATAAAATGTGTCCTGAATGACTTGAAAATCATCCCAAAGACCCAAAAATGATCCAAAATGACGAGAAAAGATCCAAGCTGATATTAAAACTTGCTGAAAATGACAAGAAAATTGTCCAAAATGACTCAAAAACTATGTTCATTGTAATAAGTTGAGCTAATCATAACAGATATGCTTTTTTTATTTGATCCAGACTATAAGCTGCGTAACTGTTCTAATCTAATCACCTGGTCCTTCCCTGAAAATTCCATCCAAATCCGTTGGTCTGTTTTTAAGTGATGTTGCTGACAGACAGACAGACCAACAAACGTACGCTGATCGTCACATAATTCCGTCGTACGTTAGCGGAGTAATAAAACATGTTTTCTTGGGGCTGAAACATAATTGTGAAGCTCTTTAACATGAATAAATAAAGTGTAATTTGCTCAGGAGACGGACCCATTCTGTCAGGAAACAGAACAATGACTCGGCATCCTCTGAACAGTCCGCACACATCTGCTTCCCTTCATGGAATCTCAACTGAAATGTATCTTGACGTGAGTTTTAAGTGTAATCAGCTGATGGCTCATCAGTATTCTGCAGCCGCCGCTGCCGCTATCTCCTAACCGCGGCAACAAACAGGCGGAGAAGGTGGGGGATCTATTGATGCATGCTCTTTCATGAGAACTTATCATTCAAGTCCCACTTACACCCGGGAAAGGTCAAATGAAATTCTCTCGCATCAAATTGGGTTTTTCACTTGATTAATAATCTTCCGTGGCAGATACCGCGCCTGCTAATTTCAAAACAGGTTTTCTTCTGCCTCCAGGAAAGCGCCTGGTTCTGATAGTAGGAGTTTAATTCAGGTCCTCCAAAAGGAAACAGACCTGGCAGAATTAATATGACTTTCATGTTTGGATGTCTTCCAGCTCTGGTAGAAACTAAAACTGTGTCTGAAATCACTCCTCCTTCCTCTGATTCATCGCTCTCGTGTTTCACAGACACTTTACCATATGCTGTATGGCGAGCAGTAAATACAGATTTTACATGCTCGTGAATCATCTCTGACAGCTGCAGTCACTCAATGGGAATTTTACAATCTACAAAATGTGGCACAATAAACTACGAGATTGCCTGCAAACAAGGAGAAAGTTATTTACTGTTCATTTATCGTTTATTGTTTAGTGTCTTTAGCCCCATGGTGGCGGTGCTACGTTTTCTTTTAAAGGGATTTCGTCATTTAGTCTTGGAACAGAATGGACAAAAACCTCAACGACTCCTAAAAAAGTCCAAAACATTGTCATAACCAGTCCTTTAAAGGTCTAAAACCAGGATCAAAATCAAACCTTAACCAGTCAGATTACAGTTTGAAACCAGTCCTAGAAAAGTCAACAACCAAATCTGGACTCATCAGACCACATGACCTTCTTCCATTGATCCAGAGTCCAACCTTTATGCTCCATAGCAAACTGAAGCCTTATTTTTTCTCTGTTTATCCTCTTTGATCAGTGGTTTTCTTAGAGTTGCAGCTGTTTAGTCCCAATCCTTTGGGTTCCCTTCATGTGGAAATGTTCTTACTTTCTCTATTAAACAGCCGTGAGTTCTACTGTTGGTTTCCTACGATCATCTAAGAGTTTGTTCCTGGAAGATGATGGTTCTCCACGATCCTTCAGGTTTTAATGATGTGTTGGACGGTTTTTAACCTGATTTTAGTCGTTTCATCTCCGTAGTTGGTTTCTTTGCTTGATGCAGACCAATAATTTGACCCTTCTGAGACAGATTAAGATCCTTCCATGACCACAGGACATGTCTTCCAACACAAGAAGCTCCTCCATGCATCAGCTAGGGTTAAAGAAGTTGTTTCATCACTGGAGCAATTATCCAATGGAAGGCTCTGAACTATTTGCTTAGTTAAATCCTGTTGGAGATTTTTATTGTTGGACAGGCAGTGTGTAAAGCATCTTCACATCTGATTCATCAATACTCAGAATAAATCACTCAATCTTCAAATCCTTCCAACTCTCCGTAAGTGAGGTCTGGTTGAAGGTGGTGAAGAGACAGACGGACATTACCACGGCCTGAAAAAGCTAGAAAGGCAGATGACAGCACACACCATCACACTGAGGAAACGCCACGTCAACATCTGGATGGAGCCGTGTCACCGCTGAAGCTAACAGGCAGGGAGCAGTGCATGCTGGGTAATTGGGAAGAGCTTCCTGCCCTCAGCCTTGAGTGGCATGTCTCGGCCGTGTCATGCAGACGTCTACCTGACTGGAGCCCAGATACAGCGATCTGTCAGCCCGTCTCCTGATTAACAAGCCGCTGATGCACCAGAACGGCTCGGGGGGAGGGGAGCGTGGCGCCAACACGCAGGTGAAAACACACGTGTGGCGACGCACACGCCGGCACACGCTCGGAGGAGGCAGCTGATGAGCAATCACCTCGCAAATTGGCTGACTGTACAGATGCGGAGAAATACTTATTAGTTCATTACAAACATGCTCCGGTGGCTCGCCCCGCTATAGAAGCTCATTTAGACTTTCTCACACGCTCAGCTCATTGTGGAATCATGCCTCGGCTCTCCATTAACATAATTCCTCTGACGCTGGAGAAAACCACGCCGTTGGAAATGCATTACGCCCCCCCCGTCACCACGCTAATCAGCATAATATGAATTATTGCTATCATTACAGTGGGTGGCTGAGAAATAACAATAGGTCTTAATTATTCAACAACGAGGAACACTAAAGGGAAAGCAAATGCACCTTTAGTTTGTGCTGTCGAAGATCATTAGGGTTCGTATCTCTCTCCCCTCTGGGAGCGTTGTTTCTCTGTTGTGGAAATCGTTTCTGAGGTTGTGATGAGTGATGAGTTTGAACCCACGCCGCCCAAAAACACTCCTCATGTTTGTCTGTGAGAGCTCAGTGAGGAAATTATCATAAAAGCCCACTTTCATCAAAGAAATCCAGCAGAGTCGTATTTACGCGAGGGTTCCTGGCTAATATTTATCTGCAGCGGCGCCGGGGAGAAACACTTTGAATCCGAATAAAGTTTCTGGTTTAAGTCTTGCATTTGACTGGACAAAAACCTCAACAACTCC
The DNA here is from genome assembly GCF_021347895.1 of Acanthochromis polyacanthus. NCBI lineage: Eukaryota > Metazoa > Chordata > Actinopteri > Pomacentridae > Acanthochromis > Acanthochromis polyacanthus. The sequence goes on along the minus strand of NC_067134.1, from coordinate 27,669,976 downwards.
TAAAAAAAGTCCAAAACATTGTAATAACCAGTCCTAAACCAGTCCTTTAAAGGTCTACAACCAGGATCAAAATCAAACCTAAACCAGTCAGATTACAGTTTGAAACCAGTCCTAGAAAAGTCAACAACCAAATCTGGAGTCATCAGACCACATGACCTTCTTCCATTGCTTCAGAGTCCAATCTTTGATTTGAAGATGTAGGTGCAGTCTCAGCTGGACCACATGCTGATGATACAGGCTGCGTCTACCTGTTGTCTTTGTAGCCATGGCAACAAATCAAACTGGTCTTTCACACTTAATGCTGGGATCCTGAGTGCTACTCCAGGCTGTGCAGTACGCCGGTGAACAACGCAAACAGTCTGATGCTGTCACTTAACTTTCACCGTCAGACGTCCTCAAGCACCGACTGAGGAAAGAAGAAAAAGTGGAAAGAAAAAGACTCTGAGCTGAGCAGAAACAAGAGCAGTCTGTTCAGGTCCTGCTCTACCAGCAGGGACTTAATATCTACTTATTAGGGATTAGTGATTTCACAGTTTCATTTACTTTACCTTGTGTTGACAATTTTAGTGTCAATAAAGTAGAATTCAGAATTATTTTAACTGTGTCACAACAATCTGATGAGACTTTAGCTTCCATTTCTCAGATATTATAACATATAGGCAGTGTTGGGCAGTAACGTCACTACAAATAGCGTCGTTAGTAGTTTAACTACATTTTTCTGTAACGATGTGGTAGCGTCGTTGGTTACAAAATCAAAAAACTTTTCAACAGCTTCGCTGATCTTTTGGTCATGTAGCGCGGTAGCGAACGCAAAAAGCTACATTAAAAATGATGAATGTTGAACTGCTTGAAGCGGAGCTTTCTGCTCTGCTGCAGTCTCATCTCACACTTTTAAGGATCAGACAGTGACATCCTCTCCAAACGCCGACATGTCTGTGTCGACCAATAGAAGCAGAGGAACTGTTGATGTCGTCATTCAACAATCCCTTCCTGCGACTTCACTGGATCCACACACACACACACACACACACACACACACACACACACACACACACACACACACACACACACACACACACACACACACACACACACACACACACACACACACACACACACACACACACACACACACACACACACACACACACACACACACACACACACACAGAGAGAGACGCTCGCTTCAGTTCACTGAGAGATGGCAGAGAAGGAGTCAGAGTCACCGTGGCCCTACCTAAATAGTTATATGAGTTTTTGTGAAAAAACGGAGAAAAGTTGTTTTCAGATGCCTACTGTGCCAGCCCAAGGCGAAGTTTCTGTCAACGTCAAAGACGTCAAATACAAATCAGAGAACCCATATACAGGTGACTACCGAATATGCACAACCAGCAGCAGTTAGCTAACCACCACATGTCAACCGCAGTATAAGATGCACACACAAACGAGCTACTTTTCAACATCTAAACTTCGCGTGGCAGTAAATTAATTAAATTAAGCGTAAGGTTGTGGTGGCAGTGTGTGAATATGTATAAATTGGGGGATTAAATAATTAAACTGATACATATAGGAGGGAAGAGGTATGGGAGAAAACGAGGGAACAGTAAAACCAAAATCTGTCTTCTTCAGTATTACTGTTAACACTAATGAGCAAATGGCTGAAAAAAATAACAGAAAGGGAAACAAAAGTGATGGCATAAATGATTAAATATCTTAATCTTACACTCAAGACCAAAACTGAGTTAAGTAGTAGTGGATACAGCACTTTGGGAAAGCATTGAATGATTTTACATAGATAATAGACTTAAGAAATAAAACTTGATTTAATACCCAAATTATGCATAATATTGTCTTACTATAATATTGCTTACTTTATATGGAAATGATATCAAATGTAACCTATTATATCCTCCAATGTAAGTGGTGTGTTAATATAAGCTACTGCAGCTTAATTATCAGATACATTATGTCTGCAATACAAACTAAAAAGAAAATCAAAGCAATGATTTCTAATGTAAAAAGGTTGATTCATTTTAAATATAGCTCCACATATTCCTCAGTGTATCAACTTACTAAGAACAAAAATGATGGTTTAATAATAAACAAGTCAGCATTTTCTTGTCTCCGTTTGACTGACTTCATTAGTCCCTGAAATTTTTTGGTAAGAAAAAAAGTAACTTGAATGTATTAAGCTACTTTGGTCATATTGCTGTAGCTTAGCTTGCTACATTTCTGTGGGTCATAGCTTCAGTGTAGTAAAGCTTGATTTAACACGGAGTAGCTGCTAGCTTAGCTCATTACAGTTTCCAAGTAGCTTGCCCAACACTGCATATAGTGAGGTTCTGTGACCAAAAGTATCTATACACGTAGTCTGGAGGCTTCAAAGACTCCTACAGCTCTTATTTTTCTTTGATAGAATGATTCGATTTTTGGCTATTTAGTAAATGTATCATACATCTTCTGGAAATACAAGTAATGCTCATATATGGTTAGATGTTCCGTAAATATTTTCATCTCAGTCAAGCACTCTTGGTAGCCATACCTTTGATGAAAATCTATGATAAATTTACCCATAGTTTAGCGCCTTCTAAACTGCTGTTAAGGGTGTCATCCAGGATGGCCATGAATCTTTGAATGAAGAACCCCAGATATTTAACTTCCTGACAATACCATTAACTTTTAACATGCTGCTTTGAATTACCTTCAAAGACAAACCCTCCCATGGGACTGTTGGGAAACGTCTCTTTCAGCGCCTCTGAAAAGTCTGTAAAGTAGATTTTTGTTGCGTTTCAAACATAAATCAATGTGGGTATCCTAACTCCAGATTATAGCAGTTGGACTCATTATAATAGACTTTTCTTCAGAGATAGAGCTTGGGCTGAATCCACTAATCTGCGCGCACTGCAGGGTTCCTGTGAACTTTCACAATGAGTTGCCAATCAAAGTTCAGTCCGTCTTAATAGAGACACGGTGATTCGAGCCAAAATGATTCAGAGCTATAGAATGATTGAATCCGGCTTAAGAGAGATGACTCCAGCATAATAGAAAAAAACAATAGAAAGATTTCACGGATCTCTCTAGTAATGATGGAATGGCCAGAAGACACATCTGTGACTGCTGGCATTGGTCTCGGTGTCCTCTTGGCACTTCAACGATGCTGCTAACCAGATGGGGGCTGGTGGTAACAATTCAGAAGTGTGTCTTTGTGTGGTCTGAAAGATTTAACCAGATACGATTAGATCCTGAGATACCCACCGGGGTAAAGGAGATAATTAATGTTCAGCTTGAAGGTGCCTTCGAAAGACTTCCTGTCAGCTGCTGTTAGCGTTGTAGACAAAGTCTGAGACAACTGACAGCAGATATGGAAATGATATTTGATTTTTTTTTTCCATTTTTTCAATCACTTCACGCTCTGCAGACACCCCAGCTCCTGCTCGGCACACTCTGCTGTTCAGTGTGTTCACTCTAGCAGGGAATATGAAATTCAAGGTCACATTGTGCAGAACTGAAAGTCTGCTACATATGTAGATCACACAGGTCTCTGTCAAACCAAAGCTCTACTGCCAGATTTACACAAATACCTGTGTTCTTCATTATGGAATCTCTGTAAAGGCCTTCAGGCCAAGCAGCTTGTTATTGAAGCCAGAAGGAGATGCAACATTACTGACATTTTGCTTAATGCCTCAACGAGAAAGATCTTTTCCCAGACCCTCCCACCCTGGAGCGATCACAGTGATGGAGGTGTAGAAGTAGTCACAGTGCGGTGGTTGTTGTACCACAGACAGTGCAGTAATTCCACAGTCTAGCTCTGGATGCTACTTTGTCCTTACTCTCAGTTTACAAAAACCCAAACTACAGCTGTGAAAGTGACACTGATGTTGAACCTGAGTGCATTTTAACCCTTAAAAAGCCGGGACAGAGTATACTCGGTTCACGCTTACTCGTACACACGGCCGAAACCGAACATTCTCGGATCGCTAATTAACATAAAATATGCACACACCCATATGTTTAAGTCGACAAATGGTAAGATGTAAACACTGGCCCCAAATTTGCTTATTTCAACATCTGCATCCCACTTGACAAACGATAAAGCCATATGAGCCGTTATAACGAAGCTGTAATTACGAAGCTTTTATCGAGGCCGCGTACCGTAAAAACACGGCGACAATGCGACCTCGACTTGATCGATATTTTTATGGATTAAGTGGTTTTAGTATATGTACTTCTCCAGAAACATGGCCCTGTAAGGGTTAAAGCATTACCCTGCTGGGCTGAATTAGCGATTAAAATATCTAACATACAGCATATAAGGGTCAGCAAAAGCAAAGAAACTCGGTGTCTTCCTTTCTTCACTCTCTTTACAACCATTTGTAATTTCAATCAGAATTTCCAAAGCACGAGTTCACAACTGCGCCCTTTTCTCTGAATAACTTTGGAATAAATATAAGACGATGCTTGGCAACACGTTCTTTAATGTCTATCTGAATTCAGAAGAAGCTCCATAAAGTACAAGCAACAAAAAAGACAACTGGGCTTCAGGTCTGCGCACCTGAAGAGTTTGGTCATTAATGAAGCAATCAACGGGTTCATCGTGTAAAGAGATTGCGCCTGTTACTTTAAGGCCACAGTTTGATGAATGGTGCACTGAGAAATGCCCAAGTTTTAATGGAAATGACCCAGATCTAATTGGGAATGGCCTAGATCATGATTACTCTAATTATGCAGATGAGGCAGACAACAGGCATACGTGACTCAATGTAAGGCCTGTCTAGGTGTTTTTAACATAACTATAAGCTTAATTGGGTGACCTTTAAAGTGGCTATGGCATTATTAAAGCCCTAATTAAGAGCCCCATTACAATCTGAGACCCTGTCAATTAAGACCGCACACGCCAAGATTTAAGTCTCTCCAAAGCTCTCAGCAGTCGTCGTCCGAGGCAAATGTCAGGTCAGGAAAATGAAAAGCCGACTTGTTATGGAAGGATTGTCTGGTGGTGGAAAAGACCACGCTGGTGGTAAATCTCAAAGCAATTACATTACTTGAAATTTAATTAAAACGCTCAAATACAAGGGATTTAAAACATTTTTTCTGGAAGTGGACATTTTCTCAGTTGACTCCAAGTGTCAATTAGCCACTCGATTCCATCTGTTTGAAGAAGTGTTGAAATTCCATGTACAGTTTTTGAGTGGTAAAGATATCGTCTTTGTGTATTTTTCTGCCTGGTAAAGCTTCCTGTGCATCAATAACAGCATCACTACAGTTACATCAGCTGCAAAAACATGTCAAATCACCACCAATGGCCTCTGTAACCTCTCCCTTCATAATGATCATGTCTAATGAGGCATTCGTCACCATGGAAGTGTGTCAGCTTCCCTGTCATACATACATTGCCTTTCAGCCATCAAGTGCCCCTCCCACGTCCCACCATGCAACAGGATGACACTTTTATTTGAGCTTAATTGGAGTTCTACCTCGGCTCAGTCACTTTCAAGGCTGGCTGCAGCTGTGAGAGACATCTTTTCCTCAGGATTCGTCAAAAAAACGAGACTAGTGGAGTCTGACATATTGCATGAGACACACGAATGAGCAAACAAATTATGCATCCCCCATCAAACCTGGGTAGATCTGTGTAAATTAGGAAAATACTGTCTGGTAATAAAGCAGCAAGACGTTTCCTGAAGTTTTAGCAAACTCCTCCAAAACACAAATTAGTACAATTAGTGGATTTTCTGAAAAATTCTAACAGCACGATGGGCGGACTAACTGATCTGGGATTTGCAGCAGCCGCAACAAACATGGATGTCAAAAGCAATAAAACACCTTGCTAAATAAACGAGAAAACAAGACATCAGCGGTGTGGCGATACAACAAGCCTGTCAAAGATGAGTAGAACTGACAGTCGTAGCACACTAGAGACATATCTACCGCCCAAAACATGTCACTGGAAGCATCACAATGCAGTACAGGCCCACTGGAAGGAAGCAGCAAATCACAAACCACAACATTATGTGCACTTTCTCACATAATAACAATAAAATATCACATTAAACCACATAGTGGGTACAACAACCATGTAAATTCTGGAGATCTCACTACCAAATTAGATATCAGGTAAAAATAAATCAACAAATACAGGGTGTCCTTGACTTATGTTGGAATTCGTGACGTAACACGATTTTCGCCCTAAGTTGGAACTCACAAACATAAGCACCATTTTATTACCGCCGGGAAAAACCTCGTTTTCCAGAAGGTATTGTTTTGAGCTGCATGGTCTTGCTTGCTTGTTTGTCTGTTCGCATATGGTGACCTTGACCCAATTTTCAAGGTCACAGGGGTCATCTTTGTAAATGTGGTGTCCGATGTCACTGGCTCATGTCCATGACATACAGATGACCTCGCCGGGCGGTCCAAGTTTGGTAAAACTTCTTGTTATATCTAATTTCACTTCCATGGAGATGGAACAGCTTCATATGAGTTACACACCACACAGTCACATAGTATTACAATGAATAAAAACATCTAATCCTAAGATACAGTAATTTTCAGAACATTTAATGAACTTATGGGAGATGGCGACGTAACCACGAAACGCCATAAGTCAAGGATGTCGTAAGTCGAGGGGCGTGGTTAGCAAGCAATGGAGTAGGACGTGTTCTGGAGGAGCTCCGCACCAGCCTTTGGATTTTTTAACTAATTTTCAGAAGCACCGACCTTTCTTTTGCTGGTAATTTGCCTCTGACATTGCCTATACTGTGTCAATGCCGCCCAAGAAGCCGAAATCATCTAAAAGTCGTGAAAAGTTTGATAAACTTGAAGAAGACACTGACCATCATGGCTAACGAGCGTATGTCGTCTAACAAGCTAGCCCCGGAGGATACGGACGCTGATGCTAACCCTTCTCCATCTGACCTTATGCAGGCGATAGTTAAGTTGCAGTCATCAGTGGATAACAAATTTACTGTCATCTCAACCAAGATTACTACCATGCAGACAACTCTGTCCTCGATATCTGGGAAGATAAATGATATTGAGGAGTCTGTGAAGGACCACGAGGCCAGAATAACGGAGTTGGAGTCGCTTTATAACTCGCTCCACAGAGGAAAGGATTTGCGTCACAAGGATGTCGTAAGTCGAGGACGTCGTAAACCGAGGACCTGCTGTAAATCTATTTTAAGTCCTTGAATGCTCCTTATTTGTGACGACAAAACTCTGTCTTTCATGATAACTAATTATTTCTTCATCTCAAATACACAAAAGGCCATTTCTTCTTCGTTAATGACAGATTTGAAGTGCCACGCGAGCAGAGTGTGACCTTAACAGACTCTGAATATACGTGTGTGTGTTGGTTTTGTGGTTCTCTAAGATACTGCACTTCTTCTGTACTCTTCATCATCATGGATCTTGTGTAAATGTGGACTAATACTGATGTATGACTCATGTGTGAGAGTGATTCATCAGTAATTTACGTTAAAGTTACCAGAATGGAAGCTCTCTTGCTAATCATCTTCCTTCTCACCGCTGTAAAACAGTAAACATAATAATTGACCAACGTATGAATCATAGCACTCAGGAATACACGGATGGAAGCATTCTGTGAGGGAGGAGGAATTAGTGAAGTGGTTTCCTTCTCTCTCGGTCACAATAAACTGAAATAAACAGCTTCTCTAAGTCTCCACACCTCAGCTGCTTTTCAGCTGTTTTCTTATCTTCGCTGCTCATCTTCTTACGAACAGGAATGGTGATGATTTAAAGCTAAATCAGATGCTTTATAAATTTAGTTTCTGGTAACAAAAAAGCAAAAATAGTGAGCTCTTCTCGTGTGGCTCACAGCATGTCATAATGCAGAGATGGCATCTTGACAACTGCAGCAACTGGTTTGGGCTGAAAACGTCACATCAAGGAGGAAGAATTATTGATCAACACATCAGACTGCACTTCAATCAAGGTCCAGGACAGGCAGAGATTGCATTGTGTCTTCCTGCTAGAGATAACATCCAGATCAGCCGTCATTTAAGGCGACTGCAGCTTCACAGGCGAGCACACTTCAGCGACGCCGCGGAGGCTTGTTGACAGTCGAGACAGCGATCCAGACTGAAATCAGGTGCGATCAAACAAACCAGATGCTCATTTTCAACTTCTCCATAATTATCTAACGAGTTTGTTTATCTTGGTATCTTGAGAGAACAAAGATTTCTCAAGCTAGCGAGATAAATCGATGAGAAAGCGAGCTTTGTTTTCCTGAGATAATGAAACAATTAGCTTATGAAGTCGAGATTGCGGCACCGAAACTAAAAAAATTGCAAGCACAGCCACCATCAGCTTCTCTAATATTTAAACTAAGGCTTAGGACTTTAACGTGGTAATTTTGATTGATTACTTACAGAAATAATAACGTGTTTAATCACACCTTTCTCAGTTTCCTCATTTCTGGCACACTGGTAACACTGATGAACACTCCAGCCCTGTAGGTGGCAGTAATGAACCTAAAATCTGTTGTCCAGCCGTGAAGTAGACGCACAGGACACTGATGTTAGCACAAGAAGGTTTGGAGACCAGTGAAGGAAAACGAGAGCATTGAGCTTGTTGGGCGGAAAGTTTTCTTACAAAAATCTTGGATAAAAGAGTGGGTCGTGCGCAAATTGTGCAACAAAGAGTTTTCCGATCACCTCAGTGAAAACATGTTGCTGTTAGCGCCAGAGCTAACGTTAGCTACGACAGTCCTGGTACCAGTGCTGTAGCCATCCCATAACGGACCACTTTTCAAGACATTAAAAGCGCTTCAGTTTACAAACAAGCCCTAAAATGTTGAATATAATCGGTGTAATTGCACTTTGAGTTTGCAGTAATCTCTGAATGTAGTAGACAGATGAAAAATGCACTATTGGCTCGTTCTTGCTTGACATAAGCTGGAGAGATGGTTCGATTTAGTGCTTTAAAAGCGGATATGAAGTTCAGCTAAATAATGCCAACTGTGAATATTCTGTTTCCTGACATGGAGTACTTATATCTGGTGCACTACGCTGATCTTTACTGAGTGTCAGGAAGACGATCAATGATTAATCTATAGAGCACATATTGAAAGAGACTTCACAATGAGCTTCACAATTCAGCATCAAATGAAAAGATCATTACGAGGGAAGCAATGGATCAAATGCCAATGAAAAGACTAAGATTCATCGTTCAAGAGTAGTTACAGAAGTTAAATGAGTTTACAAAGACAGATATGTACACTATCGCTCAGAAGTTTGTGTCCTTATTTTTGAAAGAAAAGCATTTTTTTTCCAATGAAGATGACATTAAATTATTGATAAATCCAGTGTAGACATTGTTAATGTGGTAAATGATTATTCTAGCTGGAAATGTTTAATGGAATATCTCCATAGGGGTACAGAGGAACATTTCCAGCAACCACCACTCCTGTGTTCTAATGCTACATTGTGTTAGCTAATGGTGCTGAAAGGCTCATTGATGATTAGAAAACACTTGTGCAATTAATTTAACTGTATTTTTCCACTATATTTTACTGTAATTTTACTGTATCTTTCCAATAATTTTTAATGCATTTAATTGTATATTATTATATTTTTGTATATTTTTATTATGTTTTTTAACTGTATTTTTATTGGATTTTTTCTGGATTTTAACTGGATTTTTATAGATTTTTTACAATATATTTTATCATATTTGTACTGTATTTTGATTGCTTTTTTTTACAATTTTTTTCCTGTATTTTTGCTATATTTTCACTGTATTTTTATTGGATTTTTAACTGTATTTTTACTATATTTTTCTATAGTTATACCTTTTACTATATTATTCATACTGCATTTTATTACATTACTATTCAAAAGTTTGGGGTTGCGTAGAAATGTCCTTATTTTTGAAAGAAAAGCATTTTTTCCAATGAAGATAGCATTAAATGAATGATAAATCCAGTGTAGACATAGTTAATGTGGTAAATGACTGTTCTAGCTGTAAATGTTTAATGGAATATCTCCATAGGGGTACAGAGGAACATTTCCATCACTCCTGTGTTCTAATGCTACATTGTGTTAGCTAATGCTGTTGAAATGCTCATTGATTGTGAGAAAACCCTTGTTTTCATGTTCATGTTAGCACATGGATAAAAGTGGGAGCTTTCATGGAAAACCCTAACTTCTGAACGGCTATGTACAGACTGCAAAAAACTGAGATGGCAAACAGCCTGCCCAGACAAATGAAAGGTAAACCTTGTCCACAAGACAAGAGGCTAAAGAATCTGCCAACTATCTTCCCTCAACATTTCTTGTCTGAACTTCGCCTCCAGGTTGCTGCAGATTGTGTAAACGTTCTCTCCAATCACACTGGGCTCTTTGGCCATGGTTCACTACCATGTAGGAATGTGTTAATAAAGTTCGATTCACTGATTGATTTGATTGTATTTGGCTGAATTTCCAAGACGCAATATGAATTAAGTACACGAAAAGCAACTTTTGCACTGCTTTCATCCGAGGGTTAAGCGGCAGTATAAGCCTGTTACATTACAAATGCATGCAGCTTCCAGGGACAGGGCACAGAAAATAAATTATACGGTATTATATTATATTGTAGCTGCAGGAGGCTGAGCCCCCAGACTGCTGAGAGGAATACCCAGAGATAGAGCTGCAGGTAAAAGGATTACTCTGTCCTCTTTGGTTTTGTTATAGCTCTACAGCTTCTCGGTGCTCATCGTCTTTGACTTCTCATTGAAGTCCTTCCCCTCCTTCCCCACCTCTTCGCCCCTGTCAGAGGGAAGGAGAGACAAGTCCTTGATGAGCACACCTTTGATCTCCGTGAGGCGCCTCTGCTCCTCCTGCGTTCTTTCTCCCATCATCCTCCCTCTCCTCTCTGCCGGGGAGCTGTCAGACTTCTGAAGGCTCGGTCTGTCCACTCCGCTCCCTCATCCCACCGCATCTTCTGGATCTTTCATCCTCACGCCCAGCGCTTCATGAAGCCCCAGAACAACCTCTCCGCCACCCAAAGTCTAGTTTAAGAGAAGGAGTCGCCACCTCCCTCCCCTCAGAACCTAAAGTAATCGGACTGGGCTTTTTCTCGCAGCCATTAGTCGGCATCGAGAGCCTCATTCCTCACTGTTAACAGGCAGCTGTTGCAATCACTCCACCAGGCAGTGGAGGTGTAGCGTAAGAGTGCTCAGAACATCTTAGTTCAGGGGCCAAACTCAGCCCAGTTTGATCTCCAGTGACCAGAAAAATCACAGCATAATAATCTATAAATAACAACTCCAATTTTTTTCCTTTTTTTAGTGCAAAAAAGCACATTCTGAAAAAGTTCACATTTTAGGAATTTACTTTTTACAAAACATCATGAACATCTTGAAATTTCTGAAGAAAATTTAGTTTAATTTCAACAATGTTATGCCTCAGTGTCATCAAAAAATGACCAAAAAATAGATAAAAAACACAGGCGAGACAAAAAGGAAACGCAAAATGACAAAAACATGAGACAAATGTCAAAAGATAGACAAAAAAGCAACAAAAACAAGACAAAAAATAAGACACAAACTGACAAAAACATGAGACAAATGACACAAAACAAAACAAAAAGAAAAAGATAGACAAAACACAAAAAAATGAAAGAAATGAGACAAACGACATAAGCAACACAAAAAAACCCAAAACGACAAAAACGCAACACAAAATAACGAGTAAAGCAAAACAGAAAATGACGAAAATAAGATTAAAAAAACACAAGCAAGACAAAAAGGAAACACAAAACGACAAAAGCAAGAGACAAATGTCAAAAGTCAAACAAAAAAGGACAAAAACAGGACAAAATATTACAAAAATGAAACAGAAAATGACAAAAATGAGAGAAACAAAACAAAACAAGTGTTTGACACCAACGTGTCTATGTCCCCCGCCGCAATGTTTAACAGATGTTATTGGAAGAAAATGTTAGTAAGAACAGACAATTCCTTCGTGAGATATCGCGCAGGCAAGGATTTCAAAGTCAAAGTCAACAAACGCTCGGTGTGACCTTGAAAATTATGTGAAGGTCACCCAAATTGACTGGTGTCGGGGGATCATCCTAATACATGTTGACATCAAGTTTGAAGAAGATCCGACAATTCCTTCATGAGATATCGCGCAGAAAGGATGCGGGACGTACGGACGGACAGAGGTGAATACTCGGTGAACACACAAAAAAGAGACAAAAAGTGAGACAAAACAGACAAAACGACCAAAAAATGAGACAAAAGCAAGACAAAATATTACAAACACGAGACATAAAATTAGCAATCTAGTATTTTACTTTATGATCAAAACAATTTTTCATGGTCCAGAAATTATTTTAAACTTATAGTTTTACTCATTTACAATCTAATGTCTTCTCTGTAATTTTTACACTTTGACGGATGGGTTGGACCCTCTGGAGGACCGCTTTTGGCCCATGGGCCTCATGTTGGACACCCCTGGCTTAGAACAAAAAGGCGCGATGCACAATCCTGATCTGGTTCTCCCATTAAATCTGCATAACAACGAGGTTAACACATGCTTTCTGTGTATTTATTGAAACGACCAATCAATTCAGGGCCGGAGGGGCTTTTCAATCACAGCTGAGCCAACGGTTTGATGATTTGGTCTTCTCACTCACACCATAGACTCCCAGCTCCTTGTTTATCGTCAGTCTGCAGATCTCCGAGCAGTTTTCACGTCAGAAAAACAGTTGGACTCGGAGCTCCCATTGTGGGATTTGCATGTGTCATCTCCACAGCCCGCCGTTTGTTATCTTCCCATGAAGAGATCCAGCGACTGGGCCATGCTTCAACAGCGCAGTGAGCCGAGCCCCACTCCACTCCCCGGTGCTATTACATATTCAATTAAATTCAGAGTCTCCTTGCTGGTAATAGTGATGAATATGCAGGGTGTTAATTTCTTTGTGTCACAATCTCAGATGAAGCAGACATCGGGGGTTGACAAAGCGTGAGAGCTGATTGGATCCCTCTTTGCCGCGGGACAGACTGGTGGAAGTTAATGCTTTGAAAGGAAGGACAAATGAGACGTTCCTCGGCTCCGGCACACTTTGCATAACCGCCACGGGTCACAGAGAAATCACACGTATAAGAGCGAGATGCTCTCCAAGAAAGATGCGTGAAATAATCATTTGCGAGATACAAAGAGTCCCTTTACACCGTCTATAGCATCATCATGACAAATTGTGGCTCATTTTTTTATTCTCCTGCACTATTGCAGCTTCAGAAGAAAAAGATGGATCAACCCAGATACAGTCGGGTTAGTGCAGGGACGCTTACTGTGTTTTTATGAGGCTCGATCACAAAAAGTCTTATTGTATTTCAGTATGTTTGTTTGGTCCCACTCTCACCCCAGTATAAAAGAAGTCCTCCACTTACACCAGAGTTCTGTTCCTACGGAGTCCATTTTTGCACTAAGTCAGAACCATAGATTGTATATAAAGATGGACGTAGCATCTGGCTCCAGAATTGAAGCCCACCCGGAAGTGTCAAAAACTTGCAATATCACGCCGTCCGCTAGGGTTGGCTCCAAAAAGCTTTTGCTCCATAGACCCCAATTCATTTTTGGAAAAAATAAAATTTGATAGACTGATGTTCTACAGCTCAGGATTTTTTCCCCGTTAGTTTTCATGGTCAAAATGAGAGATCAGGTGGCCGATCTTAAAATAAATCAATACTGAATTTTAAATAAATCGTTAAAGTTGGTGGAGCCAGGGGGCGTGGCTATACTTGATTGACAGCAACAGAAGCCTCTGCGGTAAAATGTGGGCGGGATAAGAGAGTCTTCAGCCAATCCTGCCCCTAGTTGCTCTCCAGTCCAGTCTGTTTGATGACGCTTTTCATGTCACTGGCTCCAAAAAATCCAAAACGGCGACCAGGAAGTAGCAAAATCCGGGCTTCATTTTCTCGGCATTGAAACCAACGGGTGATGTCACGGTTAGTTTACGCCTGGTCAGAACTCTGACGAAAATGTAAACAAAGCCATTAGGTGCATCATGATATCGATCAGTTCTGTGGAAAAGTCATGAATACCAACAACTTTCACGCATGTATGAATCATTTTACTAGAAAATAAGAGAATATTCTAACGGACTGATATTGTTGTTCCTCTGTGTGGTAAACACACCATTAGAGTATTTAAAGTACAGGTTGGCTCAGCTGTGGTGGTTCCAGGAGAGATTTCTGACAAATCTAAGTTAGCTTAAACACCAAAGTCATCCAGAATTCAGTACTTTAGGACCCTTTAGATTCCAAACAGATTTGCATGCATTCAGTAGTAACTACATACTGAAGTACTCTGCTGCAAATTGCCCCTTAACTAACACCCACTATTGAAATGAAAACAGAAATGAACATTAATGAACAAAGTGTTTCAGTAGAGTTCATCAGACTGCGACGCTTATTTTCAATCTATAAATGGACAAGTTGCGCTGTCTTAAAATCATCTTTTTGCTGGTTAAATACAAACATTAATCGTCCAGCTTCCTGGTTTCAATGTTGCTTGTTCAGTGCCAGATTTACCTAATGTCAGTGAACGTGCCATGTTTAGTTAGCTCACCTCTGATTGGCTGAGAGTCAGCAGTAGAGAGAGCTGGGAACGGTGGCTAATTCTGGAGCTAAGTTATGGTGTTTTTCTAGTTATTCTGGAGCTAAGTTATGGTGTTTTTCTAGTTATTCTGGAGCTAAGTTATGGGTTTTTTTTCTAGTTATTCTGGAGCTAAGTTATGGGTTTTTTTTCTAGTTATTCTGGAGCTAAGTTATGGGGTTTTTTCTAGTTATTCTGGAGCTAAGTTATGGGGTTTTTTCTAGTTCTTCTGGAGCTAAGTTATGGGTGTTTTTTCTAGTTATTCTGGAGCTAAGTTATGGGGTTTTTTCTAGTTATTCTGGAGCTAAGTTATGGTGTTTTTCTAGTTATTCTGGAGCTAAGTTATGGTTTTTTTTTCTAGTTATTCTGGAGCTAAGTTATGGGGTTTTTTCTAGTTATTCTGGAGCTAAGTTATGGGGTTTTTTCTAGTTCTTCTGGAGCTAAGTTATGGGTGTTTTTTCTAGTTATTCTGGAGCTAAGTTATGGGGTTTTTTCTAGTTCTTCTGGAGCTAAGTTATGGGTTTTTTTTCTAGTTATTCTGGAGCTAAGTTATGGGGTTTTTCTAGTTCTTCTGGAGCTAAGTTATGGGTTTTTTTCTAGTTATTCTGGAGCTAAGTTATGGGTGTTTTTTCTAGTTATTCTGGAGCTAAGTTATGGGGTTTTTCTAGTTATTCTGGAGCTAAGTTATGGGGTTTTTGTAGTTATTCTGGAGCTAAGTTATGGGGTTTTTCTAGTTATTCTGGAGCTAAGTTATGGGTTTTTTTTTCTAGTTATTCTGGAGCTAAGTTATGGGGTTTTTTCTAGTTATTCTGGAGCTAAGTTATGGGTTTTTTTTCTAGTTATTCTGGAGCTAAGTTATGGGGTTTTTCTAGTTCTTCTGGAGCTAAGTTATGGGTTTTTTTCTAGTTATTCTGGAGCTAAGTTATGGGTTTTTTTCTAGTTATTCTGGAGCTAAGTTATGGGGTTTTTCTAGTTAGTCTGGAGCTAAGTTATGGGGTTTTCTAGTTCTTCTGGAGCTAAGTTATGGTTTTTTTTCTAGTTATTCTGGAGCTAAGTTATGGGTTTTTTTTTCTAGTTATTCTGGAGCTAAGTTATGGGGTTTTTCTAGTTCTTCTGGAGCTAAGTTATGGGGTTTTTCTAGTTCTTCTGGAGCTAAGTTATGGGGTTTTTCTAGTTCTTCTGGAGCTAAGTTATGGGGTTTTTCTAGTTCTTCTGGAGCTAAGTTATGGGGTTTTTCTAGTTCTTCTGGAGCTAAGTTATGGGTTTTTTTTCTAGTTATTCTGGAGCTAAGTTATGGGGTTTTTCTAGTTCTTCTGGAGCTAAGTTATGGGGTTTTTCTAGTTCTTCAGGAGCAAAGTTATGGGTTTTTTCTAGTTATTCTGGAGCTAAGTTATGGGGTTTTTCTAGTTATTCTGGAGCTAAGTTATGGGGTTTTTCTCGTTACTCTGGAGCTAAGTTATGGGGTTTTTCTAGTTACTATAGAGCTAAGTTATGGGGTTTTTCTAGTTACTATAGAGCTAAGTTATGGGGTTTTTTTCTAGTTATTCTGGAGCTAAGTTATGGGTTTTTTTCTAGTTATTCTGGAGCTAAGTTATGGGGTTTTTTCTAGTTCTTCTGGAGCTAAGTTATGGGTGTTTTTTCTAGTTATTCTGGAGCTAAGTTATGGGGTTTTTTCTAGTTCTTCTGGAGCTAAGTTATGGGTGTTTTTTCTAGTTATTCTGGAGCTAACTTATGGGGTTTTTTTCTAGTTATTCTGGAGCTAAGTTATGGGGTTTTTCTAGTTCTTCTGGAGCTAAGTTATGGGTTTTTTTTCTAGTTATTCTGGAGCTAAGTTATGGGGTTTTTCTAGTTAGTCTGGAGCTAAGTTATGGGGTTTTCTAGTTCTTCTGGAGCTAAGTTATGGGTTTTTTTTCTAGTTATTCTGGAGCTAAGTTATGGGGTTTTTCTAGTTCTTCTGGAGCTAAGTTATGGGGTTTTTCTAGTTCTTCTGGAGCTAAGTTATGGGGTTTTTCTAGTTCTTCTGGAGCTAAGTTATGGGGTTTTTCTAGTTCTTCTGGAGCTAAGTTATGGGGTTTTTCTAGTTCTTCTGGAGCTAAGTTATGGGTTTTTTTTCTAGTTATTCTGGAGCTAAGTTATGGGGTTTTTCTCGTTACTCTGGAGCTAAGTTATGGGTTTTTTCTAGTTCTTCAGGAGCAAAGTTATGGGTTTTTTCTAGTTATTCTGGAGCTAAGTTATGGGGTTTTTCTAGTTCTTCTGGAGCTAAGTTATGGGTTTTTTTTCTAGTTATTCTGGAGCTAAGTTATGGGGTTTTTCTAGTTCTTCTGGAGCTAAGTTATGGGTTTTTTTTCTAGTTATTCTGGAGCTAAGTTATGGGGTTTTTCTCGTTACTCTGGAGCTAAGTTATGGGGTTTTTCTAGTTCTTCTGGAGCTAAGTTATGGGGTTTTTCTAGTTCTTCAGGAGCAAAGTTATGGGTTTTTTCTAGTTATTCTGGAGCTAAGTTATGGGGTTTTTCTAGTTCTTCTGGAGCTAAGTTATGGGGTTTTTTTCTAGTTATTCTGGAGCTAAGTTATGGGGTTTTTCTCGTTACTCTGGAGCTAAGTTATGGGGTTTTTTCTAGTTATTCTGGAGCTAAGTTATGGGGTTTTTCTAGTTCTTCAGGAGCAAAGTTATGGGTTTTTTCTAGTTATTCTGGAGCTAAGTTATGGGGTTTTTCTACTTATTCTGGAGCTAAGTTATGGGGTTTTTCTCGTTACTATAGAGCTAAGTTATGGTGTTTTTCTAGTTATTCTGGAGCTAAGTTATGGGTTTTTGGCTACGGCCCACAGTATCCTGTGTGAAGGTTCAATAAACCAGCAGAGAACCAGATAAAGTCTCACTCATTCATCACAGAGGGTCACTACAACATGTTGACCTGTTTTTACGACTTGACTCATGGTGGTCGGTGTTTCTGTTCCCAGCGTTTTATTCTGTCTAATTTCACTTCCATGGAGACGGCTTTCCTTTTCTTTGAAGCATCAAAAGAGTCTGATTTATGCTGGGAGCCATGATGAAGGACAAAAAGTTAGTGAATGTAGCACAATCCAAGGTGGAGTACAACCAGAGAATGGAAACAAAGCCGTCTGATAGCGCTGCGTGACGACGTATTCATCCGTTCCGCTGATCATCAACTAGCTCCTCGTAACCAGCTCTGATGTAACGACGAAACGCTGTAGGTTGAGGACGTCGTAAACCGAGGACCCCCTGTATCTTGAATAAACATGTATCTGAGACACTGAAATAATAATGTAGTCTTCTAAACTCTACTCACATGTTCTGACATGACTGAATTGATCAAAATACTTTAGATTGTGCTTTTTGACCATAAGAGAAAGTGGATCTGTTGCAGGTAGACCTCAAGAAATCTGGATCTTCTATCAGCTGAGGCGTCAAAACTCAGTCAACAAGTCGGTGAACAAACTGCTGACATTCATGCATTGAATTTTCAGTGATACGGACTGAAATGCTCACCGTATAGAATCCTTCTGTTGTCAGACCTGCAGAGCAACTATCAAACTGTATCCGTCTTTATTCTATTCAAACACGCGTGGGTTTTCCTCCTCACTAATCCTCCTGATTGGTGAGGGACTTCCACGCTACAGTTTAAAAATTTCCCTCTTTTCCTGGCGTTGAAAACAGGTCAGCTAAAACATACGACTGCCGGCTGGAGCGGGATAATGCCAGCGTTCCGTACGAAAGCCAGTCAAGGGACCACGATAAGAGGGATGAAAGAATTTATACACCACGTGGATGTGTTTTTCCTCAACTCAATCCTTTGCACCACCTCAGTATGAATTAATCCATACCAGTGCTTCTTGCATGTGGCTTAGAGGTGCTATTTTTACGCACATTGCAGATAATTCTCTCACATATCAATCAGAGGGACCCGCTCCTGTTCCAGCAGGCGTGTTGTCATTTATTCTGATTACTGATCAGCTGTTCTTGAGGGTGCTATATGAATAATGTTATAATTATCATTATTATACATTTAACCGCACACTGACTGGAAGCACAATAAACACTCAGTGAAAAATAGTCAAAACAAGGTTCAAGTGAAAAAATATATTGATATTCACAGACAGAACTCACATTCAAGAATGGTTTTCATTGTGTTCTTTTTGTTAAGCTGAGGTGAGTCAAAATGTGTCCAAAATGACTCAAAAATGGTCCAAAATGGCTTGAAAATTATCCATAATTACAGAAAATCGGTCCAAAATGACATGAAATTTGTCCTGAATGACTCGAAAATTATCCCAACGACACAAAAATGATCCAAAATGATGAGAAAAGATCGAAGCTGATATAAAACTTGTTTAAATTGACCAGAAAACTGTTCATAATACCTTGAAAATGGTTCATTATTTTGAAAAATTTGTCCAGAATGACCTGAAATTTGTTCTAAATGACTCGAAAATGATCCCAACGACACAAAAATGATCCAAAATGATGAGAAAAGATCTAAGCTGACATAAAATTTGTTGAAAATGACAACAAAATTGTCCAAAATGACTCAAAAATTGTCCAAAATGGCTTGAAAATCATCCATAATTACAGAAAAATAGTCAAAAATGACATGAAATTTGTCCTGAATGACTCGAAAATGATCCCGACACAAAAATGATCAAAAATGATGAGAAAAGATCGAAGCTGACATAAAACTTGTTTAAATTGACCAGAAAACTGTTCAGAATACCTTGAAAATTGTCCATTATTTTGAAAAATTAGTCCAGAATGACCTGAAATTTGTTCTAAATGACTTGAAAATTATCCCAACGACACAAAAATGATCCAAAATGACAAGAAAAGATCTAAGCTGATATAAAATTTGTTGAAAATGATGTTGAAAATTGTCCAAAATGAGTCAAAAATTGTCCGGGTAAATCTACAATTGAGGGACTTTTGAAGTCCATGGGTATATTTGCTCTCCATAATGTGATGGAAAACAAAACGGATATTTTGGCAGCCTTTGTACTGAACGCAACGCTGGTTTGTTCGAGGCTCGTCAGTGACTCCACAAAGCTAAACAAAATGAAATTAGATTAAAGAAAGATTGTCTAATCCAGTGATGTAAGGAGAAGTGACTTCACGGATTTATTCATTTCACAGAGAGAAGAGCTTTATAAATAGCTGTCAATTACCCACATTTATTTATTTCTGAATGTATTCTCTAAATAATACTCAAATAGCTGACTGACCATGACTCACACCTCGCCAAACAAAAGGAAGCAGCCAATGGTTGCCTTAGGAACCCTCACATCGGCGAGAGCAGCTTGCACTCCACATAAAAGGGGTTTGTTCACTCCTCTTCCAAAGTTATCGCGTCTCTCGCAACAAAAAGCTGCTACGAGTTCTGAGGAATCAATGCATTCAAATGAAAACTCGAGTCGTGACCAACTAACAAAGTCGAGCAAACCTAAATTGCTTTCTTCCCCTGAATAACGATAGATCAAGCTCGGACCAGATAATAAAGCAGAGTCTGCTTTAAATGTTATTGTGTTTGGGAGGTGTGGAGCAGTTTCCTTTGGCTTGAACAGATCATTTGCAGCTGAATGAACGCGTGCGAGGACTTTGTGCGCTGAACCATCGTCCCGACATCTACGTCTGTTGAAAGAAATCACTAAATTACTTTGATTCAAAGTGTGATTCCGTGTGCAGAAGGATCAACACGGGCCGGGCTTGATTACTGGAGCCATTTCAGGGACAAAAGCTGCTGCTGGAGCTGCAGGGGAGCACTTAGCAATCGAGTGGATACGAAATCATGCAGGATTTTGTACTTGGCAGCCCACCGGAGTCCACTTCACGTTTTCGACAGCCTTTACATAGGTTGTTGAGGTTATAAAATCTTAAATTTGACTCAAATATCCTGTTTTAGCTTTTGGCAGTCATCCTTTCACACGTTAACGATCCGATAATACGAATCTGCTGGTTCTATGAAGGCAGAATTCAGCGTCTCGCTTTAATTTGGTTTATATCGGAGTGTTTCCTTTATACAGACTGTCGACAAAGACTGCTTCACCCATTTAAGGCATTAAAAATGAAACAAAACGTGCATATTTCAGCTGTGAAAGGTTTGAGTAAATCATTTCAGAGCGAAAAGGGTTTCCTGACATAGGGAATGATAGGAGAGCAATTGAAACAGTAGGGATCATTTTTCTTCTGAGGCATTCTTTCCCCTTCACTCATGACTACTCTGCCAGGTGCAGCCGGTTTATCTCCCGCATTTCCCAATCCTCCGTCGGCCTCCTCCTCTCTCTTTCACAACCTCTGCTGTGAAAATCGATGATGGTGAGAGAGCGTGGGAGGCAGAGGCTGCCAGAGCGGTGTCATCCAGAGTCGCTGATGTCACCTCCACTGTACCCTGCGCCGGGAGCGATGCCGAAGAGCGACTTTTTAACCGCCGATTCAGCCGGCACTCAGCCTGGCAACCATGGCGATGTGCACAGTGGGATGCCTCTAAAGGCGCTTTTCCACCAGCACCGACTCAACTCGACTCGGTTTAGGTCGTTTTCCGTTACAACTGAGTACCACCTCATCGTGGGTGGAGTCACAAAACTCAACATCCTCAAACATGGTCTCCAATAATGTAGCGGTGGAGTCGAGGCCACTCTCCCGCAATTTGATGTCAGTTGGTGCCCGTTAATGGCGTCCATTTGGCTAAACCATTTCCAGCACCTCCAGTTTGACCCACTCTGGCCGAAGTGGTCCTTGATGGATCGATAGCAAATCGTCCATCCGCTCTGAGACCTCTTGATAAACTTTCTCGTTGCGAGTTGCACTGTCCAGCTCCCTCTGGATTCTTTGGTTCGAAGACAGAAAAGTCTTGACCTCTTCATTCGCCCATGGTACAGGTCTGGTGTGTCATCACCCTCTGTCCAATCAGTGGCCTGCACTCTGTAGACGTCACATTATCGACTGGACTCAGCTCGATTTGAACCCAAGCCAAGTAGGAACTAAAACAATACCTAGTACCAGGTAATAGTCCTAATGGAAAACCTCACAAACCGAGTAGAGTCGAATGGAGTAGATGCTCGTGGAAAAGCGCTATAAGTGTCATTAAGTGGCATGGGGGAGCGTCAGTCGGCACTGCCACATGTTGCACCCGGTGCAACTCAAGAGAAGGACAGAAAGAAAAACGAAGGGAATAGGTGAGAAACTGGTGAGACACGATGAGGGTCGATTTTAAAGGAGGGATAAGTGCGAGGGCATGCCAGGAGCAAAACTCAAGGGGGACTGAGAGTAAGAACTCACAACACAAGGTGAGAAAGCGAGAGGCAGAGTGGGAAACAGAGAGAAAGGCAGGCGAGTGAAGTCAGGCTGACTCATTCCCCGAGGCTCATTTGAAAATGCTCTTTCGTCTTCTGTTCTCTGTCTGCCGAGTCCACAACAACACCACGTCGAGAAAGACCATCCTCCACAGGAGAAACAAATAATACATTCACAAAGCACTGCCGCTTTTTAGTTGGACGTTTTCTTCCTGTGCAGCAGCTCTGAGATGAAGACTGACTGCGGGCTCACGGCGTTGGCTTTGAATTTATAAAGCTGTTGCTACTGGCTCTGCTGCACATCACAATGCCCAACTTTCATGTTACAGGATTAGGAGGGATCAGTTTTCTGGATCAATAGGATTATAGCAGCCGTTAACCCCTCCGAAATGAAAGAATCACAACCTACGGAAGAAACAAAAGGGATGTACAAATAAAAAAGTCTGCAGCGGGGTGGAAGGAGGACAGCTCTGTCAGTGCTATGCTCCGCGATAACAAACACTTATCCCAAGCAGGAATAATCTGTACTTGGAAGCAGACAAAAACCAAACTGCCCAAGGCGCAGCGTTAACAAAAACATGCTGCAAAAGAAAGGATGGAAAGTCGTTGCTCTTTCCAAGAGCCCAAATAAAAAAATTGCTGAGTGTAATTGGCCCGCCTTTCTTCGCTTTCTACCTCCAGACAGGAAGCAAAAATGTGAAACAAAAGCAATAATGGGCGACTTTTAGGAGCATCATTCAATACCTCCCATCAAATCCACTTTGACCTGCTTCAGGACATTACATCCACAAAGGCTGATGCCCTTTAAGGCTGACCGCTTGTAGGTAGAATACAGAAAAACACGCAGTGACTTTTAACAAACTGAATGCAGAAAAAAATCAAGAACACAGGGGTCCTCGGTTTACGACGTCCTCGACTTACGGCGTTACGTGGAACTAGTTGACGAGCAGAGCGGACGAATACTATAAGAAGGCTTTGTTTACATTCTCTGGTTGTATGCCATCTTGGATTGTGCTGCATTCACTACCTTTTGGTCCTTCATCATGGCTCCCAAGCACAAGTCAGACTCTTCTGATGCCAAAGAAAATGGTGATGGTAAAACCTGCAGCTGTCTAACTAGTTTAACTCGTGCTCGTCAGTCATAGCAAACTTGACTTCTTTACTGTGGCTCTTGGTACACATTACAGAGTGAAAACTGCAACAAAAACAGAAAAAAACAGCATAAATATGTGTAAATAAATCCTTTTAACTGAAACAGCAAGTCCAAAAATGAAGCTAATTGCTGACGACATTACCTCTGTGGCGTTTCCAAAGTACAGAGCCGTGCATTCAGAGAAGCTCGTATGTGCGTAAAGCTAAAAATATAAACAGTGGACAGGAAGTGGCAACTGTCAACAGACAGCTTCAAATAATTAGATTTAATAAAATGTTAGGAACAGGGCAAAACACCAACGAACATCAGCATTATTAGATGAAGTTGTAAAAACAGTGCAACATATTGTTGTCTTCTTGTAAAATGACTCATACATGCATGAAAGTTGTTGGTATTCATGACTTTTATGAAGAACTGATCGATATTGTGATGCACGTAACGGCTTTGTTTACATTTTCTGTGGAGGTCCGACTCTTACGTCACTCTGTAGGAAGAGAACTCAACTTTTACTGTTTACATGCAGGGACAAATTCTCTCTGCTGGTTGGTTTGTCAATGTAGAATATCTTCCCCAGTTTCTTTTTATTGTTATTGCTGCTTTTTCTTTCTGTTTCTTGAGCTTTCACCAGACTAAATGTCTCCATGTGGACGGTATTTGTAAGCCATCCGAGCACCAACAGAGAAACAGAACATTATTCTTGGCCAGGTGTGTTTTGGAGTATCTGATGTCTGAGTGTGTGTGTGTGTGTGTTTGCCTCGCTGAGCACTGCTCCCATCAGAACCTCACTCTCAGCAGCACCAGATGGATCCTCTGGAAATAGCCAGGGAGAAAATTAAGAACAACAGCTGTCAAATCAGTGAGCAAAGAGAGCAAGAAAAAAAAAAGGAGCTTGAGGAGGAGGAGGGAGGTGAAAAAAACATCCTTCTGAATTCGCACGGTTGCAGCTCGCCCAGGTAAAGCTGGATTGACATTCAGCGAACGGCTTATTAGGAAATTTCATGGGAGTCTTGAAGTGATTATCCTGAACCTGTCAGCTGCAAACAGCATGTCAAAATGCCACCCAGGCATTCCCCTCCAGGTGGCTGACGCGTAGCTGCAACCAAAACTGAACACGAGACTGATGGCTGACGAGGGACTGGAGGGGATGGGGGGGGGGTCTGGCAAGCACAGATGGATGCCAAAAAATACACGTGTGAACACGCATCAGGCACAATGAGCACGCAACAAGACCCAAGTGCAGTCCGTTGTGAACGATTCCCCTCCATGCTCATGTGTCTCTGTCTGTACTCTGATTTGACGCTTACCGAGCAGCTAATAAGAGTGAATGAAAGGAAGTGTGTCATCCTGTCACCCTCCTCTACCCCCTGATCTGCCGTCGCTCCGACGTTTAATCACCACAGATCATAAATAATGTATTTCAATCGGCATTTGACAGGGAAACACCTTTCGGAGGTGATTCCAAAGTCTTTCACGAGCCGTTATCAGCTGCAGGTCAGCCGTCCTGTTCCAAAGAAGACAGCTGCTATTTAAAATGAAGAGAACAAGAAAAAGGTGGACGGAAGGCGTGAAGAAGTGAGGTGAAAAGACCAGTAGCTGACAAACAGAATGGACTGTCCATTAGGGCTGACAATTAACCATCAATCTATTGACACCTGGATCACTCATCCTAATCCTAACCGTGTCTTGATCAGTCACTTGAGTCCCACTGTCTAGGTTTGGCAAGGTAGAGATCCTTTGTTGACATTATCTAATGAATAAATGTAGTGATGCACCAGCAAAGGTTCTGTTCCAATGAACCGAGTTTTGGATGTTTAAAGATCAGTGAAAATCCCATTTTCTACCTTGTTAACATGTCCATATGGTGTTGGTGCCATATGGTGGAAGACATGAGTTAAATCAGCAGCTAACACCGTGGCTGAACACTGCAGAGCTTTGGAGAGAGACGGGTTGCCATACAATTCTACAATTTCATTAGGCAGACGCTTTTATCAAAAGTGACACATCTGAGAGTAGATATGACACAAGCAAGGATCTAATCAGGAGAAAACAACTTGGATAAGAGCCATAAGCCAAGTTAACCAGTGTTTGGATTCATTCTATTGAGTTTACAGCCGACTGACAATTCCACAGGCCAAGGTTGAAGGGGATAGCAGTAGTGGAGGCTTTTGTGAGGGAGTGGAGGTTTTCAGGGTTGCGTTTATTGTAGCAAATATGTTTTTTTTTTCGAAAGCCTCGGATAACTTGGAAGGTATTGCGACACATGCTGGGTGAGGCAGACTACCCAGTCAGTGTCCTTGCACAGGCAGACTCGCAGGTCTTTGTCCAAGTCTTTGCCCCCCAATGAGGGGCTAACACAAGAGACGGACGCTACAGCATAGGATGTGTGTATAAATACCAGGAAGTATTATGATTGAACCCGCCCCTTTCAGATTTTCAGTCAGGAAACAACAGAGGGAAGCACCCACCTATTGAAACTCAGTAAAACCAGGAGTACTACGTGACAACAAGTCCTAATCAAACTCTAAAACCAAAGTTCCAAAAACACCTACCAAATAACTGCTATCTTTTTCGTAGATCTCAGCTTTCTCTGATCTCTCATAGTAAATCTGCAAATTCCAGGGGAGGCAATGGTGTTGTATCGAAGCTATTCTCAGGCAGAAAAGGAGCATTTTGATGGAAAAACTTCAACTAAAGTTTCCGATAGACATAGACGAGATACTCTGACAAAGGCAGACAAAAATCTACGACACAAGCTTGTGACAAAATTGACGAGAAAGGTTTTAACACGACCATACATCAGGAACTAGATCTATCCCCTGGTAAGTTTCGGTAAGTGAACTCTGTCTCTTTCCTGTTTCTACATAAAAAGACCTAAAGTCACCTTCATAAACAGTTTTCTGGGTTGGTGTTGAACAACTTGCTCATAGTCCTGACCTCAATCCCATCCAGCAGCTTTGGGATGAACTGGAACGCCACCTGTGAGCAGACTCTTATCAGCCAGCATCAGTGTTGGATGTGATGCTCTTGTGACTGAATGGGAGCAAATCCCTGCAGCCGGGTAATAACATCTGGTGGAAAGCCTCAAACCAAATAAGTGGAGACTTTACAGCGGCAGATAAATGCGGATTCCACGAGAATGAGACTTTAACAGTCACATTTGGCGATGCAATGTTTGGGTGTTCAGCATGTAATCTGGATGAAACCACGAATGAAACCTACAAGCATACATTCTGTGGTATTGAAACTGTGAGATGAAGCTAATCTAACACAGGTAGCAACTATAATTCCAGCATTTGTCTTGCACCTGACAGAATCTCATCACAACTCAGAGTAAGAATCAAAAAAGCATTGAAAAATCAGATGCAGCCCTTGATTTTAAGGTATCTTGGTGGAAAACACATCAACCCCGGTGACGACTGACAAGTGGAAAATCACTACTGCGTATAATAATACTTTCATTTTCACTGTTTCTGACTCTACAAGCATCAACTCGTCACACAATGAAAGGCAGCTGCAGTGACAGCATCTGTTTGCTGCTTCTGAACTCCAGAAAACATCAAGCATCGACATGTTTCCTGCTTGTGCTTTGATAAAAGCTCCTATTTATGCGAGGCTTTAACATTTCTACACGAGCACAACTCCACATATCTGTGATCATACATGCCATAAGTTTTAAATTAGAGCCCTCTTTGATTAAACATTCTGTTAGGAATTCTGTTTATTTTTGTGTACACTTTCAAGACCGGCTTGAAGTCACCGTTGGGAGTATCCTGACTGCTAAATATTGAGCTGCTAAGTGTTGATCAGTGCATGAGCATAGTTGGAAATTCCACTTCAAGATCATTTATGTCATGCTCTAAGATGATGAACAGGAGTGTTTTATTCAAATTATTTTTGATTAAACCTCCAAAAATTAATGTACTGTTATATTTCTCTCTCAACCGCCACTGTCAGCCTGGATCATGATTGTTGGGACATTTTTTGTTTATGGGTAGTTTAATATTTCTACACTAAAATGGTTAAATATTGATGTCAAGTTGATTTACATTACATAGGAGTGAAATGTAATGGTTCTATATTTATATAAACATGGATATACACCAATCATCCACAACATTATGACCACTGACAGGTGAATGACATGGATCATATTGGTTCTATGTGGTGTCCTGTTGGAGAACCTTGGATTTTGGCGTCCGAGTTGATGAGACTTAGGGGCTGTTTACACGAGGACGCTTGCAGGTAAAAACGCCAAAATATTCCAACAAAACACCCTATCGTTTATACGAGGACGGCGTTTTGGGGGCTTAAAAACGCAAAAATTTGAAACCGGCCTCCAGAGTGGAAAAGTAGAAAACGCTCCGCTGTTACGTTTCCGTCTAAACAGCAAAACTTTGCCGAGATCTGACCACGTCACGTACGCGATTACGTCACATACGTGCGCCGGTGCTTTGGTTTGCCGGCCGGTACAAGGAAGTAAACAAAGATGTGTGATTATTTCCATCCTTCGTACCTTCAACAACTCTGGCAGCTCTATGTACACTACAGGAGTCGTACCAACAAACGTACAGAATCTGTACAGATTCCATTCATGAACATTTACCGCGGCGGAGATCCGAAAAGGGAGATAGTAAGCATGCGCGTAGACATGACGGAGTTTTATCACAGCACCACCCAGCTGCCTGGCATGCATATCCAATCGAATTCCACACACTATAGAGTCACCGTATATACGCAGATTTCCTTCAAAACCACTCGTCTAAACGTGAAATGACAAGACGCCACTTTTGCGTTTTCTGTTAAGATGGTCCTCGTATAAACGTAGCCTTAGACACCCAAATAAACGTTATCCCAGAACAAACACACTCCTAAACCCACATGGAAATCCTAAATGTCACTGGAGGAAAATGCACACAACCACATTGCAAAAACATCAAACAATCAGGAAGATCTTGGGGAACGTGAGAATCGCCCAAGACGCCGATTTGACGTCCAAACTTCCTAGACCCCATTCTGATCAAGCATCAACTAAAAGCAGTGGAACAAGTTTGATTCACCACTGCACAACCAAGCGTACCCAAAGGATCCACGCCATCGCCCTGGTCCAGACCCCACAGGACACTCCAAGAGGTCCTCTGGTCCAGGTCCATTGGTTCAGAGCATTTTTGACGACATAAGGCAGACCAACACAATCTTAGGTAGGTGGTCATAATGTTATTTCTAAACCTCATAAGATGGGATAAGATGGACGCCATTTACCAGACCATGGATGACCTCAAGCATTTCTCAATTTCATACGCCTGAAGTTTAAGAGGCAAAGTTCGACATACCCAAGACATACTTTCGTTATCTGGCTTCACAAATCTGAACCCATATAAAACTGGTTACCAACCCTATAAGTCAACCCAGGGTTTGAGAACCGGGGGTGTTGGCACCAGATGACCAATTCACAACCTAAAACCAACATCAGAAACGTAAAACTACTCAACAGAATGAAGGCAACATGGCTGCTGCAGCCGAAGCAGGAAGGAAAGAATAGCCAAGTTAATAGGCTTATCAATATCACTGAGCTGTAATTAAAGCACGAGTAGATCTGACTGTAATTACAGCTGCGGATTCCATTTAACGTGTTGCTAAGATGTGGACTCCTCCTTCTGAGCGCAAGAGAAAGTAAAAACATCAATCAAACTGGTGGCTGCCTGCAAAGATTCGAAGTTCAACAAGTAGAAGGCTTAAGTGGTTTATCAGGCTCTGCTTTAGGATTGCATCGTCACAAAGGAATACACAACAATAAAATTACTGAGAAAATTGCTTCTGGCCAACAGAAGTAATAAAAGAAAGCAGGAAAGATTGAACAACCCTCCAATGACAATCCATATTTCTCATAAAACGGTTCTCTAAAAACCCTCGCCGTCCTCAGAGACTCCCTTAAAACCCAGAGATAAACCTGAAGGTTCCTCCAGTCCTGCTTCAGGCCTCTTTTATCTCCATGTTTACAGCCTTGAATATGCCGTTTTTCTACCTTCAAAATAAATGACAATGTTGTTTCATGCATTTGTTTCTGTTCCCGTGACCCCAGAACCAAGGTGCAAACAAAAGCATCACTCCGTTGAGCCGTGTGAAACAACTCCAACAGCAAAGCTTGAAATCTACAAATTACAGTATCTGGAGAAGCACAGGCAATTTTAAATGTTTTCATGTACTCAGGACTGAGAGTGCTTTGGGATTTTATTTCTTGTTTGCATTTGTTGTGGTCCTTGACTCCAAAGAGCACAATTGTTGACTCAGTGCGACTTTTTCAATTACGTTTTTAAAATTACCTTTACTTACTGAGTGCAAAGATGCACTCTGGGTTTGTCTTATTTTTCTCGGCTCAGTAAACGACTTCTCAGGGATGAAACGGAAGCATGTTTCCAGCTGTGCGGTGCAGAAATGAGACCTGGAAAGAACTTTTTCTCTTCTGTGCAGTTTGAACAGCAGGTTTTTTGTGGGGTCATCACACTTGACGGTGATTCGAGCTCAACTCAGCCACCGACAAAAAAAAAAAAAAGAAGAAGAGCAGGAAACAAGACAGGCGAGACTGAATAGAAGGGTTTTTCTTTTTTCATGGATCAGGTTTCAGGTCCACTGTACGCCAGCAATTTGTGTTTCTAATTAAGGACAGAAGAGACGACACAGCTGTCAGGATGGACACAATTTACGAGGGTTGTTTTACGCTGTCAACACAGCCTTGAAATAGGGTTTTAATCGGAAATTTCCCTCAACAGAAGCACTGTGTTGTAATGTGTGCCATTTCTGAATTATTTAATTCAAGGATGTCAAACTCATTTTAGTTCAGGTTCCACATTCAGCCCAATTTGATTTCCAGTGACCAGTAAAATCACAGCATGATAACCTATAAATAACCACAACTTCACGTTTCCTTTGTTTTAGTGCAAAAAATATTTAAGGAATTATCTTTTTACAAAACCTCATGAACAAACTGAAATTTCTGGAGAAAAATAAATTACATTTCTTGAGCATTTTCCCTCAGTTTATCATTTCCACATTACAACTTCCAGACCTAGTACGTCTGCAAAGGAACGCAACATTTAGTCTCAGGTATCTGAAGATGAATGGTATCAAATTTTACTTTTTAAAAAAAGACAAAAACAACAAAAACAAGACACAAAATATTAAAAAATGAGACACAAAACAACAAAAGCAAGAAAAAGAAGAAAGGACACGAAAACAAAACAAAAAACAGACAAAAATTAGATTAAAAAGTTACAAAGTGACAAATAATGGACAAATGACAAAAACAAGAAACAAAACCACAAAACCGACAGAGAACGATGAATAACGCGAAAAAACAAATGACAAAAATTAGACAAAAAATACAAGCGAGACAAAAAAGAAAACACAAAATGAAAAAAATGAGAAAGAAGAAAACAAAAACGTGAGACAATCAACAAAAAAAAAAGACAAAAACAAGACAAAATCTTGCAAAAAATGAGACAAAATGACAAAAGAACGAGCAATCTAGTATTTTACTTTATGATCAAAACAAAGCAAAGGTCTAGGAATTATTTTAAATTTGCAGTTTTACAAATTGCAGTTAATTTTTACACTTTACAAAGTCGTCCTGAAGGCCGGACTGGACCCTCTGACGGGTCGCTTTTGGCCCACGGGCCGCATGTTTGACACCCCTGATTTAATCTTTCATCTGTGCTAATTGAGATCTACAGACAAGCATTAAAACAGCTTTAATGTTCCATTTATGGCCTGATTCTCTCACACACACACACACACACACACACACACACACACACACACACACACACACACACACACACACACACACACACACACACACACACACACACACACACACACACACACACACACACACACACACACACACACACACACACACCATTTTAATTTATGAAGCTGAAAATATAGCATCATCCTGAAGAAATCCTCCTGGGTGCTCTGTGTCTCCTAAACCATCCTTCCTGATAGCTTCTCTCAGCAGTGATGAAGTGACAGGTTCATCTCTTTCCTTTTTTATGTTCTCTCTCTGCTGACAGACTAACTCCAGTTGACAACACTGATTAGATCCTGGCAGGCTGGAAAAAGACCTCAATTACAGCACCGCTAATTCCTGAAATAAGTGATTTGATGACGGGGGAGGGCTGCACAGTGGACAGTGGTTAGCACTGTTGCCTTGCAGCAAGAAGATCCCGGTTCAAATCCCGGCCTTCCTGGGATCTTTCTGCATGGAGTTTGCATGTTCTCCCTGTGCATGCGTGGGTTTTCTCCGGGTGCTCCGGCTTCCTCCCACAGTCCAAAAACATGCTGAGGTTAATTGGTTACTCTAAATTGTCCGTAGGTGTGAATGTGAGTGTGATTGTGTGTCTGTATATGTAGCCCTGTGACAGACTGGTGACCTGTCCAGGGTGTCCTCTGCCTTCACCCGAGTCAGCTGGGATAGACTCCAGCACCCCCCATGACCTGAGTGAGGATAAAGCGGTGTATAGAGGATGGATGGATGGATGACGGGGGAGAATAATACCAGCGTAGGTCTGGCCCGAATAGTGGTTTCTGATCTCTGGATATTCGGGCCCTATTAAAGACGAATATAACACTATGGGATGAGTCGAAGTGGGCCAAAGGCGAAGAGAAGAGACGAGCTCTGAATATTCCTATTTTCGTCTGGGGGGAGGAGGGGGTGATCACATAGACATATGTGTATCTGTTTATGTGATCACAGGACGGGATGATGTGGACGATGTGGACCGACGGCGGAGGGAAGACAGTAACGCCAAAAATGAGTTCCGCCCGGTAACGTCCGCCCGCACAAATATCCGGATACCACCGCAGCAAAAGAATATTCGGATATTCGGGATATTCGGGTCCAGCCGTATACCAGCGTCGTCAATATGTAAAACTGCATCCTCTATAATAAACCGCAGACCACATCTTTCCACTGGAATTGTGTGGATGATGAACGAACGGAGAAAAGAATTGTGAACGGAAATGTGATTGTGTTTGTGTGGTTTTGTATGCAGGGCTGGACGGCGGCTGGGCGGACTGATTAGCAGCATCTTGTGCCAAGCTACTTCTTAGTTATACTGATTTCACACAGTGATCTGTATTCATTTATGCATGGACAAACTGAGCAGGATGAGTGGTGAGAAAAACAGAGCGTCTGCCTTCATATGGGCTCCATATCTCCCTCTCAGTATTCAGCCCTCACCACGCCGTCCGCCGTCTCCTAACTCTTCATCCCCTTTGCCGTTTCAGTTCAATATTGGCCGAGATAACACTTCAAAATTCTCATTTTGTCTTCCTTTTGTGTTTGGATCCCACACTAAAGGAGTGCAGCGTTGTTTTTGGATTCCTAATGCCCGCTGTGGAGGAACAGTCTGACTGGGAGTAATAACCAAATGGAACATCTGTGAGTGAAAGCAAACTGCTGTGCGTCACACGTGATCATCCAACTCACAGCCTCTTTTTCTCCTCTCTGTTCAATTATTTGCCTCATTTCTGACGCTGGTTTGGAAAAGGCAAAAAGAGAATCTGAGGTATGAAAATGTCTGAGCACGTCTTCAGATCTGACTGATTTCATTTCTAACACCTGCTGGAAGCTAACATGTAAACTCGGGTTGGATTTTAAAAGCACGCCTGACTGTAATATTATGATTATTTACTTTTAGTGCAGACCTGCTATGTGGTTTGTTTGATAAAATATAATTGCACCAAACATAGAAACAGGCTTAGCTTGTTGCTATGTGACGAGAAACACGAAATAAAGCAGTTCCCTGTTGTTGATCCTTCTATTGTTCCAACCAGTGAGACAAAGGAAGGTCTTTATGGACACTCTTTTTGATTGTTTTTGTTTAAATACACTGCCTGTTTAAAAGAAGAGAGTCACCATTTTGATTTAACTAAGCAAACAGATCAGATCCTTCTATTGGATAATTACTGCAGTGATGAAACAACTTCTTTAGCCCTAACTGACGCAATGAGGAGCTTCTTGTGTTAGAAGACATGTCCTGTGGTCATGTAAAGGATCTTAATCTGTCTCAGAAGGGTCAAATTATTGGTCTGCATCAACCAAAGAAAACAACTAAGGAGATGAAACCACTAAAATCAGGTTAAGAACCGTCCAGCGCATCATTGAGACCTGAAGGATCGTGGAGAACCATCATCTTCCAGGAACAATGTGGTCAGAACAAACTCTTCTCAATTGTCTTTCTTTCAAGGTTCCCATACAAGACAAAAAATCAGGAAACTCTTCAACTGTGTGCTTCGGCAATACCTAATGAAGTCTATATGGTATGCTTCTGTAGTCTTAGTTGTGTGAAACAGCAAAAGAGGAATCTATGTGAAAGATATCTAAAAATATTTGCATCATCTCAGCACACAATAACCAGGAATCAATTCAATGAGCTGCACAGAGTACTGGACCTTTAAAATGTCAAAGGCAAATCCAGAAGAAAGGGCAGCATTTAAGAACACACACATCAAGACATGATAAGGTCGCATGAAGAGAAAGATCTGTTGTGTCGAAGCGTATTTGTGACGAATCACAAACCAACCTAATCAGAGAGAAAATGCATTTAACTCAAAATGTAATCAAGAATGCAGTTAAGTTATATGGATGTGATGTTTCTGCAGACATGGCTGCCAGATGCTGTGCTCACAGCTTTACTTCTGACCACCAGCTAACTGTAAAATAACTGCCTGAAACTACAATGAGACAATCAACGACATCGTCAATGTAGACAAAGACTTTGCTGGTGATTCATGAACACTACTAAAGACACAAACCATCCTAATGTTTGGAGTCACTTAGAAATGTCCTTATTTTTGAAAGAAAAGCAGTTTTTAGACAATGAAGACAGCATTAAATTAATAGTCTAGACATTGCTAATGTGATAAATGACTATTGTAGGTGGAAATGTTTCATGGAATATCTCCATAGGGGTACAGAGGAACATTTCCAGCAACCATCACTCCTGTGTTCTAATGCTACATTGTGTTAGCTAATGGTGCTGAAAGGCTCATTGATGGTTAGAAAACCCTTGTTTAGTTATGTTAGCACATGGATAAAAGTGGGAGTTTTACTGGAAAACATGGAATTGTCTGGATGACCTCAAACTTTTAGTGTAAGTCTTGATTTCATCTGTTTTTTATGACTCCTTATTTTCCACAACAGAGTAGGGCTGGACCCGAATATTCGTTCGCTACGGCGGTATTCGGATATTCATTTTGGTATCCGAATATTTGCGCCCCCCCCCCGGTTGGACGTTACCGGGTGGAATGAATATTCAGAGTTACTGTCTTCCCTCAGTCTTCGGCCCACTTCGGCCCATCCCGTCCTGTAATCACATAAACATACACATATGTGTCTATGTGATCACCCCCTCCTCCCCCCAGATGAAAATATTCAGAGCTCGTCTCTTCCCTTCGCCTTCGGCCCACTTCGGCTCATCCCATCGTGTTCGGCTCATCTCGGCTCCTCCATTCGTGTTTCTTACCACCACCTGAATGGCCGGGTGGCTGCAGACTCTGACGTCACGCTTCACTTCGTTGCATAAACACAAGACAAGATGCTGAAGACCTCCACTGTTTGGCCATTCTTCAGTTTAACTGAAGACAAAACTAAGGCAAAATTTGGACCCGGGAAACCAGATGAACCTGGACGTTACAGGGCAGAACGAATATTCGGATATTCGTCTTTAATAGGGCCCGAATATTCGGAGGCCAGAAACCACTATTCGGGCCAGCTCTTCAACAGAGTCGGAGAGTGAAACGGTGAGCATGATAGCCACATAAGTCTGTTTCTGGCCATCACAGCTACAACTAGAGAAGCAGGTTCAGGTGTGTTGCTGAACCTCCACAGCCAACAAACGGAAAACACCATCAAGTGTTCCTGTTCCGCTCTGAGCTGACTGCCGTAAAGCCCACAAATCCAACATTAACACAGTAATGATGGCCCTGGCCCTGATCTCAACACTTGATCACTGTCACATTTGTTCACGTGGAAACATTAGCAGCCCAATGTGTCACACAACATGCATCTGAGGAATTACCATGTGCAAACTCAGCAGCAGCAGTTACGGCACATTAATGGCGCTTAATGCACAAGATATTAACACCATAATTAGCATTTCGCCTCTGGTAATTTCCTTCAAGTATTTAAAAGAACACAAGTCGAAAGTACCTGCAGGCGAGAAATCCTCCAGAATGGAATATTAGGGCTCGTTATCATCGTTCAGTATTCATCACGCTGCAGATGCTGGATGCCAGGCACTGACCAAGTCATCCATGTTCACCTCTGAAAACAAAAAGGAAAATAAAGTAAATACAAAACCACACAGATCTCCAGGCTCCACAGTAGCTGCTTTAGATAATTCACCAACAGTAAAGCAGCAGCCGAAAGAAACATGTCGAGTTACTGAAGTTGTTCTGACGGTGAACAACGTTTGCAGCTCCCTGGGATGATTTTCACCGCCCCCCTTTTTAACGGTTACACAATTAATCAAACACAAAACTGAAACCGAACATTCTCGGCTCAACACGTGTGACTTATGATTGCTAATTAACATAAAATATGCACACACCCGTATGTTTGTTGAGATATAAACATTGGCCCCAAATTTGAAAAAAAAAAACTGCTTTTCTTTCAAAAATAAGGACATTTCTAAGCGACTTCTAAACGGTCGTGTGTGTCCTCAAGCCAACAAAAGGTTCATGTTCCATAATGGAGGCTGGGATCCATATAATTGTGGTTTATTGACAACTTTCTGTTATTGATGCGCATTACCCAGCATGCCTGCACGGCTCCGACTGCAACTCCCCTGGCTTCGCCGCCGTTTTGTTCATTTGGAAAATATGATGTTTAGAACACAATGGCTAAATGATCAAGTGGCGGTTTTGTGTACGCCCAGAGGGAGGTATCACAAGCAGCGGCGTAAACAGTCGCCGGCTTTGCATTCACGGCTGAATACAATGAGACGACGGCTTCAAACTCTGCATCCAAATAGAGCTACAAACGGCACAGGGGCCATTAAAGAGTGAGCCGTAACACCGCTCCTCCCCGGTACACCAGCATCTCTTGATTTATTATCCGGCTAAACTCCTCACTGTACGCCGTAGCAGTCGTGCTGATGTATCCCTGGAGACGCACTGCAATAAAATGAACTGCCATTGTTTTCTTGCAGAACTGTACAAATTGCCTCATCGAAGCCACAACATGGGTCCTCCACCTCTAACCATTAATTAGTGGGAGAGACGTAGGCGCCGTCAAACGCCTTTGCATTTTCCCGAGCTGAGAAGAGCATCAGGCTGACAAGTGTTGCTGTTTCCATGTTTTCCTCAAATGAAGACCGAGCAGCGTTGTCAAGACCCAGATACCTGAATTTACCTCCTCTACTGGTCTTCATACGATGTTTTATTCATATTATAAAGATTTCTTTACAGCAGGGATGTCAAACTCACTTTAGTCCAGCTCAATTTGATCTCCAGTGGGCCGAACCAGTAAAATCACAGCATGAAAACCTATAAATATGTAGAATATATACGAGAAATCATTTGTTTTTGGCCGTTTTCAGTCTGTTTGTTCTAATTTTAGGGGTTTTGTGTTCACATTTTCTGGTGTCTCTCGTCATTTTGTGTCTTTATATGACACTTATCAGTCTCACTGAGTCATTTTGTGTTTTTCTGTGGTCATGTTGTGTCTTTTTGTGGTTGTTTTCTGTGTCTTTGTGCTCATTGTTTCTTTTTGGTTATTTTCAGAATGTTTTGTGAGCAATATAGGTCTTTTGGTGGTATTTTTATGCATTTTTTTGCTCATTTTGTGACCATTTTCAGTCTGTTCATGGTCATTTTGTGTCTTTATATGACACTTATCAGTCTCACTGAGTCATTTTGCGTGTTTCTGTGTTCATGTTGTGTGTTTTTTGGTTGTTTTGTGTGTCTTTTTGCTCATTTTGTTTCTTTTTTGGTTATTTTCAGACTGTTTTGTGGGTATTTAAGGTCTTTATGTTGTAATTTTGTGCATTTTTGGGGTCATTTTGCACTCCTTTGTGACAGTTTTCAGTCTGTTTGTGGTAATCTTAGGTGTTTTCTGGTCATTTTGTGTGTCTCTGTGGTCATTTTGTAATTTTTTGTAGCTCTTTTGTGTGTCTCTGTGGTCATTTTGTAATTTCTTGTAGCTCTTTTGTGCGTCTCGTCATTTTGTATCTTTATATGATAATTATGTGTCTCACTGAGTCATTTTGTGTTTTTTTCTGTGGTCATTTTGAACCTTTTTAGGAGTAATTTTGTCAGTTTGTGTCTCTCTGTGGTCATTTTTGGTCCTTATCACTCCGTTTCTGGTTGTTTTGTCTCTGTTTATGATCATTTTGTGTCTCATCGAGTCACTTTGTGTTTTTCTGTGGTCATTTGTGTTGTTTTATAACACAAGATAACAACTTGTATCTGTGCCTGAGAAATCATTTTCAACTCCGTTAATCCCTGACCTGGGATTCAAAGACAAAGACACCAAGCTAAGCGTCCTATATTAGACACAGCGTTGTTCCAAATGAATTTCTGCGATGGAAATCTTGCCACTGCTTTCACCCTAAATATGGAACAGATCCATAAATGAACGGCACCACTCTGGGAATAAATTAGAGGCGCTGCAGGCTGAATTCTAATGACCACGTTAACCTTTGCTAACAAAGTTCCACTGACATTCACTTTTCAAAGAGAAGCAAGAGGAACAGGACCCTCTGTAATTTCCACTTGCACCCAAATGTTCTTTTTATTAATTTCCAGCCCTCATGTTCACGGTTTTTCACTTCTAATTAGGATGAGAGTTGTGAGGACAAGACAGCTGGATTAAATGAAATTACCAAAGATAGATTTAATTCCATTTGAGGATGTGCAGCTTTGGAAGACGTGCTATTTTTTGCCCAGCTAAGTGTGTGATCTTGAACTCCAACTGTGTGAGTACAGCTCTGTCAGTGTTTGTGTCGTTTAAA
Organism: Acanthochromis polyacanthus; assembly: GCF_021347895.1. Lineage (NCBI taxonomy): Eukaryota > Metazoa > Chordata > Actinopteri > Pomacentridae > Acanthochromis > Acanthochromis polyacanthus. The sequence continues at coordinate 27,631,907 of NC_067134.1, read as the reverse complement.
ACCATCAGGATGAGGATTTCTCTGCTATGTAAGGACATTCTAACGAGACAACACAACCTCTAAAGCCAGCTCGAAGGTTCTGACTTGAAAAGTTCAGCAGATTTTGAAGCTCATACAAAGCCAACTAACTGACCGCTGCATGTCCTGTCTGGTATTATCGAGGCGAGAGAGGTTTAAGATGAGATCAGTAACCGTCTAATATTACTAAATAATCCTGACCAGCATCGGTTCAGGCCAAGATCCCAGATCAGACTCCACCTTTGATTGCTGGGATCGATGAAACGAGTTAATCAGGTTGAAAGCTGGAGCACCAAATGAATTATTTAACTGTGATGGTTGAGGTTTGGGTTAGGAATGCACGATGTCAACTAACATCCTCACAAAGACAGAAAGACGCACAACATTTTTACTCTCGAGTTATGAGACGATCAGTGTCTGTCCATCTGTTAGCAACATCACTCAAAAACAGACCAATGGATTTGGAAGTAATTTTTAGCGAAGGTCAGAAATGACACAAGGACCAAGTGATTAGATTTTGGAAGTAATGTGGCTTATAGTCTGGATCTACAGATTTGTTACAGATTTCTGTATCACTGCCAGATAGCGTCACATCATCACTGTAACCATGACAACAAGCAAACACTACATGATCACATGATTGTGATCCTACTACAAATCCACCACTGAAGACTTATCAGGACTTATCCATCAGAAATGATCCAAGGAACAACTGATTAAATTGTGGGGGTGTTTCTGAGTCCCATCAATTCCCGCCGCCTGCTACATGTTTATGTCACGTGACCTGGTATCCGTACATAACACACAAACTTCTTTTTTTCTTTGAAAACAAAGGCTATATAAATCCAGAAATCAAACTGATCAGCCAAAGATTCCCAAAGTTGATTTCTTCATGAAGTTGGGTCCCCCATGGTTAGATTTTGATGGTAGCGTCTTCTCTTCCTGTGCAGTATATTCTGGCTACACTTTCTACTTCTGCATTCATACGTTGGATAAAGGATGGAGCTAGCTACCCTTTGCATTAAAACTTTCAGCTAGATCTTCGAAGTACTAACTATGAACTGAAAATGTCAACAAATCAGAAACTAATCCAAGTCATTTCAATTTCTTTTTGCTCGGCTCAAGGTCGTTGTGTTCGTGGGTACATCAATTTTAAATGCCCACATTCTGTGTTGCCGTGATTTCTGCCAGGAGCTTTTTCTAGATTCCAGCCGTCAGAAATGATGAACAACTGAACAGCGTTGGTGGCGTACTATGTTCTGAGTGCTTTTCTTGTTGTGCATGTGACGACCCATTAGCCATTTCTTCCGACCTGCGAAAAGGAGTCAGGGTCAGATTGATACTGGCTGTCTTGTGTTGGGAAAAGCCTTTAATCTATACATGATAGAGCACTCCATGGTCCTGTTTGTCAGCGTCACAGACACCTTGTGCAAAGAAACCAAATTGGACAGACTGGCGGCATCCGTTGCTGTCCCCTTGGATACACTGAAAACTAAAAAAGCTTGACTTCCATTTTGAGCTCCAGTCTTTCAGTTAAAGCTGTTCATCTGCTGAGATCTTAAAGTGTGGACTGGCATTATGACGGCACAAGACATAGCTCTTCAGCCGTGCCGTGGAACATGTATGATTCAGAAACTGACATCAGCTCAAATCAATAATCCAAGCTTGGGTTTCTACTGCAGCACAGAGGGTTTACAAAGTGTGTGTTATGCAGACAGCGTGTGACACAGCAGGATTGGAGCTCCACTGCTCTTATCCAGCGGAGGAAAACAAGCAAGCTATTCCCCTGAGCTCCAGCCGGTTAACCTTAACACACAGCATGCAGACTAGCAACAAATGAAACTTTCTCTTTAACTAAGTCCCTGCAAACTAATTGAGTGTTCAAACAGTACTGCTTTTGACCTTACCATAACATCTGAGTAAATAAATCCACTGCAGTCGGCCTCAAACAGCAGACGTGTGAAGTGTCTTAACAAGTAGAAGCATGCTAACTGTTCATAGGTGAGACATTCACAGCACCTGTCATTTGATTCTGGTAAAAAGATGAGCACTCTACAGACATAAGATACTGAACTTTGAATGTTCTAGCCACTCAAAGAGCCCACTCGTCCCCCATGGTTTGAGTTGGGGCCCAGAACATAAAGATTAGTGACCTTCAGTCAAGGTAGCATCCGTTGAAAATGTTTTGGATGAATTCCCATTTTTTATTTTTTCAGAACAAACAGGACAATTCGAAAATTAAAAAATATATACTTCAGGACTGATGCAGCTTCCTCTGTTTGTCTGTTTTCACTGTGTGGTCTCAGAAATGTCAAGAAACAAGAAACACGAGCCGTTGCCACAAACCGCTGGTTAAGGCTATGCTAACGGCTAGCGGCAAAGTTAGAAAGCAGCCACGAAATATGGCTTTCTAGTGATGGAAACAGCGTTCTCTTTCCAATTGACTCACTGATAAAAACTGCTGATGCTATGAAACCATGATGCAGTCGATCCACCGTCCTCACTGTGCGAGTTGAAGAATCTCCACCGACAAAATGGACATTCACATGTGAGGGAGTTTGCAAAGAGACTCGCAGAGGAAGCAGTGAAGGTAGGCAGGCCAAAGCAGCTTAAATAGCACATCCTGTCTGAGATCTGCCAATTGGACGCATATAAGGGAATCAGCTGAGCCAGAAGCTGATGTGGGCTGGCACCAAGATCAGCAGCTAATGTACTGGGACTGTGGGCTGAGATGTCTGCTCTCAATTTTTAATGTAAATATGACTTTTCTGCTGGAAAAATCCGGTTTCACACGCATTTATTAGAATCCCAGAAGCGTGAAATGACACAGGACAGGAATCAGGAAAAGTTGAGAGGTTTTTGACTAAAAAGACAAAAAATTAATGCACACAAAGATTACCTTCTGACTCCACTGGCTTTGGGATGGAGCGAATGTCTTGAAGTTAAATGACTCAGGACGACCTTCACCACACTAATATCCACTTCAAGGCATTTTGAAGACAAAAAGGAGCCGCCGGTAGCATAGGTGTGGCATGTCCCGTTTTATCCTCCATTTTCGCTGGGACTGGGGATGTCACTGAGCAACTCCTGCCTCGTATCTTCACTTCTACAACTCTTCTCTGCTCCTTCCCTACTTATAAGCATTTTTCATAATTATGCCACGGGGAGAAAGCAAGAAAGAAGACTGAACACTTCCAGGTGCACCAAGTAACACATTCAAATAGTTAATGGACAGAAAATGCTAATAAGTTAGTTTCCCTAAAGACTATTTGATGCTTTTTTTCTGGTTTGTATCATTGCAATGAGTATCTAGTATCCATCATCAATCCATCCAACAATCCATCCAACTATCATCTATCATCCATCCATCATCTATCCATCCATTTATCAGCCATCTATCATCCATCCATCCATCCAACTATCCATCCATCAATTATCCATCCATCCATCCATCATCAATCTATCCAACTATCCATTCATCCATCCAACTATCCATCCATCATCCATCCATCCATTTATCAACCATCTATCATCCATCCATCCATCCAATTATCCATCTATCATCCATCCATTCATCCAACTATCATCCATCATCCATCCATCAACTATCCATCCATCCATCATCCATCCATCCAATAATCCAGCTATGATCCATCCATCCATCCAACTATCCATCTATCATCCATCCATTCATCCAACTATCATCCATCATCCATCCATCAACTATCCATCCATCCATCATCCATCCATCCAGCATCTATCCATCCATTTATCAACCATCTATCATCCATCCATTCATCCAACTATCCATCCATCCATCCATCCATCCATCCATCCATCCATCCATCCATCCATCCCACTTCTCTTCCATTAATCGACTGTAAATGAATCCATATTGAAAACTTTCATTCAGTCCAAGTATGTTTCAGAAGAACACTGAAATTTATTCTTGAATCATCGAATGAAACTTTGCGCCCCAGAGAGCACGGCTGTGTCAAAACTGTTTTCAACTCGGCTTAATCTGCTCCCCACAAAACCCTCACAAAGATCCTTTCCGTGAGCCTCGGTGTCTAATTCGGCTGCCAATCGAGCGACAATCCTTCTCACAGAGAGCGTTTTATATGCAAGCGTCATTTCCTAGCACTCTACTAAATATAAGCTCTGAGTGAGCATCTAAAGAGTCCCATCCAGCCCTGACTGCTGTCCCTTTCTCCTAATTGCTGTGTTACACTTGTTGCTTCCAGAGTACAGCTGGGTATTGTTTGTATTTCAACTATTTTTCTGATCTATTTTCTCCATCACTACCCTCGTCTGACAATCAAGTAGAACAATCACAGACTAACTATATGAATGAATGTGTTTCTAAGCAGTGAGGAAACACAGCCACAGCCCGACTGCACATCTCCTTTATGGAAACCAGTAGCTTTGTTGAGAAAAGAGTCTCTCCCGGTGCGTAAAAAGCAGAATAGTTACTGAAAGTGTGTGTTGTGTTTGCTGTCACAGAGGAGAAATAAAGAGTCTTTGTTGGTGTAACGTTATTGCGATGTCTCCGTGCATTCTTCACATCAGAGTTTGTGAGATTTTGCTTATAAATGTTAGCAGCAGAAAGACAAAGTTAGATAAAGCAGTCCCACCAGTTTGGTTTGTGTTTACGCTGGATAATTTACAGGAACAACAGCAGAGTCTGGTAAAGCATTTTGTAGCAGCCCTTCTTCATCAATAACAAAGCAGTTTTAAATACTCTGTGAAAACACGAGACAATAAACTCACCCTGGACATCCAAAAAAGAAGCCAGCAGAGGCTCTCAGCCATCCCTAAACTACAAGGACTTCCATCTCTTTCTGTTGCTGTATCAAAGCATCATCCAGTTTATCCTCCTGTACAACTCCACCTGCTTCCCTTACAAACAAAACCAAACTCATAACCACCACAGCCTAAAAATAATCGGTCTTCCCACACCGATCCTCACAGAATTAAACAACAGGGCCATTACATAAATTCCAAACATAATAGAAGAGGACATAACACACCCACTGAACACACTGAGCACATAGTAGGGACTGCAGAGAACATCAGTGGAGCCCCCTGTCCTCCATCCAGGAAGTGTTCTCCACTAGAACCAGCAAGAGGGAACACCATCGGAGACCTCTTTCAGTCTGGATATAAACTGTTTTTGCCCCTCTCCTTTGCTAGGGGCTACAGAGCCATGTACATAAAACCAGACACAAGAACAGCTTCTACCTAACTGCCATCACCCTAATAAACAGCAATAGAGATGTAAAGTACTTTCTGCACTAAGAACAGCATTCTTTTCAGGCTTTTTGAACTGTATCATCACGTAACAATCATCACTTTCCACTACCGTGTTTATATTTTCCTTTCTAGCATGTAAATATCTTTAAATATTGTGTTATACTATTGATAGCCATGGGTTTACATGTGTCATAATTTCTACATCGCACGGAAGAAAAGCATTTTTGACGCCCTAAACAAACTCGGAAGTGCATCAAAATTTGCACACACATCAGAACTGGCAAATAATTTGATAATTTAGGGGAATGGCTCAATAGTGCCACTTGGAAAATTTCAAACATTTGACATTTGGTACACACATGTAACTCAGCAAGACACAGAAAACTGAAACGGACACCCATGTCCGAACACAACAGGAAGTCGGCCATTTTGAATTATGTGTCAAATTTTTGGACAATTTTGTGCTATTTTTGCACGTTTTCAAAAGCTATAAACTCAAACAGGGTAACCCAGAGAGAGCTCAAACTTGTCCAGGATGTACAGCGGTCATGGATGATGAAAAGTTCCCAAAATGCTCCGCAAAAGTCTGAGCACGTGAAAATGGTCGCCCCAGGAATTTCAACAAGCTGCCATGAAACAGGAAATGCTGTGTAACTGCCCTGGACATGCTTCACTTGGCCTGAAACTTTACATGTATGATCAGAGTACAGCCCTGATGACATTCACATGGCACTATACAGTCACAGTTATAGCGCCACCTGGTGGATGGACAGGAAGTGATGTGTAACTAGCTTGTACATGCTCCAATTTGCCTGAAATTTTACATGTATAATCAGAGTCCAGCCCTGATGACATTCACATGCCGATATACAGTCACAGTCATAGCGCCACCTGGTGGATGGACAGGAAGTGATGCATAACTAGCCTGCACGTGCTCCAATCTGCCTGAAAGTTTACATGTATGATCAGAGTACAGCCCTCATCACATCCATAGGTAAAAATACACCCTTAGTCGCGACGCCACCTGGTGGAAATGTTTGGAATTGCTGACCACCAAGGATGCGAGGACCCGTTTAACCCTGCTTGCAGCTTTGGCTATTTTTATTACCACTATTTTTTCTTTCCCTCTTCTTTCTTATTATTTACTATTTAGTTATTCCACCTACAGCTGAAACCTCCTTGTATGCTGTGTACGTACTCGGCCATTAAAGCTGATTCTGATGTGTTTAGGAACCAATGAACAGAAATCAACCTTTAGTAACAATTTCTTCAAAATCTCGGAACCGGTGCCAAGTTGGAACAGGTTCCCGGTGCCCAAGCCGACATCAGAGTGCGGCTCTCCATCCGCCGAAGCTGTCGTCAGCTCACCTCTATCGGCTGAAAGGTCTGGGAAATCAGCCAGGGCCGCGGAGAATGATGGCGTTGGCGTGCCAGCATCTCACACCTCAATAAACAGGGAGAAATGCAAATGGAGAGGGCATTGCTCAGGCATGATGGCAGCAGATGGTGACCCCTTCGCTTGCAGAACTTAGGGAGAGATGAAGGGCAGGCGCTGCATTACGGAGACGGCGGAGGAGGACGTGAGGAGTTGTTGTGATGTTTGCATTCACTGATGAATCCCCGGCGGCCTGTGGCACAGTTTCACCAGCCTCGCATGGGGATTCAGCTGTCAAATAATCTTCTCTATCAGTTTGATCAGAACGTCAAGATGCTCCAAAAATATCGCTTGAAAAATAAACTCAAAAAACACTCTTTAAAGGATGCAATTCTGACACTGAGGGGTTACTAATGAAACCTACGATGCCCTGCGGTGGAAACCAACGCCGCTCTAAGTTGGGGCTTGTTCCTTCTGAGAGTTACGCTGCAAAGAGTATTATGAAGGCATACACTGGAGATTATGCCTCTAATCTGTTCTGACAACCATGCTGTCATTGATTATTAAAGGCCAAATCTATAATCCAAAAGGATACAGACAGGACATCTGAGTGTTGGGAAGCTTCTGGGAGAATTCATTCATTCACTTTCAGGGGTTCTGATGCAGGAAGTGACAAGAAGGAACATTTGATCACCACAGTCTAATACAGGACATCCCCGCCTATTTGGCTTGGTAAATTTGATGACATTACAGTGCATAAGAGTGACGTTATTGAATTTACGATAGAAAATTATTTTTATACTGAAACAAGAGTTGTTGTATGATCAGCAGGAGTCAGCTGAAGGATGCAGTGATTTTGGAGACACTACAGTGTATAAGAGTGGAGTTACTTAATATTTGTGTTTCTTTTTGCGGTTTTGTTATTTACAGATGGTCCCTGTGCACTCGTATAAACACTAATAGGGCTGGCCCAAATAGTTTCCGGATATTCGGGCCCTATTAAAGACGAATATCCGAATATTCGTTCTGCCCCATTACGTCCAATGGAGCGGGGGCAGCGGCGGCGGCGGCCCGAATATTCGGATCCATTCGTCTGGTCTCCCGGACGCAAATTTTGCACACTGCCTTCGTTTTGTCTTCAGTTAAACTGAAGAATTCCCAAACAGCGGAGGTCTTCAGCATCTTGTCTTGTGTTTATGCAGCAAAGTGAAGCGTGACGTCAGAGTCGACAGCAACCCGGCCATTCAGGTGGTGGTAAGAAACATGAATGGATGAGCCGAGATGAGCCGAAGTGGGCCGAAGGCGAAGGGAAGAGACGAGCTCCGAATATTCCTATTTCGTCTGGGGGGAGGAGGGGGTGATCACATAGACATATGTGTATATGTTTATGTGATCACAGGACGAGATGAGCCAATGTGGGCCGAAGGCGGAGGGAAGACAGTAGCGCCGAATATTCGTTCCACCCGGTAACATAAGACCGGCGCGGGGGAGGGGGCGAATATCTGGATACCACCGTTACGAACGAATATTCAGATATTCGGGTTCAGCCCTAAACACCAATGTTATTTCTGTAGCTACTCTTGATAAAACTGGGCTTGTAGCATACTGTCTACCTTCCAGCGATGGGAAAGAGGCATCGTTTATGTTTTGACAACGTATATCTAATGAGTTATTGATGCTGGAAGTCCAAATCTGGGAATATCTTTCCAACTTTACCAGCATGTGCTTTGTTCTCTGATGTCGCTGTAGTTTGCTTGGCTTCATGCTGTCATTTGTTAGCATTTCACCACAAACAACACGTTTGGGTCGAATTCTGTCTCGTCCTTCAATAAAACTAAATTTAAGGTAACTCCAGAGGTACAGCCAGAGTCTTTGACGGAATCTTCAGCAGTTTTGCGTTTTTCTGACATCGTTTCCGTCAGCAAATTTCCAACTGCACACAAAAATAATGAATGTGGACGAGCTAGCGAGCCGACCTGAAGAAAGAGAGGTGAAGGAGGTGTGGTCATCGAAGTAGCAACGGATTTTTGAAAGACCAAATAAATGTGTTGAAAAATGTTTTATAGGGAGACTTGTGATGACACAGTAAGTCTGTTGCTCTGATTTCATCCAGAATGTGAATTTTTAAGGAACAGACAAAGCTTTTCAGCCTCTCTGCTCTCTGGTGCCCCCTCCAGGTTGGAAACCACTGATCTGATCCAGACGGATGCAAAACCCATAATTTTACAGTAATGACAGGCAAAAAGACTCATTTTCACCCTTGAATAAAGTATTACTGACAGTTTAAAACATGTCTTGGAGCTTTTCTGTTCTGGTCTATAATGGTTAAAATGAAAAATAACACATGGTTGAAAGATAAAAAGTCCACAAAGCGACATTAAAATTCAATTTCCTATTCATCTCATGAAAGATGAAGACGTCTTTTCAGCTGCCCAAATGGACAATAAATCGTCTGAGGTGAAATCGCTCATTAATAATGAACTAGTAATGATGTCTATTGTACTTGGGTGGACAGAAAACTACAATATTACTGCATTACACCTGGTAAAATTAGAAAAAAGAAACACTACAGCGGCCTCTGTTCTCTCGCTGGCATGTACTTCTGTTACAACAACAGAAAAATGAAACTCTTCTGGGGTGGATTCTCCTTGTTTGCTACTTCCAGATGAAGGAGGAGGGCACGCCTGTCACAGTTAATATCAGGCTGGTTTTCAGCACAGTGTTTTATTACCACGGAGGATCGTCGTTGTCTGGAACACGAGGCGACTCCGGGAGCCAAATCCTGACGCCTGGCATCCGTCTCCGCTCTCCAGACACCTGTAACGCTGCTGTACTGTACATTTCCTCTCTTTTTTTTCATTTTTCTCCATTGATCTCCCAGCCTGGTAACTCGGTTTTCATTTGTTCTTCGTCTGAATGCCAAGCCGACGTAGCGAGAGACTCCTGCCAGATGACTGCTCAAAGCTCAGAGTAGTTTTTCTTTTTCCACAGATGGGAAGCCGGGGGACAGATTAGGCTAAATGCAATTACAAGAGGAACAGTGAAGGGGAGGATTCCCTCATCTGACCCCGGCCAGCAGCTCTGCACCTGCCTGTCCCTCCTGGGCTCCTGTACTTCACTCAATTAGTGGAGATTCTTTGCTGCACCTGCGACTCACCTCCATCATTTCCCTCACAGAAGATAGACCAGGGGTGTCCAACATGAGGCCCGTGGGCCAAAAGTGGTCCTCCAGAGGGTCCAAACCGGCCCTCAAAGTGGAAAAATTACAGACAAGACATTAACTGCAGATTGTAAATTAGTAAAGCGATAAATTTAAAATCATTTCCAGACCATGACAAGTTGTTTAGATCAGAAAGGAAAATATTGTTTTTTTTTTTGCCGTTTTGTGTCTCATTTTTGTCATATTTTGCTTTGTTTTGCCTGTCTTTTATCGTGTCTCATGTTTTTGTCATTTTCTTTCTCATTTTTGTCGTTTCGTGTTTACGTTTTGTCTCGCTTGATTTTTTTGTCTGATTTTAGTCATTTCGTCTTTCGCTTTATTCCTTGTTTTGTGTGTCGTTTTGTGTTCTTTTATCTCGTGTCCACTTTTTGTCGTTTTGTTTCCCGCTTTAGTCATTTTTGATCTCATTTCTGTAATTTCTTGTCACGTTTTTGTCGTTTGCATCCATTTTTTTGTCATTTTGCAACTTTTTGTCAAATTTGCTTTGTCATTGTGTTGCGTGTCGTCTCATTTTTATCATTTTGTTTCTTGCTTTTGTGTCATTTTTTGAGAATATTTTATCTTGTTTTTGTTGTGTTTGCCTTGTTTTGTCATTCGTCTCATGTTTTTGTTGTTTTGTGTTTCCATTTTGTTTCGCTTGTGTTGTTGTTTCTCGCTTCCCTCATTTTTGTTTGTCGTTGGTCTCAATTGAGTGCTGTTTTGTCTCGTTTTTGTCATTTGTCCATTGTTTTGTTGCTTTGTAATTTTCTGTCGAATATTTTTGTCCCTTTCTTGTTTCGTTTCGTGTCGTTTGTCTCATTTTTTTGTCATTTTGTGTCTCGTTGTTGGAATATTTTGTCTTGTTTTTGTCGTTTGCATCCTTTTTTTTGTCATTTTGCAACTTTTTGCTGTGATTTTACTGGTCACTGGAGATCAAACTGGGCTGAATGTGGAACCTGAACTAAGATGAGTTTTACACCGCTGGCATAGACAATCCTTTTATCCTCGTGTCTCGTTTAATCTCTCACTCTCTGTCTCTTTTCCCCTTCGGATGCCTCGACTGTAAACAGTTATCAAAAATAGATGCTTTGAATGTTTTGTGGGTCTAATGACAGCTGTGAAAAACACAAGGAGACTGCCAATCTGCCTCCTTTAAAGAGTGGCAGTTTTATATTTATACTCTAAAAATAATCCCCGCTGACCCGTACGATGGTGATGCATGAAAAGCAGAGTTTATAGATGATACATGACTGACTGCTGGTCTCTGCTGTGATCCACGCTTCATAGTACGAGTGTCAGACTCATCTCAGTTCATCGGCCACATTCAGCCAGACAAAAAACAACAAAACACGACAAATTATTACAAAATTAGACGCAAAATGACAAAAATAAGAACCAAACGACAAAAGCGAGAAACAAAGGGACAAAAAAATGAGACTAACGACATGAAACTAAACAAAAAAAGAGACAAAAACGAAAACATGATAAAATGTTATAAAAATGAGACACAAAATGACAAAAATAAGAACCAAACGACAAAAGCGAGAAACAAAGTGACAAAAAATGAGACTAACGACATGAAACTAAACAAAAAAAGAGACAAAAAACTAGTCAAAAAACGAAAACATGACAAAATGTTATAAAAATGAGACACAAAATGATAAAACATGAGAAAGCGACATGAAACAAAACAAAAAAAGAGAGAAAAAATAGACAAAAAACGAAAACATGATAAAATGTTATAAAAATTAGACACAAAATGACAAAAATAAGAACCAAATGACAAAAGCGAGAAACAAAATGACGAAAAATGAGACTAACGACATGAAACTAAACAAAAAGAGACAAAAAACTAGACAAAAAACGAAAACATGACAAAATGTTATAAAAATGAGACACAAAATGACAAAAATAAGAACCAAACGACAAAAGCGAGAAAGAAAATGACAAAAAAATGAGACTAACGACATGAAACTAAACAAAAAAAGAGACAAAAACGAAAACATGACAAAATGTTATAAAAATGAGACACAAAATGATAAAACATGAGAAAGCGACATGAAACAAAAATAGAGAAAAATTTGACAGAAGTTACAAAGCAACAAAACAACGGACAAACGACAAAAACGAGATAATAAACGACAAAAGCGAGAAACAAAACGACCAAGAAAACAGGCCAGCAACACAAGCCAGACAAAAAGGAAACACAAGCGACAAAACGTGATAAACGACAAATGTCAGACGTAAAAAAGACAAAAAACTACACAAAATATTATAAAAATGAGACACAAAACAACAAAAATGACAGAAATGACACTTAAGAGAAAAACAATTACACAAAAAGGATATAAACGACAAAAACGACACAAAAAATTACACAAATGAAATCAAATATGACAAAAGCGAGAAACAAAACGCGAAAAAAAATAGACAAACAACACAAGCGAGACAAAAAGGAAACATAAAATGGCAAAAATGAGAAACAAAGCGACAAAACCATGAGACAAACAACAAAAACAAGATAAAGTATTACAAAAATGAGACACAAAACGACAAAACAGCAATCTCCGTATTTTACTTTATGATCAAAACAACTTGTCATGGTCTGGGAATTATTTTAAAGGCCTCCCAAAGGAAACACAAAACGACAAAAACATGAAACAAACAACAAAAGGCAGACTAAATAAAGGACAAAATGATGAAAACAAGACAAAATATTTCTAAAACGAGAAACAGAACGACGAATAATGAAAGAAGCGACAGTGAGGAGACAAAAAGGTTGCAAAGTGACAAAAAAGTAACGCAAACAAGACAAGAAGTGACAAAATGGAACAAAACAACAAAAACTACACAATAAAAGACAAGTGAGACAAAAAGGAAACAAAAAACACGAGATAAACAACAAGTCAGACAAAAAACAACAACAAAATGTTTGAAAAATGAGACACAAAATTACAGAAGAACAATCTAGCATTTTACTTTATGATCCAAACAACTTGTCATGGTCTAGAAATGATTTTAAATGTATAGTTTTACTAATTTACAATCTGCAGTTAATGTCTTCTCTGGAATTTTTCCCCTTTGAGGGCCGGATTGGACCCTCTGAAGGACCACTTTTGGCCCACGGGCCTCATGTTGGACACCCCTGCTTCGTATAAACGCTACAGCAGACTATCGCAGTCTGTGTGTCTCGAGGAACCGACTCTCCTTTATCATGAAACACAAGCCGGCGTGAAATTGAAGAAAACACAAACTACAGATAAAGGAGCAGTAAATTCTGTGCACGCCTCGCGGCAGAAAGCCGGAGGGGATTTATGGACAAGGAAGATAACCGGCAGTGACACTATAGGATGTTTAAGCCCCTTTTGTGCTCGCCGTAAAAGAGGAAATACGCTCCCGCCGTTTGTTTTTGTGCTGACTTTGTGTTTGTTTGAGGTTTAATATCAGAGGCAGGTGTAATAAAGAAAGAGGGGAGCTGCAGACTCTTCATACGACTCTCTATGCGCAGTAGATAAATATTTCTCACTGATCATCTGGCTTTTTTTTTTTCTCCAAATGAGTGCCTGGATCATTCCTCATCATGTCACTACCGTACCTGTTTCACTTCTCATGCCGCCGAATTAACAAAAACAATGATCCTGTGTGAAATAAAGGGTTAAAACTGTCATTATTGTCTCAGTGTGATGCTTGATTATTTATTCAGTGAGTGCGACATCACCACAGTGTTGCATACTCTTCTTTTTTTTTTACTTTACAATGCATCCAGGGGCTGCAATAACGAGCGCTGAAAGTGTAAAAAGTGTTGTATAGCTCCATAAAACCACAGGTGACGAGTTAATTACTGAGCCAGAGAGCTGTTAAGAGAAGCAGAAGCATGAAAGTGTGTCAGCGCAGGAGTCACTAAAATCAAAAAGAGAGGTCATAAAAGGACTATTTCATGAAATTAATTTGGTATAAATGGCTCTCAATGAATGGTAATCATATTTATGTACGCTGCAGTTCATAAGTTTGGGGTCGTAGTGCAATCAGAGGCGTAGAAATGTCCTTATTTTTGAAAGAAAAGCAGTATTTTTTCCATGGCGATCGTATTAAATTCACTAGAAATTAGAGGTGTAAAGATAAACCGATACGAATCGATAATCTATTCTCACCTTTAGAGATATAAATGCATCGATCGGCGTGTCTCTGGATCGATCTATATCTGCTGTGGACCGGTCGATGTCCATTTCAAAACATATGAATCGGTTTATTTGAGCTCTGCTACTAAAGATGGCCGCCCAAGTCTCGCGAGACTCTCAGGGTGACGTTTGCGAGAGTTTCGTTCCTGTAGCATGTTAGCTAACTCACACACAACGGCATGGCTGACGGCACCGAAACAATTTACAGTGCACCCTAAATTCGCTTAACAAGAGACATTTCAGCAGATGGATCTTGTTTTAACTCACGTGTCGTCCTGTGGGTCAAACTGACCCACATTAAAATTTGAAAATGTGGAAAAAAAAATATTTTCACAGTGAAAATTTCCACATTTTCCAAATTTTTTGGGAACATTTTTGGACATTTTTTGACGGGAAAAAAGAAATGTTAAAAAAAAAAGTTTCTTTAAGAACATTCGGAGAAAATTTTTTTTTTTAACTTTTTTCCGAAAAATTTCCGAAAATTCTTAAAGAAAATATTAGAAGTTTTACTGATAAATATGTAATCACTTTAGATATTTTTAAGATTGGTTGGAAGATTTTTTTATTCACTTTTTATAATTTTCATTTTTTTAATTTTTATTTCTTGCCAAATTAATTTGTTTTAAATAAAAGTTTAAAGGGAAACTTTTAAGGAATTTTCTTCCTGAAGATTTTTCAATTTTTTTGAAATTTGGGGAATTTTTTGCTGAATTTTTGGATTTTTTTCCAGAAAAGGCAACAATATTTTTGGTGCTGTAAATGAGGACAACAGGAGGGTTAAGACACCTAAGCTAGACAATTATGGTAAAATATAGCTTAAAAAAAACTTTCCCAGCTAATTTTAAGATCTCAATATTCTAAATATCACATCTTATTTCAAGAAATCTTACCAAGTTATTTTTCGCTTGTTCTATTGGCAGATTTTTTCACTAATTTCAAGGTAAAAGTTCTTTGAAATAAGTGGGTTTTTTTTCTTGTTTTGAGAGGGGCATTTTTTCCAGTGTGATGGGCGAGGAGGAAACGACCTGCTAGATGAGAAGCTCAAAAAACGACAATGCAAACCCCGCACTGTTCACTCCACTTCCACGGTTTCCGATCTCATACCCGGAGATAAAATCCCACCGACAAACACAGACTGAAGATCAGATCAGTGTGCACAGTCTTTTGTAGCTCTACTCCTCTTGCAAACACAAGATCCAGCTGCCGTTTGGTAAAACTCAGCAGCTCATGTCACAGTTTATGGAGCCGTGATGATTCAGGCCAGCAGCCAGCACAGCCGGTTATCATCACCGTGAGACTCTTCACCTAAAATAACTTCATCATTAGTCCACAAAGCAGGCATTCTGCACATCATGTCCTAAATGAATCACGACGTAAACAAACATGCAACACAGATTTTAAAACGCTCAAAAAAATGAAACAAATGCAATTGACGTCAGGATTTTAAAATGAGTGACTGCGAGGCCAGCATGCGGTTTGGATCACATCAAGTAAACAATCATTTACTTTCATGACGCCTCAGCCCGGGTCTAAATATTCAATTAGTCTAATTGTCGCTAATTTATTAGCATTATATTGGAACTGCTTAGTAATCAGGAATTATTAACCAACTGCACCAGTAAACTGATGTAGACTTACATTTAAAACAGTCAACCACCGGCAAATGTTGAAGCAAAATTCATGAATTCTGGATACTTTCCAAATTTAAATAGGAAACATTTCACAACATTTCAGCCAATAGTGGATTAGATCCATCAGTTTATCCATCCATCCATCTATCTAAAATGACCCAAAATATGTGCAAAATGACTACAGATTACTCAAATTTGTCCAGAATTTGCTCAAAAAATCTTCCTTAACTGTCCAAAAAGAGTTAACTGTCTAGGATGGCTGAGAAGAGTTTAAAAAAATGACTAAAAATGGGTCTAAATGACTTTAAAATGTCTCCAAACTGTTACAATTTTATTTCAAAAGTAGGAATTATTTACAGTTACAGTTTTATAAACATTCGTGCTCCTCAGCGGTGGATTTGTAGTCGGATCACAATCATGTGATCGTGTAGTGTTCACTTGTTGTCATGGTTACAGTGACGCTATCTCGCAACGACACGGAAATCATTAAGAAATCCAGACTATAAGCCGCATCACTGCCAAAATCTGATCACTTGGTCCTTGTGTCATTTCTGAGCTTCCCTGAAAATTTCATCCAGATGCGTTAGTCTGTTGTTGAGTAATATTACAGACAGACGGACAGACAGACGGACAGGCAGACGGACAGGCAGACGGACAGGCAGACGGACAGGCAGACGGACAGGCAGACGGACAGGCAGACAAACGTACGAGGATTTGAACACTCCACAGAGCTGTTGGGAAGATGTTTTGTGGCTTCATCAAACTAAGATTGAATTGTTTGGGAACAACTATAAAAGGAAACATCGTCCCAAAGGTGAAGCACGGTGGAGGCATCATCATAGCTTCTTTGGTGCCTCAAAGCTTGGACAGTTCACCATCCTGGTGCTTCGACAGGCAGCATTTGGAGCATCTGCGTGATGCTCATTGGCTGACATCTGGGCTGGCCACTCGTGAGATTTAATGAAGGCTATTGTGCATGTGCATAGTGTCGGACCGTCCCAACCTGCCGTTACGCTGTAAAAAAATCCTGGTGAGAGCCCTGCTTGAATTAACTCAGTTTTATCATTGTGTCTTCCTAACCTTGCCAGCAAGTTGATTTCACAAATTTCTCAAGAAACCATCTTGCTCCGCTCCTGCATTCACTGTTCGTACAGCACCAAGTTGGCACGGGCCAATCACGCAGCAGTATTCGTGTGTGGGGCGGGATAATGGGTGGGATATCCGGGTGTGACGACGACACCAAGCGCCAGGAGATCAAAACAAACATGGCAACGGAGGACAACGATCGTGTAGATGCTGCTATTAAATCAGTTTTAGCTGAATCTCCTATCGCTTCTTTGAAGGAAGAACAATGAGAGGCGCTTTGCGCATTTCTGGATGGTAAAGATGTTTGTGCTTTTTTACCTACGGGTTTTGGTAAGAGTTTAATCTACCAATTGGCTCCGCTCGTTGTGAAGATCCCACGATTGGCTAAAAACAAACCCGTCAGAGGCGGGACATACTGTTGCATTGTCCAATCCGTGCCTCTTTCCTCTGAACGGATTTACATGGAGCGGTCCCAGATTGATATTGTGGAGTACTATCAAGTACTACACAATTATTAATCTGGCTATTGCCAGGTTAGTGTCTTCCAGGATAACATGAAGACTGTATCTGTTTTTGAATAATATCAAAAGCCGCCGTTCCTCGGTGGACTAAAAACAGTTTTCCAATTTGGCTGAAACACTAAACTCTCCTTTTTGCCGGAAGAATAATGTACACCAGCTCTGCAAACTGCTGTAACTTAACAAGCAGTTACGAGCACCAACAGGTCTCCGTCTGGGAGGCTGCTCGCTGTTAGCAAACACTGCCTGGCCTGTTATTAGAGTCCTGGCTGCTCATCAGCATTCACTCTGGGGAGCACCTGCTGCCGAGGTGGATGCTCCACAAGTTATTGGATTGCTAATCTCTACCTGGGAGGCCTTTTCAGCCGGGCGGACGGACGAGGGTGGAAAAGGCAATAAGCCATCTACGGGGAGCAGCTGATGATAAAGGTGAGCGAGGCAGGAATAAGAAACCTACGTCCATGTACACGACTGAGCTGGGGAAGGGTTTGCGAGGACACGCCCGTCTTCTGATTTTCTTCCCCACAGCCGCAGAGTTATTGCTTTTATTTGAAGACCGCTCTGTCTTTCACCCTCAATAGATCATGGCGCTCGATAAAGCAGTGGGGAGGTGATTGGAGACTGAAGGAGGAGGGGGTGAATGTGGACCTCCTGCAGCCTGAACAGACCTCCGGCGCCTCTGACTGCACTCCTAATGGTGATGAATGCACAGGAAAAGGCGAGCCCACGACCACAGATGCAGTGATGGGAGGGAGCAATGACTATGCATCATGGGAGCTTCCACTGTGTGCAGGCATTACACAGAAACACTGAATGAAGCAGCATCAGGACAGTAAAAGGGGTTAACTCACAGGTGTTCTGACAAGACAAACAGCGCTACACACAAAAAAAAGGTGATTCTGTTTGCGAGTCATTTTCCTTGCTGCAAACTTTTGCATTCAACTCTTGTTCATTATTTTTTTAAATTCAAATCCAAGCTCCATTTACACTGCGTGATGTTGGACCGTCCAAAGCAAATACAGGGGGTCCTCGGTTTACTGCGGCGTTTTCTCGCTACGTCACAACTGATGACAAGGAAATAGTTGGCGAGCTAGGATATACTTACATACATTTTAGGGCTGGCCCGAGTAGTGGTTTCTGGCCTCCGAATATTCGGGCCCTATTAAAGACGAATATCCGGATATTCGTTCCGCCCCGTAACGTCTGACCGGGGGGGTGGGGGGGAGGTTGGCGGCGGCGGAGACGGGAGACAGCCCGAATATTCGGATCTGTTCATCTTGTTCATGCGGCGGTGACGGCCCGAATATTCGGATCCGTTCGTCTGGTCTCCCGGGTCCACATTTTGCCCTCGTTTAGTCTTTAGTTAAACTGAAGAATTCCCAAACAGCAGAGGTCTTCAGCATCTTGTCTTGTGTTTATGCAACGAAGTGAAGCGTGACTTCAGAGTCGGCAGCCACCCGGCCATTCGGGTGGTGTTTACAAACACAAATGGAGGAGCCGAGATGAGCCGAAGAACACGGCGGGATGAGCCGAAATGGGCCAAAGGCACAGGGAAGAGAGGAGCTCTGAATATTTTCGTCTGGGGGGAGGAGGGGGTGATCGACATATGTGTATATGTTTATGTGATCACAGGACGCGATGTGGGCCGAAGGCGTAGGGAAGACAGTAACACCGAATATTCTTTCCGCCCGGTGACGTCCGACGACGGGGGGGGGGGGGGGGGGGGGGGGGGGGGGGATCGGCGGCGAATATTCGGATACCAAAATTAATATCCAGACAGTGCCGTAGCGAACGAATATTCGGATATTCGGGATATCCGGGTCCAGCCCTAATACATTTATGTTGTTTTATTCTGTTTTTGTTGCAGTTTTCACTCTGTTTGTAATGTGGATCAAGAGCCACAGTAAAGAAGCCAAGATTGCTACGACTAATGATTAATTTTGCAAGTTTAACTAGTTGGACAGCTGCAGCTTTTACCATCACCATTTTCTTTGCCATCAGAAGAGTCTCACTTAGACTTGGGAGTCACAATGAAGGGCAAAAAGTTAGCGACTGTAGCACAATCCACGGTGGAGTACAACCAGAGAATGTAAACAAAGCCTTCTTATAGCGCTGCATGATGACGTATTCATTCGCTCCGTGTAACCAGCTCTGACAAAACGACGAAACGCCATAGGTCGAGGACGTCAAAAACTGAGGACTTTTTGTATTGTAATTCATGACCAAATACATGCTAACTAATCACCTTAACATGCTCTGAGTATTTTATTGTATCTAATTTCACTTTCATGGGGATTACTTCCTTTTCTTCAAAGCATCAGAAGAGTCTGACTTCTGCTTGGGAGCCATAATGAAGGGCAAAAAGTTTCCAAAAAACAACACAAACGAAAGAAAGTAGATGTAGCACAATCCAAGGTGGAGTACAATCAGAGAATGGAAACAAAGTCATCTTATAGCGCTGCGTGACGACGTATTTGTCCGCTCCGTTCGCCAACGACTTCCACGTAACCACTTCTGATAGAACGACAAAACGCCGTAAGTAGAGGACGTCGTAAACCGAGGACCTCTTGTATTGTAATTCATGACCAAACACATGCTAACCAATCACCTTAACGTTAGCCTCAGCTCTAGCTTGTGCTTCATGCTAATTAGCAAACAGCATTAAGTATGCTAACACACTAAACCAAGATACATACTGGGTCTGCTAAACATCAGTGCTAGCATGTCATTCAAACTGTAAGTGAAAGCTTGAAACATGAGCAGTAATATCATTTTAATCTTGATCTTTGCTCAGGAATTACAGCTCTTCTGTTTTCCTACTCTGCCGTGTGACGCAGCCAAAAAAGCAAACGATTCAACCGACAGTCTCTTTGGATCCTCGCTCCTCGTCTGACGGGTTTCATTGACATTCAGAGGGCAGCGCTCGTCCACACATCTTTATTTACCACGATGGGTGAACAGTAAAGCCTCTCATCAGCAGTGTTCAACAAAAAACTGGCAAACTTAGTGCTAAAAAACTCTCCTACGTCTGCTATTTGGCATGCGTGGCGACATCTGTGTGCTTGGCTTTGAACCTGCAGGACTAGTGTGGCATCTTTAGGCGTCACAGTGCATTAAACACATCTCACAGGCTGCAATCCTACAAACCGCAGAGCAGGACTACCATCCTCCGCTTCATTACACATGGGCTGTTTATGTTGATGTGAATAGAGGGACTGTCAGCAGCACCAAACAGACGACGGTCGCCTCGTTCTGTCTGTGTGGTAACAGGTGGATGTCTTTCAGTAACATGATAGAGGAATGAAACGACTCGGCTGCTAATTTTCCCCAAGGCGGGTCTTTGCTGGAAAGGTCACCAGGTGGACACGAGCGAGCCGACGCTGCCGTTTCCCTCAGGCAGGACAGGTGATGACAGTGACGAAGGAATGAAACATGATTAGTACGTGAAGATCAGCAGGCGAACGTCTAATCTCTGCAGAGCCGCTTGAAGAAACTATTTCTGTGCTTCTGCATAAATCAGACAGATTAACAGAAAGCATTCCTGCTCCACCTTATTGCAATATGTTTGTTTTGTTGCTTTCAGGTGCAATAATCGTCCTCATTATCCTTTCAAGCGTCGCTTTTTGTCTGAAATCTGATTAAATCTGTGCTATTTAAAGAAGAATCGCTAACTGGGTTATCAGTTCAAAGTCATGACAGGAAATGAAAACGCTTCAGTTCCATCAGAGGCTGAACGACAACTCACAGATAAACAGGAGAACAACGCAAACATTACATTTTCTGCATGGAAACGACCGGTCCATAAACCACGGGGGACAAACATGAGGCCCGTGGGCCAAAAGTGGTCCTCCAGAGGGTCCAATCCGGCCCTCAAAGTGTAAAAATTACAGAGAAGACATTAACTGCAGATTGTAAATTAGCAAAACTATAAATTTAAAATCAGTTGTTTAGATCAGAAAGAAAATACTAGATTGTTCTTTTGTCATTTTGTGTCTCATTTTTGTAATATTTTGTTGTTTTTGTTGTTTTTTGTCTGACTTTTGTCGTTTATCTCATGTTGTTGTCCTGTTGTTTCTCATTTTTTTCATTTTGTGTTTCCAATTTGTCTCACTTGTGTATCTTTTGTCATTTTGTTCCTTTGTTGTCTCGTTTGTGTCCATTTTTTTGTCGCTTTGTAACTTTTTTGTCTCATTTTGTTTTGTTCCGTGTAATTTTGTCTCATTTTTATCATTTTGTGTCTCATTTCTGGAATATTTTGTGTTTTGTTTCTTTGATTTTTTCATTTTTTGTTTGATTTTTGACCTTTTTGTTTCATGTTTTTTTGTTTTGTTTCTTTTTTGTCTCACTTGTGTTCTATTGTGTATTTTTACATCATTTTGTTCCATTTTTGTCATTTTTTGTCTTGTCAAAAAATGGTCATTTTTTGTCCATTTTTTGTCGCTTTGTAAATTTTTCGTCTGTTTTGTTTCATGTCGTTTTGTCATTTTGTGTCTCATTTTTGTCATATTTTGCCTTGTTTTTAATGCTTTTTGTCTTTTTTGTCTGACTTGTTTGTCATTTTGTGTTTCCTTTTTGTCTCATTTGTGATTTTTGTCTTTTTTTGTCATTTTGTTTCTCACTTCAGTCATTTTGTGTCTTATTTTTGTAACATTTACTCTTATTTTGTTGTTTTTTGTCATTTTTATGGTAAAATATTATACTGTTCAGTTCCATTTTTGTCTCGCTTGCATCCATTTTTTTGTTACTTTGTAAGTTGTTTGTGTAATTTTTGCCTCTTTTTTGTTTTCTTTCGTGTTCTTTGTCTCAGTTTTGTCATTTTGTGTCTCATTTTTGTCATATTTTGTTGTTTTTTGTCTTTTCTCACCTGACTTGTCGTTCGTCTCATTTTTTTTGTCATTTTTCATCTCATTTGTGTCATTTTTTGTCTCGCTTTGGTCATTTTGTGCCGACTTTGAACTGATTTTTCTGAACACATTCCGGGTTGTTGATGATCTTTTGCAAACATTTTGAGAACGTACTTTTTTACACTAAAACAAAGGGGGAAAATGTGGACTTGTGGTCATTTATAGATTATAAGGCTGTGATTTCTCTGGTCACTGGAGGTCAGATTAGGCTGCATGTGGAACCTGAACTAAAATAAGTTTGACATTTCTGCCATAAGTGAATAAAACGGAGCCAAAGCAGAGCAGCAAATGCACAGAAAGTGAAATGCATGTCTGTAAATGTGGATGCACTGAATATTAATAGGCACTCTTTGGTGAGTAAAACCCACAACGCCTGCAGCTGATTAAATATGAAAAATCATCCAGAGAATGTAATCAACCACATGGTGAAAAATGCATGGGGTTTACATATTAGAGAGGACACAGCGGCACACATCTCCATTCCGTTATTTTTCCTCCGAAGGCGACTAGATAAGACAGACGTTCCTGAAGTAATCTAAGCAGATAAAAGGATGTTCAGAGCCACAGCTCCGCTTCAGACGAGCCATTTATCATTCACAGATCAGAGAGTACGTATTCCACCCTAAACTCACAGGCTAATGGAGTGCAGCATGTACTATACACAACATATTTACAGGCTTTTCTGGAGAGATGAGTCTGTTCTTGCCTTCGCCGAGAACAAAAATAACAAAGAAGTGCCCTGAATGCCTGAGAATAAACACTCCCAGAAATGATTACAGCAAACAAGCCTCAAACGCATTTTGCCTCCACGACCGTGTTTTCTCGGGTGCTCAAGGGGAAGAATTGTTTTGTTTTTGTTTGGTTTTTCTTTTACCTCTGCGCCGCTATGAGAGCACAGTAAAACAACAAATACAGCGTGTCTGGCGCAACGAATAAAAACGACTAAGCGGGTGTTTACACTTGGTCGCTACACGCACAATAAGGTTCCTCGTTTGTCAGCGTTTGGACCAGAGGAACCTCTGAGATCACAGCACATCTCTGTGTCCTTTCATTGCTGTCATGTAGCATTAGGGCTGCCAATCATTAATCAATCAGATCGATTATTAGTTTGAGCCCAAGCTGAACGTAAAGATGGACGACAAGACAGCTCCTGAGAGCAGAGGTGTCAAACTCATCTTAGTTCAGCCCAGTTTGATCTCCAGTGAGCAGTAAAATCACTGTAAATAACCACAACTCATAATTTTGTTCCTTTGTTTTAGTGCAGAAAAGTACATTCAGAAAATGTTCAAATTTAACCAATTATCTCTGTATAAAACATCATAAACAACCTGAAATTTATTCAGAAGAATAAGTTCAATTCAAGCACCATTCATCCTCAGTTTATCATTTCCTCATTACAACTTCCAGATCACAGAGTGTCTACAAAGGAACACAACATTTAGTCACCATAAACTGAATGATGTAGGATTTTACTTTATGATCAAAACGACAAAAGTCAGATCAAAAAAAACGACAAAAAGCAAAAAAAAGACAAAATTGGACAAAAATGAGACATAAAATGACAAAAAAAATGAGACAAATGACGCAAAACAAAACAAAAAAGATTGAAAAATTGACAAAATAATTACAAAACGACAAAAACGATACACAGAACAACGATAAAATGAAACACAAAACGCCAAAAATGAAACAAAAAACACAAGCGAGACAAAAAGAAAACACAAAACGACAAGAACGAGAAACAAAACGACAAAAAAATGAGACAAAAGTCAGACAAAAACGAAACAAAATTTTATGAAAATGAGATCCAAAATGACAAAAGTGAGAAACAAAACGAAGAATTAAAGCGGCGTCTAAAGGCCCTCGCCGACTGCCGACCTGACCCTCCCCGTTTTTTTCTGGCGAGCGTACATCAAAATTTCATCAAAATATTTACAAATGTGCAAACAGCAGCAAACAGCAGTCATGCTCATTCATTGCTGCATTATGACAATATGTGACATGTTGGCCATCGCCACGGCAACACCGTCCAAAATACTGCGTGGGTACCGTTGACGTTTTTGACCTGCATGTGTGTCAGAATTTATGTGTCAAATTTGGGACGTTTCTGTGGTAACAGGTAAATTTAATATTATGGGAGATTTTTCACTTGGACCCATTAGAATAACATGGGGAACTTCAGCCATCGCTACGGCAACACCGTTAAAATCATGCGCGCTCGACTAGCCGTTGCCCGTGTTGCAAAAGCAACAGGCCCTTCGCCTTGGGCTACCAGGGGCTCGGGCCTAAAAATGAGACAAATGACACGAAACGAAACAAAAAAGAGAACACAAAACAACAAAAACGATACACAGAACAACAAATGAGGCAACACAAAATGCCAAAAATGAAACAAAAAACACAAGCGGGACAAAAAGGAAACACAAAATGACAAAAACATGAGACAAAAGCACAAAAGTCAGACAGAAAAAGACCAAAAATGACAAAATATTACAAAAATGACACACAAAATGACAAAAGATCAATCTAGTATTTTGCTTTTTGATCAAAACAACTTGTCATGGCCTAGAATAAAAACACCCCTGTACTATACTACATACTGTACTTTCCTTTACCGTCAGATTTGTCGTTTCAAACCAAACATTTTCCTGAAACCAGCTGCCAGATTCTACCTGCAGTCAGACTACAGCACAGAATGTCATCTCCAGCCCAAGAATATTTCTACTTTAGAGTTCACCGGAGCCCCAGCAGACTTATAGAAATGACCTATTTTATCTGTCAGATTCCAGAAGAACTCCATTTCCTTCAACAGATCCATGTTTTTTTCTTCATCTTCCAAAAAAAACCAACTTACTGATGATCAAACCTGCTGCTTATTTCTCCACCGCGGACATCTGCTGTCTGGACAACTCACTCTTAACTGGATAAATTAAAAATGGAGAAATAAGAAAACAGAATAAGATCAAAAATATGTAAAAAAAAAAAAAGTTTATTATTGTGGCAGCTATGTGACCTTTGAGCTGTTCAGAGGAAAGAAAAGAAAA
The DNA here is from genome assembly GCF_021347895.1 of Acanthochromis polyacanthus. NCBI lineage: Eukaryota > Metazoa > Chordata > Actinopteri > Pomacentridae > Acanthochromis > Acanthochromis polyacanthus. Next base: position 27,606,701 of record NC_067134.1, on the reverse strand, counting down.
GTAAAATACTAGATTGTTCTTTGTTCTTTCGTCATTTTGTGTCTCATTTTTGTAATATTGTGTCTCGTTTTCATTGGGATTTTTGTCTTTTTTGCCGTTTGTCTCATGTTTTTGCTGTTTTGTAACTTTGTTGTCTAATTTTTTGTGTCACTAGTCTCACAGTACTACTGTGAGGAATCTTGGAGTTATTTTTGACCAGGACATGTCCTTTAACTCGCACATAAAGCAAGTCTGTAGGACTTCCTTTTATCACCTGCGTAATATTGTAAAAATCAGGAACATTCTGTCTCAGAGTGATGCAGAAAAATTAGTTCATGCTTTTGTTACTTCCAGGCTTCACTATTGTAATTCCTTATTATCGGGTTGTCCAAATAGTTCTCTCAAACATCTACAGTTGATCCAAAACGCTGCTGCGAGAGTACTGACAGGAGTTAGCAAAAGAGATCATATTTCCCCTATACTTGCTTCTCTTCACTGGCTTCCTGTTAAATCCAGAATAGAATTTAAAATCCTTCTTCTGACATATAAAGCTCTTAATAACCAATCTCCATCATATCTTAAAGATCTGATAGTACCTTATTATCCTAGTAGAACTCTTCGCTCTCAAACTGCAGGCTTACTTGTTGTTCCTAGAATTTCTAAAAGTAGAATGGGAGGCAGAGCCTTCAGTTATCAGCTCCTCTCCTGTGGAACCTGCTCCCAGTTTGGGTTCTGGAGGCAGACACCCTCTCTATTTTTAAGACCAGGCTTAAAGCGTTCCTTTTTGACAAATCTTATAGTTGGGGCTGACTGGGTGACCCACAGGGGTTCGGCTTGTGTCTTCATTGCACAGCTGACCCCCTCTTGGACGTCCCTTCGTTCTGCCTCTAGTCATGCTGCTATAGGCCTATAGGCTGCTGGGGGACTTTTCTTGACGCACTGAGCCCTTCTCTATCTACCTTTACATTTAATATGTATACCGTTATTGCAGTACATTCACTCTGTTTCCCCCTGTGCTATTTCTCTGAGTGTCCCTGGTCCCAGAGCTGGAAGCTTCAGATCTGAGGTTGATGTTCCACCAGCTGGTCCAGTCTCCACCATGTCCACTGTGGGATGCTGCTGCTGACCTTCCTCCAGCCCTCTGCTTCCAATTCCCTTTTTCCACCAGTTAACTCTGCATCGCCTTCACTATACTGTGATGCTGACTTACATACTGTTTGAATTTTACTGCTGGCTATATATGGAGTATGTTTAATGTCAGAGCCGTACATCATCAGAGTAAACTATGAGTCAGTTTTCAATGTTAGCTTATACTTTGTCTGTGTCACATATCCTGTCATACATGTATCCAAATGTGTGTTGTGTTTTCCTTGCTTTCCCACCCCTCCCTCTCCTCCCATCCCTCCCCCTTGCCCTCCTCTGTCCCTCTCAACCCCCCCGGCCAGCAGGCAGATGGGTCCCCCCTATATAGAGCCGGGTTCTACTCGAGGTTTCTTCCCTGTTTAAAGGGTGTTTTCCTGCCACTGTCTCCTTTGGGCTTGCTCTGGGGGTCAGGCATATGGGTTCTGTAAAGCGTCTTGAGACGATTTGACTGTAATTGACGCTATATAAATAAAATTGAATTGAATTTTTTGTCAGTCCCTTTCTCACTTTTCTTGTTTTGTGTCCTGTTTTTGTAATATTTTGTCTGGTTTTGTTGTTTCTGGCCTTTTTTTGTCTGACTTTTGTCGTTTGTTTCACGTTTTTGTCATTTTCTATTTCCCTTTTGTCTCACTTGTTTTTTATCGCGCATTTCAGGTTTTTCTTTGTCATGAATATGGTATTTAAAGTAAAAGGAAAAATGACAGCCATTACCCACTTTTTGGTTTTCTTGCTAGCTCCGTTTTAAACTTTCATCCTTTTTACAATCATGGAGCTGGATACTGACTGCACTCAAACCCCTCTTTCATATATGAACACATAATGCCTCACATGGACAAACACTGACAAAACTTAGAGATTTCCAGCCTGGAAGGAAACACCTGTGGCACTGAGCGCTTCACAACAGATCCACAGAAAACAGCTGTTGGGCTCAGGAGGTCATCTCTGAACTTAAACCTGCAGCTCTGTCATCTCATGTCAATATATTTCTCTCCTCACAGCTCAGAGCGGAGGATTCAACCAGACCTAGTGGGATGAGACGGGATGGGAGCGTTCCACGTCACGTCAGTTCAGTCAACGAGCAAATGTCAGATTTACATACAAGCCTCGGAGGATGAAGACGCTTAAACGCACACGAGGTGAATCAAACACACCTGAAATAACGAGAGCAGCGCGTCGCCAGGCAGAGATGGATGATGCCGTTTGTGCTCACATAACGCTCCATAATTAGTTCTACGAGTCAAACACACGACTGTTCAGATGGGTTCCTCTGGTCCGCTGAGGAATGCGAGATGCTGATTGGAATCAACCACAGCAGGATATTATTATCACCTCGGATTACAGCAAAAGCACGACAAGATGTTACACGCAGCCGCCCAAAATAAATTCAAATGTGTTCCTCCTGTCGATTGAGGGGCAAACTCCTCTCTGTTTGATTCATTTAAAACTAAAAACAGCCAGACTTCAACACGTCAGACATGTTCCTAAAGAGGATTAGAGAGAGAGGAGGGAATCAGACAAAACACAGAAATTGTGTTTTCGCTTCAACATCTGCTTTTCAAATTAAAAGCCTTATGCACTATGCTGATGTTCGGTTTTAGAATTGGGGGAAAAAACATCTTCTTATTGGAGCTTTTAAGTGTTTTTCATAAACCACAGGATTTCCAAATGTGCTCAATAAACAGACGACATTAACCAGGGGTGTCCAACATGAGGCCCGTGGTCCAAAACTGGTCCTCCAGAGGGTCCAATCCGGTCCTCAGAGTGGAAAAACTACAGAGAAGACATTAACTGCAGATTGTAAATTAGTAAAAGTATAAATTTAAAATCATTTCTAGACCATGACAAGTTGTTTGGATCATAAAGTAAAATACTAGATTGTTCTTTTGTCATTTTGTGTCTTATTTTTGTAATATTTTGTCTTGTTTTCATTGGGATTTTTGCCCTTTTTTTGTCATTTGTCTCATGTTTTTGCTGTTTTGCACCTTTTATGTCTAATTCTTTGTCTCTTTTTTTTGTTTTGTTTTGTGTTGTTTGTCTCATTTTTTGTCATTCTATTTCTCACTTTTCTTGTTTTGTGTCCCGTTTTCGTAATATTTTGTCTGGTTTTGTTGTTTTTGGCCTTTTTTGTCTGACTTTTGTCGTTCGTTTCATGTTTTTGTCATTTTGTATTTCCTTTTTTTGTCTCGCTTTTTTGTCATTTTCTTTCTTATTTGTGTTATTTCTTGTCTCGCCTGTGTCGTTTGTCCATTTTTTTTACCACTTTGTGACTTTTTTGTCTAATTTTCTCTTTTCTTGTTTTGTGTCTTTGTCGTTTTGTATCATTTTTGACTCATTTTTGTTTTGTTTCGTGTCAGTTCTCTCATTTTTTTTGTCAGTTTGTTTCTGGCTTTTGTAATTTTTTTCTCATTTGTCGTTTTGTGTCTTTTTTGTCTCATTTTTGTTTTGTTTCATGTTGTTTTGTCTTATTATTCTCTTTTTCTGTCTTGTTTTTCTAATATTTTGTCTTGTTTTTGATTTTTTTGTCTTTTCTTGCCAGACTTTTGTCGTTTGTGTCATATTTTTTGTCATTTTTTGTCTTGTTTCTGCCATTTGTGTAATTTCTTGTCTCGTCTTTGTCATTTTGTGTCTTTTTTTGTCTTGCTTTTGTTGTTTGTCCGTTTTTTGGTCACTTTGTAGCTTTTTTGTCAGATTTTTTGACTCTTTTTTGTTTTGTTTCGTGTCAGTTGTCTCATTATTTATCATTTTGTTCCTCACTTTAGGCATTTTGTGTCTCTTTTTTGTAATATTTTGTCCTGTTATTGTTGTTTTTTTGTCTTTTTTTTAAAGTGGAATATTGTATCATCAGTTCCAGATAGCTGTGACTAAATGTTGTGTTCCTTTGTAGACACTCTGATCTGGAAGTTGTAATGTGGAAATGATAAACTGAGGATGAATGTGGATGAATACGAACAGATTTTTCTTCAGAAATTTCAGGTTGTTCCTGATGTTTTGTAAAACGATAATTCCTTAAAATGTGAACATTTTCAGAATGGACTGTTTTGCACTAAATCAAAGGAAATATATGGAGTTGTGGTTATTTATAGGTTATTATGCTGTGATTTTACTGCTCACTTGAGATCATATTGGGCTGAATGTGGAACCTGAACTAAGATGACTCATTATGAGGACATAAAGCCCTCATAATTAAAGTGACTAGGTATCCATAAGGCAGCAGAGATAAGGCAGAGGCATGCCCCGACACAAACAAAGCTCCCTTGTGCTCCGCCGAGGCCAAACAGCCTTTAGAGTCGCTCTCCGTCCCTCCATCCTCCTGCTCTTTGACGACTCCGGTGAAAATCCAATCATCCACTTGACCGAGGGGAGGACCCGGAGACATCAAACTAGCAAAGTCCCGTCATCAGAACCCAATTAAAGAAACCCGAGGCGAACAGACTCGGCTTCATCCCACGCCAAGTGTGGTGGCGGGGGGGGGGGGGGGGGGGGGGGGAATGCAGCGGCAGCCGGCACGAAACCACAGCTGGTGGAGGATGAGATAACGGGATGCGGGGGAGCGGCGTGAAACGAGCACAGACCCGCTCACTCCCACCAGCTCCATTATGTGATACGACTACTACTGTAAACATGAGCCGCCGTGACCCTCAGAGCTGCACAAAGGAGAGGAAAACACCATCCGACTTGCTCTGGGGGTCAGGCATATGGGTTCTGTAAAGCGTCTTGAGACGATTTGACTGTAATTGACGCTATATAAATAAAATTGAATTGAATTGAATTAAACAGGACGACACGGAGCAGGGTGTCACACTCATGAAGCCCAGTTTGATCTGAAGTTAAATCAGAGCGTATTAACCTGTAAATGAGCACAAATTTTTCCTTGGTGTTAGTGCAAAAGAAGTACAGTCTGAACAACTTGAAATGTATGAAGACAAATCAGGTCAGCTTCGGCACAACATGGCAAAAATGAGACAAAACGATGCAAAGCAACAATGAATGAGACAAGCGACCGAAACGAGACAAAAAAACAACAACAAAAAAAATCAGACAGACGACAAAAGCTCGGCAAGAAAAGACAAAAAAAACGACAAAACAAGACAAAATATTACAAAAAGGAGACACAAAATGACAAAAGTGAGAAATAAGATGACAAAAAAGAGACAAACGACATGGAAGAAAAAAGAAAAAAATTATGAAAATGAGACAAAAAAAATTACACAAATAACACAAAAAAGAAAACATATTACAAAAGCCAGAAACAAAACGACAAAAAAAATGAGACAACTGACACGAAACAAAACAAAAAAAGAGTAAAAAAATCTGACAAAAAATGGACAAACGACAAAAGCAAGACAAAAAAAGACACAAAACGACAAAGACGAGACAAGAAATTACACAAATGGCAGAAACAAGACAAAAAATGACAAAAATATGACACAAACGACAAAAGTCTGGCAAGAAAAGACAAAAAAATCAAAAACAAGACAAAATATTAGAAAAACAAGACAGAAAAAGAGAAAAATAAAACAAAACAATATGAAACAAAACAAAGGAGACAAAAATTAGACAAAAAGACAAAACGACAAACGAGACCAAATGGTACAAAAGTCAGAAACAAAATGACAAAAAAATTAGACAACTGGCACGAAACAAAACAAAAATGAGTCAAAAATGAGACAAACAACAAAGGTCAAGCGACAAAAAACAACAAAAACAAGACATAATTATTTCAAAAAGGAGACACAAAATGACAAAAGTAAGAAATACAATGACAAAAAAGACACAACATGAAAGAAAAAAGAAAAAAACGACGAAAATGAGACAAAAAATGGCAGAAACAAGACAAAAAATTACAAAAATATAACAACTGGCAAGAAAAGACAAAAAATCAAAAACAAGACAAAATATTACAAAAACAAGACACAAAAAGAGAAAAATAAGACAAAATAACATGAAAAAAAAACAAAGGAGACAAAAATTAGACAAAAAAGACACAAAACGACACACGAGAAAAAAAAATTACAAAAGCCAGAAACAAAATGACAAAAAAAAAATGAGAGAACTGACATGAAACAAAAAAATGAGTCAAAAATGAGACAAACGACAAAGGTCAAGCAACAAAAGCAAGAAACAACAAAACAAGACAAAATATTACAAAAAGGAGACACAAAATGACAAAAAAACAACTTGTCATGGTCAAGAAATGATTTTAAATTTATAGTTTTACTAATTTACAATCTGCAGTTAATGTCTTCTCTGTAATTTTTCCACTTTGAGGGCCGGACTGGACCCTCTGGAGGACCGGTTTAGGCCCACGGGCCTCATGTTGGACATCCCTGACGTAGATGGATTATGCTAATTTTGTCGCTACTTTTTAACCGAACAATAAAAACAGAGACATATCCACCATTCCATTAGTTGTCGGTTAAAAAGCAGCACTATTCCAAACAAACTGAGCAAACAGTGCAGCCCCTGGCCTGTTTTCTCAGAACTCTCCTCATCACCATCATCAGCAGCACTGAGGTTACATCACCATCCTGGGTCAGTTTTTCACATTCGGCCGGTCTGCTGTGTGCATTAAAACAATGGGAGGCATCTGGCAGCTGAGCATGTGGGATAATAACAGCTTATTGTCATTACTTATCTGTCATTTTTGTCAACAAAAACAGGAAAATGGATGATGGCGTGTGTTATTTAGCCTCTCCTCGGCCATACGATTACTGTTTTTAAGTCAAAGCCAGCAAACGCGGCGAGATGTGGCAACAAATAAGCAGGCCGTTTGCCGTTTTATTCATGTGCCATGAAAGGACTACTGGGTGACAAAAATCAGGATGATCACAGGATGCTGCTGGTGGTGGATTTGAATCTATCGTCTGTGCCTGCCGAGTCGCATGCAGAACCGAGGGACACGTGTGGCTAAGCACCGGCCAACAAGCTTATCAAATGATCCAATAAACTTTGGACGGCGGTCACAGAAGCGATCGCAACGCGCAGATGAAAAGCATAAGCCGCCTTCCAAAGCCTGATCCACAGAGACATGCAGAGAAAGCAGCGCTGGCAGCATGGAGGAGCAGCATAGGTCAGAGCGCATCAACACCCTCAGAGAAAGAAGAGAATCACAGAGAAATCCCACTGCAGCAGCGCCACACAGAAAACCTGATCGAAGATGACAGCGCTGTAAGTTACAGCCGTCTTCTATCAGTAATTACAGTGCAGCTCGACAGTCATAAAACATAACGCATCGTAAATTATGAGCGGTTACACGGAAACCATTAATTCTGGAGGAAAACAGGCAAACGGGCAGTGCTCTCCTCCCATGTTTGCCTCCTCGTGCTGCAATTAAAATGAACAATTGACCGTTAATTATTCAGAGAGGAGGCCAAGTGAATAAAACAATCATCTGATACTTCAGCCGGAGGGAGACGCTCTTTGTTGCTCGCTCTGCTCGAAGAAGAGGTCAGGGGCAACAACTCGATGACCGCCGAGGAGATCATCCGGGATGAGGGGCGTTACGTTCGAAATGAATCCATTAGAGCAATCTGTTCATACACGATAACTGTAGCGGAGGCTCGGAAAATATCTCAGTCGTTTTTCTGACCAAAGCTGCAATTTAAATTCCAACTGTAATACAGTTAATACAAGAAAAGCACTCGGAGAGCACAGTCCTCCTCCAAGGCTGCTCATTCCTCCATATGGCATAAATGCAGCATCTGTTAATTAGTTATTGATGAGCACCATTCAATATAGATGCACCCACAAACAACATGACCTTGCGCTGAGCACAGGCGTGTTCTGCACGTGTAGTTTATGCACGGATACTGAATGATGTGATCTAAACATGGAGCAGACGGCAGGAATTGATGGGACTCAGAAACACCCCCACAATTTAATCAGTTGTTCCTTGGATCATTTCAAGTCCCGATAAGTCCTCAGAGGTGGATTTGTAGTCGGATCGCAATCATGTGATCATGTCGTGTTCACTTGTTGTCATGGTTACAGTGACGCCGTGCTGCTATCTCGCAATGATACGGAAATCTTCAACAAATCCAGACTATAAGCTGCATCACTGTCAAAATCTAATCACTTGGTCCTTGTGTCATTTCTGGCCTTCCCTGAAAATTTCACCCAAATCCGTTGATCTGTTTTTGAGTAATGTTTCACACAGACAGACGGACGAACCAACGCCGATCGCCACACAGCTGCGCCGTGTTCCTTGGTGGAGTAAATACGACCTTCATACAAGTATTTCAACATGGAAACAGGCAAAGCAATGAAATACAAAGCATATATTTTGCAAGCATCAATGCAACAACGAGAGCAAACTATTGCACCACAGTGGGTTCATACATCTTCATATCCAGGAGACACAACTGCAGGAAGTCCACACGAAGACAAACCGAGGTCCAAACGCATAAGTTTCTTGCCGAATCTGCGTATCATCCACACGAAGACGGCGTTTTGGGGGTCTGTAAACGATCATTTTTGAAACCAGGTTCCAGAGTGAAAAGATTTTGAAACGCCGTATAGGCAGCTCCGTGTTTACCGGCTCTCCGCTACTTTTCAGATACGCTTGCGTCATAGTTTCGTATCTTCATTGACACGCATGCGCCACACGCGGCAACGACATCAACAATGGCGGCGTACAGTGTAGCAAATGTGCTGATGAAGCTAGTGACCCTACTATCCCTGTTGCAGCAAAATCTCCTTCTTCTCAATCACCACCGAGTTGAACAAACAATTATCGAGGACACATTACGGCACTTTATGGATAAACCCTGGAAAAGGACCCACTCATGCTTCCTGGCTTGGTCTCTGTTTACAACTTTTGCCGCAAGTGCGCATGCCCACTGTTTTTCCTTCTGTTTGGGCGTGTTTCCATCATATCGTAACAGCGCCCCTAGAGGTCTTTCATGTGTTTTACAGCGTTTCCATGCGTATCGAGTGCATTCATGTAGACGCACACATTTTCTGAGACGCCTTCGTCTTTATGGCGATCGTTTTTGAAACTGTTGAGCGTTTTGCCTTCGTGTGGATGGGGCCTAAGACCACACCTCTCTAAGCCGCATCACTGCCAAAATCTCATCACTTGGTCCTTGTGTCATTTCTGGTCTTCCCTGAAAATTTCATCCAAATTCGTTGGTCTGGTTTTGAGTAATGTTGCCGACAGACTGACAGACAGACGGACAAACCAATGGCGATCGTCACATAACTCCACCTCCTTGGCACAGAGTAAGGATGCAAATTTTGAACAACTTCCTGCAGCCTCATCAATAATCGATTGATCAATAACATGAGGTGAACTCTGTGGATATCCTTAAGCATCCTGATGAAGGCTGATGACCTTCACTGTTCATCTCCCAGCTCGTAACAACGCCGCCATGGAGCTCTCCAGCTTTACAGCATCAGCAGAGCTCCGGCTGGCAGCCATTAAGCATCACAGGGCGTCATCTCACGGCTGCACATTACGAGCTGAACTCCCACAATGCTTTGTGTTCGCCCGTATGGAACCCCCAGCAGACGGTGGTAAACAGTAGGAGGCTGTCCTCCATCTTCTCCTTTATCAGTTTATAGATCTTTAATCAGTTATATTATTAACGGCAACGAATCAATCAACGATAAATCAGTAACATCCCTAAACAAAACTGGATCACACTTCTAAAATGTTGCAAAAATACAATTATTTTTAGTAAAATTATTATCATTTTATTATATATATGCACACTACCAGTGAAAAGTTTGAACACACCTTCTCATTCAGTGGTTTTTATTTATTATTTTATTCATTGTAGACTAATACCAAGAATAAATATGGAATTATGTTGTAAACAAAAAAGTGAATGCAGTAAAAGTAATGCAAATAAATACAAACCATTGCATGAGAAGGTGTGTCCAAAGTTTAGTGCATAAGAATATATTTATATTATTTTTGCGAATTTTTTTTTGATATTTTTTCTATATTTATTCTTGTTTTTTATACATACATACATGCATACATACATACATACCCTGTCAAAAGTTTTAGGACGCTTTCTCATTCATTTGAATAGGAAAGCGTCCTAAAACTTTTGACACAGAGTGTATATAAAATTAAATGAGCAAAAACTATCCATTATTTTTGCTAATTTTTTTCACTGTATTTGGGTTTTACAGAGTTAAGGCTGCATGATTTGGCTGAAAAGTTCATCATGACAGAATGTTTTATTTCTGCCAATATTGATATTTATCATTACTTTAATTGAGACCAAAAAAAATGAGGTTCAATCTAAATTTAACCACTTTGTCTGCTTTAGACTGTTTACTAAGGTACACGGTCAATAATTTAAAGGTTACAATAACAAAAAAAAAACACTAACAAATGAATAACTTTACACACAAAATGCACCTTCATAGACATTAAATAAAGAAGGACAGTACTTTAAAGTTACCAGAGGGTTGACTAGGAAGTCAGAATAGCGGGTTAGTGAGGTCTGTTTAGCTTAAAGTCAGAGTTGTCATCATGAAGGTGGCTCTCTTAACCTGCTAGATCTCCATGGTAACCGATGCTGTGGAGATAACCCGGTGCGGAGCGGGTCATGTTTACAATGTGGGATTTAAAGCCGCCGTAAGAAGCGTCTCCCTTTAATCAAACCGCTTCCTGACGATTATCTACGAGCGACTCTGACTCTCAGCTGAGGGAATACGTTTTATCTGCAAACATGTTGAGCCGCATGTCGCTAATCCCCCCGAATGGAGCCGTGCAGTCACAGTGTCGCACGCTGGATGCATCGCGTTGCCATGGGAACCCGACACGCATTCAGCCGGCGGCGAAGAATTCACACCAACGAGATTTCTGAATGTGCTGCTGGTCCTGCAGCTGACAGAAAACAGAATCACCCATCAGCAACACTTAGTTCACTTTGACTAGTCCTAACATTAAAGGGATTTCTTGAATTATGGGATGGTGCCAGACAAACACACTTCAGTGCATCATGTTTGACACCGTCTTTCACATGAACGCACTCGGATTCAGAAGCAGAAAGTTGGAGTGAACAAAGAAAGTTGGTGATCATCTTTGTTTTTGCTGCGTTTTCTGACTCAGAGCTCTGTCAAACCGAGTACTACCAGATGAGGACCCCAAAGCAGACTCAAAGCACACAATCAAAAGTTTGTCCAGACTGCAGCACTCACTGCTTCCCTGTTTGAAGTTTATCAAATACAATGTGTGCTTTCCTTCACTAAACACTCGAAGAACGGCTCATTTAATGTCTTTTTGCTGCAGGGGCCGCACTTCTTTTCAATTCAGAATCAACTCAATCTGTCCTCCGCCCTGGGGTGGATAAGCTACCACTGGTTTCTGCTGATCGACAGGCAGCGCTAACACAACAGCAGAGAAAGAAGCAAACGTTCAAAGTGGTAGAAAACAACTTCAAGATGAATGAAGAATTCAACAACGCCGTTTATGATGCTCACTGGTGTGGTGAGGTTTTCGAGAGCGCACATCCACACGATGAATAGACTGAAAGGAGTTACAGGGTCAGAATTTGACTTTGTCTCCGTGGAAACACACGAGCTCTTGATGCCTCACGTCAAAGCGCGTTTCATCCCCTCGTTGTCCGGCCTTGGCGTGACGATAGTAACACGTCAGTCCATTCCTGATTCAGTCTTTAATAACAAGAAACTTCCACAGGATAACCTGCTTCACTACTTTGAATAATCCTGGTCCATGGCTGACATTTTTACCTGTCAAACCTCAGTTACTTAAAGGTCGAGTACGAGATTCTAAAAGTCAAATTTAGGGAACATCACCTCACACTCCGCTAGCTGTCTGTCTGGTTCATGTGCTAAAAAGAACAATCCAGTGTTCAGATGGTTGGACAGTACTGTTTAAAGGTTTGGGAACACCCAGTCACCTCAGACCACTTTTATCCATGTGCCAGCATAACTGCACAAGGGTTTTCTAATCATCAATGAGCCGATTAGCTAACACAACGTAGCATTAGAACACAGGAGTGATGGTTGCTGGAAATGTTCCTCTGTACCCCTATGGAGATATTCCATTAAACATTTCCAGCTACAACAGTCATTTACCACATTAACTATGTCTACACTGGATTTATCATTCATTTCATGTCATCTTCATTGGAAAAAAAAATGCTTTTCTTCCAAAAATAAGGACATTTCTAAGTGACCCCAAACTTTTAAAACAGTAGTGTATGAAACACCAATTAACAGAACTGGATTAAAGTACAGATTTTTAAAAAATTCTTACTTTTTATCTCACTGGGGAAAACTTCTTTGAGGAGGCGTCAAACATTCCTCCATGCAGGAAACATCCCGGCTACACGGGGACTGAAAAAATAATCGATTTTAAATCAAATTTTAAAAACATTGCAACAGTTTTACAATTTAATCCCGTCCTCTTCGTGTGACAGTCATGCTTCTAATGCTCCATCTGATTTATTACACAGCACTGAGGCCAGATTTTTCTCTTATATAAATCAGATTCCTGTTAAAACAATCCCAATGATATAATCTCCCCAGATTGTTCTTCCTGAGCGAACACATGCGTGTCGCTAATCTTTTCCTGTACCGGTGTCACTCAGTGTCTGCTCACTCCTGCACTTTTATGATACTCTAAGGTGTTGTGGCATAATTTAAAGTGCCTTAACAAGCTGTGGCAAGTTTAAGAAGGCGACTTAATGACAAGAACATTTACACAGAGGTGGCTAATTCTGTGGTAAAACCTCCTGTTGTCCTCATTTACAGGCACCAAAAAATATTGTTTCCTTGTCTAAAAAAAAATCCAAAAATTCAGCAAAAAACCTTCAGGAAGAAAATTCTAAAAATTCCTTTAAAGATCCCTTAAAAGTTTTATTTAAAAAAAAAAATCACCCGAATTTGGCAAGAAAATTCTTGTAAATATTTTCAAAAAATGAGTAAAAATCTTCCAAAAAAAATCCTAAAAATATATAAAGAAAATACATTTATATGAGTAAAACTTCTAATATTTTCTTAAGAACATTCACAAAAAAATCAACCAAAATCCAGCGAAATTCGCTGGATTTTGGTTGATTTTTTTGTGAATGTTCTTAAACATTTTTAACATTTCCTTTTTTTCACCCGAAAATGTTCAAAAATTTCCCAAAAATGTTGAAAATGTGGACATCAGAAGTTTCACCGTGAAAATCTATATTTTTTTCCACATTTTCAAACTTTAAAATGGGTCAGTTTTGACCTGCAGGACGACATGAAGGTTAATGACGTGTCTGGAAATGGATGCTCAGTCAAAGAAGTGGAACGCGCTTTAATTTTTGATCTTTGGCATAAATAAGGCTGTGATTTCTGTACTTACTAGCCTTAAATCTGCAGACTGTGTGTTTTTACTGATCCTGGATGATGGCTCAAAGGACTGACTACAACGTCAGGCTGGATGTAAACACCAGCCCGGCTAACTTTGTGTTTTTCTGTCATGGATGGAGGATGCAGACGGTGTGACACATCCTTACTCTGGGCTGCTGTTTGAGCCTCAACCGTGAAAAGATTCTCTGGTCATATTAAAACACGCCGGCTGTGGTTTAGAGGATCTTTGACAGCCGCCATGCTTGGAGTCAGTCAGTGGAACCGGTTGGACTACAATACACACATTCCTGCCAGAAACCCATCCAGCTGTCCACGAAGCACATCCGTGGTTGTTCAGGGAGTTAATGCCGTGTCCTGACTCCCTCAAACTGCAACCGAGGGGATGAAATCGGGCCAAATCCGTACAGAATCAGCCTGACTTTGAAGCTCCAGGAGAGGCAGATGCTTCCAATATTTCCATTTAGCTTTTTAGTTGTCAGTCAGTTGAGTGAACCTCGAGAAGTTATGTAGTTTAAACGCTAAATAGGAGTAAAAGTCTTGTTTATCGCATGATCAACAAGAAAAGCACTCAGAGAAAGCAGTACTCCTCCAAGGCTGCTCAGTCGTATGATTTCTGATGGATAAGTCCTGATAAGTCCTCAGCGGTGGATTTGTAGTAGGATCGCAATCATGTCCTCTTGTTGTCATGGTTACAGTGACGCTGTGCTTTGCCGCGATCTGGCAATGACACAGAAATCTTTAGCAAATCCGTGGATCCAGACGATAAGCCGCATCGCTGCCAGAATCTGATCACTTGGTCCTTGAGTCATTTCTGACCTTCAATGGGCTGCAACTAACGAAGCCTCGAGTAATCGTCTGAGCACGATACGTCATCAAAAGCGGAAGTGAGCACGAAATGCAACAGGAATCAGCGTCCGACCGGAGCACGGAACACGGACGGACATCGGCGCTGCATCGTGCATGTATTATGTATGTACGATGCAGCGCGGACATCCGCGTTCTATCGTAAACACGGATGTCAGCGTTTACTATACAGCTGTAGCTAAACGTGGACGTCTGCGCTGCATCGTGCATACGTAATATAGCGCTCACTTCCGCTTTTTCAGACGATTACTCGAGGCTTCGTTAGCTGCAGCCCTAGAAATTTCATCCAAATCTGTTGGTCTGTTTTAGAGTAATGTTGTTAACAGACAGACAGACAAACCAACGTCAATCGTCACATAACTCCACCAACGCTCTGTCTCCTGGGTGGAGTTTGAAATAACAGGACAATGCACATATTTCTGTCAAATACATCAGCACAGACTCCTTGCCTTTACTGCATGGAGACCAATCTTACTCTGGATGCAGTCGCTCCCTAAAGACCCGTTCTGATCCAGGATAAACCTGCTACCTGTTGGATTACTTGGTACAGCGATAACAGGATCCCACAGCAGATTACAAACACATCCTGCTACGTACAGTTAGCATTTTGTTGTGTCATTTGGTCACTGAAGCAGCAAAGCATCATTTCTATACATGATATTTCACATTCCCCACTATCGCAGAATGTCCTCGGAGCCACTGGAGCCAGCTAGTCCAGCTGTCCATGATTGCGGTCGTGAACCATCCTCAGCCGACACGCCGGTTCGACTGACACTAAACCCAGATGATGAACAACACTGCAGGGTTTCCAGACATGACACGAAACCAAAGCTGATGAAAGGAAAATGAGCGAACATCAAACTAAAGGTCTTCAGAAAGTGGCAGCTTCTACAGAAGACTAAAATATATGAAAAAAAAACCTGACATTTGACAAGCCGAGCCGCACACATGAGAGAAATCTGTTCCCCGAGGGCTCCAGAACGCCACCGTGACTAACAGCAATCCGCCATCTGACAGATTTTCGCTTCAAATTGAGTCGACAAGAAAAGCAGCGGCAAAAAGCTTAACTGTGTGCGAGTTAATAAGCCGGTTTGTAATACACTTTTCCATGGCGCTCTTTACAAACGCCATTCATCACTGTCATGTACAGTTCATCTCATCTGGGAGGGCCGG
This sequence comes from Acanthochromis polyacanthus, assembly GCF_021347895.1. Classification (NCBI taxonomy): domain Eukaryota; kingdom Metazoa; phylum Chordata; class Actinopteri; family Pomacentridae; genus Acanthochromis; species Acanthochromis polyacanthus. The sequence continues at coordinate 27,591,212 of NC_067134.1, read as the reverse complement.
CGTTGCGCCATAAATCGAATTCCAATCACTTCCAGGGCTAAAATATGACGTAATTAACTGGATTTGATCGGGCCTGAGGGCTCGTTGAAAAAAAAAAAGTGGGTCTTCAATTTCCTATCGGCTGCTGTGAGTGAAATGATTTAATGCAGAACTTTTCAGAAGATCAATTCCATGGACGCCTCTGCATATAAACCCCCACATGAGGGTTAAATGAGTTCAAAGCGGGCCTATTAGAAGCGCACCCAGGGGCTTGGTTCCTCCCCCAGGACGTCAATAAGACGTAGTTTACTCCACATATAAACAGCCTATTTACAGACGGAGGGGAACGAGTGTTTAATCGTGATTTAGCAGCGCGACGCCTTTCTAAAAAGACAGTGAGGAGCATTGATTCTTTTCTAGGAGACATACGGGAGTCGTGAACAGGGAAACCAGGGAGACTCTTTTCATTGGTCCACGATCAATATTCTAATCATTTCTGAAGACGTAAAGCCCCTTTATGAACCCGAAGATGCAGAAGGGCTGAAGGTCGTTTTCTTGTAATATCTTGGTGATGAAAAGCCGTTTTTTTTTTTTCCCAGCATATTCCTCAAAGTGAATGCTTCGGATATCATTCCATTTAGGTTTCTAAGCTGTCTTTAATACATTAAACCAGGGGTGTCAAACATGCGGCCTGTGGCCCAAAACAGGCCCACTAGGGGGTCCAAACTGTCCTGTGGGACGACTTTGTAAAGTGTCAGAGAGAAAACATTAACTACAGATAAAATAATTCCTACACCTTCATCATAAAGTAAAATACTAGATTGCTCATTTCCCTGTTGTCATTTTGTGTCTAATTGTTGTAATATTTTGTCTTGTTTTGTTGCTTTTGTCTGATTTTCGTCGTTTGCCTCATGTTTTGTTTCTCGTTTTTGTTGTTTTGTGTTTCCTTTATGTCTCGCTTGTGGTTTGTTTTTGTCTCATTTGTCATTTTGCTTTATTCGTTGTTTTGTGCATCGTTTGTGTCGTCTCGCTCGTGTTCTTTTTCCCACTTTTTCGTCGTTTTGTTTCTCGCTTTTGTCATTTTCGATCTCATTTGTGTAATTTTTTTGTCTCGTTTTTGTCGTTTGCCCATTTTTTGTCACTTTGTAATCTTTCTGTCAAATTTTTTCTCTTGTAGTTTGTCTCATTTTTAGTAGTTTTGCTTCTCGCTCTTGTCATTTTGTGTCTCATTTTTGTCATATTTTAGCTTGTATTTGTTGTTTTTTGTGGGTTTTTTGTCTGTCACATAAAATAAAATACTGTATCATTCAGCTCCAGGTGACTAAATGTTGTGTTCCTTTGTAGACACTCTGTGATCTGGAAGTTGTAATGAGGAAATGATAAACCGAGGCTGAAAGTTGATGAAACTGAACTTATTTTTCTTGAGAAATTTCAGGTTGATCATGATGTTTTGTATAAAAATAATTCCTTAAATGTGAACATTTTTGCACTAAAACAAAGGAAACATTTGGAGTTGTTGGAGCAATGACACATACAGAAATATACTTAAATATTTCTGACAGCTATAACCACAATTTCTGCAAACATGTCATTGCTAAAAATACACATATTGAATGTTAAATACACTAATTATTGCGTTCATGAGGTAAAAATGCTGTAATATTTATGATCAGTCACAGAAACTTTATGTTATAGGTATTTTCATGTACATTTAAGTAAAACTAAAACTTTTTATTCATTTATTTCACAGTAAAATATGGAATGAAGCACATTTTTAACTGTCATCAATACATTTCTTTACCAGAAATGAAGAAAACGTTTTAAGGCAGTTTTACGTCAAACACGTTTTTAGAGGAAAAGCTGGAAAATGAAATGAAAACGTTTCATTGCAAAGACACTGCTTGAAAATGATGTCACCACTTATGCATCTAAGAGTTAAATAAATGTATATTACTCCTCCATGCTGTTTATTGCTGATGACATCATGCAAGAGGTGATGGAGGGACGGAGGGCAGCAGCAGCTGGAGGAAAACGGATGCTGACGTTCTTCTTGTTCTGTGGAATATTCCATCCATCATCTACATTTAATCCTCATTAGGGTCACAAAGGGCTCCAGTTTATCCCAGCTGACAAACAATCACATTCACACCTACTGACAATTAACCTCAGCATGTTGTTGGACTGTGGGAGGAAGCTGGAGAACCTGGAGAAGCACGGGGAGAACGCGCTGAAAGATCCCAGGAAGGTGCAGATCCGAACCGGGGATCTTCTAGCCGCAAGGCGACAACGCTAACCACGAAGCCACAGGGTCAAAACTGATCCAAAATGTCATTTTGGTCCAGAATAATCACTTGTGTTTTTGTTTGTATTATATTTAATAGAGATGTCATGTTTGAAATATGTTTATTTTTCACTTTATAATACGTTTTAGACATTCTGATGATTGAAAATGAAGAATATTACACAGAATAGCAACAGAATATTCTTCCAAAAACACGTTTGATATCATTCCATTCACATTTTTAAGTTGCTTTTTATACTTTTAAAGAAACTGCAATATTTGTATTCCTACTCCAAGCTCTTATTATCACTGATAATCATCCAAAAGGCGACACAGTGCTAAAAGTTCAGGGATGGAGAGCGGAAAACAGATGTTGACGTTGTTCTGCTGCTCTTCTGTGTAATATTCTTCTTTTTCAATAATCAAAATGTTCAAAATCTGCTATAAAGTGAAAAATAAACATGTTCCAAACATGAAATCTCTCTTGAATAGAACACAACCACAAAAACACAAGTGATTATTCTTGACCAAAATGACATTTTGGGGCCATTTTGACGAGTGGATTGGTGGTTAAAACTGCCGCCTCGCAGCTAGAAGATCAACAGTTTGCATCCCGGCCTTCCTGCATGGAGTCTCCATGTTCTCCTGTACACGTGTGGGTGTTCTCCAGGTTCTCCAGCTTCCTCCCACAGTCCAGAAACATCCTGAGGCTAAGTGGTGATTCTAAATTGTCCGCAGACGTCAATGCAAGTCCGATTGTTTGCCTGTATGTGCAGCGCTGTGTAATGAGGACTCAGCGGTGTACAGAGGATGGACAGACGGATTAGGGTCCAATCACATCTAAGGGTTCATTCTTCTACTTGTTTGTAAATCTCAGTATTTGTTGGAGCTTAAAATGACTTTTATCCTTTTATCACGGTAAACACTTCTTCTCTCCTTCACTATTCATCCACGTGTGCCCCTCCTTCACTCCCTAATTGAGATTAAACCGCTGCATTTCACGTCACGGGAGACCAACGGTCGACTGTGGGACATTTCTGAAATTAAATGGAGCAAATTTTTTTCCATCAGTCTCTGGTCTGGCGCCAGGATTCAGGCTTAAATGAGGGAATTTGGCAGGGCTGCCGTTATTAACGAGCCGGGCGGCGTTGGAAAGGTTGAAAGACCACCGGTTTGCTCCTCTGGTGTTACTCCACAACCAGGAGAAAGAAGTGTTGATGTAATCCAAAAAAAAGGAAAAAAAAGAGGTTGAGTCCTGCAGGAGGGCAGATGCGTTTGAGATCATTCAAAGCTACTGTCAGGATAAACCTCTAGGAATGGATTTCTCTGAGCTCAGGCTCACGGTTCACAGCCAGCTCTGACACCAGCCGGGAATTGTTGGTTTGACCCTTTGACTAAGAGGTAAAAATCCCACTGAGAGGGCTTTTATTTTCACTTCTTGGGAGCAGAGAAGCAGTGAGGAGGCACAGCGTGGTGATCCCTTTACGCAATGACACAGAATGGATTTGACTAGTTCATGTTAAGTGACACGGATTAGCAGCCAGATAAATCTTTGTACTTAATATGAAGCATTAGAAAAAGCACAATGCTCTCATCTGCTGAGCTCTGAGGATTAATTCCGTCTGGATCTCTGCTCTTCTCTTCTCTCTCTCACACGCATAAATGCCAATAAGACAGACACCAGCTATTTCACAGCTGAGACGAGCGCCTGCGCTGATTCCATCCCATAATGAGCGCAACGGGCTGCAGCTGCGAAAACTAAAAATATGCAAGTTTGAAATTCCGGAGCTGTCGCAGACTACAAGGACCGAACCGGGTCAAACGGTGCATTCACAGTCCGGCAGCAGCAACTCAACGTGAAGTCCGCAAACAGCCTCCGGAGCACCTGGAGGCGAAGCACCGCGGAGCCGCAGCGGGAAAACAGCAGCCTCTCTACGGGCTTTCATTCAGACACCTACCCGGTGATGCTGGTCCGCTGAAACTTGGGCTCCGTGCCGCGCCGGTCCGCTCCTCCGCCGCTCTGCTCGGCGTCTCGCGGATGCACGCACGCCGCGCTCGTGGAGGAGGGAGCGGGGGCGCGAGCGGCTGGCGGCGGAGGAGAGAGGAGCAGCCAATCAGCGGTGTCCTGACGGGAGGGACGGCAGCCAATCAGCCGCAGCCGGGAGCGAGCGGGGTGATGCTGCTTTGTTGAACCGAGATCAGTGATCTGATGGCATCTGGGCTGGAAAGAAGCAGCGGAATGACGGGATGCTGCTGCTTTTTTAATAAACATATTTTATTGCAAAATGAAGATATTTTTCTGGTATTTATAATCAGAAACTAAACCATGAGTCAACCCACACCACCCACACACATGCTGCCAGACAAGAAGAATTTACATCAGTAAAGAAAGATAGTAGTAATAATAATAATAACACACAAAAATGCATTTAAAATGGGGCATCTATCCATCCATGAATTCATCCATCCATCCATTCATTCATCCACCCATGAATCATCCACCCATTTATCATCCATCCATCCAAACATCTATTCATCCATCCATTTAGCATCCATCCATCCATCCGTCATCCATCCATGAATTCATCCATCCATCATCCATCCATCCATCCATCCATCCATCCATCATCCATCCATCCATCAATGAATTCATCCATCCATCCATCCATTTAGCATCCATCCAAACATCCATCCATCCATCCATGAATTCATCCATCATCCATCCATCCATCCATTTAGCATCCATCCATCCATCCATCCATCCATCCATCCATCCATGAATTCATCCATCCATCCATCCATCCATCCATCCATCCATCCACAAATTCATCCATCCATCCATCCATCCATCCATCCATCCACCCATCCATGAATTCATCCATCCATCATCCATCCATCCATCCATCAATGAATTAATCCATCCATCCATCCATTTAGCATCCATCCATCCATCATCCATCCATCCATCCATCCATCCATCAATGAATTCATCCATCCATCCATCCATTTAGCATCCATCCATCCATCATCCATTCATCCATCCATCATCCATCCATCCATCCCACCTAGAGCTAGTTTAACAACAAATCAAATATCAACACTTTTGACTCATTAAATTGAAATAGTAATTGATTTATTGGGGGAACTAATGGCTACACTAATCAATACTGAAATCAATAGTAAGTTTCTGTGTATGGCTGTGAAAAGACGACTTCCTAATGCTACCACTGTTTAACAGAATGGAGACAGATCCCACTTCCTCTCTCTGTGCAGCAGTGCATTCAAAGCTTCAGAACACCCTCCGTCTTTAACCAATCAATCGCTTTTCTTCAAAATCTTTTAAGCACAAAACGTTCTCTTTTGGTCCCCGAGCTGGGCTGCAGCGTGGGGACGCAACAAAGACATGCAATTATTATGGTTTTCAGCTCGTTTTATAATTAAAGAGGAAATTTGGTTTTTAAAGGGAGAAAATGACATGTAAGGAAGGCTCCCAAATGGATTCGACCCCGAGACACTGGTGCTCTAAAGAAACACACCGAAGAGCCAGAACATGCTGCCTGATGTGCTGCCGGTCCTGTTCACGCTGCCAGAACAGCTCTGAAACACCTCTGAACGAGCCCTGTGGTTTCTGGCAAACAGAAAGCTGCAGCAGACCCTGAAAGTCGTAAGCTGGACCAGACTTTCTTCACTTCTCTTGATATTTATTTGGTCCGTTGGCAGGAGCGAATCGGCTGCTGGTAGTTAAAAATTTAGAACATCAAAGCAGGAGGCATGTTTCTACCAGAATGAAAATGCTGAGAAACTGCCCGGACTAATATTTCTACTGATTACAAGCATTCATGTGAAGAAATATCAATATTTTTAGTCCTAGATATATAAAAATCTATAAATATTTGCTCAAAATCTGGGCAAATTTCCTTTGATATCAGTCATTTTTATTCCACTCATTCCTCCGTGCCAAAAACCTGTTGCTTTCATTTCACACAGCGCAACCCGAGCGCTGACACTTTGATTCAGGTGTTTTATTCTGGTAGCAGCTAATGTAGCCTCCAGCTGCTGGCAGGCGGAGAGGAGCAGCGGGCCGCACAGGTCTGCAAAGATCACTTTTTTTCTCATTCCACACCTCCAGGTGGTTTTTTTAATTCTAAAACTTGTGCTTTAAAACCCAGCTAATGCATTTCAGGACATTCAGAGCGGTAGATTTTGTCCTGTGTTAATTACACCGGAGGAGATTTATGAACTGGGGCAAAGTGTGTGAAGAATGAGATGATGTCTGGCTTTAAATGGTCATCGAATGGAATCTGATCTTCATCTAAGGCACAAGTACAGAGCAGCACAAGGTGTGAAATGGTTTTTGCGTCCTCACTGAACTCACCCATTGAACCTTAACAGTGCTGAGGGAAACAGTAAGTGAAACCTTGGATTTAATAACAGGTCAAACCTCCCTCAGCAGCAATAACTTTAAACGAGTGTTTCCAGGAGCTGTTACCTCATGTTCTTCCTCTCAGAACTGCCTGAGCTCATCCAGATCTTCAGGATGTCAGGTGAATCGCTCAGCTTCTACTACGGCTTGATGCTATCCTGGAAGACACCGTGATAAAACAGGGAATCCATTTGCGAGGCCACGGTGGTGGACTGTCCAAAGAAGTCATGATGATGCCGCCACCGTGCTTCACCTTTAGGATGACGTTTCCTTTCAGAGAACTGTCTGTGTAGGTTCTCATTCATCCAGGTCATGGTTATCCGAAGTAGTTTAAATCAATCCACTGGACTTGAAGAAAGTTCCTTGAAGACGTTTCACCTCTCATCCAAGAGGCTTCTTCAGTTCTGGTGGTGGTGGGTGTTGCCTCAGCTTTTAAACCTCTGAGGTGTGTCCAGGGATATTATTCCAGCGACCGATACCAAAACTCATCTGACCCAAAACCCATCGTTGAGTGGACAGATGAGTCTTGGTATTGGTCACTGGAATAACAGCCCTGGACACACCTCAGAGGTTTAAAAGCTGAGGCAACACCAACCACCACCAGAACTGAAGAAGCCTCTTGGATGAGAGGTGAAACGTCTTCAAGGAACTTTCTTCAAGTCCAGTGGATTGATTTAAACTTCGGATTTTCAGAGAACTGCAAGTTGTTTCGTCAAGCCGCAAAACATCTTCCCAGCAGCACTGTGGAGTGTTCAGATCCTCGTCAACAAATGTTGTTTCTCAGACGGATGATGAAGGAACGTCCGCTGCCACCGGCTTGTTTGGATAAAAACCGACCAGCATCGATCAGGCACCGTGGTTTGGTGGTAGACGACTCGTAGCCAGAATGAATCACAGTTCAAAACTCACTTACATAGGTTTGTGTACAGGTCACTATTCATAAGAACTCCTCTTAGCATAGGGTTTCCATCGGCAACGGGGCCCGAGGTGCAGAAGTTTACAGTTGAATTACACAATGCCGTAGGGTCATGGTGGATTTTTTTGTCCAGTGATATTGCAGACATAACGCCCACTCCACCTTCAAATATACAACACCTTTCAGCACCATTAGCTAACACAATGTAGCATTAGAACACAGGAGTGATGGTTGTTGGAAATGTTCCTCTGTACCCCTATGGAGATATTCCATTAAACATTTACAGCTAGAACAGTCATTTACCACATTAACTATGTCTACACTGGATTTATCATTCATTTAATGCTATCTTCATTGAGAAAAAACGTCCTTTCTTTCCAAAATAAGGACATTTCTAAGTGACGGTGGCATAAACGCAGATCATTCCAACTCCTTTTTCTTGCTACTGTTACTGTCTGTGCACATTTATCTTTTTGCTTTAAGACAGACTCAGGGAAAAAAGATGATCCTTACAGTTACTTGTGCACGCTAATTGTACATTTTAACACCAGTCTGGCTGTTTTATCTTTATTATCTGTCCGGATGGGTGGCTGTCTGGTTGTATAATTGTTTGGCAGCGAGATGAAACGATTAAAAACTTGGAAAATTGCATCTACTTTGAATTGTCAATGAAAAGCGGTCTTAGGGAGAAAAAAAAACACCCCAATTAAAAAGATGCCACGCAGCATTTCAGCAGAGGATGCTAAATTATTGAACCAGCAACAGCGCTTAAGTGAACTTAAAGAATCCGTCAGCACAATGCAGCGTGACCCGCGCACAATCTGTGAAGCCATCACTTTCCTGACACTAATGTACGGTGTTTTTGGGCCGCTGTAATTAACACTGCAGTATATTCTGTTTGCAGCCAATTACCCCGCATGTTGGAGCTGGGGAATAAAAATCTGTCAGAGGTGACAAAAGCCACCTAATGGAAAAATCTGTAACTCCTACAACAGGCCTGCTCTATCAGCGAAAATCAATACGCCTTTCACCAAAGAGATCTGAGCCGGACTGTGTTATCTAGGTAGGCTGTACATCACTCAGGGGATCCAGCTAAGCACCATCACTGCTCCCTCTTGGCTTGTCCAGGCACTCAGTGATTACAAAGTCATACAGTGTCGAGTTTGTGAAGCTTTATTTCAACCAGAAAGTCAAATAGAAATGAAGAAAAAAAAGAGGGGAAACTCTTTATTCAGACACAAAAGAAAGCTGACGGGCATTCATTCGAAGAAAAAAAACAGGGTTTGCAATGAATGCACAGCCCTGTTCAGATCAGTCAGCAAAAAACACAAACATACAGGAACGAATTTCCATTTCTGTGCACGCCAGGTGCATCAATCAGCATCAAACAAAGCTGGATACAGAAGGAAAGAGGGTGTCAGTAGAAAAACACTAAATGAAATCAGAGCAGTTCATCTCTCCATGGACAGAAATGTGAAGTTACACGTCGCCTGTTTATTCGCTGAAAGGGCTGAATTTAAGAATTGTCGCTGTCCTCGCTGTCGTAGTATCTGTTCCTCTTGATCTGCTCCTCCACTGTCAGGGCTTCGTCGTCCTCGGCCCACAGAGGAGCGTCCTCCCCGCCGATGCTGCAGCTCGTAGTCGTCTCCTCTTTCGCCTCCATCCCAAAATCCAAAAGGTCGTCCAGCGCCAACGCCAGAGGCCTCTCCCCGGCAGGCTGGCTGAAGAAGTCGGATCTGAAATCTGACAGCAGGCTGGAGCTGCCGGTGCTCAGGCCGGAGAAGATGTCCTCCAGGAAGCTCGACGTGCTGACCTGCGGCTCGGCGGCCTCACGTTGGAAAGCCAACGCTCCCCCGGCCGTCTCTGTGAAGAAATCTGCGTCTGAATGGCAGTCTCTGGCTTCGGTACATTTGGCACCCGATGGCACAAAAGCGTCGTCCCTCTGCGCCAACTGCAGCACTTCGCTTGGCATCCACTTTGATTCTTGACAGGGATCATCGTGAGAAGAATCTCCAGTCGTGTCTGTCAGAAAGAGGTGCTGGTTTTCTACTTCCTCGTCCTCACTAAACAATGTCTGGGCTTTAGTATTATTATTGTTGTTGTTTGCGTTCAGTGCCTGCCCTGCCGTCGTCTCCTCGTCTATTAACGTGACCTTTACCGACTCGCCGTTGCTCACGCTCTCACTCCTTCCTTTATCCGTCTCCTCCTGCTTTTCCTTCTCCACTCCTGCACCTTCTCCTCGCCCATCATGTCCATTTACCTTCACTTCCTCCGCCCTCTCTGCACTCTCCTCTACGTTTCTCTGTGGCGCTTTCATGCTTTTTCCCCCAGCTCCCCCATCATTCTCCTCACTTTGTTCTTTCCCTTCCACTCCAGGGTGCACTTCAGACTCCATTTCTGAACCCATTTGTGCCGCCGCCTCAGAGCTACTGTTTGGCTCTTCAGCGTCTCCGGCGTGAGCGGCACTCGTCGGTTCCTCGGCGGCTGCTGCTGGGGAGGCCGGAGCCTCTGCTGGAGCCTCTTCAGGCTTTTTCACGCTCTCCGTTGAACAGGTGCTTCCCTGCTCCTGCTTACTTTCCTGGGGACCGTTTTGTACTGTAACTGCAGGAGCACCGCTCTCCTTTAATGAAGGTTTTACCGGCTGATTTAGGAGGTCATTATCCTGAGGCGGGCCCTCCTTCGGGGGCCATGACGGCTTAACCAACTTCAGCTCCTCCTCGATCGCGAATGACTTCTTTGGAGAATCTGCTTGGGGAGGCCACACCACTGAAATCTTACTGGTGGGCTTTTTGTTCTCATCCACTGATTTGTTTATCTCGCTGTCCTGAGCAGTAGAAGATCTGGAATCGGGGAGTTTCCTTTCAGGCGTGGGTGATTTTACAGCTGAGTTCTGCTGGTTCTTGTTGTTCCACAGTTCTTTGTGCGGCGTTTGTCCGAATCCCTCGTCGTAATTCCCTTTGGACTTGAACAGTTGCTTGTAGTGTGGCTTGCAGTACATTCGTCCATGGAGAGAGGCGTAGTTGCCGAGACTGCGTGTCAAGAAAGAAACGAGACGAGTTGAGACGGTGAAGGAAAACAACGGCAACGAGAAAGCTCCGTGAAGCAGCTCTACCTTAGTTTGCCTCTGCAGTGCTCACAGCGAAAGCAGCTTTTATGGAAGCTTTGTTTGTCTGCGATCAGCAGCTCCATGGGGTACACCCTCTTCCGACACGCCCTGCACAGTTCGGACTCTGGAATTCGAATTCTCTGCAAAGAAAATGGCAAAAATTAAACACACGGTGGTGGAATAAAAAAAATGCCCCTCTCAAAACAAGGAAAAAAACTTATTTCAAGGAACTTTTATATTGAAATAAGTGAAAAATCTGCCAATAGAACAAGTGAAAAATGGATTGGTAAAATTCCTTGAAATAAGATCTGACATTTAGAATATCGAGAGCTTAAAAGTAGCTGGAAAAACGTAATTTAAGCGACATTTTACCAGGACTGTCAACTTTAGGTGTCTTAAAATAAGCCAGATATGCTAAAAAAAAAAAAAAGTTCACTCAAAAATAGATTTTCGCTTTCGTGTAACCTCCTAATTTGAGATGTATTAACCCTCCTGTTGTCCTCATTTACAGGCACCAAAAAATATTGTTTTCTTGTCTGAATAAAATCCCCCAAAAAATCAGCAAAAAAATCCCTCAAATTTCTGAAAATTTGCAAAACCTTCAGGGAGAAAATTCCAATAATTCTTAAAAAAATTATTTTAAAAAAGTCTCCCAAATTTGGCAAGAAAATTCTTGTAAATATTTTCAAAAAATGAGTAAAAACCTACGAAAAAATCCTCAAAAATATCTAAGGTGATTAAATATATATCAGTAAAACTTCTAATATTTTCTTTAAGACCATTCACAAAAAAAAATCAACCAAAATCCAGCGAATTTCGCTGGATTTTGGTTGATTTTTTTTTGTGAATGGTCTTAAAGAAACATTTTTTTAAACTTTTCTTTATTTACACCAAAAAATGTTCAAAAATGTCTCTTTTTTTGTTTTTTTTGTGTCATTTATCTGATTTTTGTCATTTTGTGTCTCATTCTTGTTGGTTTTTTGTCTGATTTTTGTCATTTGTCTCATGTTTTTGTTGTTTTGTTTTCCAGAAATGTTGAAAATGTGGACATCGCAAGCTTCACTGTGAACATATAATTTTTTTTTTTCACTTTTTCAAACTTTAAAACGGGTCAATTTTGACCCTCAGGACGACACGAGGGCTAAACTTATTTCGAATTTTCTTGTAAAATTCAACTCGCAGCAAGATAATTTCAAGATTGTTTGACTGAACAAGATAGAAATGTCTCTTGTTAAGTGAATTTATCTTAAATCAAGGGGGGATGAGAAATTTTGACTAAAAATAAGACGAATAGACTTGGTAAGATTTTGAGTTTTTGCAGTGTAAAACATTTCTAGGTAATTTCCTGGAAAGAATCATGAAATCTAGAATAAATTACACACAAAAATGTAATTCTGGAAATGGAAATGTTTAATGGAATATCTCCATAGGGGTACAGAGGAACATTTCCAGCAACCATCACTCCTGTGCTCTAATGCTACGTTGTGTTAGCTAATTGGCTCATTGATGATTAGAAAACCCTTGTGCAGTTATGCTAGCACATGGATAAAATTTGTCTGAGGTGACTGGGTGTTCCCAAACTTTTAAACAGTACTGTCCATTTCTTTCTGAACACTGGATTGTTCTTTTTAGCACATGAACCAGACAGACAGCTAGCGGAGTGTGAGGTGATGTTCCCTAAATTTGACTTTTAGAATCTCGTACTCGACCTTTACGTAACTGAGGTTTGACAGGTAAAAATGTCAGCCATGGACCAGGATTATTCAGAGGTGTGAAGCAGGTTATCCTGTGGAAGTTTCTTGTTATTAAAGACTGAATCAGGACTTCAGCCCTCTGGACTGACGTGTTACTATCGTCACACCAAGGCTGTGTTCTAATGCTACATTATGTTAGCTAATCGGCTAATTGATGATTAGGTCCTTATTTCATTGATCTTGCTTTGGTTTTAAGCCATATATAGCTCTTTTATTCTTATTATTTTGCTATTTTTTCCACTTTTGTTGGCTTCTGCACAACTTCCTCCACTGCAACAACTACAGGATGATGTAACGTTAACTTTCCCTCCATTTCCTGAGATTTTCTTGGATTGTGGGCTTTAGCTACATCTTCAAGGTGACTCACTCGTTTAAAGTTTAGCCACCGCTCAGCGCTGACAACAACAGACTGAGTGAGGCAGCAGCTGTAAAAGTCACACCATTTCTAAAACACTCAAGAAAGACTGCGGTATTTTGTCGGTACAGTGTGGTGACTCTAAAATCATGTGTCACTCTTTAAATAGACTTGTTCGTATCAATTTATGTGAGTTCTAATTACAATTTGACATAGATGGAGAGTTAAGATTCTCACAGAAAGGTATTAATGAAGCAATGTTTCACTCTTTCCAGGAAAATTCCCATGAAATTATTAAAAATAATGACAAAAAAAAGACCAAAACCTTTCATGTGTTGGAGTTAAATGGTTAAATTGCAGAAGGGAAGTGTTAATTTCCATCACACGACACAATGCAGGTCTCCAAGGTGTTCAACAGTGTAGTTATTTCATTGTTATACCCCATTTTGGACAACAAGAAAGTGAAAATGAAACATGTTATTTTCTTCTTTCTGGAGACATTTCAAGCAGTTGTACGCCGCCCCACTGAGAAAACAGCATCCCACACCCATGCAGGAGAAATATTAGTTCAATATGTTAGCGTCGATGCCAGCTTCACACATCAGAGGCACGAATAAACACAACGAAATGCAACCTGTGAATATTAAAAAGTGTGAAGCTGCCAGCACCTAGACTGTTTTAGTGGGAACATTTAAAATCAGGGAAAACATGTCAATAAAACTAAAAAATCAATTGGCATAAATACCAGTGTCAAACCAATGTTAATGCCTCTTTTCTTTCCACACGATGCAGTTGATGCTTTAAAATCGTCACACAAAGCACACCGTCAGGCACGCTGGGCTTCCTCATGCGGCACAGCTCAGTTTACCCGTTACGACAGTCTCCTGCTGGTGCGTTACGATCTGAGAAGTCCTCTGCTCCGTGACGCTGAATCCCAGGTTCTGGAAAACTCCTTGGCTCTCGGCCCAGGACTGCTGGAAGCTTCTCAGCAGCTCCTCGGTGGAGGCCTCGGGGGGCACGGCCACCGTTGGAACTCTACCCCTCACCACGTCTGCGTAGGACGGAGGGTTGCCGCGGGTCACGGGGCTTCCTGAATGCATCTCGCTCCTCGTCTCCGTCGTCATGTTTCCGAAGTCGTCAATGCTGCAGAATTGCTCAGTGACCGAAGTCATGTGCGAGTGACCCAGAGGCTCCGAACAGGCAGATTCAGGTTCTCTTCTTTCTATTTGTTCTCTGAGCTCTCGGGCTGCTTGGGAACTGTGCTCTCCGGTCTCAAACACATCCTTTATTGCTTTGACGTTGAATGTTGGGATTTCTTCGGTTCTTGGCGTATGCGGCTCTGCCTCAGCATCCTCCGTGTCGCTTCCCAGCCTCTCCGAAATCACAATGGGCTCCTTCCTGGCATAGACTTTTGGTTTTGGAGATTCAAATCTGTTCACCAGCTTTGATAAATCGACTTTAGGGAGATCCTCTTTCAGGAGATCTATGGTCACAGTCTGTACGGCTTCCTCAGCATCAGGTCCCAAACGTTCAGGGATATCGATGGGATCCTTCCTGAAGTAGGTCTTGTTCACTTCGGCCTTCTGCGCATCCTCAAAAAAAGACTTTTTGTCCTTAACCGTCGTCATGGAATCCACCATTTCCGTGACATCCACCAACTCGTGCTCAGTTCTCTCGATAGGCGTCTCCCTGTCGCTGAACGACGATGTTCGCTCTCGTTCGGCGGCAAAAAACTCAGGAACCGGCATGGGAGGTGGAGGGGTGAAGCCACGAGAAAGCTTGGAGGTCGTATCCCTCAGTTTCATCAGCTTCTCTGAGCGGCTGAGGGTGGGGGAAGGCGTGGCCCTGCTGAAGGTAGACGTTGGCGTGTACGACTTACGAGGAGGAGGTGGAGGCGTCCCGACCGACTTGTAGGGTGGAGGGGAAGGAGTGACTCTAAGAGGAGAGTCTACCTTCCTGGATTCAATGGTGATAAAAGTCGGTGACGGAGTTCGGATGCTCGCTAACGGGGACGACACCCTCTGATCCGCCACTTCACTCAGCTCATGATGCCCTTTGCTCTGTTGAATGGATTTCTTCTCCTCCACCACCACCTTCTTGTCGGTTTTGGATGAGCCGATGCTGATCTTTGACACCTTCGTCGTCGCCGCACTGAAAACCTTCTTGTCTGGTTTTTGAGGAACTGGTGGTGGCACCGGCACTTCTTCTTTTTCTCCTTCCTTTTTCACAGCTGTCAGGGTTTTCTCCAAAAATGTGAGCTTTGCTTGAACGATATTCGTCACATAGACCATCATTTCTTTCAATTTTTTCTTGCTCTTCTGTTTGGCGATTTCACTTAAATTCTTTTTCTCATCCGAGCCCATTACCCAGTCAGGGACGTCGCCTATAATCATCCTGACAGCGTTGGAGTCTATTTTGCTCGGTGTGCCCTCAAGCTCTTTCATTTGAGCGAGCAGCTTCTGCATCACACTGCATTTCTCTGAATCTGTGATCTCTTCTTGGTGAGCCTCATCTTTATGGGTCATCTTCCCTGTCCCTTTCACCAACACATCCTGAGGCTCCACTTTTGACTTCATCTGCATTTTCTCCGTTGCTTGCAGCTTCGTTTGCTGTTTCTGCATCTGAACGGCCTCCTGCCTCTGAACGCTCTGCTGTATCACAGCCACCTCTTCGTGTCGCTGAACATGCTCTGCCTTCATGCTTTGCTGACTGTGGGAGACGGATACGTGGCCTCGTCCTTCATGGGTTGCTGCAGACGTTATCTTAGCCACCTTAGGCATTAAAACAGTAACTGATGGCTTCACTTCACTCTCATTTTTCTGCACCGGCTTTCCCTTCCTCATCTCCGCTTCAGCTTCCTTCACAGGTGGAACCATCTGACTTTTCTTCTCTTTTACTTTCACTTCTGTCTCAATCCTCACCGACGTCAGCTGGTTGCTTTCCAGATTTACTTGTGTTTCATGTTTGTGTGACACGTTGCTCTTCTCGAGCTGTGAATGCATTTCACTTTTCGCTGCTTCTTTTTGACCCAAACTGTCACGTTTCTCCTCTTTCTTCTCCGTCGGCATCTTGAAGGTTTTCACCTTGAAACTTGGCGTTACCTTTGGAATTTTAGTGGGCTGAGAGGGACTCATTTTTCCCTCCTGTGTCAGAGCCACATTAATATTCTTTACATCTTCGGGTTTCAATGTGACCGCAGCCTGGCTTTGAAGATTTACATTTTCGTGGACGGCACTCTGTGCGGCAGCGACAGACCTGCTGCTGGATTTCTTAATAAACTGCTGCTCCTCTGTGACTGAGGAAGTGACCACGCTGGAGCATGACCGGACTTCATTATTCGAAGCCTCGCGGTGAGGAACAGAAGCAGCCTGATTCTTGGGGCCCTTTTTGACGACATCAGTGGACGTGAGGATTTTTTCTGTGGACTGCTTGTTGGAAACACGCTTTTTATCCAGAGACCCCTGGGATGATTTCTTATTTTCCACTGAGATCATGGGTTTGCTCAAAGGGATCTGGGAAGGGGTTTTTTTGACAGGCGATTCTTGTGCTAATATTCCTTCTTTGGAAACGGTCTTAGCCTCTTCGGTCTTTGCTTTTGTCGCTTCTTTCTTAGCGCTCTCTGTTTCAGAAAGCTCAGCAGTAGCAGCAGAAAAATGTATATTACTTGGTGGAGAAGTTGGGGTCGTGACTCTGCTCATTTCTTTTTCCTCTTTTTCCAGCTTTTGTTGGCGGTACCGTTCCTCTGCCAGCATGAGTGGGGTTTTAAATTTACGAGCGTAGGGTTTAGGTTTTGCAGCTGGAGCGGGTTCTGGGGACGGTGGAAGCTTAATGGGAGGGACGAATGTCTTTCTAGGTGGCTGTGGGGATTCTTTTTGTGCTGGTTTTACAAGTGGGATGCTTGGTATTTTCGTTGGTGGTGATGCTGTTGAAGTAGCCTGAAAGTTGGTTTCAGTCTGTTGGGTTGTTTCCTGTTTCATCTCCTGAAGTTTAACTTCTGTTGGTGTTTCTGTTTCTTGATCAGGGGGGAGCTGAGGTGGAGGCGGTGGAGGCGTTGGTTGCTTTTTCTGCCATTTGGGTTTGACTTGTACGGGCTGCTTCTGCGGTTCTGGCTGCTTGGGCACCTTAAATAAAGGCTTCCCAACGGGCTTCCCCAGCTTCACAGGGGCAGCCTGAGGCATCGCATTAAGCTCTTGCTGAGAGGGAGGTGGAGGGAGAAAATCTTGTCCGCCCATGGAGGATGGAGGTGGAGGAGGTGGAGGTGGAGGGAAGAAATCAGGCTCAGATTTTATGCTTTCCATGGGAGGTGGAGGTGGAGGAGGTGGGAGGTCACTGTCCTGTCTCATGATGGAAGGCCGGGAAGTCGGGGATGGAGGTGCCGGACTCTCTGCCACCGGAGATGGAGGTGGAGGCAAGGAGAGCTCAGATTCTGATGGAGGAGGCGGTGAGGAGGGAGGAGGAGGGAAGTGAATCTCCGGCTTTGTCTTTTTATTCACACCTTTCCCTCTCATATCAAGGCTACGCTGATCAGTCTTCACATTCCTGACGCCCTGCTTTTGTGCGACAGCCTTATTCTCCGTCTGTTTCTGAGACGTCAACATTTGCTCCGATGCCGTTACATTCTGCTTATGCACCGTTTTCTCCGTCACCGTAGTCTGCACCTGTTTGATTGTCTTTATCTCGTGCATTTGTTTGTTTGAAATATTTGTCTGTGATGTGTTTTGCACTTCTTTTATCACATTCACATCAGCAGCTTTCGCCTCTGTTTGATCATTATTCATCTTTTGTTTATTCTTTATCATAATAGGCTTAGGAGCTTGTATTTTCTGCGGGGGCAGCACTTTCTGCTTCTGTTCTTTTGTGCTCTTGTGCTGAGAGGCCCCAGCAGGATTGTCTGTTTTGGCTACAGTAACGGAGTGGTCCTCCTGGGTTATTACCTGTGTTTTCAGCGATTTGCTTTCGTGGTGCCGCTGTGTGTGCTTCTGTGACTCACCGCTCTGAGAGAGATTTTTCACGGCGGGGGCTGCATTGTCCGCCGCACTCTCACTCTTGGCTTCATGGAAGCATTCATGCTCCACTTGCTTTACAGTTAATGGGTTTTTCACGGGCACTTTCGCTTTCTTGGGAGGATGCATGCGTTTTGGATTTGTATACTGTTTTCTTTGCATTAAACACTTTATTGTACCTCGAACGTCACCTTTCACAACCTCTTCTTTTTCCACTTGTGCCGTCTCCTGCCCTTCATAAAGACATTTTATCGATGTTTTCACGTCTCCTTCAATGCTGCCTCTGCGTTGCATTCTTGGAGAAGTCGTCGGCTCCAGCAGCAGCTGGATAGTGGCTTTGACGTCGCCTTGTTCACTCACTTGGTGCTGATAAATCTTTCTATCACTTGATGCCTCATGTAGACTTTGCATGGCAGTGTGAATGTCTCCTTTGACAATCTCCTGTTTTTCCACTTCTTTCACAGCTTGCTTGGCTTCCTCCAGGGATTTCAATGTCCCTTTGATGTCCCCTGGCACTAAATCTTCAACAGTTACTTCTGTTTTGGTAGCAGCAGATTTTTCCAGTGATTCCAGAGCTCCCCTGATGTCTCCCCTGACAATTTCAGGCTTTTCCATTTCTTTGCCTTGATGCTGGGCTTCTTCCAGAGACTTCAGAGTGGTCGGTATGTCTCCTTTCACCACCTCCTCTTTTTCTAATACCACTTTCTGATTGATGGCTTGGGTCAGTGAGTCCAGGGCTGCACTAAGGTCGCCTTTAACAATGTCCTGTTTCTCCAGGTTTCTGTAGGTAACACTCGGCTCCGTCATAAACACCTTAACAATGCTGTGTACATCACCAGGAACTATGTCGACCTCTGCCACAGTGCGACCAATTTGCTGCTGATTCTTTCTCAGCAGGATTTTGGTCTCCTCAATATCGCCACCTATGATCCGCTCCTTTTGTACAGTTTCCTGGTCTTCGTCAGGTTCATACTGAAGCTGCTTCAGGTAATCCAAGGCTCCAGACTCGATGCATGTGGAGTAAAAGCTGACATTACCCCTTTCTGTGTCTCCGACTCTTATCTTTTTAGAATCCTCTCCTCCTGAGTTGGAAAGAAGACGATGAAGGGTTTTGCTGACATTCCCCTGAACGACGTCTTCTTTCTCCATGCTAGCTCTCTCCCCTTTATTTAAGAGGGAATAAATAGTCATCCTCACGTCTCCTTTCTCGTCCTCTTGAATAAGTATGCCCCGCTTGGAGGAGTCTTCACTCTTAAGCAGGTTGTTCATGGCCTCTTGAATGTCCCCGCGGATAATTTCCTCCTTTTCGAAGCTGATTCCCTTTTCCTGGCTGAAGAGTTGCTTCACTGTGGTGTTGATGTTCCCTCGCTCCTCCTTATCGATAGTTATGACCCTTTCGGTGGTCTCCCGTCGGTTCAGAAGGTTCATCATTATGTTGCTAAGATCCCCTCTAATAATCTCTTCTTTTTGGATTTCTGGAGCCTCTTGGTTCATGAGTTTATACTTAGCCATACGGACGTCACCAATTTCATCTGCCTCAATGAGAATACCCTGCGAGTCAACCATTTTCTGACAGTAAAGTTCCTCCAGTGTCTCTTTTATACTTTTTCCAATTATTTCCGTCTTCTCCACACTGCTGTCGTTGAATTCATGAAATGGAGTGGTTTCAAATAGCCATGTTGTCGTCTTCACATCGGCCTGTGGGATTTCTTCCTTTGTCACAACAAGCTCTGTGCCGTCACTCTCTTTAATGCTGTCCAGGGGCTGCTTCTCAAAGAGCCACACAGATTGTTTGACATCTCCTTTCATTACTTCCTCTTTTGTCACTCTCTCCATGCCATCGTACTCGGCTCCATCGCCGTGGATCTCATCAATCGTGCGGGTTTCGAACATCCACGTGGCAGATCTGACGTCACCTTTCTGGATTTCACTCACGCTAACAGTCCGGATGTACTTCTGTGACATTTCATCCGTCTCGAATCGCTGTTTGTTTGTCTTCACGTCGCCTCCTTGGATGTCTGCAACGGTCTTGGACCGAACTTTTATCTCCTGTGTAATTTCATCCAGGGGTTGTGTTTCAAACTTCCACCTGGCAGAGCTAACATCTCCTTTGTTGACGCCTTCTTCAGTCACAGCTTTAATAACATAGACCTCCTCTGAATCTCTAATTGAATCCAGAGGTTTTGTCTCAAACAGCCATCGAGCACCGACCACGTCCCCTCTCATGATTTCTTCCTTCGTAACTGTAGTTACTTCGTGATAATGACCCTCCTTGTCACGAATGGCATACAGCGGCTGAGTTTCAAACATCATGGTGTAATTTTTTACATCTCCCCTCTCAATTTCCTCTCTGAAGATACTAGTGAGTCTTGACATATCAGTCTCAGTGGACTCCTCTTTAATTTGATCAAGAGAATATGTTTCAAAAATGAAGCGGCTTTTGTCAACGTCGCCCCCCTTAACGTCGGTCACCGTGCGGATTTCCCTCACTTCAGTGGCATCGTCACGTATCGCATCGATTGGCTGGTTCTCAAACCTCCACGTACAGTCGATCACGTTACCCCTCTGGATGTCCTCGGCCTGCTGCGTCTTCAGCCTCTGCATCGTCTCCTCGGAGGTGGAGCTCATGATGTCAGAGGAGCGATTCTCGAAGATGTACTTCATCCTGGAAACGTCGCCTGACTGGATGTCGATTTCTGTGACCCTCCTGAAAGAGCCGCTGTCCTCACCTGTGATGTTTTCCAGATTCTCGGTTTCAAAGAGGAAGCGAGCCAGTCGCACGTCTTTCCCGTGAATGTCCTCCTGCTTCACAGTGCAGGTTTTCAGGATGGTCTCGGCCTCCGAATGGTCACGTATGTTGTCAAGTGTCTGAGTCTCAAAAAGCCAAGTGCATGTTTTCACGTCACCTTTTTGCACTAGTTCGACATCAGCCTCGCTCTTTTCCACCTTTTCATACAGAACATCCATTGGCTGAGTCTCAAATAGCCACCTACAAGTCTTTACGTCCCCTTTTTCGACTTTAATGCCTTCCACAGTTTTCTGTTCTTCATCCTCAGAATTACTGAAAAACTTAATGGCATCAAGTGGTTGAGTTTCAAACAGCCACTTTGCTGTTTTTACATCCCCTGACTCTAGTTCCTGTTTGGAGATGCCTTTTATGATCTGAAATTTATTGATGCTCTCGTCAAACTCATCGATAGGACGGGTTTCAAACATCCATCTGCAGCTGCGCACATCTCCCTTCACAATCTCCTCACGCCTCACTGTCTTCACCTCGTGGTAATGTCCAGAGCTGTCCTGCATGGCGTACATGGGGGAGGATTCAAACAGAACTCTGTTGGACTTGACAGAGCCACTGGTGACACCTTCCACTTGAATTCTCTGCGTCCCTTCACATTTGCTTAAATCCATACTTTCAAACCTTTCTTTGTAGTTTGTCACATCTCCTTTGTCGAGGGCTTCAATGTTTACAGTTCTTGTAATCTCCTTCTTCTCCTCCCTGATATTCTCCAGAGGTTGGCTTTCAAAGACCCACTTCTGATGCCTCACGTCACCCTTTTCTTCTTCAGATGCAACCATTTTCTGAAGTTTTCCCACTTCCTGCAGCTCTTTCAGATTTTCCATGGGTACAGTTTCAAACAGATATTTGGCTGACTGAACATCACCTCCTACAATCTCCTCAGAGGGTAAAGGCCGAGCATTGGCATTATCTTTCAGAGTATCCATAGGCTGAGTCTCAAAAACAAGGCAATGCTTTCTTACATCAGCTCCAATTATTTCTTCCTTTTGCCTCCTGGAACTCTCCCATTCCTCATCCTTAATGGTGTCAAGACTCTTTGTCTCAAAAAGCCACCGACCTTTGTTCACTCCACCTTGACTATTGTCCTCCATGGAAATACCACATATCAGCTTTACTTTAGCAGGGTCTTTGTTGATCATGTCCAGAGGCTGCGTTTCGAACATCCAGCGTGATGTCTTGACGTCTCCTTTCTCAGTCTCCTCCCTACGGATGGTGGTGATCTCCAAAATCTCTCCAGAATCTCCCCTGATGACACACATGGGCTGCGTCTCAAACAGGCGAGTTGTTGTCTTTACATCTCCTTTAATCTCTTCCAGCTCCGACTTCAGGTTCAGGAAGTGACTCTCCTCAATGGTTTCTGTTTTGCCCAGAGAATCAAGATGCTGGGTCTCAAAAAGATACCGAGCAGTCTTAACATCTCCACCGGTGATGTCTTTACTGACAGTAACGTCCATTTCCTGCTCGTCTTCTTGGTAGATTTTATTCAGATAATCGAGTGGCTGCGTTTCAAAAAGCCAAGTAGCAGTGCGGACATCTCCTCTTGCGAGATCGGCCTGTTTTTCTGACTGCTCCGTTGCATCAGGAGTCTCTGTTCCCAGAGCATCCATGGGCTGAGTCTCAAACATCCAAGCTGTGTATCTGACATCTTTTCCTGCGATGATCTCCTGCTGGGCGATGTTATTTCTCACCTCGTTCTCATCTTCGGTGTTGTCTTTGATTGTATCCAGAGGCTTGTTTTCGAACATCCACCGCATGGACTGCACTTCACCTTTGAGGATCTCATCCCACTCCACGTATTCCCTGTCAGGGCTCGAACTCTTACTTGAGTTGTTGCCGTCATTTTCAAACATGTAGCATGCCTGCTGGACATCACCTACGATTTCTTTACTTTCCAACTCGGCCTTTTCTGCTTCGGTGAGCTGACTCAGGAACTCTGCTTCGAGGTTCTTGCGTACCTCTGGATGTATGTGCTTGTAGAGGCGCTTTAGTTCAGCCATACTCTTGTACTTAAAGTAATGCTCCTTACTGGCAGTTTGCTTATGCTGGGACACCTGACCCTGAGGCTGGGAGGAGACGTTGTGAAGGACTTCTTGAGATACCTGCAGGTTTAAGGGTGGGGGAGGGAAATGATCTGCCGCCTCATGAGCCACCGACGATGCAGACGCTACAGATGAAGCAGTGGCCGTCTTTACAGAGGATGAAGTGTCATAGCTTGTAAATGCTGTTGACATTTTGGAGGATTGGTTGACAGGAGCCCACTGAAACTGGTTGAAATCCACATCAACCTGTGGTTCATATGTGTTTGTAGTTACACAGAGAAACAATGGAATTGGAGCTGTAGTTAGAATATTCATCTTGAAAAGCACAGAAAAGGACAACTCTGAAATATCAATGTTTAACCTCAAAAATAATCATTTCTATGGTTAGTGTAGCTCTAATTTCTTCTCCAAAACTAAAACAAAAGCACTAAATAACAATCCTAATTTGGACGTAAAGGCACAATGCGTCAAACATTTACAGTTGCGCATGTTCCTAATTACTAACGTGATTGAAATATTCATGGAGCCATGGACAGCAATGGGAGTTCTTTTAAACTCTGCTTTTTCTTTTGCACACAGTCGACAAAGAGTTTCAGACTTTGGCGGCGTAATGACATGAGGTCTTTCATCCAATCCAATTTATTCTCCATCAGCTCTTGGCATGCACAATTTCCTTTTGATTATTCCATGATGCGGCTTCATCTTTATACTGATACCTCATAAAAACCTAAACTATCATCTATTTAGATAAACAGACAGCGTCGTTACCTTAATTTCCTTGGCTGGTGCAGCTTCCTCAATCGTTTTTTCATACTGCTGCTTCAAAGCCTGAGTGGAAACCTTTGGTAGGTCCTCTCCGCCGACAAGCATAACTGAATTAGACACAAGAAGAAGGCAGCCTCATTAAGTCATTCGCAGGGAGGGAGCTCATGGGGATTGGAAAGGGAAATAAATCATTTCATTAAAAACCTGAATAGTTTTCATTTTCTGAAACCATGCAGCAGTGATTGCCCAATTTCCACTTTCCAATATTTTACCTTCCTGACTTTGCCCTGATTAGATTTGCTGCCATGCACTGAATAGAAAATCATCTGCACTCCAACTCATTTTCAGAGCTCATCCCTTATTCAGCCCGTTGTGGGAACAATCATTAATATACAGCACACAAGCTGCGCTGTGATAAAAACGTGCAAATTACAATATAAAAGGCATGAGCAGAATAACCTGTTTCATTGTAATGGTTCCCATAACTGGCAGCCACATTGTTCTGGTGAACTCTCTGATCATGGATCACCTGTGGAAAAGAAAAAGGGTGGCAAATCATCAGCATTACTGGCAAGTACACAGCAGCCTCCGACTGTTTTCAATCAGCGAGGAGTAAAAGGCTTAGTATGGGGCTCCATTTTCTATGGAGGGTGTATGAAGTTATGAAACAAACATAAAGACTGCATGTCCTGGTGTTAACATGCCACCAAATACCTCTTGCTGAGAGAGGGTTGTGGAGGAGGAGGCGACTTCTCTGGCACTGCTCCTCACTGTCACCTCGGAGGACATCTCCTGTAAAACACACGGAAATAGGACTGATGTGGACACACAGATTCCTGCCTCTGAGAAAGAAACTCATCTCAGTTCACATTCAGCCCAGTTTGATCTCCAGTGACCAGTAAAATCACAGCATAATAACCTATAAATAACCACAACTCCATCTTTTTCCTTTGCTTTAGTGCCACAAAATACATTCTGAAAACAATAATAATAATAATCTTTATTTATAGAGCACTTTCATACAGCAGTTGTAGCACAAAGTGCTTTACAAACAGACAAATAATTAAAATAAAATGAAAGAAATTAAGACCCAAATCCACCCCACCCAGCCCCGAACCCACCCACCCCGCAATCCACACACTGTAATGTTAAAAAGCAACATAAATAAAAGACAATAATAAATCAGGGACATTGTTATACTCAGTACGTACTGAGGAAACACACTGGAGGTTAGTTTAAAGTGTAAAATAAATAAATAAATTAAAATAAATGAATAAAATAAAATAAATCCAGAAGTAGATCAGTAAAATAAATAAATAAATAAATTCAATTAAATATATCATATAATAAAATGAAATGAAATGAAACAGAATAAAATATAGATAAAATACAATAAAATAATAATAAAGATAATAATAATAATAATAGTGATAATTATAAATTGTGAGTTGTAAAAAGAATAAAAACACTAAAAGGTAATTCAAGTAAAAGCCAGACTAAAAAGGTAGGTTTTAAGTTTGTTTTTAAACTTTTCATTCTGAGAATGTTCACACTTAAGGAATTATCATTTTACAAAACATCATAAACAACCTGAAATTTCTGAAGAAAAATAAGTTCAGTTTCATCAACATTCATTCTCAGTTTATCGTTTCCACATTACAGCTTCCAGATCAGAGTGTCTACAAAGGAACACAACATTTAGTCACAGCTATCTGGAACTGAACGGTTTAATATTTTACTTTTAAAAAAGACAACAAAAACAAGACAAAACAGTGCAAAAATGAGACACCTAACAACAAAAGTGAGAAACTAAATGACAAAAAATGAGGCAAATGGCACGAAACCCAACAAAAAAGAGATAAAAATTAGACAAAAAAGTTACAAAGCAACAAAAAATGGACAAACAACACAAATGAGACAAGAAAATCACAAAGCTGTGATACAAAGCAATAAAAACGACACCCAAAACAATGAATAAAGGGGGAAAAAATGGCAAAAATGAGACCAAAAACACAAGTGAGACAAAAATGACAAAAACATGAGACAAAAGGACAAAAGTCAGACAAAAAAACAACAAAAACAAGACACAATACGACAAAAATATGAGACAAACAACAGAAGCGGACAAGAAAAGATACAACACTACAAAAACGATACACAAAACAACGAATAAAGCAAAACAAAATAACAAAATTAAGACAAGTGAGACAAAAAGGAAACACAAAATGACAAAAATGAGAAAAAAAAACAAAAACGTGACACAAATGACAAAAGTCAGACAAAAAAACCAGGACAAATTAGTGCAGAAATGAAACATAAAGTGACAAAAAAATGGACAAAAGAAGACACAAAATGACAAAAACATGAGACACACGATAAAAGCCAGACATAAAAAGGCAAAAAACAAGACAAAATATTACAAAAATGAGACACAAAATGACAAAAGAACAATCCAGTATTTTACTTTCTGATCTAAACAACATGTCATGGTCTAGAAATGATTCTAAATTTATAGTTTTACTAAT